>NC_133328.1:484198398-484806896 GCF_042186555.1 Aquarana catesbeiana
TTCATGATAGATAGAGGTTTGTGAAGGGAGGGCCCTAGAGATCTAATAAGATGGGATATTTGTTGGAGTCTAAACCTCGCCGTCCCCGGCATGTCAAGTTTACTGGTGCAGTGAGCAAAGGTAAGGGGGTCCATCAGGTTTACAAAGTGACCAATCCTATAAAGCCCCTTATCTAGCCACCATTGGAATGCTTTAATGCCCTGTACAGGTGGGAAGAGGGGGTTTCTAAAAATGTGGGATAGAGGGCGCCAATGGGATATCAAGTGTGAATTGTTTTTAAGGGAATCCCAAAGTGTTAAGGAATGAGAGAGTGTAGGTGCTAGTATGGCTGGTCTGGTCTTGGTTGAACACCAAAGAATATAATCTAAAGTGTAGTGGGGGATGGCCTGTCTTTCCATATGCACCCAATCAGGATGAGCAATTTTAGGATACATTGTGTTTAGTTAGGATAGTTGTGCTGCTTGATAATACCAGAGTATGTTTGGTACTCCCACCCTGCCCTGGTCTCTGCTGAGGAAGAGATTCCCCTTGGCAATTCTATGTCCATTGGCACCCCATATAAACGTCATGATTTTTGATTGGAAAGTCCTGAGATGATCCTTAGGGATGGGGATAGGTAAAGATCTGAAGAGCTATAAGATGTGGGGTAGTAGGGTCATTTTCACCGAGTTAACCCTGCCTAGCCAGGATAGACCCAGTTTGTCCCATATTGAGAGATCTTCCTCCATTTTGCGAAAGATTGCGGGGAAATTAGCTGAGTAGAGTTTGTCTATGGTCGCAGTCAAGTTGATCCCTAAATAGGGGAGTGCTGTCTCGGTCCACCCGAACCTAAAGTTATTTTTAAGCTGAGAGACCAGCTGAGCTGGTAGAATAACATTAAGAGCTAAAGATTTTGAATAGTTGACCGCGAGGCCCGAGACTGTGCCGAAATCCTCAAGCACCCTACAGATAATAGGAAGGGAGGTGATTGGTGAAGATATAAAGAGCAAGATGTTGTCGGCGAACAAGGAGCATTTGTGAGATTGTGGTCCGCATTGTACCCCTTGTATATCAGGGTTGTCTCTGATGGAAATGGCAAGGGTCTCGATAATCATGGCAAAAAGTGGTGGGGAAAGGGGGCAGCCTTGTCTCGTACAGCAGAGGATTGGGAAGGGATTTGAGTGATATCCCTGCATTTTAATTTTCGCTTCCGGATTAGAATAGAGAGCACCTATTATGTTCATAAAGAACTCACCAAATCCCCATATTTGTAGGGTGGGGACCAGAAAAGACCAGGAGACAGAATCGAAGGCCTTCATGAGATTTAGCGAGAGCAGGAAACCCTTTTGTTGGGGGGCCCCATCCCATCCCGACCTCAAGAGCGAAACAACGTCGATTGCCCTCCTGATCTGTTCCGGCCCCTGGCGCCCGGGTATAAAGCCAACTTGGTCCTTATGAATGTAAAGGCCAATAAAGTTGGAGATCCTGTCCGCTATAATTTTTGTTAGTATTTTAAGATCGTTGTTGATTAAGGATATGGGTCTATAATTAGAGGTGCAACTGGGGTCCTTTCCTGGCTTAGGGATCACTGTAATTAATTGAGTTTGATGCCTTATCAAGGGGCGCCCTGGACCGAATATGATTGAAAAAGCAAGCTAAGTATGGGGAGAGTATTAAAGAGAAATGCTTATAATAAGGTACAGAGAAGCCATCTGGGCCTGGGACTGAGCTATTTTTAAGGTTTTTAATGAATTGTGCTACTTCTTCCATTGAGATCGGCGCCTCTAACTCATCCCTATGCTGTTCCCTGATCTTTGGGATCTTCACTGATCCCAGAAAGGAATCTATGACGTCGGGAGAGGGTTCCTTCCCCACTGCTATACAAAGTGCGATAAAATTCATGAAAGGCTTCCATAATTTTTTTTGAGTTCTGTGTGAGGGACCCATCGCTTAATTTATTTTAGATAGAGCATGGGTTCTATTTTTAGGGGTTAGCCGTCTCGCTAATAAGGAACCCAATTTATCTTTATGATGGTAAAACCGTCCCCCCTCCCATTTGAGGTTCCTTTCCGCTATTGCGGTGAGAGCTAGATTTAGGGCTGTGCAAGCTGATTCTAGCCTCATTATGGAGCTTGATGAAGGTTTGGATTTATGCATTTTACTTAGGGAGGAAAATTCCCTTTCTGACCTGTCAATGTCCAATTTGCGAGCTTTGTGTATTCCAGAAGAGATTTGGATTAGGCTACCCATAATTGCAGCCTTATGAGCTGCCCACAGCTAGGATGGAGAGATGTTATCAATGTCATTCAGTAGGAAGTATTCCTGAATGTGCTTTTCGATTTCGCAAACTTGAGTGGGGTTGCTGAGGATGGAGGCGTTTAGTCCCCAGTGAAATCCCGGACGTTGAGTCGGTCCGTCGTTCAATGTCAGTAGGAGAAGGGACTGTTCCGACCAGGCAGAGTCCCTAATGTCAGACCGTTGCACCAGTGAAACATGTTGTTGTAGAAGAAAAAAGTGGTATATTTTGGAAAAAGATTGATGCGGGTTGGAGTAGTGTGTATAGGCCCGTACCCTCTGATTCATTTCTCTCCAGATATCCACCAAACCGTGGTGGAATATCTGTCTGGCTACGTTAAGACTCTGCCTGGTAGGATGAACCCGGTTTTTGCCTGGGGTACGTGCAATATCGATACCCGCATCAAAGGCTAGGTTGGAGTCACCTCCATAAATGACTAGACCTTCTCTTCTAAGAGGTGCCAGAGTGTGAGAAAGGGATTTAAAGAACTTTGCCTGCCCCTTGTTTGGCGCATAATATGAAATGAGGGAGTAAAGTTGTTCGTCTATGATGACCTTTACCAGCAAAAATCTGCCCTCTGGGTCCTTGAATTCAGATACCAGGGAGGACTGAGTATTGCAAGAGAAGAACAGGTCAACACCTTTGGTCTTATTGTCAGAGTTCGTTAAATAAAATCTGGGGAATTTGGCATAAATGAATGAAGGGGTATATGATTTAGGCAAATGAGTTTCCTGCAGGAACAGTATATCTATTTTTTGGGCATGATAATGTTGGAATATTTTCCTTCATTTCACTGGGGAGTTAAGTCCCTGAACGTTGTGGGTGGCAATACGTAGGGCAGGCCTACGTGTGGTGGGGTCAGCCATGGAGCAGTATAGGAGAGAAAGCAGGCGACCCCCGACCACCTACCTATGTTACAGAGGCTGACCTAATTACAAGTGCTGCGAGCGGGTTCACCATGTTAACCATCAGATTCCTGTGAAGGAGAGAGGCCAAATCCGTCACTGTAAGAAAAATTTAAGAAATGAGGGATAGAGGAAAGAAGGAGAAGACAGTTTGAAAAACAAAGAGAAGAGAGCTCCTAGGTTGAGGTGAGAACAAGTCCACCTCACCCGGAGAAACAGTCATGGTGTCCCCAAACTAGTGAGGGAGAACCCGACCAGGAGTACGGAAACCACTACGGTTAACAACTCCGAGTATGGGAATAGGCACATTGGACCCTCTCCTTCCACCGCACCGTTGTAACTAATTCAAAATTAAAAAAGAAAAACACATGAACAGTTAGGATATAAGTCTCTTATAGACTAAAATATAAATGACCGGGACTTGAGGTATAGCAAGAATTGGGCGAGATAAGAGGGAAAAAACAAAAATACTAACATGGGACCAAAAACTATAAGTTCTGTGTAGAGCTAGCCTAGGTGGTCTGGATAAGGAATGAAAACTAAGGGAGGGGGGATGGGGAGAGGAGAACCTAATGTGTCTGACACGGCTCCGGCCTTGCGTTAGGGGGAAGGGGCTAGAATAGTTCCTTCTGGATGCTCCTCCTCAGTGCCAGTGTCCCTAGAAAGGGAGTAAGTAATAATTAATGGGAAAAGAGTTCCTCTGATGAAGGCACGAATCGCGTGGTAGAGCAGATTTGTTGAGTTCGAAGGATCAGTCCTGTAAGTTGTGCAGAAAGAGCATGGAGTCCAGCAGGCATATGGAGGCTCATAAACACAATATTATGGCGTAGGGACACAGAGAGGGGATGTAGCAGATGCGGCCATAGGAGTATTAGTCCCGTAAATCAGAGAATGTGGAGGTTTCAGTTGGGCATAAATGCCAGGGGTCTAGGAGGGTCCCAACCCAAACAATAGGAATTTTGTAGCTAGAGGGCGAAGATCCACTCACAGTCAGGGGGTAGTCCATCCTTAGCCTTCTTGTTTCTGGGTGTCATCCAGAGGATCATTAGAGGACTGGATGGGGGTGGGCGTTTGATTATGCCAGATGCAGAGGTCTGCATAGGAGAAGGTGGATCCTTTGGGAGAAAGCCTCATTTTTGTAACAGCTGTTCTCCTTCCTGGAATGTGGAGAATTGAAAAGGCTTGCTGTTAAGATCAAATTTCAGGCTAAAAGGGAAAAGCCACCAATACTTAATATTCTTTTGTGTCAGAAGGGGCTTAAGTGCCCGACTGGATACTGAAGGGCGAGATGTCCTTGTAGATTTGTATCTGGTGTCCCATCAGCTGGATCACTATAGTAATGTGATTTGACCACAATGTCGCGTGGTAGGCCGTCCTGGTGGGGGGGTCCCAGGGCTCTATGTGCACGGTCAAGCTCTAGCCTGTGGGCTTGGATGTCTGGGATGAGGTTTTTGATGAGAGAATGAACTGCATCTCGGACATCCGTTTCAGACTCAGGCAGACCCCTGATCCTAAAATTGAGCCGTCTGGACCTGTTCTCCAGGTCATCGATTTTCGCCATGGCCCCCTCCAGTTGGTTATACAATTCTTGAAAGCAATCAGTGTTTTGATTGACTCGGTCGATCATGTTGTCGACTTTGTTTTCATTGCTTTCAATACGGGAACCTAGGAGTTGGAGGTCCGCTTTAATATCAGAGGTAATTCTGGATGCAGGCTGAGCTAAGCCTCTATCCAGCATTTCTGCAAATTTTGAGAACATAAGTGTAATGTACTGGGGCTGTGAGGTGTGCTGTCCCGTCTCCTGATATGAGACATTAGGTCTGGGAGTGTGGGCTCCTGAAGGGGACATGAGCATGTTCATGTCATCCAGGGTCTGATTCAGGAGGGAAACTGTGGTGGCTGGTGATAATGGACCTCCACATGGTGTGGGTGACGGGGCCCCTCCACATACCTCCTCATACAGAGTATCATGCCATGGAAAAGAGCCTGGGATCCCTGCCATCTTGGAAATCTCGGCCACTCCCGGGAGTGCTTCAAACTGTGCCCTTAATCCTCTCCTCACCGCTCCTATTTGCATCTAACCGATCCCCGGTGTTTACTGACCCCTCCGGTCCCAGTCTTATAGTGTGGGGATATATCCACTACAGGGGGTGCGGGATGGACGGAGCGGTGCAGAGCTCCGTGATTAGGCGGCCATCACAGAGTGCCGTGCATGCGCAAGGCACCATTCCAATTTTAAAGCATGACATGTTAGATATCTATTTACTCGGCGTAGCATCATCTTTCACATTATACTAAAAAAATTGGGCTAACTTTACTATTTTTTTTATTTATTAAGAGTTTTTTTTTTTTAAATTGCATTTGAAAGCTGTGCAAATACAGTGTGACATAAAATATTGCAACAACCACCATTTTATTCTCTAGGATCTCTGCTAATATATATATATATATATATATATATATATATATATATATATATATATATATAAAATGTTTGGGGTTCTAAGTAATATTCTAGCAAAAATACAGATTTTTACTTGTAAGTAGCAAATGTCATAAAAAAGATTGAGGGGGGAGGGTGAACTAGAATTCAATTGGACAGACAGGTCAGTTAGGGGTCAGACATTAATGGAAGGTGGAATGGAGATAGATGTGGGAGGGTTATGACAGGTGACAAGAAGGTTCCCATTAGGGATGAGCTGAACACCCCCCTGTTCGGTTCGCACCAGAACATGCGAACAGGCAAAAAAAATTTGTTGAAACACGCGAACACCGTTAAAGTCTATGGGACTCGAACATGAATAATCAAAAGTGCTAATTTTAAAGGCTTATATGCAAGTTATTGTCATAAAAAGTGTTTGGGGACCTGGGTCCTGCCCCAGGTGACATGGATCAATGCAAAAAAATGTTTTAAAACAGCTGTTTTTTCGGGAGCAGTGATTTTAATAATGCTTAAAGTGAAATAATAAAAGTGTAATATTCCTTTAAGTTTCGTACCTGGGGGGTGTCTATAGTATGCCTGTAAAGGGGCGAATGTTTAGAACAGTCTGACAGCAAAATGACATTTCAAAGGAGAAAAAGTAATTTAAAACTACTCGCGGTTATTAACGAATTGTCGGTCCGACAATACACATAAAAGTTAATTGATAAAAACAGCATGGGAATTCTCCACAGGGAAACCCCGAATCAAAATTTTTTTAAAAAATGGCGTGGGGACCAACATTTTTGAAAAAAATGGCGTGGGGGTCCCCCTAAATTCCATACCAGGCCCTTCTGGTCTGGTATGGATATTAAGGGGAACCTCAGCCAAATTTTTTTTTAAAAATGGTGTGGGGGTCCCCATCAAAATCTATACCAAACTTTTCAGGTCTGGTATGGACTTTAAGGGAAACCCCGCACCAAAATTTTTTAAAAAATGGCGTGGGGTTCCCCCAAAAATCCATACCAGACCCTTATCTGAGCACACAACCTGACAGGCCGCAGGAAAAGAGGGGGGACGAGAGAGCAGCCACATGCCCTCAACATTGAGAGGGTGCTTTGGGGTAGCCCCCCAAACCACCTTGTCCCCATGTTGATGGGGACAAGGGCCTCATCCCCACAACCCTTGCCCGGTGGTTGCGGGGGTTTGTGGGCGGGGGGCTTATCGGAATCTTTTAACAAGGGGACCCCCAGATCCCGCCCCTGTGTGAAATGGTAAGGGGGTACAAAAGTATCCCTACCATTTCACAAAAAAACTGTCAAAAATGTTAAAAATGACAAGAGACAGTTTTTGACTATCCTTTATTTAAAGTCTTCTTTTTTCCATCTTCTTTCTTCTATCTTCTTTCTTCTATCTTCCTTTGGTTTCTTCCTTCATCTTCTTCTGGTTCTTCTGGTTCTTCTGGTTCTTCTGGTTCTTCCTCCGGTGTTCTCATCTGGCATCTTCCTCCAGGGCGTCTTCTTCCCTTCTTCTTCTCAGGCCGCTCGGCATCCATGATGGGAGGCTCCCGCTGTGTGACGCTTCTCATCTTCTGACGGTTCTTAAATAATGGAGGGCAGGGCCACCTGGTGACCCCTCCACCCTCTGACGCACGGAGACTTGATGGGGACTTCCCTGTGGCATTCCCCGTGATGTCAGAGGGGGCGAGGTCACCCAGAGGAGGAAGATGCCGGACAAGAACACCGGAGGAAGAACCGGAAGAACCAGAAGAACCAGAAGAACCAGAAGAAGAAGAAGATGGAGGAAGAAACCGAAGGAAGATAGAAAATAGAAGAAAGAAGATGGAAAAGAGAAGACTTTAAATAAAGGAATTGTCAAAAACTGTCTCTTGTAATTTTTAACATTTCTGACAGTTTTTTTGTGAAATAGTAGGGGTGTCCCCTTACCATTTCACATGGGGGGGCCGGGATCTGGGGGTCCTCTTGTTAAAGGGGGCTTCCAGATTGCGATAAGCCCCCCACCCACAGACCCCCACAACCACCGGGCAAGGGTTGTGGGGATAAGGTCCTTGTCCGCATCAACATGAGGACAAGGTGCTTTGGGGCTACCCCAAAGCACCCTCCCAATGTTGAGGGCATGTGGCCTGGTACAGTTCAGGAGGGGGGTGCTCCCTCCTGCCCCCCCCTCTTTTCCTGCAGCCTGTCAGGTTGCGTGCTCGGATAAGGGTCTGGTATGGATTTTTGGGGGGACCCCATGCCATTTTTTTTTTTAATTTTGGCACGGGGTTCCCCTTAAAATCCATACCAGTCCTGAAGGGTCTGGTATAGATTTTGAAGGGAAGCAAAATATAAATAAATCTTGTGAGCCACACTGATCCTGTGCCCAACGTGTGTTACCTATAGCTGCGTGCGCGGATCACGTCTCATATATCGTGCAAATATATAATGGAAAAATATGCGCTGCGCTCAAGTAAACCAAAAAATTAAACAAATAAAAAATGAAAATAAATATATTTTGACAAAATAAATGAATTCCAACTATGTGTGTATAAATCTAAATTCAGCAATATTGCTGTTCTTATACATATAAAGTGCAAAGTGCAAACGTTATACATATGAAGGTGCAAAGTGCAAAAGTTAGATAAATATAAAAAACATCAACATTGTAAATCCAAACAATGAAGTGCATAAATGAATATAAACAGTGCTAAATACTCCATACAAGACACCATAAGTGCCCCAATGACTAATTACAGGGTAAGAATGTGAAAAGTTCTATATAGCACTCCAAATCAATGTGTGCAGGTGATGTCCAAATGTGATAACATTCATCATGCTGAAATATCCTAAGTGCTGCAAATCATGCTCTGGTGCACTTCAGTGGTCCCCTTAGGCTAATCTGCTCACCTCAGAGCGTGTGACGCAGCTGTTACCCTGAGTCCAAACACACTTTGGAGCCACCCCTGGGTTCAGTGCTGATGTCAGAAATATTCCTCCAGCTCCTGGTTATTACCTAGATAGCAAATAATTGTGCTTCAAGTTTGAAAATGACTTGCTAAGCTATTGCTAGACTTGCCAGGCTTCACAAGTTTGTTGCACAATTGCAGCAAGTCCGCATTGCATGGCTCCAGATCAACTTCCTTTGCAAACATTCTGCAAGCTTCTGCGACGCCCTCTGTAGAAGTCCTTGATGACGAAACCAGTCAGGGCGTGGCCTACACGATGATCCGGAAGTGATGCTTGCACTCCACTGTCTGCTACCATCCACCAGGAAGATAGTGTGGTGTCTGCAGGGAAACACACATCCCATCCTGGATGGCTAGACATGGTGACAGCGCCCTCTGGGCTTGCTTATTTGCTTTTCTCAATATGTTACAATGTACGTAGTTAGGATTAAGGGGAACACTGCTGTATAGGGGATTTTTACATGAATAAACAGGATTACGCTATGTCGGTGTTGCTCTTGTGTTTTATGATATATATGGAGCCCCATTACCAGTGAATCCTGCTGATGATGAGGAATGACTATTGAAGTGGATGCTGAATGCTCTTTTAATAGTGGAGTCTGGTGAGTTTGACCCCCTGGGGGAGTGTGCATCACGTGGTGGAACATGCTTTCTTTCTGGTAAAAAGTGCACGCTTGGACATCAGTGATTTTACACCTAAAAAACCTTGAAATGTCTTCATCATTACCTTCTACATAGAGACTCTTATTTTTGTTCTGGCCACTTACTGTGACAATTTTTGTGGCTTTTACTTTAGCGCTGTTTTTAGTATTTTATGATTCAGTGTTTGATTGCTGGACTTTTTTACTACTCATTAAAGCAAGAAGTCTACCAAGCAAAATAGATGAATTGGAAACTTTGGTGCATGAAGAGAATTATGATTTAATTGTTAGTGCTGAATCTTGGGTTCATTCTTCACATGACTGGGCTTTTAATATTCCTAGCTATGCACTCTTTCTGCGTCCATTTACCAGGAGCATGTACACTGCTCCTGGTAAACGGACGTTTAGGAGCAGTTGGGTGTTTATTCCTCTGCCACTGAACTCTACTCTATGTTATCTTTTCAGTACATGTACACAGGGTCGTTTATAGTTGTTTCTAGGCAGTTGAGTTTAGAAGAATTTTTTGGAATGTAAAAAAATGCATTCAGGACGAATGTTCAGAGGCATTTGAAATGCCAAATACCTATAACAGCTTGTAAACATGTGCAAACACGGTAACTCGCGTTTAGCCGCATTTCATTTACAAGCAATTTTCATTTTTGGCTATTTGAAAAAAAAAAAAGTTTTGTTAAAAACACTTCTAAATGCAAACGTGGCAAAACAAGGCAAAATGCAGCATGTAAACACAGCAAAACAGACATTTTAAACACTGGTTACTATCTGTCAAGTTAAATAGTTCAGGAGAGGTTGTAAAAACGGCCCGTGTACATGAAGCCTGAAAAGGAAAGGTAGCCGCGTCTGTCTCTGTGTGAGAAGTGATCAAAGTGAGTGTAAAAGAGGGCCTAGGTGATGGAGAGTGTGATGAGGCTGAAGTGTTATAGGTGGAACTACATATAGATGCGTAGATAGTGCATAGTTCAAAGTTAATTGGAGTTTGTTATAGGCCATCCAGTGTTAATGAGAAGATGGAGATTCAGGTCCTTGCACAGATGGAAAGGGCTGCAAGGGCTGGGATGGTAATAATAATAATAGGGGATTTTAATTACCCTGATATTGAATGGAGTAATGGCACTGCTGGAACAATTTAAGGACAAAAATGTATAAACCTATTACAAGACAATTTTATGGTACAGTTCATAAGGCCACAACTAGGAATGGTGCTCTGATGGACCTGGTAGTCTAAAACCATGTAGAGCTTATTACTAATATTCATACAAAAGAACATCTGGGCAGCAGTGACCATAACATGATTTCATTTAATGTTAGCTGTAAGCAACAAGCACATACTGGAAAGATAAAAACACTTAACTTTAAGAAAGTACATTTTCCAAAGATGAGGTCTGCTCCTCAAGACTAATGCTAGTCATACACCTGTCAAAAAATTGCTGAAACAAGTTTTCGAAAAATGAACACATGGTCGTGAGAGCAAACAATTTTTCCATCATGTAATCAACAAATTTTGATTGATAAATCATTCAACGGTCATAAATGAATTTGTTTTTTGTTCCTTTTGTCACATATGCCTAATGAAAACTGTTCATGAGAAATACATTAACCTTTTATTTTATCATCCGTTCAACTGAAGTTTTCCAAGCTTTTCCTTTGATTTTTCGGCTCAAAAAAAAAAAAAAATGGTTTTCGATTTGTGCCCATTAACTGGATGATAAATGAACTATCCAAATGACAGATTTTCGAATGATTTTTCATTTAGTGTTTGGCTACCATTAGACTGGAAGAGAATATTGGGATCGATGAACACAGAACAGAAATGGGAATTCTTCAAAGCGACTGTATGTGAACACACGGCAAAGTATATTTCCATGGGCAATACATTTAAAAGGCTAAAAATAAAACCTATGTGGCTCACATCCAAAGTTGAAAAAAAACTATAAAAAAATAAGAAAAGAGCTTTTAAAAAATATAAAAATGAAGGAACACTATCATTGTTTAAATGTTACAAAGAATATAACAGAATATGTATCAAGGTAATAAAAGCAGCAAAAATGTAAAACGAACAGCAGATTGCAAAGGATAGGACAAACCCCCCCCCCCAAATTCTTAAAATATCCTAATAGTAAAAAGGTCAGGTCTGAGCATGTAGGCACTTTACAAAATAATCTGGAGTGGGTGATCGGGGACAAAGACAATGCATATTTATTAAATACCTTCTTCAGCTCTATGTATACAAACATGGGGGAGCTCATGTTCCTAATGGGGATGATATTGACACCCACGCACACCCATCCTAAAATAATTGAGCCTTGACATTTCAAAGCCATTGTTTCTAATTTTTAGGGTCTCTATAATGACTGAAATAATACCACTGGATTGGCATAAGGCCAATGTGGTGCTTATATTTAAAAATTGATCAAAGTCTTTGCCAAGTAACTATAGACCTGTTAGTTTAACTTCTATAGTTGAAAAAAGATATATTTCACCAAAAGTGGACTAAATGTTGCCACCATCCCTTACATGAATATGTGAGAAAGGGTCCACCAAAGAGGATTGGGACTTTGAAGGCAACTAAGTAATAGTGCCAGACCAATTGATTGTTTATAATAAACGTAATTTATTAAATATTGTAAAGAGCCAATAAACGCATATCGTTGCAATTGACTGTTTAAGAACAACATCAAACAATACAATGGATACAAAATGACGCTGGTATTGTCTCCTAACTACAAATTACACCCGACGCATTTCAGGATCTTATCCTTTCTTCAGGGGCATTGCCTTGTGGAGAACAGTGTACATCTATAATGAAAACATGGTTAATATAGGCTGTGAAGATGTTGGCATCTGCGCAGTATGAGCCAAGCAACAGCTGTGGTAATTTAGATTGTAATGACTATGTGAAAGGCATGGGGCAGCGTCAGGAATGTCACGTCATATAACAGGTGCGGGTATAATCGCGCATGTGCGTCAATGACAGAGCGCCATACCAACGACATTCTGTCAGTAAACAAGTCAATGCCCGCTCTGTAGGCGGCGTCACGTTGACCGACGTTTGTCCCATTCTGGCAAGTGCGTGCCAGTACAGAGATGCAAACCACGCAAAAGCGCAGCATTCAAAGATCACATCAATGAAGTACCACTGTCCCACTGCGCATAGGCGCCAGCACGGTCAAAGGATGCCTTGATTTTAATACAAAAGGGCCAGGCAAAACATATCTAAACAGCGCATGTGCCAGGAAACACGAGCGGCACCATCACAACAAGATAATGAATGTTTAGAAAGCAAAGTCAGAGTCATCATGACATAGCTTAGTCCCATAGTGTGGACAAATCGAATAGCCACCACACTGCAAAACAAGATCAGCTTATTAGAGTGATAATGAATCCAAATAGAGTTAAAAAAAATATTAATAAATGTAGGTATGGATACGCATTGGGTAGGCATAACAGGCAGAGCACTTTCCCACCCTCAAGGGATTATACAGTCACCATAAGCAAGCACAGCACACATCGCTCACCTCACAAGTAATCACGGAGTTAGAAACAGAGGTGTATAAAAAGAAAATACAGAATTAATATCTCATAATAACAAATTCTGATTGTACATTGTAATCCACAAAATGTTTTAATTTGGAGGTGGGGCTATGACCGTATGGGTGGGGGTTAGGAGGAAGATGCCGGGCGAGAACACCGGAGGAAGAACCAGAAGAACAAGAAGATGGAGGTAGAAACCGAAGGAAGATAGAAGAAATAAGATAGAAAAAAGAAGACTTTAAATAAAGGAATTGTCAAAAACTGTCTCTTGTCATTGTCATTTTTAACATTCTTGACAGTTTTTTTGTGAAATGGTAGGGGTACTTTTGTACCCCCTTACCATTTCACACAGGGGGGGGATCTAGGGGTTCCCTTGTTAAAGGGGGCTTCCAGATTCCGATAAGCCCCCTGCCCGCAGACCCCCACAACCACTGGGCAAGGGTTGTGGGGATGAGGCCCTTGTCCCCATCAACAAGGCTACCCCAAAGCACCCTCCCAATGTTGAGGGCATGTGGCCTGATACGGTTCAGGAGGGGGGCGCTCTCTCATTCCCCCCTCTTTTCCTGCGGCCTGTCAGGTTGCATGCTCGGATAAGGGTCTGGTATAGATTTTGAGGAGGACCCCCACGCCATTTTTTTAAAAAATTTGGCCGGGGTTCCCCTTAATATCCATACCAGACCTGAAGGGCCTGGTATGGAATCTAGGGGGACCCCCCTACGCCATTTTTTTTAAATTTTGGTTCGGGGTTCCCCTGTGGGGAAAGTCCATGCCTTTTTTATCAATTAACTTTTATGTGTATTGTCGGACTGACTTTTTTCCTTTGAAATGTCATTTTGCTGTCAGACTGTTCTAAACACGGGAAACATGCGCCCCTTTACAGGCATACTATAGACACCCCCCAGGTACAAAATTTAAAGGAATATTACACTTTTATTGTTTCACTTTAAGCATTATTAAAATCACTGCTCCCGAAAAAACGGCCGCTTTTAAAACTTTTTTTTGCATTGATCCATGTCCCCTGGGGTAGGATCCAGGTCCCCAAACACTTTATGACAATACCACGCATAAAAGCCTTTAAAATTAGCACTTTTGATTTCTCCCATAGACTTTTAAAGGGTGTTCTGCAAACACCCCAAATTGTTGGCTGTTCGACGAACTGGCGAACAGCCGATGTTCGACTCGAACTCGAAGCTCATCCATAGTCAGAACCAGCTCCTGAGGGAGTCTATTCCACATTTTCACAGCTCTTAGCTCCATATTTGGAGATTAAATCTCTTTTCCTCCAGACAAAAAGAGTGCTCCTTGTACTCTGTGATGACCTTAAACACTTCAGTCCCGGAAGGATTTGCCCCCCTCCTGACCAGGCCATTTTTTGCCATTCGGCACTGCGTCGCTTTAACTGCCAATTGCGCAGTCATGCGATGTTGTACCTGAACAAATGTATGTCATTTTTTCCCCATAAATGGAGCTTTCTTTTGGTGGTATTTGATCACCTCTGCAGTTTTTATTTTTTGCGCTATAAAAAAAAGAGGGACAATTTTGAAAAAAAAAACAATATTTTGTACTTTTTTGCTATAATAAATATCACAAATTAAAAAAAAAATCTTCATCAGTTTAGGCCAATATGTATTCTTCTACATATTTTTGGTAAAAAAATTGCAATAAGCTTATATTGATTGGTTTGCGCAAAAGTTATAGCGTCTACAAAATAGGGGATAGATTTATGGCATTTTTATTATTATTTTTTTAATGTAATGGCAGTGATCTGCCATTTTTATCAGGACTGGAACATTGCGAAGGACACATTGGACACTTTTTTGGGACCAGTGACATTTATACAGCGATCAGAGCTAAAAATAGCCACTGATTACTGTATAAATGTCACTGGCAGGGAAGGAGTTAACACTAGGGGGCGATCAAGGGGTTAACTGTGTTCCTTATGTATGTTTCTAACTGTGGGGGTAATGTGGCTGACTAGAGGAAGAGAGAGATCATTATTCCTACTTAGTAGGAACACCCAATCTGTCTCTTCTGCCCTGACAGAACCGAGATTTGTGTGTTTACACACACAGATCCCGGTTTTCGCTCTGTTACAAGCGATCAGGGATTTTTTTTTTTTAATTTTGGCCGGGGCTCCCCTTAATATCCATACCAGACCTCCCTTCGGAGACTGGGCCACAGGGCAGTATTCTGACATGATAACAATCCCAAACACACCTCCAAAACGACCACTGCCTTGCTAAAGAAGCTGAGGGTAAAGGTGATGGACTGGCCAATAGGGATGAGCCAAACACCCCCCTGTTCAGTTCGCACCAGAACATGTGAACAGGAAAAAAATTTGTTTGAACACGCGAACACCGTTAAAGTCTATGGGACACCAACATGAATAATCAAAAGTGCTAATTTTAAAGGCTTATATGCAAGTTACTGTCATAAAAAGTGTTTGGGGACCTGGGTCCTGCCCCAGGGGACATGTATCAATGCAAAAAAAAGTTTTAAAAATGGATGTTTTTTCGGGAGCAGTGATTTTAATAATGCTTAAAGTGAAACAATAAAAGTGTAATATCCCTTTAAAAGCAGCTCATCCTTACTGGCCAAGCATGTCTCCAGACCTAAACCCTATTGAGCATTTGTGGGGCATCCTCAAACGGAAGGTGGAGGAGTGCAAGATCTCTAACATCCACCAGCTCTGTGATGTCACCATGGAGGAGTGGAAGGGGACTCCAGTGGACCTGTGAACCTCTTTTGAACTCCATGCCCAAGAGGGTTAAGGCAGTACTGAAAAAATAATGGTGGCCACACAAAATATTGACACTTTGGGCCCAATTTGGACCTTTTCACTTAGGGGTGTACTCATTTTTGTTGCCAAAAGACATTAATGGCTGTGTGTTGAGTTATTTTGAGGGGACAGCAAATTTACACTGTTATACAAGCTGTACACTACTTTACATTGTAGCAAAGTGTCATTTCTTCAGTGTTGTCACATGAAAAGTTATAATAAAATATTTACAAAAAATGTACTCACTTATGTGAGATACTGTATATTCCTTCTATTGGTTGAACTAGATGGACTTTTGTTTTTTTTTCAGCCAGACAAACTATGTAACTATGTTATTTTTAGCCCTTTAAACTTATTTCCCATGGGAATATACTTTGCAGTGTGTTCGCATACAGTCTTTTTGAAGAATTCCCATTTCTGTTCTGTTTTCATTGAAGCCAATAGTCCCTTCCAGTCTAAGTCTTGGAGAGCAGTAAGATTGAGCTGAACACCCCCCCCCCCCCCCCCGTTCGGATCACATCAGAACACCCGATCAGACAAAACACATGAACACATGAACACCATTAAAGTCTATGGGACACGAACATGAAAAATAAAAAGTGCTCATTTTAAAGGCTTATATGCAAGTTATTGTCGTAAAAGTGTTTGGGGACCCAGGTCCTGCCCCAGGGGACATGTATCAATGCATTTTTTTTTTTTAAAACAGTCATTTTTTCGAGAGCAGTGATTTTTTTAAAGCTTAAAGTGAAACAATATAAATGAAATATTTCTTTAAATATCATGCCTGGGGGGTGTCTATAGTATGCCTGTAAAGTGGCACAGTTTTCCCGTGTTTAGAACAGTACCACAGCAAAATGACATTTCTAAAGGAAAAATTGTAATTTAAAACTGATCGCTGCTGTAATGTATTGTCGGGTCTCGGCAATATAGATAAAACTCATTGAAAAAGAAGGCATGGGTTCCCCCCCAGTCCATTACCAGGCCCTTTGGGTCTGGTATGAATATTAAGGGGAACCACAAACCAAAATTAAAAAAAAAAAATTGTGTGGGGGTCCATCCAAAATCCATACCGGGCCCTTCAGGTCTGGTATGGAAATTAAGGGGAACCCTGTGCCAAATTTAAAAAAATTGTGTAGGGGTCCCCCCAAAATCCATACGAGACCCCCCAAAGCACCTTTGTCCCCATGTTAATGGGGACAAGGGCCTCATCCCCACAACGCTTGCCTGGTGGTTGTGCGGGTATGCGGGTGGGAGGCTTATAGGCATCTGGACCCCCAGATCGGCCCCCACTATATGATTGGTAACGGGGTACATTGTACCCCTACCAGTTCACAAAATAGTGTCAACTATGGTAAAAAAGACAAGAGACAGCTTGGGACAAGTCCTTTATTAAAAAATAAAAACATAAAAATGTCCAGCAATGTAAATTCACGCAGCCTGATGGACTGAGAAAAAAAAGCCATAATAGTTCCGCCTCCATGGGAGGCTCCCGCCGAGTGACGCTTCTTCTGGGTGACAGCTGTTATATAGCTGAGGGCGGGGCCACCCGGTGAGGTAAACTGGTGCCCCCTGTGTTGACTTCTGTTAATAGGTTTTTCAACTGATATCCATCCCATTTTCTGGAAAAGCATATATATTTACAGATAAGCTTCTAATTATTTTACTATTCATGTGATCGTATCAAAGAGCATACATTGTTCAAGTGGATGTACTTTTTAATGTACAGGTAGCATGTTGTTGTTTTATGATATGATTTTATTATCAGCATGTCTTATAATCACAACATATTGCAACATTGGTAGCATCCAGTGCACGTCTTGAGGGCATAATGTTGTACAATGTTCATAAATTAATACATTATCAGCAGTAGCTGTCATTGGTAATTCAGTTATAATGAAAGCAATTGGTTGCCAGCTTTGGCAACAGACTTTTTCACACAGTGGTGCCATATGTGTTCATAAATCCTGGCATAGCAAAGTATGGTTTACATATATATATATTTTCTCTAAAAAAAAAAATGCTTGAGCCTTTCATATTTATACTAGTTTATTATAATCTTATTTACTTTAAATGTGTTTATTTTTAAATTCATACAAGCATATTTTTGTTTAATTTTATATTTGTTGTAAAATGTTCATATCCCGATCTCCTAATGTCAGTTCTGGTTATCTTCATGCTTTAGAATGCAGATTAAAGACTTAGTGATTTCAGTATTACACCTACTCCAGAGCTACACAATTTTTATCTAGACTTTCTACACAGGATAATACCAATAAAGGTTAAAAAAACATGTTTTTGCTTCAGTCATGTACCTGAATGTATGGGGGCTGTTTCCTTTTTAACCCTTTCATGACTAAGCCTATTTTTGAAATTTGGAGTTTACAAGTTAAAATCCGTATTTTTTGCTAGAAAATTACTTAGAGTTCCCAAACATTATATATATTTTTTTAGCAGAGAATCTAGAGAATAAAATGGCGATTGTTGCAATATTTTTTATCACACGGTATTTGTGCAGCGGTGTTTTAAACGCAACTTTTTGGAAAAGGGACACTTTCATGAATTTTAAAAAACCCAAACAGTAAAGTTACCCCAGTTTTTTTGTATAATGTGAAAGATGATGTTACGCCGAGTAAATAGATACCAAACATGTCACCCTTTATAATTGCATGCAGTCGTGGAATGGCGACAAACTACGGTACCTATGAATTTCCATAGGCGACGCTTTAAATTTTTTTTATGGTTACCAGGTTTGAGTTACAGAGGAGGTCTAGGGCTAGAATTATTGCTCTCGCTCTGACAATCACGGCGATTCCTCACATGTGTGATTTGAACACCGTTTACATATGCGGGCGCGACTTCCGTATGCATTTTCTTCGCTGCACGAGCTCGCGGGGACAGGGGCACTTTAAAAAAATTTTTTTTTTTAAATTTATTTAATTTAATTTTTTACTTTATAAATTGTGCTTTAAAAAAAAAATTTTTTTTTTTACTTTTATTGCTGTCACAAGGAATGTAAACATCCCTTGTGACAGTAATAGGTGGTGACAGGTACTCTTTATGGAGGGATCGGGGGTCTAAAAGACCCCCAATCCCTCCTCTGCACTTCAAAGTATTCAGATCGCTGAAAACAGCGATTCTGAATACTGTGTATTTTTTTAAATTCGTCGCCATTGGCAGCCGAGTAAACGGGAAGTGACGTCATGACGTCGCTTCCGCATTTACAATGAGAAGGCTGGAACGAAGCCGCCCACAGCTTTGTTCCAGCCTGCCCCCAGCCACCGAAGGCACACGTTCAGACACCGGGCCTCCTGATCACACGGGAGGCCCGGTAACAGCGGCAGGAGGCGGCGGGGGGGATGTCCCCTCCCACTCCTCCGGTATAACAACCGAGTGGCCTTTAGCCGCATCGGTTGTTATACTCGGGTAGCCGATCGCCCGCTGTAAACAACAGATGATGCCTGCAGCTGCGGGCATCATCCCGGTATAACCCCGGAAAGCCGAGTATGCATATCTGCGTACGGTCGGCGGGAAGGGGTTAAGATAGCTTAGCAGATGTGAATGAGTTCTCAGTAAGCAGGTTGTAATAGAGGGGCTCAGTATAATATGTAATATGCTCAGTCTTAGGAGCTTAGTATGGATTTTGGGTGTGGGAAGGCCTATGTTTTTTTTGTTTTTGTTTTTTTGTCTATTTGCATGGGATCACATCTTAAAATCCATTACCCTCATTTTCAATCACGTCATCCATTTTCACATACAGTATCTGGGTGTAGTGCAATAATTCAAGTAACTTACAAGTAGCAGAAAAAATAAATGCATTTACTTAGTTTGGATTAAAGGTATTTTACACATAGGCGTGCACAGCCTATTGCATTAGGGTGTGCACCTCAAACCAAAACTCAAACACATGTGTGTCTGTATATACAGTACATATATATATATATATATACACACACACACACACACACACACACACACACACACACTCTTATAAATAAATGTTAACAAACACTTTAAAGTGTATTAAAACATTTTTAATTAAAAAAAAATATCAATGTAAACAAACATAATTTTTTTAACTTATTAATTAAATAATCTTTTAACATAAACAACGCTTTTAAATAAATCTCTGAATCAAATAAGCATTTTTAAAAACTGCACGGTAAGTAGGATTTTTTTTTTTATAAGTGCCATGTTTTAATATCCTGAATTGTATTTACTGCATTAAATATATTTGTTAGATCCCCCAGCAACAATAGATCCCCCAAGAACAAGACATCTCCCCAGCAACTATAGATTCACCAGTAACAATAGATCCCTCCCAGCAACAATAGACACCCCCCATTAACAATAGATCCCTACCATTAACAATAGATTGCCCCAACAACAATAGATCTCCCCAGCAACAACAGATCTCCCAGCATTCAGTATCAATATACTCTCCAGCAATATAAGCCCCCTCCTGCAACAGTAGTATTCTCCCATCAACAATTGACCCCCCAGAAACAATAGATCACACCAGCAGTAATAGACTTCCCCAGGATCAATAGATCACCCAGTGACAATAGAGACCCCAGTAGCCAATGTCAATAGACACTCCAGCAAATCCTGCCACCCCTTGGCATATACATTCAGTGCTGAGGTGCCGGAACTGTGTTCTCCCACGTTCCTGCTGAAAAAAAGCCCTGGAAATATTTATTTGGACATCAAATTGGCATAAAAAAAATGGTTTGCACACTACAGATTATTATTATGGCTTCCTTCTCTACATGTTTTAGAGAAGAAGACATCGCACAGAAGGTGTTATAGACTTAAATTCTTCAATAACTTCATTATAATTAGCTGACCATGCCAATTCTTGCTCAGTGTACAAAATCAAGAGTGAATCAAGACGTTCTTGGCACATTGTAATTCTCAGTTTGTTTTTAACACGTGCAAGTTTTGAAAAAGCTCTTTTGCATGAGCAGCTTGTTACAGGTAAGACTGTAAAACATTGAACACAGTTGTAAAAAGCATGGAATGTAGAGAACAATCTGATTCCTTAAGACAATCAAGCCACTCTTTGATGGTGTTTGTGGTGCAACCTTTAGGAACAGGCCCATCATAATCTCGGAGCAATGTGATTTCTGCTTCCAATTCATCCGCTGACACCTTAAATTTATTGGCAAGGATTTCCATATTGGCTTTAACAATCTGTAAGTTCAGCAGTTTTCCTACTGCAGTAACAATATCACAAGACTCCTGTGCAAATCGCTGATCAATACCTGTTATCAATGAGTCCAGCAGTGGGTAAAATGAAGTTATCCTCTCCTGTTCCTCCATTGTATCATAGTAATGTTGGGAATGTGCTGCCTCATCAAGAAGAACAGATGTTTTTCTTTTTCTACCTGGAGGAATAGATGTGTTATTTTCTGCACAGATTTCCTCACAGTCTTTGAAAATAGACTGAAAATATTCGGAGTCATTTCTCATGGAGACCAAGGAGTTGCGCAAACTTTTCACCACTGCCATTACAGTAAGCAAGCTGAGATTTGATGCTTGCAAAGTCTTGCTAACTTTTACCAATATTTGGAGAATAAGGTGCATCATGTGAAGAGCAAAGATACATTTGAAAGAACCTAATTCACAAATAAGGCCTCTTGCTCTTATTTTAGCATCAGCTAAACGACTTGTTTGGATGATCTCGCTTAAAGCCTTTAGAATAATGGAATAGTTTTGTTTTACTGCGGCCACGGCTTCTGCTCTACATGCCCATCTTGAAGTAGATAGTGACTTTAAAGATTTCAGCTGAGTTCCTACTTCTTTTGAAATCTTCTCCATTACAGCATGCCGAACAGGACTTACCTCCTTGAAGGCATACAGAGTCTGAATAATGCCAAAAAAGTCAAACACGGTTCTGTTTTGTTTACTAGTGCAAGCATCTACTGAGACAAGGTTCAAACAATGGGCATAGCAGTGTACATAGATTATTTCACTATTTTTTTCTTTACATTTCATCTGAATGCCTGCAGTGCATCCAGACATGGTAGCTGCTCCATAAAAGCATACAGAGATCACTGATAACCAGTCGGTTTTAAGAATTCCAAGAACTTTGGTTATCTGGTCAAAGATTGACTGAGCGTCAACCGTTAAGAGCCTCTGAATCGACACAAAGTGTTCAACTGGACTACGAAGTTCACTATTAAAATACCATACTATGACAGACATCTGTTCATGGTGTCCACAGTCAGCATTATCATCTACAATTATTGAAATCGTTTTTCCATTTATTGATGACACGATTTTTTCTTGGACAACATTATGTAAGGATGTAATTAAATCATTTTGGATCACTCAGATACATAGCATTTCGAGGAGATTCTTGCAAATATCTTTCCATGACAGGATCATATTTTTTTAGTAGATGGACCATATTTAGAAACAGACCTTTTTCATGGCTGTCAGTTTTTTCATTGTGACCTCTGAATGGTCTTGCACCTATTGCCAAACACTGAACAATGTCAATCAGTCTCTCCATAACAATCCGGTTTTGGCACCTTTCTTCTTCTTTTTTGGATAGGTAAGCCTGCTTACTGTTATCCAAAAAAATATCAATAGGTTGTCCTTCATTAAAGCTTGACCACGCAGAAGTGCTTAGCATGTGGGATTTTGAAAGTTGGTGAGTTCTAAAACATTCATTAGCCATGTGCCAGTTTCTGAATGCATTTTCAGTGAATGCTGGATCCGCATGACCTTTCTGCGTTGCATCACTACAAGAGAAGAAACAGCAATAGAAACAAAATGCTGAATTCTTTGCTGGACTATATTCAATCCACCTATATTTTACATACCGGTCACTCTTTTTTCTTTGTTTAACCCCTATTTTAGTTTTCGGAAACATGCTCAATTTTGGCTGAAAAGGGCCTCTAGCGCGTCGACTCTGGCGTTCCAATCTATTTGTGGGAATACTACAGACCGGATCATCAGCTGCTATGTTTGATGGCTTTGTTGAACATGAAGTGCTTGGCTGTGAACTAACAGAAGTAATATCTTCCTTTTTTTCATGGCTGTCAGTTTTTTCATTGTGACCTCTGAATGGTCTTCCACCTATTGCCAAACACTGAACAATGTCAATCAGTCTCTCCATAACAATTCGGTTTTGGCACCTTTCTTCTTCTTTTTTGGATAGGTAAGCCTGCTTACTTTTATCCAAAAAAATATCAATAGGTTGTCCTTCATTAAAGCTTGACCACGCAGAAGTGCTTAGCATGTGGAACTTTGAAAGTTGGTGAGTTTTAAAACATTCATTAGCCATGTGCCAGTTTCTGAATCCATTTTCAGTGAATGCTGGATCCGCATGACCTTTCTGCATTGCATCACTACAAGAGAAGAAACGGCAATAGAAACAAAATGCTGCATCCTTTGCTGGACTATATTCAATCCACCTATATTTTCCATACCAGTCACTCTTTTTTCTTTGTTTAATCCCTATTTTAGTTTTCAGAAACATGCTCACTTTTGGCTGAAAAGGGCCTCTAGCGCGTCGACCCTGGCGTTCCAATCTATTTGTGGGAATACTAAAGACCGGATCATCAGCTGCTATGTTTGATGGCTTTGTTGAACATGAAGTGCTTGGCTGTGAACTAACAGAAGTAATATCTTCCTTTTTTTCATGGCTGTCAGTTTTTTCATTATGACCTCTGAATGGTCTTCCACCTATTGCCAAACACTGAACAATGTCAATCAGTCTCTCCATAACAATTCGGTTTTGGCACCTTTCTTCTTCTTTTTTGGATAGGTAAGCCTGCTTACTTTTATCCAAAAAAATATCAATAGGTTGTCCTTCATTAAAGCTTGACCACGCAGAAGTGCTTAGCATGTGGGATTTTGAAAGTTGGTGAGTTTTAAAACATTCATTAGCCATGTGCCAGTTTCTGAATCCATTTTCAGTGAATGCTGGATCCGCATGACCTTTCTGCGTTGCATCACTACAAGAGAAGAAACGGCAATAGAAACAAAATGCTGCATCCTTTGCTGGACTATATTCAATCCACCTATATTTTCCATACCAGTCACTCTTTTTTCTTTGTTTAATCCCTATTTTAGTTTTCAGAAACATGCTCACTTTTGGCTGAAAAGGGCCTCTAGCGCGTCGACTCTGGCATTCCAATCTATTTGTGGGAATACTACAGACCGGATCATCAGCTGCTACGTTTGATGGCTTTGTTGAACATGAAGTGCTTGGTGAACTAACAGAAGTAATATCTTCCTCTTGGTCATGACTTATTGCTTGTAACGCGCTGGAACTACAGTCATTGGAGTCATCAATTGGTATATCTGATGCCTGGGAGTGTACACCGCACTGATCAGTAATATAAATAGTATCTTCTGGATTGTTACTTGACTCATTACATGCATTCAAACTGTTGTCATCATGCACAGTTTTAGCCATTGACAAATCTGAGCTATTCAATTTTTTGGGTTTCTTGAACACAAACCGATCCATATTTTGGAATTCTGTATGATAGTTTTTTTTTTTTTTTTTTTTTTTTGCTAGAAAGCAGTGTATTTCAAACTGGACATACACAATTAACTTAGCATACCAAGAATATATAACCTATAAAGAAAAAGCTATCATAAGTACACACTCTAAATGCAAAAATATAACATAGTAACCAGCAGGACAGGCTAAGCTGCTGCAGTATTTCAGTTTGACTTTAACTAGATGTACGAAAGACCTGTGACTCCCAGGCACTGACACATGCCTAGTTGTTTACACTGCACAGCTGTAAGCACCTATGTGCATGAGCCCTGAATGCCCATTCACACGATCTGACTTTTTGACAACAAACATGCAAATTAGCTGCTTTTAGGCAACATCCGACCGTGTGTACGCTACATCGGACAAACTTTTTCGTTTTCATCGGACAAATGTTGGCTGTACGAACAGACAAACTTGGCGAGGTCCGATCGTGTGTACACAAAACCATCTGACTTTAGTACAAAGTACAAACATGCATGCTAGGAACCAATGCAAAAGATCAGACAACAATACAGAAGTTGATCAAAGGGTGGAGCCGGAGAATTAAACGTCCTCTTTTGAAGTGTCGTCACTAAGTTCGTGTTTGTTGCCTAAAAAGTGTGTAAGCTTAACAAGTTCACGGCCAACACCCTTTGTACAGAAATCCACAGAAAAGTTTGTATAAAGTCTGATCGTGTGTACAAGGCTTTACAGTGCTTTATTTTAGCAGCAGCACTAAGAATCCCACTGGCCCCAGCAAAAATAGTCCCCCCAGCAATAAAAGATCCCCTACAGCAACAAAAGCTTCCTTCAGCAGCAATAATAGATCCACATTATCTACTGCAAGATAAACAATAAATCATTAGGACCCCGTTTACATTTGAGTGTTTTGTAGCTTGTAGCACAAAGCTCAAAAACACTCAACAAGTAAAAAAGAGATGTGAAAAATAAATAAATAATTTATTTAAAGGATAAATTCACCTTTTGGAAATTGTTACATGTTCCACCCATTTTTAGTGCTGCAGCAGCAGCTGCCCGCTGTCCACCTCCCTGTGGCAGCAGTATAGGTAGAAGTTCCCCGTACTAGCTGCCACTGTTTGAAAACCAGCACAGCCCCCACGGCCGCATCATTCAGACACAACAGGTGCCAAAACCATGCTCTAAGATGTTATCCTTATCCCGGAATGTCCCCAAGCATCCAGACAACTAGGGATGAGCTTTCTGTTCAGGTCGAACATGAGTTTGACTCGAACATTGGCTATTCGCTCATTCACCGAAAACCAAACATTATGGGTCATTTGTTCCAAATATGAGCGGTGCGTAACAGCCCATAATGCACTGCGGGAGCGCAGTGCATAGCTGTATGATGATTGACCAGAGCATGCACCATGACCTGCATGCTTTGGCCAATCACAGCGTCCTCAGCTAAGAGAGCCATAATTGGCCAAAGGCAAGATGCCTTTTGCCAATCGTGGCTTTGGGGGGACTAAGTCCACGCCCACACTATATAAGGCTGACTGCTCGTCGGCCTTGTGTTGTTTGTCATTGCTGGCATGGACGGAGAGAGAGTGTCATTTAGATTGAGCAGGCAGGAAGACAGATTATTCAGTTAGCTGCAGTGTATTTCATATATATATATATATATATATATATATATATATACAGTCAGTCTAGTATATATACATATATATATATATCCACTGCATATGGTTTAGCTAGATCTCACTGCGGTCCGTTCCTGGTGTACGGTTTCTACTATAATTCTGGCAGGCAGGTGGTTCAGTTAGCTGCAGTGTATTTCATATATATATATATATATATATATATATATATATATATATATATATATATATACACAGTCAGTCTAGTATATATATATATATATATATATATATATATATATATATATATATATATATCCACTGCATACAGTTTAGCTAGCTCTCACTGCGGTCCGTTCCTGGTGTACTGTTTCTACTATACTTCCGGCAGGCAGGTGATTCAGTTAGCTGCAATGTATTTCATATATATATATATATATATATATATATATATATATTCAGTCAGTCTAATATATATATATATATATATATATATATATATATATATATATATATATATATACACATATATATATATATCCAGCGCATACAGTTTAGCTAGATCTCACTGCAGTCCGTTCCTGGTGTACTCACTGTTTTTACTATACTTCTGACGGGCAGGTGATTCAGTTAGCTGCAGTGTATTTCATATAAATATATACACTCAGTCTAGTATATATATATATATATATATATATATATATATATCCACAGCATACAGTTTAGCTAGATCTCACTGCGGTTCGTTCCTGGTGTACCGTTTCTACTATACTTCTGGCAGGCAGGTGATTCAGTTAGCTACAGTGTATTTCATATATATATACAGTCAGTCTAGTATATATATATACACTGGGGCAAAAAGGTATTTAGTCAGCCACCAATTTTGCAAGTTCTCCCACTTAAAAAGATGAGAGAGGCCTGTAATTATCATCATAGGTATACCTCAACTATGAGAGACAAAATGTGGAAACAAATCCAGACAATCACATTGTCTGATTTTTTAAAGAATTTATTTGCAAATTATGGTGGAAAATAAGTATTTGGTCAATATCAAAAGTTCATCTCAATACTTTGTTATATATCCTTTGTTGGCAATGACAGAGGTCAAACATTTTCTGTAAGTCTTCACAAGGTTGTCACACACTGTTGCTGGTATGTTGACCCATTTCTCCATGCAGATCTCCTCTAGAGCAATGATGTTTTGGGGCTGTCGCTGGGCAACACGGACTTTCAACTCTCTCCAAAGGTTTTCTATGGGGTTGAGATCTGGAGACTGGCTAGGCCACTCCAGGACCTTGAAATGCTTCTTACGAAGCCACTCCTTTGTTGCCCGGGCAGTGTGTTTGGAATCATTGTCATGCTGAAAGACCCAGCCACGTTTCATCTTCAATGCTCTTGCTGATGGGAGGAGGTTTGCACTCAAAATCTCACGATACATGGCCCCATTCATTCTTTCATGTACACGGATTAGTCGTCCTGGTCCCTTTGCAGAGAAACAGCACCAAATCATGATGTTGCCACCCCCATGCTTCACAGTAGGTATGGTGTTCTTTGGTTGCATCTCAGCATTCTCTCTCCTCCAAACACAACGAGTTGTGTTTCTACCAAACAGTTCTACTTTGGATTCATCTGACCATATGACATTCTCCCAATCCTCTTCTGGATCATTCAAATGCTCTCTAGCAAACCTCAGATGGCCTGGACATGTACTGGCTTAGGCAGAGGGACACGTCTGGCACTGCAGGATCTGAGTCCCTGGCGGCGTAGTGTGTTACTGATGGTAGCCTTTGTTACGTTGGTCCCCGCTCTCTGCAGGTCATTCACTAGGTCCCCCCGTGTGGTTCTGGGATTTTTGCTCACCATTCTTGTGATCATTTTGACCCGACGGGGTGAGATCTTGCGTGGAGCCCCAGATCAAGGGAGATTATCAGTGGTCTTGTATGTCTTCCATTTTCTAATTATTGCTCCCACTGTTGATTTCTTCACACCAAGCTGCTTGCCTATTGCAGATTCAGTCTTTCCAGCCTGGTGCAGGTCTACAATTTTGTTTCTGGTGTCCTTTGACAACTCTTTGGTCTTCACCATAGTGGAGTTTGGAGTGTGACTGTTTGAGGTTGTGGACAGGTGTCTTTTATACTGATAACAAGTTCAAACAGGTGCCATTAATACAGGTAATGAGTGGAGGACAGAGGAGCCTCTTAAAGAAGATACAGGTCTGTGAGAGCCAGAAATCTTGCTTGTTTGTAGGTGACCAAATACTTATTTTCCACCATAATTTGCAAATAAATTCTTTCAAAAAGCAGACAATGTGATTGTCTGGATTTGTTTCCACATTTTGTCTCTCATAGTTGAGGTATACCTATGATGACAATTACAGGCCTCTCTCATCTTTTTAAGTGGGAGAACTTGCACAATTGGTGGCTGACTAAATACTTTTTTTGCTCCACTGTATATATATCCACTGCATACAGTTTAGCTAGATCTCACTGCAGTCCGTTCCTGGTGTACTCACTGTTTCTACTATACTTCTGGCAGGCAGGCGATTCAGTTAGCTGCAGTGTATTTCATATATATATATATATATATATATATATATATATATATATATATACACACTCAGTCTAGTATATATATATATATATATATATATATATATATATATATCTCCACTGCATACAGTTCCGCTTCAGACATAGGTTGCAAACAGCAACGGTGCGATCTACTGAACACATGTCCAAAAAGGCCCACACCAAGGAACATTTCAAAATCAGTGGGGAGTCAGCAGCGCCCTGCACCTGTGGAGCTCTGTGGTGTGATGCAGTAGGGTGGCTGCCCTTAAGCTGCCCCCTAGAGGACATCCTGCCTCATTGGTGTTGTGCCTCCTCCTCCTCTATTCTATCAGACACCCAAGTAGAGTCATTGAACTCATCATCCCCTCCCTCCTCCTCACTGGTGCAAACTTGGCACTATGCTACAGCTGGAGGAACATGACTGCCAGTTTCTTGGCTTTCTTGGGCACTCCCTCTCTCTAGGCTCACGTTACTCCCTTCCTCAACCTGGGAACCAACATCAGAGCCTTCAAATGACTGCGCATCCTCCAGCAGTATGTACCCAACACTGTGGTCAAATAGTTTGGGGAACGCCTCCATGCATGATGGTTGGGCTACGGAAGGAGTGACTGTGGACAAGGAGTCGGTGGAATAGGCCGCTTTGGCAGCTGCATAGAAAGGAAAACTATTCTGAGCCTGGGTGACAGAGGATGAGGAGGATGGGGAGGATGAGGATGGCTTTGTTATCCACTCCACCAACTCTTCTGCATATTCTGGCTCAATAACACAGGCAGCAGCAGAAAAAAAGTGTGCCCCATGTCCATGACCAGCACTGTTGACTGTAGACACAGACCCTGCTTGACCTCTTTTAGTGGCCTGCTGTGAGTGTCTGTCTCTCCTTGGTGGCCTTCTGGACATGATGTATATTTTGTTTTGCAACACCGCACTACAAAGTATTGTGTACTGTGTACACCACCAGAAAAGTAGTAGCAACTGCACTACGGCTGCACTGTTTAGTAATTACAATTTTTGATCTAATATTTCACAGCAGGGCCAGTTCCTGTGCCCAACAAGAGTATCTGTGAGGGGTTACAGTGTTGTGCCACCACCACCACCACCACCACCACTGCCTAAGACCCACTTTTTCTGCCCCTGTTTAACAGGGGTGTGTGTAACGAGCCCCTTGCTCGTTCGATTCCACTCTCCCGACACTCCTCTGCAGTTATTGAATTAGATTGCAACGTCTGATGGTTCGGTCATCCAATGCTCCGGGATTAGAACTTCAGCTATGTGCCGTTCTAACCCAGTTGTGATAGCTCAGAACAAACACCAGGCAGGCTGTATGTAACTTCAAACAGGAATCTCTTTTATTGCAATATACAGGCTCTTTTATACACTAAAAGTGGAGGTGCATACCTCCGACTCATATTACTCTAACAATACAGCTGTAACCTAATGAACCTAATTAACATGAGCTAATTAACTAATCCCTTTAGACAGCCTAGATGACTCAGACATGATCTTTAGACCAGACTGGCCGTCTTGTAGTTCAGAAAATCCAATCAACATTATCACAATAGCAGAGTTAATTAAACACAAACAACAATGGGATTTAATGACTGTTAGATCCTATACTAGAGACTTATTTACAATACACATTTTAGCAGACAACAGACAGGTAGCTGGAATTGATGACATTAGCATTTAACAGTAGGAGTCCCAACGGTATGAATCAGTCACTATTATAATATGGCAAATCCAGGGTCCCCAGACTCTGTGTGTCCTGGGGGACCAGGACCCGAATCCACAGTAATACCACCTCAAGGGTCCCCAGGCATACAGCTTACAAAGAGCACCGTTCCCCCAAATGCCAGGGCCCACGATCGATCAGCAAGAGGCTAGCATACAGTCCCCTCCAAAAGTCTCTCTCCCGGCTAGGTCTGTCACATTTCTATCCTTTTGGCAGGAGACTAACACAGGAGGAGACCCCAGACGGGTTGACTCCGAAGTTAGTCAGTAGTTCCAGTCCTCTAATGCCTGTACCCACACAGTACCCCAAAAAAATTGTTCCAAACAGAGTATTACTCACCCAGCCAACCTCTGCCTCTCTCAGAGAACATATCTGCCGCTGGGGAGAGGCTTGGACTGGCCCTTCTCCCTGGAGTCCTTTCTGCCCCTGGAGAGAAGACAGGGTGTCTGGGCTCACTCCGTCATGCTGTTGGGGATCTGGGCCGACTGCCTAGCATCCCTGGGGTATATAGGTGGAGACTGAAGTCCCATCCACCTTCACAGGAAATCCATCCTCTGTAAGTTGAGGGCAGAGTACTCGGCCCTGTTGCCAGCCCTTCTGCTGGAAACCCCACACCATCTGCTCCGGCTAACTGTTGGGAAGGGACGAACACCTCCTCTCCCTTCTTCCCCTGTATCCTGATCTGCTGCTGGGAAGTGACCACCTCCTTCTCACCCTGAGCCTCCGGAACCGACGCAGGTGTAGGGCAGAGATCTTGGACCCTCTGTCCGGTTGCCAGCGCTTCAGCTGGGGAAGTTCCTTGTAACTTCACAGATACTTCTGTTGGTGCTGAGCAGAGCACAGTGAAGTTTGGCCCTAATAACAGTTCTTCTTCTGCTGGAGGCTCACCAGGTTTTTCTTCCTCAGCAGAAAAGTCTATCAAATCCCCTGTCTCTGCCACTGGTGTCTGGGGATAAAGGTTCACCATCTCCTCTCTCCGTGGAACCCAGAAGATGCTATCAGTGCTGGGCAGGGCACAGTGAAGTTTGGCCCTAATAACAGCTCTTCTTCTGCTGGAGGCTCACCAGGTTGTTCTTCCTCAGCAGAAAAGTTTATCAAATCCCCTGTCTCTGCAACTGGTGTCTGGGGATAAAGGTTCACCATCTCCTCTCCGTGGAACCCAGAAGATGCTATCAGTGCTGGGCAGAGGTTAGCAGAGCTCTGCCCTGTTGTCAGTACTTCAGGTTTGGGGACGGCAATCTTCAGATTTTCCAATGCCGATTCTCTGGCATTCTGCTGGACGGGCACATTCCTCCATCCAAGATCATCCAATGCAGAAACAGGTTCATCAAGGTCAGTCAGCACTTGCTGCATCTGCCATAAGACCTCTGCCTCCATAGCTGCGGGGGCAGGTTGGCAAAGCACACTGTTACTCTGCCACATTGTCAACTCTTCAGCCAGGATTTCAGAGTTGTCAACTGGTATTTCCTGATAGTCCCAGGCAAAGGGAGCCCCACCATGCTGCTGAGCAGAGTCTAACAGCTGTCTGTAGGCAATCTCAAGCTCCCATTCCTGAATGGCCAGAAACTCCAAATCTTCCTGTGCCCAGTGCACTTCCGAGACATTCAGTCTTCGCTCTCTGTGCTCCATTATTTCCTCCAAACGCCACTCCCGATCACTCCCAAAGTCAGGGTCCCTGGACAGCCTCCAGTATAACAATCCCAGGCCATCGTAGTCAAAGCCTTCCGTGGGGCTGTCATCCGCTGTCCATGGGCACACTTGGGCTATATACCATTTGAGGGCTCTGTAGCTCTCGTCCAACCGCATTTCTGCCCGGATCAGCCTGCTTAACTCGGCTGTCCACTCCTGGTTCGGCTGTTCCCCCAAAAACAGCATTCGCACTTCATACTGCGACCAGTACTTCACATGGATGGAGGGGAGAACTTTTCCCTGGTTTTGTTGCTCACGGGCTAGTGCTTCCTTCCAGAGTTTGCAGCGGATAGAATCAAACCATCCTAGCAGGACCTGCTCTGATACTGGTCCTCTGTGCTGTATCTGCTTCTCTCGCAACCTCCTTCTGAATTCCTCATCCATTGTGGCTGGTATTTCTCCTCTCCTGCTATCCTGCTACCTTGGATCCAGGTGATGGTTTGGATGTGTTCACGGCAAGGAAGCATGATCCCACCATTCCCTCCATGGCTCTCAAGTTAGTCTTTCAGCGTGGCTCACCTGCAGGCTGGTTTGGAGTGTCCCAGTAACTGGAAAGCAAATCCCATGGCTGCCAACCAATGTAACGAGCCCCTTGCTCGCTCGATTCCACTCTCCCGACACTCCTCTGCAGCTATTGAATCAGATTGCAATGTCTCATGGTTTGGTCATCCAATGCCCCGAGATTAGAACTTCAGCTATGTGCCGTTCTAACCCAGTGGTGGTAGCTCAGAACAAACACCAGGCAGGCTGTATGTAAGTTCAAACAGGAATCTCTTTTATTGCAATATACAGGCTCTTTTATACACTAAAAGTGGAGGTGCATACCTCCGACTCATATTACTCTAACAATACAGCTGTAACCTAATTAACCTAATTAACATGAGCTAATTAACTAATCCCTTTAGACAGCCTAGATGACTCAGACATGACCTTTAGGCCAGACTGGCCATCTTGTAGTTCAGAAAATCCAATCAACATTATCACAATAGCAGAGTTAATTAAACACAAACAACAATGGGATCTAATGACTCTTAGATTACATACTAGAGACTTATTTACAATACACATTTTAGCAGACAACAGACAGGTAGCTGGAATTGATGACATTAGCATTTAACAGTGTTTATCCTCATGACACAACACAGGAAGCACCTCCATGGTTAACAGAGGACGGAATTAAAATTAGACTTGAGAAACTTAACATTAATAAATCACCGGGACCAGATGGCTTGCATCCAAGGGTACTTAGGGAACTCAGTCAGATGATTGCCAGACCGTTGTTCCTAATTTTTACAGACAGTCTATTGACTGGAATGGTACCAGCTGATTGGAGAAAAGCCAATGTAGCACCAATATTTAAAAAGGGCCCAAAAAACATCCCTGGGAATTACAGACCAGTTAGCCTAACATCAATAGTATGTAAACTCTTGGAGGGGATGATAAGGGACTATATACAAGATTTTAGTAATAAGAATGATATCATTAGCAGTAATCAGCATGGATTCATGAGGAATCGTTCTTGCCAAACCATTTCTATTAACCTTCTATGAGGAGGCGAGTTGCCATCTAGATAAAGGAAGGCCCGTAGACGTGGTGTATCTGGATTTTGCGAAAGCATTTGACACAGTTCCCCATAAACGTTTACTGTACAAAATAAGGTCCGTTGTCATGGACCTTAGGGTGAGTACATGGATTGAAAACTGGCTACAAGGGCGTGTTCAGGGGGTGGTGATAAATGGGGAGTACTCAGAATGGTCAGGGGTGGGTAGTGGAGTTCCCCAGGGTTCTGTGCTGGGACCAATCCTATTTAATTTGTTTATAATCGACCTGGAGGATGGGATAAACAGTTCAATCTCTGTATTTGCAGACGATACTAAGCTAAGCAAGGCAATAACTTCTCCGCAGGATGTGGAAACCTTGCAAAAAGACCTGAACAAATTAATGGGGTGGGCGACTACATGGCAAATGAGGTTCAATGTAGAAAAATGTAAAATAATGCATTTGGGTGGCAAAAATATGAATGCAATCTATACACTGGGGGAGAGCCTCTGGGGGAATCTAGGATGGAAAAGGACCTGGGGGTCCTAGTAGATGATAGGCTCAGCAATGGCATGCAATGCCAAGCTGCTGCTAATAAAGCAAACAGAATATTGGCATGCATTAAAAGGGGGATCAACTCCAGAGATAAAACGATAATTCTCCCGCTCTACAAGACTCTGGTCTGGCCGCACCTGGAGTATGCTGTCCAGTTCTGGGCACCAGTCCTCAGCAGGGATGTACTGGAAATGGAGCGAGTACAAAGAAGGGCAACAAAGCTAATAAAGGGTCTGGAGGATCTTAGTTATGAGGAAAGGTTGCGAGCACTGAACTTATTCTCTCTGGAGAAGAGACGCTTGAGAGGGGATATGATTTCAATTTACAAATACTGTACTGGTGACCCCACAATAGGGATAAAACTTTTTCGCAGAAGAGAGTTTAATAAGACTCGTGGCCACTCATTACAATTAGAAGAAAAGAGGTTTAACCTTAAACTACGTAGAGGGTTCTTTACTGTAAGAGCGGCAAGGATGTGGAATTCCCTTCCACAGGCGGTGGTCTCAGCGGGGAGCATTGAAAGCTTCAAGAAACTATTAGATAATCACCTGAATGACCGCAACATACAGGCATATGTAATGAAATACTGACACATAATCACACACATAGGTTGGACTTGATGGACTTGTGTCTTTTTTCAACCTCACCTACTATGTAACTATGTAACTATGTATGTAACAGTAGGAGTCCCAACGGTATGAATCAGTCACTATTCCAATATGGCAAATCCAGGGTCCCCAGAGTCTGTGTGTCCTGGGGGACCAGGACCCAAATCCACAGTAATACCACCTCAAGGGTCCCAGGCATACAGCTCACAAAGAGCACCGTTCCCCCAAATGCCAGGGCCCATGATCGATCGGCAAGAGGCTAGCATACAGTCCCCTCCAAAAGTCTCTCTCCCGGCTAGGTCTGTCACAGTGTGTAATTACAATTCTTGATATAATATTTCGCAGCCAGGCCTGTTCCAGCACACCCACCAAGAGTAACTGTGAGGGCTTACAGTGTTCTGGTACCACCTACCACCTAACACCAATTTTACACAGAGTGTATAGGGCAGGCTGTATAGTATATACAGGCAGTTCTCTATTTTCAAACATCCGACTTACAAATGACTCCTACTTACAAACAGAGGGAGACAACAGGAAATGAGAGGAAATCTACCCCTAGGAAGGGAAATTCTCTCCTGTAAGAGTTAATATGGGAAAAAGGTGTCTCCACTGATGCTTTATCACCAATCTTTCTTTCCCTAATAACCCCAAATTTTCAAAATCCAATTGGCATTGGGACAGAAAGTGAGGTGAAATCTTCTGAACAAGGGCACATACAGCAAAACAAATGTTACAGGGGTGATAACCCTGCCCTATATTATCCAAAAAGCTTAAACATAGATTTTTGGGCTGGAGCTACACTTAAAAAATGTACCTGTTCCAAACTACAAACAGATTCAACTTAACAACAAACCTACAGTCCCTATCTTGTTTGTAACCCGGGGACCGCCTGTATACTGCTGTTCAGAGTATATAGAGCCTGGGGGCCCCAAGCCTTTTTTTTATTTGGGTGCGGGGTTCCCCTTAATATCCATACCAGACCCAAAGGGCCCATTAATGGGCTGGGGGGGAGGGCAACATTACATTACAGCCACAAGCAGCTTTAAATAACTTTTTTCCTTTAGAAATGTAATTTTGTGCAGGGACTGTTCTAAACACTGGAAACACGCGCCACTTTACAGGCATACTATAGACACCCCCAGATATGATATTTAAAGGAATATTTTACTTTTATTTTTTCATTTTAAGCATTAATAAAATCACTGCTCCCGAAAAAATGGCCGTTTTTAAAACTTTTTTTGCATTGATACTTGTCCCCTGGGGCAGGACCTGGGTCCCCAAACACTTTTTAGGACAATAACTTGCATATTAGCCTTTCAAATTCACACTTTTGATTTTTCACATTTGAGTCCCATGGACTTTAACGGGGTTTGCATGTTCGCACAAATTTTTGGTCTGTTCGCATGTTCTGCCGCGAACCGAACTGGGGGTGTTTGGCTCATCCCTACAGACAACACGTGCAAAAATGGACACTCACCTTCTTCCACCTCCCAATCACATGAAGTCTATAAGCGCTTTAGGGTGTACCCTGCTGGGGCTCTATACCCTCCACGACCAGTGGTACTTGGGCAAATGATGACAGGTATCACATCACTCTTTCCTCAAAGCAGTTCATGACATATGTAAAGAATAAAATGGGGGACAAATAGTGCTCTCTGTATATACTCAATTTAATAAACAAATGACAAAAAACACCCACATAAACATAAAGCACAACATGTGCTCAAATAGCACATGAAAACAACATCACAGGCCTGGACATCTCATCTCCCAACCAGAAATGGCATCATGAATGTTGATCTGTTTCCTATACTTGTTATGGCCAAGGACAGGCTTCATAAGTAGAGCCTATTGATTTATTTGTATTTTTATATACACTGTATATATGTTATTGTGTGCCCCCTTGTCTTCTGCTTGAAACTAGGTAAAACTATTTTCACCAAATAATGGTAGCAGAAGACAAGGAATGTGTGCAAATGGTAAGGTCAAAGGTCACAGCTAAAAGGGGGGACGAAATTATATATGTAAATAAAATGAATACTAAGTTACTTGTAAATCGATAACTATTAAAAACCCATAATTCATGAACTCTCTGTTGACCTGAACTCGAAGCTCATTACTAGTAGGCACCTTCTTATTTAAAAAAAAGAAAGGAAATGTCCTATGAAAGATGCAGAAAGAGACATATCTTTCTATTGTCTCTCCATCATGTTGATTCTGGGACTAACCTGCAGCTGATTGTTTCCTATTTACTGACTTACCATATCTTTTCCTACACTGTGGGGAGGTGGCCATCTTGGTATGGTGTAGAAGTTTGTTCCCTTATGTGAAAGTTGCCTCATGAATGACTTGTGGGTGAGGAAGGAGCAGGAGAGATGCAGGAATCTTAGATTCACTGGATGAATGAAGAAGAAGCAGATATGTCTTTGCACTCACATCTGTCTTTCCAGCATGGAGAACTGTTGTCACATTCGCCTTTCCTGGGGTCCAAAACATGGTCTCCTCTACAGCACACCAGCACTTTCAGGTTTCATGCAAAGTTGTCATCACAGGCAAACATGATATAGATTTTGTTATTGGTGCTGTCTTGAATTGCAAAGCAATGTGTCACGATCAGGGGTTAGGCTTGAAGACCAGTTGCAGGATTACCCCCGACCAACAGGATAGGTACACAGGAAGTCACCCAGGTGGATAATGCAAGCTCATCTAAGGTGCGGAGTCTAAGTACTAACCGGTGTTCACCAGAGCTCCTGATGGTGGAGATAGATTTTGCTGTATGTTAGTACCAGGTCGCAGCCCTCAGGATCGCTCACCAGGAGGTGAGCAAGCCGGGGTCCAGTAGCGGATAAGCGGGTAAGGATCAAACTGAAGCATAGTCAGTAAACAAGCCAAAGAACAGTAATGAGTAGTTGCAGGTTGGGATCAGGCAGAAGCGAAATCAATAAACAAGCCAAGGTTCCATAACGAGTGGTAACAAAATATGGATGGCAGCAGGGAAGATGAGAGAGAGATATTGGCTATAGAGAGCACAATAACCTGGCAAACAGGAAGTGCAGAGACATGGCTTAAATCAGGTAGTCCATGGGAGGAGCAAAGAGTTCAAGATTCTGAAGAATTCAAGGCACAAGGCAGGGTTGTCCAATGGATCAGACAAGGCAAAGGTCCCATGTTCAAGTCCAGGCCCTGCTACAATTGTTGGCTATGTGTTTAAGTAACACATAGTTATGCTTTGACTTAGCCCCCCTGTTGCAGTTCCTACCTCTACCCCATGCCTCCTGTGACCTTTGTTTCTTTGTACTCAGTGTCGCCAAGTGCACCCATATGACTCTAATGTGCCCCTGTGCAACCCTTTATCTCGAAGTCTGCCCCAGCATATCATGTAGTGGCTCCAGTGCATTACTGTGCATGCTGTGACTTTAAGTGCATCCCTGGGCTCTCTTATATCTCCCAGTATGCTTGTGTACCTTCTAGTACTGTAGGTCCCAGTCTGCCCCCTGATTCCATTCCACATACACCCCTGTAAACTCCATGTCTCTAAATGTGCCCCTGTGGCACCCATATCATCTGTGACAGACCTAGCTGGGACAGAGGCTTTTGGAGGGGACTGAATGCTAGCCTCTTGCTGATCGATTATGGGCCCTGGCATTTGGGGAAACGGTGCTCTTTGTGAGCTGTATGCCTGGGGACTTTAGATTCGGGTCCATGTCCCCCAAGACACACAGACTCTGGGGACCCTGGATATGCCATATTACAAATAGTGACCGATTCATACTGTTGGGACACATACTATGAGGAGATGCTGATGTCAATTCCAGCCACCTGTCTGTTGTCTTCTATAATGTAAATGAGTCTAGTGTGGCTTCTCTTTCAGCCTTTGTTGTCTGGGCTAATTAACCCTGCCATTGTGAGGAGTCCTGTGTTTAAACGTATGATAATGTACCATCTACTGTGTGAAGCTCAGTGACAACAAGTCTGACCTGTAGTGAAATCCTGATTTATCATAACAATTGGTTTTTAATTGGTTTTTTACCAATTAATATATTTCAACTTGAGGTTTGATAAGTAATCCCTATTGGGTATGGGTCATGGTAATTTGGCATTTTTGTGCCCATTTTTGCCTCCTCTGGCATCTGGATGAATGTCTGTTATATTTATAGCCAGATACCAGATGACCTATGGGGTTGAAGTTCACCCATTTGTTAACCATTTTTAATTATTCTAGTCATTTTCTATCTTAATTTGTGGTATTTTTTCTTTTTTCTTTTTTCTATAATGGTGGGGCATTATAATATATAATCAATTATATGTGTTAACATTCATGCCTTTAGATTCCTATTTTTCATATCTAGGAGATTCTATCAGTCGCCTATAAGGCGACTAACCAGGCAAACTAGATCTTGACCACTAGATGCCACCACTCTGTTTTGCTGATCCTACTTACATAGTATCAGCATAAATATTAACATCCCTTTGAGAGAAAGAGAGGTGTACATCTTAATTTGTGCCCGCTCTCTATTCGTTAAACACAAGTTGAATATATATATTCATATTCTTTTTCGGTAAGGGAGGACACCTAACGATACCGGAACACTTACTGGCATCTGCCCCATTGCAATATGGCGGCATTTGCATCACGGGCAGCTTGGATCTCAGGATAGGGCGGTCCTCATTCAGAATAACTAATATATAACTGGTGGTGATCAGCACGCCGCCCGTGCCCCTGGACGACGTCAGGTTTGACGAAACGGCGTAGGGAGAGCGGCGTGCTGACGCCACCAACATACCAACACGCAGTCCCGGAAGTTACGGGCGTTTGTTTTAAGAGAGCCGGCCGGCTTGTTTACTTATTGATGCCTTATATATCCGAATTGATGTAAGTGCACTACTTTTTTAATAATAAATGTTTTATACGTTTTACACTATGGAAGCCTTTCTTTTTTACACATGATTGGCCTATGGATATGCTGATGAGACATATTTAAAGAAAACACAGAGAATTTACCTGGTGTTCCACTCATTGTATCCTGTAGCTGGGTCATAAGCTAAAAAGCGCATTTGATCTCCTTACCAGAGATCGAGGGAGCTGGTAAGAGGCAGTTGGTTCATAGGTGGAGGACTGTCCTATCTTCTACACTTATTTCTGCGGTGGTTCTAAGTGTGTTGTCACCTTGATTGAAGATTTGGATACATACCTTTTGTGGACTCTATACAGATTGATAATCTGATACCTGTGTATTTGTTTTGGACGGACTTAAACAATATGTGTGCATACACTGAGTTTTGTTTTATTTAGCGCAGTTTTTTTCTAATATCTTGTTTAATGTGGGTATCCCATATTTTATAACTGCAGCTTAATTACGCATTTAGACAGCAAATTTTGTTTTGCATGTCTCTAAGTTTTTGCTGACAGCGCTGTATTTCTTTATATATTTTGCTATTTGAACTGGAGATACAACTTATACAGCAGCGGTTAGATACACTTATTTGTGTATTGCAGATGTAACATATTCACTCTGTACGTAATTTTTGTACTCATCTGACTATATTAATAATTGTATTAGTTATCCCTAAATGATCTACTAAAACCTTCTGTTAGCACCTACAATGGACATCTTTGAATACAGGGCAGCTAAGGTGGTTAATACAGATGGTGTATTCGAAGTATATAATGAGAGAGAAAATGATCTTGGTGGTTTTTTTGTACGATTAAAAAATCTAACAATCTCAGAAATACACACGCAATGGGATGTGGCTTTCTTGGAGACATACATTAAGACCGGTATGGTCCCAAGAAGCCTTAGATGGGAAGTATGTCCTCAAAAAGGAGAATCGGAGCTGGAGGAATGGTTCCGTTACTTCAATGAAGCAGGGGTCAACTTCCTAAGGTTTTTGGTGGCCAGGAAAAAGAGCAAATTGACTAGACTTGATGGTGAGATTAAAACTCTCAAAGATAGTCTTTTGCCCTATAAAGGAGTAGAGGAATATAAAGAAAGAACTAGTAACCTATTAAAAACATTAGATAAGGAGGAAAAGGAACAGAAATTAAAAAAAAGAAAGAAATATAATAGAGATTATGGGGATTATCAAACTAATAGTGTGTTCGCCTGGCAGAGGAAACTAGCTATGGAAGCAAGTGGAGGTCAAGAACCCACTATGGAAGTCACTGTGCAGGAAAGTGACGTTTCATCACAACTCCCTGTTCAGAGCCAACACCTTCCCTCTAGGATTGTTTCTCAGAGAACCCCCAAAAAGTTCCAATCTAACAATAGACAGACTAAAAAAGATAGACGAGTATCCTATCAATCACCCCAGAGAACATCAGTTCCTAATAGGGGAGGCCAACGTACACGTAAGGCTGGGGGTTACCAACAACACAATCCTAATGCAAATCGGGAACGTAGACAGGTACAACAATGCAATCAAAATCAATATCAGAATTATAGGACAATTCCTTATTCAGATAATGGTCGTAATCAACCAAGATATAACGAATATGGATACGATACACCATCCAGGCAGTACCATTATGCTGATAATCCCCAACATTTTGACAATGAGGGGGATGAGGATGAAGTGGATTATGGGGTAGATACTCATAACCGCTTCTATCCTTTAAGGGATAGAGTAGGTCCCGCGCAATATGAGAGAGGGGACCATTCCAACTATGAGCAAGGGTACTATAGATCAGTCAGGGATCAGCCTGCTAGTACATATGGTAGGAATCAAGAATCACACCCTTGGGGTTTTCCCAGACCCAATCAGGGATTAAAAAGGCCTGTAGAAAACAAAGAGGAACCAGAGGGGGGAGGAAAGCAAGATCCAAAAAAGAAAAAAGTATAACGGCGGATGGTATTTTCAATCTTAGCACTCAGGTTCTGACTCAATCGGAATTGGCATTATTAAATAAGGGTTTAAAATTTGCACCTTCAAAAAAATTAAATAAATTCCAAACATACATGGACGTTCATAAATACGTCAGGAGGATTAACATCAAAAGACATTTCGCTAATATCTCCGATGGATCAAGGCCACCGGTCCAACAAGAGTATCAACACACTGGGTTAGCCAATGCTTCCACTTTTAATCCCCCTGGCTCTCTGGCACCTTCTCTAAGGGTGTTTAGGGATGTGGTCCTTAGAGATCTAGATTCCCTTAAAGTGGTTAATCATAAGATCAACAACACACTGAAGGAAGGATTGGATTCCCTTTGTAACAATAGGGAAATTGTTATCCGGCCTGCAGATAAAGGTGGGGGGATAGTAATTCTCGATAGGAGAGACTATTTACGGGAAATGTCCAAAATTGTAGACGATCAAGATACGTATACCCTCTTACCTGGCAATCCAGTGATCAAATATAAGAATGAATTAGAAAAGTTGGTAGCCAAGGGGTACCAAGAAGGGATACTTAATGATAAAGAGAAAACCTTTTTGGTCCCCAAAGCCCCACGTGTTCCGGTACTTTATTGTTTGCCCAAAATCCATAAAAGTCTGACTTGCCCCCCGGGACGACCCATAGTCAGTGGCATTGATTCGGTCACGTCCCGGGTGGGCAAGTACATAGACTTTTTTCTGCAACCCCTAGTACAGCAAATGCCTTCTTACATAAAGGACACTAAACACGTGATACATTTACTGTCTCAGCTGAAACCCAACAGTCGAACATGGTTGGTTACAGCTGATGTAACTTCATTATACACCATAATTCCACATAAGTTAGGATTTGCAGCTGTTAAGTATTTTCTTAATGCATTCTCCAAAATCCCAATCAAACAGCAGGATTACATCATGGAGCTGCTAGACTTTGCGGCGAACCATAATTATTTTTGGTACAATCAGGAGTACTACCGTCAGCAAAGAGGGGTTGCTATGGGCGCCAAGTACGCCCCTAGCTTGGCTAATCTTTTCATGGCCAAGTGGGAGGAGGACGTCATCTATAAGGACCGTAGTCCACATCTGGTCTTTTGGGCCAGATATATAGATGACGTCCTCCTCCTTTGGGAAGGATCTATTTCAGAACTAGATGATTTTTTCTCCCACATCAACAACAATGAAAGGGGGATAAGGTTTGTTCACGAAGCCAGTCAAGAAAAGATCAATTTTTTGGATTTGACCATCTATAGGGAATTGGATTCTTTCAAAACGATCACCTTTTTCAAACAAACGGATCGAAACGCATTTATACCCCTTGATAGTTGCCATAAGGACAGCTGGCTTAAATCGGTACCTATGAGCCAGTTTGTCAGGATGAGACGTAACTGTTCTAGTGTGGAAGACTTTAGGGTTCAAGCAAACATTCTGAAAAAGAGGTTCCTAGAGAAGGGGTATGATGGAGAGCCGCTTGAGATCCTCATAGAGAAAGTAGAAAGACGAGACAGATCGGAACTTTTAGACATGGCCCCTAAGAAAAAGAAAGAGAGGCCTGTCATTCCATTCATCACTTCTTATTCAACTCAGCATTACCAAATCAAAAAAATTATTAGTAAACATTGGCACCTGTTGGGCAACGATGGACTGATCAATACTTTTTTACCCAAGAAACCTCAGGTAATATTCAAAGGGGCCCCCTCGTTGAGGAGCATTATTGCCCCAAATGTAGTTGACCCCCCTGGTAAAAGATTGTCCTTCTTTCAAGGTCTCTCTGGCTACCACCAATGCCGTAGATGCCAAGTTTGTAAACTCAATTTAATTAAAAATAAAAAAACAGTATCATTTTTCTCAACCAGTACTTCTAGGGAGCACAAAATAGAACCATTTATTACATGTAGCTCCACTGGGGTAGTGTACCTCCTTCAATGCCCATGTGGCTTCCAATACATAGGCAGAACTAAACGCGCCATGCAGGTTCGTCTCGGGGAACACATAACCAACATCAAAACAGGCTTTAAATTCCATTCCGTCTCCAAACATTACGATAGGGTCCATAATCGGGACCCGGCTAACACAATTTTTCTAGCAATAGATAAGTACGAAGCACACTGGAGAGGCGGATCTTTAGTTAGGGAACTATCCAAGATGGAGATGGCGTGGATCCATAGAGTACGGTGTTACACCCCATATGGCCTTAACATAGATACAGATGTCAACTCCTTTATTGATAACAGTTAGGGAATCTGTATGTGAACCAGTCCTGAGTTCCCTGTGGTACCGTGAGGGTGGGAGATACACATTAAGGCCCGTTCATTGGTTATTCTCATATTTTTACATTTTACAATGCGGTTTTTTACCAATTAATATATTTCAACTTGAGGTTTGATAAGTAATCCCTATTGGGTATGGGTCATGGTAATTTGGCATTTTTGTGCCCATTTTTGCCTCCTCTGGCATCTGGATGAATGTCTGTTATATTTATAGCCAGATACCAGATGACCTATGGGGTTGAAGTTCACCCATTTGGTAACCATTTTTAATTATTCTAGTCATTTTCTATCTTAATTTGTGGTATTTTTTCTTTTTTCTTTTTTCTATAATGGTGGGGCATTATAATATATAATCAATTATATGTGTTAACATTCATGCCTTTAGATTCCTATTTTTCATATCTAGGACATTCTATCAGTCGCCTATAAGGCGACTAACCAGGCAATCTAGATCTTGACCACTAGATGCCACCACTCTGTTTTGCTGATCCTACTTACATAGTATCAGCATAAATATTAACATCCCTTTGAGAGAAAGAGAGGTGTACATCTTAATTTGTGCCCGCTCTCTATTCGTTAAACACAAGTTGAATATATATATTCATATTCTTTTTCGGTAAGGGAGGACACCTAACGATACCGGAACACTTACTGGCATCTGCCCCATTGCAATATGGCGGCATTTGCATCACGGGCAGCTTGGATCTCAGGATAGGGCGGTCCTCATTCAGAATAACTAGTATATAACTGGTGGTGATCAGCACGCCGCCCGTGCCCCTGGACGACGTCAGGTTTGACGAAACGGCGTAGGGAGAGCGGCATGCTGACGCCACCAACATACCAACACGCAGTCCCGGAAGTTACGGGCGTTTGTTTTAAAAGAGCCGGCCGGCTTGTTTACTTATTGATGCCTTATATATCCGAATTGATGTAAGTGCACTACTTTTTTAATAATAAATGTTTTATACGTTTTACACTATGGAAGCCTTTCTTTTTTACACATGATTGGCCTATGGATATGCTGATGAGACATATTTAAAGAAAACACAGAGAATTTACCTGGTGTTCCACTCATTGTATCCTGTAGCTGGGTCATAAGCTAAAAAGCGCATTTGATCTCCTTACCAGAGATCGAGGGAGCTGGTAAGAGGCAGTTGGTTCATAGGTGGAGGACTGTCCTATCTTCTACACTTATTTCTGCGGTGGTTCTAAGTGTGTTGTCACCTTGATTGAAGATTTGGATACATACCTTTTGTGGACTCTATACAGATTGATAATCTGATACCTGTGTATTTGTTTTGGACGGACTTAAACAATATGTGTGCATACACTGAGTTTTGTTTTATTTAGCGCAGTTTTTTTCTAATATCTTGTTTAATGTGGGTATCCCATATTTTATAACTGCAGCTTAATTACGCATTTAGACAGCAAATTTTGTTTTGCATGTCTCTAAGTTTTTGCTGACAGCGCTGTATTTCTTTATATATTTTGTTATCATAACAATGACCAGGCTGCTTAAAGGGATTAGTTAATAAGATCATGTTAATTAGGTCTGGTCACAGGTGTATTTTCAGAGTAATATAAGCAGGAGGTATACACTTCCTCCATTTACTGTATATAAGACTGTATTTGTTTCAATAAAAAGGCATTCCTTCTTAAACCTCAAGACAGAGCATCTTGTCTCATATTTGAGGGGAGTATTATTTGAATGGGTTCCTGGTTCGGCTGACTGAAGTGTTCTGTAGCTGCCTTTGTGTTTGGAAATGGAATGTCTTAAACGACTTTAACCTCTTTCGTACTCAGGGTGTCTTTACAACTGCTGGCAAGCAGCAAGATCATTCCCACAGCCAAGAAGGACAGCTACAAGAGGACACAGGACAATGGAAGCATAGTATGAACGGCTAAAGCTCTCTTCCCTCAAGGACTTACTGGAGAACCGGGGCCGACCGGCCAACGTCCTTTAGAAGAGGGACATTATCGCAGAACTAGTCAAAATGGATAGAGCTGAAAGACCCAACATAACCGAAAGGCCCAGCATAACAGACAGGACACCTGAAGAGGCATGGTTTGATTGGGCTGTTAAATTAAGACTGGCACATTATAATCCTAACTAGGGATGAGCCAAACACCCCCCTGTTCGGTTCGCACCAGAACTTGCGAACAGGAAAAAAATTTGTTTGAACACGCAAACACCGTTAAAGTCTATGGGACACGAACATGAATAATCAAAAGTGCTAATTTTAAAGGCTTATATGCAAGTTATTGTCATAAAAAGTGTTTGGGGACCAGGGTCCTGCCCCAGGGGACATGGATCAATGCACAATAAAGTTTTAAAAACGGCCGTTTTTTCGGGAGCAGTGATTTTAATAATGCCTTAAGTGAAACAATAAAAGTGTAATATCCCTTTAAATTTGTACCTGGGGGTATCTATAGTATGCCTGTAAAGGGGCGCATATTTCCCGTGTTTAGAACAGTCTGACAGCAAAATTACATTTCAAAGGAAAAAAAGTAATTTAAAACGGATATTAATGAATTGCCAGTCCGACAATACACATAAAGGTTCATTGATAAAAACGGCATGGGAATTCCCCACAGGGAAACCCTGAACCAAAATTAAAAAAATGACGTGGGGTTCCCCTAAATTCCATACCAGGCCCTTTAGGTCTGGTATGGATATTAAGGGGAACCCCGGCCAAAATGTAAAAAGAAAATGGGGTGGGGTCACCCTCAAAATCTATACCAGACCCTTCAGGTCTGGTATGGATTTTAAGGGGAACCCCGTACCAAAATTTAAAAAAAAAACGGCGTGGGGTCCCCAAAAAAATCCATACCAGACCCACAATGAGCACACAACCTGGCAGGCCGCAGGAAAAGAGGGGGGATGAGAGAGCGCCCCCCCTCTTGAACCGTACAAGGCCACATGCCCTCATCATTGGGAGGGTGCTTTGGGGTAGCCCCCCAAAACACCTTGTCCCCATGTTGATGGGGACAAGGGCCTCATCCCCACAACCCTTGCCCGGTGGTTGTGGGGGTCTGTGGGCGAGGGGCTTATTGGAATCTGGAAGCCCCCTTTAACAAGGGGACCCCCAGATCCCGGCCCTCCCCCTTGTGTGAAATGGTAAGGGTGTACAAAGTACCCCTACCATTTCACAAAAAAAGTGTCAAAAATGTTAAAAATGACAAGAGACAGTTTTTGACAATTCCTTTATTTAAATGCTTCTTCTTTCTTCTATCCTCTTTCTTCTATCTTCTATCTTCCTTCCGTTTCTTCCTCCATCTTCTTCTTCTTCTGGTTCTTCTGGTTCTTCCTCTGGTGTTCTCGTCCGGCATCTTCCTCCGCGGCGTCTTCTGATCTTCTTCTCCTCTGGCCGCTCCGCATCCATGATGGCATGGAGGGAGGCTCCCGCTGTGTGGCGCTTTGCCTCTTCTGACGGTTCTTAAATAACGGGGGCCGGAGCCACCTGGTGACCCCGCCCCCCTCTGACGCACGGGGACTTGACAGGGACTTCCCTGTGGCATTCCCTGTGACGTCAGAAGGGGCGGGGTTATGTAATGGGTGACCCCGCCCCCTCTGACATCACAGGGAATGCCACAAGGAAGTCCCCGTCAAGTCCCCGTGCGTCAGAGGGGGCGGGGTCACTGGGTGGCCCTGCCCCCCATTATTTAAGAACCATCAGAAGAGGAGAAGTGTCACACAGCGTGAGCCTCCCTCCATGCCATCATGGATGCGGAGCGGCCAGAGGAGAAGAAGATAAGAAGACACCGTGGAGGAAGATGCCGGACGAGAACACCGGAGGAAGAACCAGAAGAACCAGAAGAACCAGAAGAAGAAGAAGATGGAGGAAGAAACGGAAGGAAGATAGAAGATAGAAGAAAGAAGATAGAAGAAAGAAGAAGCATTTAAATAAAGGAATTGTCAAAAACTGTCTCTTGTAATTTTTAACATTTTTAACAGTTTTTTTTGTGAAATGGTAGGCCATTTCACACAGGGGGAGGGCCGGGATCTGGGGGTCCCCTTGTTAAAGGGGGCTTCCAGATTCCGATAAGCTCCCCGCCTGCAGACCCCCACAACCACTGGGCAAGGGTTGTGGGGATGAGGCCCTTGTCCCTATAGTCGGGAAGATACTGGAGCGTTTAATAAAAGACCACATAGACGAGTTCTTGCTGGAAAAAAACATTTTAAGCAACAGACAGCATGGGTTCATGAAAGACAGAAGTTGTCAGACAAACCTGATTTCTTTTTATGAAGAGGTAAGTAAAACCTTGGACAGAGGGGTGGCTGTGGACGTGGTTTATTTGGATTTTGCAAAAGCGTTTGATACAGTTCCGCACACACGGCTCATGTGTAAGTTAAAGTCTACAGGCTTGGAAATATCAGTTTGTAAATGGATAGAAAACTGGCTAAAAGACAGAATTCAGAGAGTAGTGGTTAATGATTCTTACTCTGACTGGTCTAAGGTTATCAGTGGTGTACCCCAAGGTTCAGTGCTGGGACCCTTACTCTTTAATATCTTTATAAATGATATTGGGTCTGGGATCAAAAGTAACATTTCTGTCTTTGCAGATGACACCAAGCTATGCAGTGGAATAACGTCCTTACAGGATGTCTCCAATTTACAAGCCGACCTCAATGCATTGTCTAATTGGGCGACTATGTGGCAGATGAGGTTTAATGTTGAGAAATGTAAAGTTATGCACTTGGGGGCTAAGAATATGCATGCATCATACATGCTAGGGGGAGTACAACTGGGGGAATCTGTAGTGGAGAAGGATCTGGGGGTTTTGGTAGATCATAAGCTCAATAATAGCATGCAATGCCAAGCTGCGGTTTCCAAAGCGAGCAAAGTTCTTTCTTGTATTAAGAGAGGTATGGACTCCAGAGAGAGAGATATCATTTTGCCCCTGTTCAAATCATTAGTAAGACCTCATCTGGAATATGCAGTTCAGTTTTGGACACCAGTTCTCAAAAAGGATATCGGGGAACTGGAGAAAGTGCAGAGAAGGGCAACCAAACTGATAAGAGGCATGGGGGAGCTCAGCTATGAGGAAAGATTAGAGGAACTGAATTTGTTCACTCTTGAGAAGAGGAGAATAAGGGGGGATATGATCAACATGTTTAAATATATAAGGGGTCCATATAGTGAACTTGGTGTTGAGTTATTCACTTTACGGTCAACACAGAGGACAAGGGGGCACTCTTTACGACTGGAGGAAAAGAGATTTCATCTTCAAATACGGAAAGGTTTCTTCACAGTAAGAGCTGTGAAAATGTGGAATAGACTCCCTCCAGAGGTGGTTCTGGCCAGCTCAGTAGATTGCTTTAAGAAAGGCCTGGATACTTTCCTAAATGTACATAATATAACTGGGTACTGACATTTATAGGTAAAGTTGATCCAGGGAAAATCCGATTGCCTCTCTGGGATCAGGAAGGAATTTTTTCCCCTGCTGTAGCAAATTGGAGCATGCTCTGCTGGGGTTTTTTGCCTTCCTCTGGATCAACTGTGGGTATAGTATTGGGTATATTGGATTGTACGTTTTTTTTTTTTTTTTTTTTTTGTTTTTTTTTTTAATGGTTGGACTGGATGGACTTGTGTCTTTTTTCAACCTGACTAACTATGTAACTATGTAACATGGGGACAAGGTGTCTTGGGGGGCTACCCCAAAGCACCCTCCCAATGTTGAGGGCATGTGGCCTGGTACGGTTCAGGAGGGGGGGCGCTCTCTTGTCCTCCCCTCTTTTCCTGTGGCCTGCCAGGTTGCGTGCTCGGATAAGGGTCTGGTATGGATTTTTGGGGGGACCCCACGCTGTTTTTTTTTAAATTTTGGCACGGAGTTCCCCTTAAAATCCATACCAGACCTGAAGGGTCTGGTATAGATTTTGGGGAGACCCCACGCCATTTTTTTAAAAAAAAATTTGGCCGGGGTTCCCCTTAATATCCATACCAGACCTGAAGGGCCTGGTATGGAATTTAGGGGGACCCCCCACGTCATTTTTTTTTTTTAATTTTGGTTCGGGGTTCCCCTGTGGGGAATTCCCATGCCGTTTTTATCAATGAACTTTTATGTGTATTGTCGGACCGGCAATTCATTAATAGCCGCGAGTAGTTTTAAATGACTTTTTTTCTTTTGAAATGTCATTTTGCTGTCAGACTGTTCTAAACATGGGAAACATACACCCCTTTACAGGCATACTATAGACACCCCCCAGGTATGAAATTTAAAGGGATATTATACTTTTATTGTTTCACTTTAAGCATTATTAAAATCACTGCTCCCGAAAAAACATCCGTTTTTAAAACTTTTTTTTGCATTGATCAATGTCCCCTGGGGCAGGACCCAGTTCCCCAAACACTTTTTATGACAATACCATGAATACAAGCCTTTGAAATTAGCACTTTTGGTTTCTCCCATAGACTTTTAAAGGGTGTTCCGCGGCATTCGAATTTGCCACGAACACCCCAAATTGTTCGCTGTTCGGCGAACTGGCGAACAGCCGATGTTCGAGTCGAACATGAGTTCGACTCGAACTCGAAGCTCATCCCTAGTCCTAACCCTACAGTGGAGATAATAGACCTAGTTATAGCAGCTGTGGATGCAGATTGGCTACAGCAAAGAGGTGCTGCAGCAGCAGAAGTTACAGCAGCACCAACTGAAAGTAGAGGAGAGGTACAGATACCAGCTGCCATGAAAGAGGAATTCAGAAGGAGGTTGCGACAGATGCAGATACAGCATAGAGGACCAGTATCAGAGCAGGTCCTGCTGGGATGGTCTGATTCTATCCGCTGCAAACTCTGGAAGGAAGCGCTAGCCCGTGAGCAGCGACACCAGGGAAAAGTTCTCCCCTCCATCCATGTAAGGTACTGGTCGCAGTATGATGTACGAATGCTGCTATTTGGGGAACAACCGAAGCAGGAGTGGACAGCTGAGTTAAGCAGGCTGATCCAGGCAGAGATGACAGATGACAGCCCCACGGAAGGCTTTGACTATGATGGTCTGGGATTTTTTGTATTGGAGGCTGTCTAGGGACCCTGACTTTGGGAGTGATCGGGAGTGGCGTTTGGAGGAAATAATGGTGCACAGAGAGCGAAGACTGAATGTCTCGGAAGGGCACTGGGCACAAGAAGATTTAAGGTTTCTGGCCGTTCAGGAATGGGAGCTGGAGATTGCCTACAGACAGCTGCTAGACTCTACTCAGCAGCAGGGTGGGGCCCCCTTTGCCTGGGACTATCAGGAAATACCAGTTGACAACTCAGAAATCCTGGCTGAAGGATCAGCAGTGGAAAATCTGGAGATTGCCATCGCCAAAGCTGAAGTGCTGCCAACAGGGCAGAGTTCTGCTAACCTCTGCCCAGCACTGATAGCATCTTCTGGGTTCCACGGACATGAGGTGGTGAACTTTTATCCCCTGAAACCAGTTGCAGAGACAGGGAATTTGATAGACTTTCCTGCTGAGGAAGAACAACCTGATGAGCCTCCAGCAGGAGAGTTGGTATCAGGGCCAAACACCAGTGTGCTCTGCCCAGCACCAACAGCAGTATCTGTGGAGTTGCAAGGAACTTCCCCAGCTGAAGCACTGGTCACTGGACAGAGGGTCCAAGACATCTGCCCCACACCTGTGGCAGTTCCGGAGGCTCATGGTGAGAAGGTGGAAATCAGTTCCCAGTGGATTTCAGAGATGCAGGCAGGAGAAGCAGACATTTTCCCTCCACAACAAGGGTTCGTGCACCTGGGAGACAATACCAGTAAAAGGGAGTTCCAACAGCAGACGGCGCCCCAGAATGATGACACCAACCCAGCTGAAGCGCTGGCAACCGGGCAGAGTGCTACCAACCTCTGCCCAGCACCGGCAATAACTACAGAGTTCCAAGGAGCCGGGGCAGTCGGCCTGCCTCCCCAACAGTTAACCGGAGCAGATGGTTTGGGGTTTCTAGCAGAAGGGCTGGCAACAGGGCAGAGAGCATGACAGAGTGAGCCCAGTCACCCTGTGTTCTCTCCTGTGGCTGAAAAGACTCCAGGGAGAAGGGCCAGTCCAGGCCTCTCCCCAGTGGTGGGTGTGTTCTCTGAGAGAGGCAGAGGTTGGCTGGGTAAGTAATAATGTGTTTGGAACAATTTGTTTGGAGTACTGTGTGGATACCAGCATTAGAGGACTGGAACTACTGACTAACTTCGGAGTCAACCCGTCTGGGGTCTCCTCCTGTGTTAGTCTCCTGTCAAAAGGGGAGAAATGTGACAGACCTTGCCGGGACAGAGGGTTTTGGAGGGGACTGAATACTAGCCTCTTGCTGACCGATTATGGGCCCTGGCATTTGGGGGAGTGGTGCTCTTTGTGAGCTGTATGCCTGGGGACCCTTGAGGTGGCGTTACTTTAGATTTGGGTCCATGACCCCCAAGACACACAGACTCTGGGGATCCTGGATATGCCATATTACAAATAGTGACTGATTCATACTGTTGGTACACATACTATGAGGAGATGCTGATGTCAATTCCATCCCACTGTCTGTTGTCTTCTATAATGTAAATGAGTCTAGTGTGGCTTCTCTTTCAGCCATTGTTGTCTGGGCTAATTAACCCTGCCATTGTGAGAAGGAGTCCTGTGTTTAAATGTATGATATTGTACCATCTACTGTGTGAAGCTCAGTGACAACAAGTCTGACCTGTAGTGAAATCCTGATTTATCATAACAATGACCAGGCTGCTTAAAGGGATTAGTTAATAAGATCATGTTAATTAGGTCTGGTCACAGGTGTATTTTCAGAGTAATATGAACAGGAGGTATACACCTCCTCTATTTACTGTATATAAGACTGTATTTGTTTCAATAAAAAGGGATTCCTTCTTAAACCTCAAGACAGAGCATCTTGTCTCGTATTTGAGGGGAGAATTATTTGTATGGGTTCCTGGTTCATCTGATTGAAGTGTTCTGTAGCTGCCTTTGTGTTTGGAAATGGAATGTCTTAAACGACTTTAACCCCTTTCGTACTCGGGATGTCGTCACATCATCTAATGATTCCAAGAGCAACACCATGCACCCTGATACTCCAAGTGTTCCCCTGTTAAGTCCTTTGCTTCCAAGCACACACCAGTGTTCCCCGTGTCATATAATGCTCCATATGCACCCTGTGTCTCCACACAGTATGCTCCTGCAACATCTGGACAGTCCTTCTTTCAATGCATATGGATCACTGTCTATGACATTTTCTTCAAACCATGAATCCTTCCTACAAACTCCATCCAAAGAGGCGACTCTCAAAGTGTCACTACCCCAAAACCTGGTCAAGTCCAGGTGATCTTACATTTCTACACCCTCACTTGGATCAACCATGGACCTCTCTTACTCCTGTCACTGTACCCCCATTCCCATTGCATTCTCAACCTGCTCAGCCATCCATCACATCTGTGGCCCTTTACAATCTTATGCATGCTTCTTTAAGGGTTGTTGTGGGTTTATAAATTAGTGTAATATACAGTACTGTAAATAAATACTGCAAGGTAAGACTGCTTTCAAAATATATATTTTTACTGTTTTTTAAATCAATTTACAAAATGCAAAGTGAGCAGACAGAAGAAAAATCTAAATAAAATCAACATTTGGTGTGACTATCCTCTGCCTTCAAAACAGCATAAATTCTTCTAGGTACACCTGCACACAGTTTGAAGGATCTCTGCAGTTAGGTTGTTCCAAACATCTTGGAAAACTAACCACAAATCTGTGGTTGTAGGCTGCATGTATTTTTCATGTATTCCCAGACAGACTTTGATAATGTTGAGATCAGGGATTTGTGGGGGCCAAACCATCACTTTCAGGACTCCTTGTTCTTCTTTACACTAAAGATTGTTCCTAATGATGTTAGCTGTATGTCTGGGGTCATTGTCCTGCTGCAGAATAAATTTGTGTCCAATCACACACCTCCATGATGATATAGTATGATGGAGAAGTATCAGTGTCTGCCTGTATTTCTCAGCATTGAGGGCACCATTGATTAGGCAATGTTGAGGACCATATACACAGTGGTCGGGCCAAGGAAACGTCATCCAGCAGGTGAAAGACACATGATGCTTACCTCCCTTTGATCAGAAGATATTCAAAAGTGCCATTAGCACAGAACTGGCGGAAACCAGTGGGACTCAAGTACAGCCATTTACTATCCTGAGAAGTCTGACTAGAAGTGGACTTTATGGAAGAATTGCAGCCCAAAAGTTATACCTCTTACATGGAAACAAGGCTAATGCCGCGTACACACAAACGGAAATTTGGCCAGCAAAAGACCGATAAGAGCTTTTGTTCGAAAAATGCAACCGTGTGTATGCTCCATCGGAATTCCCGCCAGCAAAAGATTGAGAGCAGGTGCTCAATTTTTCGGTCGGAAAAAGTTCCCATCCGAAAATGCGTTAGTCTGTATGCAATTTGGACGCACAAAAAATCACACATGCTCGGAAACAATTTGAAGCATGCTCGGAAGCATTGAACTTCATTTTCTCGGCTCGTCTTAGTGTTGTACATCACCACGTTCTTGACGGTCGAAAGTTCAGAGAACTTTTGTGTGACCCTGTGTATGCAAGGCAAGCTTGAGCGGAATTCCGTCAGAAAAAAACATCCAAGTTTTTTCGGACGGAAATTCCAATCATGTGTACGCGGCATAAGTAACTCAACTATGCATGAAAACATAGGAACATGGGGTACAGAAAAAGGTACTCTGGACTGATTAGTCAGAATTTGAAATATTTGGCTGTAGCAGGAGACAGTTTGTTTGCAGAAGGGCTGGAGAGTGGTACAATAAAGAGTGTTAACTTTTTGGTTTTCTCTTTCCTTTTATCTGTCCTTCTTGCTTGGTCTTTTGTTTCTTATATTTCATTAACCATTTATTTCCTTTAGTGTGCCCAGCCACCACAGGGCCTTAGTCGACTCTCCGTGCAATACATGTTCTGGAAGTTTTTTATATCTGTTATACCTGATTAATGTGTGGAATTGGTATGTTGTTTCTTTTAATAGTGTGTAAGCTGACCAGTTACTTAGTTGGGGAGTTGGCAGGGAGACGTTATGATTTTCTATGTGATATTATCTATATACTGCTATTTCTATAGTTTTGATGATGTATGCCAATCTATAATGAATGTTGGTTAACTGTCATTATCTGTATGCATTGCTGATCTACTAAATAAAAATGTATTATTAAATAAGTCCACTATTAAAAAATTATTTGCATTTATGATCACTTTACAGGTATCACCCTTTAGAACACTCCTAAAGTAGTGTTACCATCTTTCATTTTTGGAACGTCTCCCAATGGACAAAATGTTCTGGCCAGCTTTTTTTTACTGATGCTGTCAGAGTAGTGATTTTGAGGCACCTGAAATCAACCACAATTTCTTCCATTGAGGTGTGGATGGGAGAGTTGTGTTGCCTTATCTGAATGGAACACCTTACAGCATAACTCCAAGATTGACAAACCCAATTTAATAATGTGGTCTACTTGGATTCCATTTATAGAGTCAAGGGAATTCAAAGCCATACTGGATTTACTCATGTCTTGAGATAGCTGATCTAATGGCCATCCTCTGGTTAAGGGTGTTTGACATACTGCAAAACATTATGCTGCTATCTCAAAGGAGTATCCAGACCTTGGCTAGCGCCAAATAAAAAAAACAAAACAGAAGGACAGGGGATACCACATTCTATCACTAGATAGCTAGAGATCTTTTAAAAGAAAAAATATACATGGACTTTCTTGGTACCCCATAGACATAGACACATACAACATTTTACAAAATATAAATGTTATTACACAAATAAAGTTAAAAATAACAGATACATTATTTAGAAGAGCAGCCTCTATAAGTATGGAGAGGGGCAACGTTGAGGACCATAGAAACAGTGGTTGGCCAAGGTAACAATGCAGCAGATGAAATAAACATAATGCTTACTTCCCTTCGACATTGGAAGATGTCTAGCAGTGCTATCAGAACAGAACTGGCAGAAACCAGTAGGACCCAGGTACACCCATCTACTGTCTGGGTGAAATCTGGACAGAAGTAGTTTTTATGGAAGACTTGCAGCAAAAAGCCATTCCTCTGATGAAGAAGCAAGGCTAAGAAACTATGCACAAAAATATAGGAACCGGGGTGCATAAAAATGGCATTGGGGCTGTGCAAATGGAGTTGGAGATTTGTTCAGGATCAATGGTGTCCTCAGTGCTGAGAAATATAAGCTGATACTTATCCATCATGTCATATCATTAGGGAGGTATGTCATTGGCCCCAAATTAATTCTGCAGCAGGATGGCAACCCCAAACATACAGCCAGTGTCATTAGGAACTATATGCAATGTAAAGAACAAGGAATTCTTGGACCCCAAAGAGCCAAACCATCACTTCATCACTTCACATGGACAGAACTGAGCAGTTAGAAACCATTTGGTCTGTACTTAGATAAGGAAGATATAGCTCAGTGCTGTAAAGGTTCAAAGACCAACTGCCACATCCCTATCTAAATATGAAACAAGAAACAGAACCCCACTGGGACTTTGCAGGCAGTAAGTAAAGAGGTAGTGGAAGTAAAAAATAACAATGAGTTTTATTTAAGATATTAAAACATTGATGGATATCACAGATAAAAAAATTATCAACAATTGAAGATCACCATACAGTAATAGAAGTACAATACTCAAATCTCATATGGGAACCTAGGGTAGGTCTCATGTATGTAAGGACCAAACCAGATGGGGTTCACGCATGGATTCCCAACATGTTTTGGAATATGAAATGAATTCTTTCATCAGGGAGAGATGATAACAAAGTACTGTCATAGTGTATGGCTATGTCACAAAGAATTTGTCCCCTAGATATATGCCCTCTTACATTAATGACCATAGATGGAATGCCAATGGCAGGGGGGTTATCCCTTGTACCATTGGATTGGGTGAAATTACTGCCAAGGATCACATGAAAGCAGGAAGACCAACCATTTGTGGATGGCTTTTGATCTACACGAGTGAGTGGGTCTGAGACAGGTATGTTCGCCAATCTGATTATAAATAATGTGAAAGGGCACATATCTAAGGGACAAATCGCCATTCTTTGTGACATAGCCATACACTACAATGGTACTTTGTTCTCATCTTCCCCTGGTGAAGGAATTAATTTCTTATTCCGAAACATGTTGGGAATCACTGCGTGAACCCCATCTGGTTTGGTCCTTACATGCATGAGACCTACCATGGGTTCCCATATGTTCTTAGAGTAATGTACTTCGATTGTTCGATTGTTCTTGTTCGATTGTTCTTAATTTTTGTATTTGTGATATTTCTCACTGCTTTAATATCTTTAATAAAACCCATTATTTTATACTTTCACTACATCTTTACTTACTGCCTGCAAAGTCCCAGTGGGCTTCTGTTTCTTGTTTCCGGTCTGTACTTGCAGCGCTATACAGAGAGGAGAGAAACCAGCAGGGATTTCAAATCCCCAAACCATTGGGCAGCTTGGGGGAATCTTGAGAGCTCAGAATTGCTGTAAAGGTGAATTAGACTATATACATATATATAGTGTTTTTATGATGGCTAGTAGGGATGAGCCCCATGTTCGAGTCAAACGTAAGTTCCACTCGAACATCGGGTGTTCGCCTGTTCGCCGAACAGCGAACAATATGCAGTGTTCGTGACAAATTTGAAAGCTTTTATGCAAGTTATTGTCATAAAAAGTGTTTGGGGACCTGGGTCCTGTACCAGGGGACATGTATCAATGCAAACATTTTTTTTAAAATGGACGTTTTTTCGCTAGCAGTGATTTTGTTTAATGCTTAAAGTGAAACAATAAAAATGAAATATTCCTTTAAATATTGTGCCTGGGGGGTGTCTACAGTATGCCTGTAAAGTGGCACATTTTTCCTATGTTTAGAACAGTACCACAGCAAAATCTAAAGGAAAAATTGTTGTTTAAAACTGATCCCGGCTGTAATGAATTGTCGAGTCTAGGCAATATAGATACAGATAATTGAAAAAAAAAAGCATGGGATCCCCCCTCCATTACCAGGCCCTTTGGGTCTGGTATGAATATTAAGGGGAACCCTGAATCAAAATTAAAGAGGGGGCGGGGCCACCCAGTGATCTAAACGGGTGACCCCGTCCCCTCTGATGCCATAGGGAAGCTATGTGGAAGCAGGGATGTACTGGCCATCGGGACTACCGGGAGATTCCCGGTGGGCCGATGGCTCAGTGGGCCAGTTTCAGAGACAGGGAAGGAGAGATACATAGCGCCAAATGTAGCATTAAAACAACTTTTAATCCACTTAAAAAACGTTACTGACAAAGTAGGGTGAAAGGCATTGAAACACTGGCAAGAATCCAGGCTTGTCAACAATTTGAATTAGGAGCGGCCACCGGGAACCGATCGGGCCAGTAGATGCAGAGCGCATCGGTGTGTACTACTACTTCCTGGTGGCGGAGGAATGATGGCCTGAAGGATGCGTCACCTCCCACATCTTGCATCATTTCCGGATGATGACATCACGTCCGCCCCATCATGCGTTCCACCGCTACCCGGAAGTAGTAGTACACACCGATGCTCTGCATCTACTGGCCCGTTCGGTTCCCGGTGGCGGCTCCTAATTCAGATCACAGTGTCTCAATGCCTTTCACCCTACTACCTTTGTCAGTAACGTTCTTTAAGTGGAATACAAGTTGTTTTAATGCTACAATTGGCGCTGTGTATCTCTCTCTCCTCCCCTGTCACGTTGTGTGTTGGGGGGGTTACAGAGCTGGGTTGGAGGTGCCCATCAAGTCATGTAGTAGCACTGCATCTGCCATCTGGTGACAAGTGACTTGGCAGGATACAGGCGACGGGGCAAGTGATATGCGGCATCTGGTGGCAGGCGACGTGGCAAGTGACAAGCTGCCTCTGCTGACAAATGACGTGGCAAGTGACGTTTTGCATCTGGTGGCAGGTAACGTGGCAAGTGACATGTGGCATCTGGTGGCAGGCAATGGTGGCAAGTGACATGCAGCACCTGGTGGCAGACGACGTGGCAAGTGACACGCTGCATCTGGTGGCAGGCGACGTGGCAAGTGACACGCTGCATCTGGTGGCAGGCGATGGTGGCAAGTGACATGCAGCACCTGGTGGCAGGCAATGTGGCAAGTGACATGCAGCATCTGGTGGCAGGCGACGTGGCAAGTGACAAGCTGCCTCTGCTGACAAGTGATGTGGCAAGTGACGTTTTGCATCTGGTGGCAGGTAACGTGGCAAGTGACATGCGGCACCTGGTGGCAGGTGACGTGGCAAATGACAAGCTGCCTCTGCTGACAAGTGACGTGGCAAATGACATTCTGCATCTGGTGGCAGGCAACATGGCAAATGACAAGCTGCCTCTGCTGACAAGTGACGTGGCAAGTGACATTCTGCATCTGGTGGCAGGTAACGTGGCAAGTGACATGCGGCACCTGGTGGCAGGTGACGTGGCAAATGACAAGCTGCCTCTGCTGACAAGTGACGTGGCAAATGACATTCTGCATCTGGTGGCAGGCAACGTGGCAAATGACAAGCTGCCTCTGCTGACAAGTGACGTGGCAAGTGACATTCTGCATCTGGTGGCAGGTAACGTGGCAAATGACATGCAGCATTTGGTGGCAGGCGATGTGGCAAGTGACAAGCTGCTTCTGCTGACAAGTGCCGTGGCAAGTGAAACACTGCATCTGGTGGCAGGCAACGTGGCAAATGACAAGCTGCCTCTGCTGACAAGTGACGTGGCAAGTGAAACACTGCATCTGGTGGCAGGCGATGTGGCAAGTGAGGTGGCAGGTGACACACTCAAGGCTCCCACTGATTCTGCATTATGGTGAGTTGAACTATTTCATGTTATATTACAATGTAATAATAGAAATAATGCGCTTCAATCATCCTGACACCATATGAACCATGGTGCCGAGAAGATTGAAGCGCCAACACCAGGTGTTTGGAGTAAAGTGGGCCGGTCTGGATGAAGTCCAGGGCCAAATTTTTGTCCCAGTCCAGCCCTGTGTGGAAGCAACCCCGCAATCAGTTATATAAGAGCTGTCACAGCGAAGATGTCAGTCGATGGGAGCCTCCCATGGAGGCGGGTTGGTTGTGGCTTTTTTTTTTTCTTTTTTGGTCCGTCGGACGGCGTGATCTTACACCATGGGACATTTTTATTCTTTTGTTTTTTAATAAAGGACTTGTCCCAAGCTGTCTCTTGTCCTTTTTAACATTTTGACACCTTTTTTTGTGAAATGGTAAGGGTACATTTGTACCCTGTTACCAATTCACACAGGGGGTGGCTGGGATCTGGGGGTCCCCTTGTTAAAGGGGGCTTCCAGATTACGATAAGCCCCCCGCCCGCAGACCCCCACAACCACTGGGCAAGGGTTGTGGGGATGAGGCCCTTGTCCCAATCAACATGGGGACAAGGTGCTTTGGGGCGCTACCACAAAGCACCCTCCCCATGTTGAGGACACGTGGCCTGGTACAGTTCAGGAGGGGGGGCACTCTCTCATCCCCCCTCTTTTTCTGCGGCCTGCCAGGCTGCATGCTCGGATAAAGGTCTGGTATCAATTTTGGGGGGACCCCTACACCATTTTTTTATTTTGGAGCAGCGTTCCCCTTAAAATCCATACCAGACTTGAAGGGTCTGGTATGGATTATGGGGGGACCCCTACGCCATTTTTTTTTAAATTTGGTGCAGGCTTCCCCTTACTTTCCATATCAGACTCAAATGGCCTGGTATGGATTTTAAGAGGACCCCCATGCATTTTTTTTTTTATTTTTGGTTTGGGGTCCCCCTTAATATTCATACCAGACCCAAAGGGCCTGGTAATGGACTGGAGGGGATCCTATGCTCTTTTTTCAATTAGTTTTATCTATATTGCTGAGACTCGACAATTCATTACATCAAGAGCCACAATAGCTCATCCATCTAATGCAGCGTACACACGGTCGGACTTTTCACCTGGACTGGTCCGATGGACATCGACGGACCAAATCTGGCAGACAATATGATCGTGTGTGGGCTTCACCGGACCTTCAGCGGACTTTTCCAGTCGCAAATCTGACAGACTTTAGATTTGGAACATGCTTCAAATCTTTACATCGTAACTCCGCCAGACCCAGATATCCGCTTGTCTGTATGCTAGTCCGATGGACAAAAACTGGCGCTAGGGCAGCTATTGGCTACTGGCTATCAACTTCCTTATTTTTGCCCAGTGTACGTCATCACGTACAAATCCATCTGACTTTTGTGTGATCGTTTGTAGGCAAGTCCGTTCATTAGAAAGTCCGTCAGAAGGGTCGTCAGACTTTTGTTGCTGAAAATTCCGACCGTGTGTACACGGCATTAGACTTGCGGGATCTCTGTTAGGATGATTTACCAATGTTTTTCAAATATGCAGAGTGTAATGGTCAGTAACTCACAGCATCTAACTATAAATCACCTTTTTACTGACCAACAACACTAAACTTAAAGTGGTTAGTTAACCCACTTATATAAAAACATCCCATCTGCACTGTAATAAACCAGTAAATGTCCCTGTGCCTGTGTTAGGCAAAAAAACATGCTTATCTGTATGTATAACAGCGCAACTCCCAGCGCTCAGCTGCCTCTTCGGGTCTCCTCTCTCCAACTTACAGCTCCAGTGGGTGGGGCCGAGCACTCCCACTGATGTCAGGTGGGGAGGAGAGGAGAGAGTGAAAGCCAAGTCAGCTTAGCGCTGGGAGCCACACTATTATACGTTTAATACGTATAATACGATTGCTCAGCTGTGTGTTACTCTGCAGATCAGACAGTTCCACATGCAATTATTCAGGCAAATAAAAATGTGAGAATTTCCTTTTTCAGTAATCACAAAAAAATAACTGTACTAGGTGGGGGTACCTCTTTGAAGCTGAAGATCAATAGAAGGAACCATTCACTGACTCCCATGCCAAGTTCAAGGGCAGTAACATCTCTAGTACTGATGCTGAAAAATGTTAAGACCCACTGCCCTAGAGCTAGTTAGTGGCACATTCTTAAGAGAACAGCTACAGTATATCCATTGAGCTGTTCTGAGATCAACATTGGCTTTAGTATTACATTGGATTTATGACAGATTCCCTTTAATGTCTATTTAGTAGCAAATTATCATATGTGATTTACAAATTATTTATTCACCAATCCATTAACTGATTTTGTTTTATGCAAGAATAGAAGTTTTAGAAATACTGCATTAAGTGAAATGTATTGCTTGAATGACAAGACACTGTGCAGCCAAACTAATTGGCAGTTCATATTGATTGCAATACAAATGCTTGTCCACCCCACGACAATTTGCGGCAAAATTACACAGGCTCTAAGCTAAACAAACATTTTGAATGTATTTTGAATTAATAACTATTGGCTGCAAACTACAGAGTTCTCTGCTAGTGAAAATAAATTTAAATTTACCCAACGCACCAGTACAATTACTCATGGAGACAGTAAGCTAATTTCTTTAGAATAAATAATCCATGAATGGTGCTACAACATGCTAATGCACATAACATGCATTAATGTGCATTAAAGAGGGAGTCCACCTAAAAAAAATTATTAAAAGCCAGCAGCTACAAATACTGCAGCTGCTGACTTTTAATAAATGGACGCTTACCTGTCCTGGAGTCCAGCGATGTCAGCAGCCGAAGCCAATCAATCGCTCGGCTCTCGGCTGCTGCGCCGCCATTCTCTATGAGGGAATCAGGAAGTTAAGCATTGCGGCTTCACTTCTGAGTCGCGCTGTGCGTCCTAAGTGATCCCTGCTATCTCCTGGGACCTGTGTGTTTCCCAGGAGACAGCGGGGGGTGCAGGAAGGGGCGTGACTCCCTCGAGAGTCTATTCCAGGAAGTGGGTGCAAATACGTGTAGTAGACAGGTATCTGCACCCCCTCCCCCCTGAAAGGTGCCAATTGTGGCACTGGAGGGGGGGGGGAATCAGATGAGTGGAAGTTCCACTTTTGGGTGGAACTCCGCTTTAAAGTAGCACATTCATTACCGCAACACAAAAAAGCTAAAAAGTGTGTTTTGGCCCTTACACCAATATAAAAACTTGCACAGCTAAATTTACAAACCAAGAAAAAGCTATTTACACAATTTTAGTACACTGTAGGTTCCACTCAATTTGTTACAAATATTTATTTAATAGCACTAGAGTTAGATTGCTTACCAAACAATAAATCTGTAATGCCCTGTGCACACGGTCGGACATTGATCGGACATTCCGACAACAAAATCCATGGATTTTTTCCGATGGATGTTGGCTCAAACTTGTCTTGTATACACATGGTCACACAAAGTTGTCAGAATTTCCGAACGCCAAGAATGCGGTGACATACACCACGTACGATGAGACTATAAAAAGGCAGTTCAATACCAAGCGCTGCACCCTTTGGGCTCCTTTTGCTAATCTCGTGTCAGTAAAAGTTTGGTGACTCGTGGTTTTCAGATCTTATTTCTGCTGTTCAGTTTGTGCTTGTGGGTTTGTATCTGGTCTTCAGTGCGTGCAGTGAGTTCCCATTGACTTGTCATTGTGTTCTTGTCCGTTCGTTACTGATTTTCATGTTGCTCTTCACAGGCCTTGCTGTTCTTCAGTGCGTTCTGTTACTTTGTTCTGACCAGCCGACCGTTTTCTAGCCATGTTGTGTGTACGTACTCATCGTAGAGTTCGTGCTGTGCGGGGGCTTGGTGTTGGGATCCTTACTTTGACACAAGCCCAGTCAATGAACAGGGCAAGGAGGAGTTCATGGACCAAGAATTGGTTACTCCAGCGTGACCAATTCTGTCACAAGCTTTTGCTCTGTGAGATCCGTGAGAATTATCCTGACGATTTCAGGAACATTCTCAGGATGACGGACCCCGTTTTTCACCGTTTGTTGGCTTTACTGACCCTTATATCAGCAGGCAGGATACCTGGTAGGGGGGCCTTGGATATGCCAGACAATGTCTGAGACATTTTTTAAATAAAAATATATTTTAAACTGAACAAATATTTGCTTTGATTTACTGATTGGCTTTCTTTTAGCTGACCATGACTGAAATTTGGGGAGTCCTGAAATGGTGTGATTGTGTAAAATTAGAAAGCACTGTTGGGTGTTATTTACTAAAGGAAAATACACTTTGCAATACAAGTGCACTTGAGACTGCATTGAAACTGCACTTGTAGTGCAAAGTGGATTTGCCTTGAGTAAATAACCCCCATTGTCACTGAAAACACCAACTTTACTACAAAAAATGCTTTTGAGCATTGAAAGAAGAAGCCACACATTGTTGATTCTCAATCTTTTTAATCAAAGCACAATCACATGTACATTTATAAAAGGTTTTTAGAACAAACCAACATGTTTGTTGTATACCAATTTTTAGGTCACATTAAAAGTAGAAATTGCCTTTGAAGGTAAAACAGGCATGTTTAAAACCAAAAAGAAGGGGGGGCAGGAGGCGGAGCCTAGCGGAGCAGTTAGAGCTCCACACCGCTGAGGAGAGAAGAGAAGGACAAAGTGGAGCCTGCAGGCTCAAAAGGTATCCATTTGAACCTTTTTGCCCCAGGGAACAAACTGTGAAAGTTTGGTCAGGAAATATGGTACTGGGAGGAAACCGTGGCAGAAATAAAAATCACCTCACAAAGAGCTCACAGGCACTCACTGCAGCCGAAGCAGCTCCAGTCACCTCACAAGATACAGCATCAGGGCGCTCTCACAGACAGAAAATGTCACAGCAAGACTCTCCATTTGAGTCAGATACAGAACAAATCCTCTCACAAACTTCTCCACAAGCCTCCTCAGCATCCCCAGTAATATTATTACAATTTGAAAAGATGCTTCATAAGGCTTTAAAACAAACCTCAGACCAAATAACAAAAAGCCTAACCAAAGAAATAAGAGAACTGGGAAACCGCACCGCAGCCTTAGAAATAAAAATGGATGAAATTGAAATTACAACCCAAGAAAATATAACAGAATTGGAACAATTAAAAAAAGAGAATGTAATACTTCAAACTAAGCTCGAAGATTACGAAAATAGAGCCAGACGTTCAAACTTGCGCATAAGGGGAATACCTGAAACTGTGACAGACCTGCAATCTACTATTACTGCTCTATTACAAGAACTAAAGCCAGATATCCCTATTGAACGTTTAGAACTGGACAGAGTACACAGAGTCCTCACAGCCAAAAAGAAAGATGGACCCCCACGTGATATAATCACAAAATTTCATTATTACAGAACGAAAGAACAAATACTAATTGCTGCAAGAGAAAAAAAGGAACTTAATTTTCAAGGACACAATTATCAAATTTTTGCTGACCTATCCCAACTTACTATTACTAAAAGACGATCCATGAAACCCCAACTAATGGAACTGCAACGCCACAACATTATGTATCAATGGGGCTTCCCCTTTTCAGTCAGATTTAACTACCAAGGTACAATTAACAGAAGCAGATCAGCAGATGAACTACAACAAACCCTTTTAAAATTAAATCTGACAGAACCCACAAGCAGCAACACTCCCACACGCAGAAGAATGGCATCATCTTCACCTTCAGGCAGCACCCAGAAAATTTCAGAACAAAATGGGAATCATCATTCTCACAAAAGAGGCCGTTATGCCACATCATCCATGGACCAAGAAGATTCAATGGACTGACATCCTAATTCCTGATATCTCTTCATTTATTATACTAAGAGATGGTTCTCTATAAAAAAACTCTATTTATAACTGAATGTAACTGCATTGCGATAGTCACACACTGTGTGGGATCATGTTACATTCCAGTTATATTTCTTATTACTTCTGATTCATATAGCCTTAGAATATATAAGTGAAATAAGGAAATTCTTGTTCAGTTATATATTATCAGGTAATAACAATAGATTTATTACTTTTTAGGACAAATATGTTCAATAATCCAGAAGTAATGGAAGCTCTTTCTTTCTTTTCTTAAAACAAATATATTATTACCTAACTAGTTCCTAGAATAATGTTTTTGTTTATTCTAATCTGAAGCAATACAACCTCAATTTTATGAGTTAACATATCTAAACAGTTACATATGAATAAAATATGTAATTGTTTACTCTAAAAGGGTTAAAATCCCAAAATAATTCAAACTATCTTCATCAATACCAAAGTTATTAACAGTACCTTTCTAAATGAATTATTTAGCCTAGGGCAAGGCTAACCATATACAACCACCCTGGAATAAATAATTTCAACAAAAACTATATTCTGCACTCCAATTAATGAAACATCATTTTGATGTCTTTTGACATAGCACTTCTCTCCTGTAAGCGGAAGATCCGTGTACCCCCATTAGCCCTCCTCATTCTCCCAACCATATTATGTGGGAGTGTGACGAAGGCACTTATTCCCCTGAGAGAGATATTTATTCTCTTTCACGGGTAAATTGTGATTACTTGCAAAAAATAATTTATACAATGTATCATCTAATCTCATATGTTTTTTGTTTACTCTTTACTCCAGAATTCACTGGTTTCTTTTCTATCTATTCATCTCTTCAGTCCACACAGGTTGATCTGCGCAGTCAGCTCTGCATAACAAAAAGTAAGTCAAAACTATTTGATCTATTGCCATGGCACCACTGAATATACTTTCCCTGAATGTTCAGGGAATAAATGTCCCTCAAAAAAGGACCAAAGCCTTCCGTACTTTCCATAACAAGAAAGCTCACATAGTATGCCTCCAAGAAACACACTTCACCAAAGATTCTACTCCAAAATATATTTCTCCTTTTTATCAACAAATTTACACGGCTTCTGCCTGTACCAAGCAAAGGGGAACTCTAATTGCATTTCACCGATCCACGCCATTCACCTTATCATCAGAAATTAAAGACCCAGAAGGTAGATACCTGATACTCATGGGTTATATAATGGATACAGCAATCACGGTGATTTCCTACTACGCTCCTAACAAACAACCTACACCATTCCTCTCACATATATTACAAGTGATTAATACACACAAAATAGGAACAGTGATAATGTGTGGGGATTCGAACCAGGTCCTCCTCCCATTTCTAGATAAATCACCTTTTACACCATCCAAAATAACTTCTAGATTACCTTTTTCTCAACTTCTTTCCAAATACAATCTGGTAGATTCGTGGAGAGAAAGTAACCCAATGAAAAAGAAATTCACTTATTTCTCGCACCCTCATCAAACCTTCACCAGAATAGATCATATTTTTCTAACAATAGGAATGATACCAGAAATTATTGCATCAGATATAATTCCGATTCCGTGGTCTGACCATAATGCAGTATACACTGCTATAGCCTCAGCCATACCAAAAGCGCATGACCCAACGTGGTACTTACCGGACATAATGCTCAAACACCCACTACATCAGATGGCCATTGAACAAGCTTTAAAGGAATACATATCAATTAATAATACAACAGACATCTCCCCAATAACACTGTGGGAAGCTCATAAGCCTGTCTTGCGTGGTACAATACAAAGACAAATGGCACTATTTAAACGGGAACGCAAAAATCTAGCAAAAAAACTAGAACTCAATTTTAATGCAGCCTACATATCATTTCAAGATAATCCATCTCAGAGTACAAAATCTCATCTGGAAAAATCTAGATTGGAATACAATCTATTTCTCACTGAGTCAGTTGATAAATCCCTCAAACGCTCCAAACACAATTTCTACATTAATACAAACAAACCAGGTACATATTTGGCTCGGGCATTAAATTCAACTAACAAATCTTTCAAACCAATACGTTTGAAATTATCAAAAAATGTTTACACTTGTAATCCAGTTAAAATAGTCCATAAATTTCACTCACATCTCGCAACTTTATACAAGACAAACAATGAATTTAATCCTACAGAGGCTGAATCCTTCTTCTCAAAAATAACCTTACCTGAGTTATCTCAGAATCAAAAAAGCAGTTTGGATGAGCCTATAACTATAGATGAAGTTGCTAACGCCATAAAAGACCTAAAACTTAACAAAAGACCAGGCCCAGACGGCTACTCGGCTTTATACTATAAAACATTCTCAGAAATACTCTCTCCCATTCTCACTGAAACTTTTAACAAACTTCTAGATGGACATTCTTTTCGGCAAGAAACACTAATGGCAATTGTTTGTATGATCCCAAAACCCCTTTCTGATGATACTTCCTGTGTGAATTATCGGCCTATCTCTCTGTTAAACCTCGATATTAAATTATTAGCAAAAATAATAGCAAAACGCCTCAATAGCATTATAGGAAAATTAATACATAGAGATCAAGTAGGCTTCATGCCAAATAGACAGGCAGGCGATAATATACACAGGGCAGTGTTATTGGCACATATTGCTAAAAAACGGAAAATCCCTTTATGTTTTCTATCTCTCGATATTAAGAGGGCATTTGACACAGTATCCTGGCAATATATGCAATATTCATTACAAAAATGGGGTTTTGGACCCCACTTTTTAACATGGATCAAAGCATTATATAATAAACCCAAAGCCTATATAAAATATGCTGGATACAAATCTGAAGCCTTTAATATCGAAAGAGGTACCCGACAGGGTTGCCCATTATCTCCCTTATTATTTGCCCTTATACTCGAACCCATGGCCCAATACATCAGAACAAACCAAACTATAACTGGCATTGAAGTAGGAGGTATTACACACAAATTATGTATATTTGCAGACGATATATTACTTTTTCTATCATCACCACAGGTCTCTGGTCCTAACTTAATACCAGCTCTTAATATAAAAGAAATTGCGTTGCGCTTGATTAAATGTCATACAGAGAAATATCCTAAAAAAATATTTTTAAATTTCTCACTATTCACATCCATTATGCATAACTGTGCTAAAAAATAGTAATTTAAATATAACTAAAAAATAACAAAATACTCCTGTGAAAAAATGGTATCACTCCTGTGCAATGTGCATATGTATAAACCTGTGGACAATCAATAAAAAGTGCATATAGTGCCAAATATGTATATACAATTGTGCATAAAAATATATATTAAAGGTGACTGCAAACATAAAAAAGCATGCAATACTTCATATATCGTGCAGCATGCAAAACATCAAAGAAACGCAAACTGCGTTTAAATAGCCTTGATACAAAGTTCTTATATAAGTGTCCCAAAAATGCAACTAAAAAGTGTTTCCGTGTCCATAAATCTCCATAGATGTCCAGGTAATCCAATGTGCCGAATTCCAGTGCTTACAAAATAATTTTGTGCCACAGTGCCCCCCCACAGTGGTTGCGCTCACCTTAGAGCGTGTGACACAGCTTTTACCTTGTGTCAAAACACGCTATGTAGCCACCCCCTGGGCTCTGTGCGAACGCTAAATCGATCTCCACTCTGGGTCAGTTAGGCTCCATAGACATTAATCATAAAAACAAGAAGAGACTATATAGTGTAATTCCACTTTAAAACGTTTATTCCAACGAGACAACTTTCCCACAAAGGGGTACTCACATATCATGGGTGCTGTTGTACACCAAACAATAAAAAAGCTCCAAAGGGTATATTGTGTGGTCTGCTGCGGGGTATGTGCTTCTCCCGGCTCAGCTGTTCGCTATTCCGCTGTACGCTGCTCGCTCCGTCCTTTGGGGAGGGGCCAGGACGGAGCGAGCAGCGTACAGCGGAATAGCGAACAGCTGAGCCGGGAGAAGCACATACCCCGCAGCAGACCACACAATATACCCTTTGGAGCTTTTTTATTGTTTGGTGTACAACAGCACCCATGATATGTGAGTACCCCTTTGTGGGAAAGTTGTCTCGTTGGAATAAACGTTTTAAAGTGGAATTACACTATATAGTCTCTTCTTGTTTTTATGATTAATGTCTATGGAGCCTAACTGACCCAGAGTGGAGATCGATTTAGCGTTCGCACAGAGCCCAGGGGGTGGCTACATAGCGTGTTTTGACACAAGGTAAAAGCTGTGTCACACGCTCTAAGGTGAGCGCAACCACTGTGGGGGGGCACTGTGGCACAAAATTATTTTGTAAGCACTGGAATTCGGCACATTGGATTACCTGGACATCTATGGAGATTTATGGACACGGAAACACTTTTTAGTTGCATTTTTGGGACACTTATATAAGAACTTTGTATCAAGGCTATTTAAACGCAGTTTGCGTTTCTTTGATGTTTTGCATGCTGCACGATATATGAAGTATTGCATGCTTTTTTATGTTTGCAGTCACCTTTAATATATATTTTTATGCACAATTGTATATATATATTTGGCACTATATGCACTTTTTATTGATTGTCCACAGGTTTATACATATGCACATTGCACAGGAGTGATACCATTTTTTCACAGGAGTATTTTGTTATTTTTTAGTTATATTTAAATTACTATTTTTTAGCACAGTTATGCATAATGGATGTGAATAGTGAGAATTTTAAAAATATTTTTTTAGGATATTTCTCTGTATGACATTTAATCAAGCGCAACGCAATTTCTTTTATATTATGGTTTGTGCACGGTTATGAGTACGTGAACTGCGTTTGCTGCTGGTTATTCTTCTTTGATATACCTGTGGTATATAACTACTTGTTGCTGCTGGTTTATTAAGCATAGGAACATTGTGGCTCGCAAGATTTTTTTCTTTGTCTTTAATACCAGCTCTTGATGGATTTGCAGCCCTATCCGGCCTTATGATTAATCCTAAGAAATGCCTAGTGCTTAATATTTCACTCACAAACATGGAATTGATCCCGGCTAGGGCTGCACTCCCATTCACATGGGCAGAAAAATCAATCCCATATCTTGGAATTCATTTAACAGCATCTCATTCTGATTTATTCTCAACCAATTATCCTCCTGTATTAAGACAGATCACAAATCTAATAAAACAATGGTCGCAACTTCCTTTATCCTGGATAGGGAAGATTAATGCAATCAAAATGACTATTCTACCCAAATTGCTTTATCTATTCAGAGTCCTCCCTATTCCAATTCCTTCCTATTTTTTGAGAATAGTACAAAAAAGAGCAACTTCGTTTATATGGGGCTCTTCTAAACCACGTATACCTATACACACACTACATCTTCCCAAAAATAAAGGAGGCCTGGGATACCCTAATTTTACTAACTACTACAGAGCAGCACATTTGGCCAGTCTGTCCAAATACCATGCAAAACAGGAAATCCCATTATGGGTATTTATAGAGGCTTCAGAAAATGACCCTCTATTAATATCAAATTTATTATGGCTTGATCCTAAAGACCGCTTTAAAATTCATAATCCCATAACTAAACACTTCTTATCTCTCTGGGATAAACTAAAAACCAAATATCAGTTACAATCTCCACACAATCCTCTCCTTTCTTTTATCAGAAATCCGGCCTTTTATCCGGCATGGATCTACCCAAATTCTTTTAAAGCTTGGACTACATCAGGCATTCAGACACTAAATGACTTCATAGCATCTAAATCATTCCTTTCATTCCCATCGCTTAGAGAAAAATATGATCTACCAAACTCTGAGATATTTAGATATCTCCAAATCAAAAATTTCTATACACCATTCCTAAAGGGGGATACACCATTATCCCAATTATCCATTTTTGAATCAATCTGTACAAAAGATCCATTTGCTAAAGGTACAATTTCATCACTTTATAATCAATTATATGGAGTAGCAAATCTTAATAGACCCTCTTACGTTCAGAGGTGGGAGGAGGACCTGGGACGAACTTTAGAAGACACGGACTGGTCTAACATATGGCTCACATCTAAGTCATCTTCACCCAACATCTTAGCACTGGAGACAAATTATAAAGTCCTAACTCGCTGGTACCTTGTACCCGCTAGAGTGGCAAAATATTCACCTAATACCTCAGCTCTTTGTTTTCGAGGATGCCCAGAAATAGACACATATTTACACATATGGTGGACGTGCCCAGTAATCCAAACCTTCTGGAAGGAAGTCTTCGTGATTGCATCTAAAATATTTAAAAAAATAATACAACCAGATCCGTATTTAACTTTACTTAATCTAAAACCAGAATGGTTAACACTCTCTCAATTCAATCTTATGATCCAACTAATAACGGCTGCAAAACAAACAGTGGCCAAGGCATGGAAATCTCCTACATTGGTACTAGCAGAAACAATTCACAGAATGAATAATACAATGTCCCATGCTAAGATGGTAGCCATCGATCAAAATCAAATTCCAAAATTTGAAAAACTTTGGCATCCTTGGATAAAACAACAGTTCCTGTCAAACTTCAATGATTCTGTCCTGTTGCCATGGTAACAGATTAAATGACTTACAGAGACACCCATTCTAAGGCTTCAAAGAGAACTAAAAAGAATAATAAACTGACGAGCGGGACAACCTTGTGGATCATACCTCTACCTTTCAACCTTTTTTCTTCTTTCTCTTTCCTTTTCTCCACCTTACGATTAAAGCTCATTATCAGAATTTATTTGACCTATATACACTCTACTTGTAAACAATATGTATAGTAGGTATAAATCATTTAAATACCTACAAAAGTAACTAAGGAAATGATATATATCTTTAATTTAGGTTTACGTGAACCCAATGTTTAATATTTGAAATTTCATGATATTTACCTATATAAACCCTACTGTAAAACAATGAGCTTACTTTATAGATCCTTGTAAACTTACTTTATGTATCTTTATAACATTGTATACTCAATAAACTTCTTTTGACAAGGAAAACCAAAAAGAAATACACAACTCTGGAACTTACAAAGTTCAACTTTTATAGAAAGTGAAGGCAATATTAGACATGAGTATTTATAAACTGTGTTTAATATTGCGTTCAGCAGATGTGGTGAAGTCACCCCTGAAAAAGCCAAATTTTGAAGATGCACACAAATTGCCTAATGTCAACATGTGCCATCTGCCATCATGGGGGATCAATGGATGTATTTTGTGGGTGCAACCCCTTCCTCTTAGCTACTTTATTATTGAGAAAGGGGTTGCACCCCCAAAACGCATACATTGATCTCCCGTGATGGCAGATAGCCCATGTTGACACAGTGTGTGCATCTTCAAAATTTGGCTTTTCTATAATATGTCACAAAATTGTCACAAAATTGTCAGAAAAAAAACTATCACAAAACAGAAATAAGTTAGGGATCTCTAGGGGTTTTAAATTCTCCCTAAAACATCAATGATGTTCTTCATTTTGTTTTGAACATCATTGATGTTTTGCTTGATGTTTTCCAAGTCTCTATTACACCCCATTATTTCCCCGATCAGGATCTGGGCACTTTCACTGGTGAAATGACCCTCTTCCACAACATCATGATCACCTAAAATATAAAAAAAACACACCATGTATTATAAATATGCAGGCATCCATCTCTTTCCTGAAGCTGTGGTCGCAGACATTCACCTGTTGTGATGACTATTTCCACAACATCTCCCTCCTCCTCCTCTGCTTGAGTTTGGGGGATTTCCATTTCTTCATGAGGTGGGGGGCCTGTTGTCTCCTCTGATGAGTGGTTCCCTCAGAGTATTTTCTCCCCTATGTTAAAAAAATAGGTATACTTAGCACACAGATATTTGATGGCAGAAATAGGAATATGAAACATTGCTTAGAAGTGGGGTACAATTGTCTGTTTTGGCAGAGTTGCAAGATGAAGAAATATTTTTTCCTTTGTCAAGCTTGAATACTTACCTGTTTTGTACAAGCTTCACAGATGGAGACACCCCTATAGTATACACTGGAGCATCTGTGTGGGCCCCTAATAAAAAAGGGTGTTCTGGTGTCCCACACTAGTGCTCCAGCGTCCAGATGTGTAAACAGCTGCTGAGATTCCTCTCCTTATACAGAATCTGGTTAGCATTTCATTCTAGTTACTAACCCGTTTAGACAACAAAATTATTTTAAGAGAAGTAGGCCATAAAAAATGTTTTGAACTGCATCTGGACAAAACATGGTGTTTTATTGGCCAAACGAACAATGTTTCCCACGAACGAATAATGTGTCCATGAACATGAAAGTTGCCATTTTAAACTGTACAACAGTAAAGAGAAGCACATGGAGCAGCACAAACATTATAAAGATAAAGAATAGGAACACAGGACAACTACTTACTTTTTTGCAGCACTCTCCTGATCCTTCTATACTGATTGTTCTCCCTGATTTTGAGATCCAACCACCATTTCTTCAGTTGATCCTTGGATCGACGTACCCCAAAATTACGGTGCAGACTCTTCACAACTTTTGCCATGATCTTGGCCTTTCTGACATTGGGGTTGGGGTAAGGTCCATGCTTCCTGTCATAGTCGGCCCTCTTCAATATGTCCACCATCTCCACCATCTCTACAAAGGACATATTTAAGGCCTTAAATCGTGACATTTCTGGCTCCGGCCTTTCCTCCTCCTCCTCGTTGCTGCTATTAACATGCACCTGTTGTGTCTCCGCCATGTGCTCTTCCCCACTGTGCCGAACGAGAAGGGGTGGAGAATAGACTAGAAAGAACGTCAGGGGTGGGCGGAGTTTAACGCATGCGCAGTGTATATAAAGCGTAACACGCGTGCGTCGTACGTACGATCTGTGAGCGGAGGAAGGAGTATAGGAAGCGCAGATCATGATAACGAAGGTAACATTTAAACTTGGGCCTATACTGCTTATAGATTGAGGCCTATGTTGGGACAAGATTAGGAGTAGGGATGAGCTTCGAGTTCGAGTCGAACTCATGTTCGACTCGAACATTGGCTGTTCGCAAGTTCACCGAACAGCGAACAATTTGGGGTGTTCGCGGCAAATTCGAATGCCGCGGAACACCCTTTAAAAGTCTATGGGAGAAATCAAAAGTGCTAATTTTAAAGGCTAATATGCAAGTTATTGTCATAAAAAGTGTTTGGGGACCTGGGTCCTGCCCCAGGGGACATGGATCATTGCAAAAAAAAGTTTTAAAAACGGCCGTTTTTTCAGGAGCAGTGATTTTAATAATGCTTAAAGTCAATCAATAAAAGTGTAATATCCCTTTAAATTTCGTACCTGGGGGGTGTCTATAGTGTGCCTGTAAAGGGGCGCATGTTTCCTGTGTTTAGAACATTCTGACAGCAAAATGACATTTTGAAGGAAAAAACTCATTTAAAACTACTCGCGGCTATTGCATTGCCGACAATACACATAGAAGTTCATTGATAAAAACGGCATGGGAATTCCCCAAAGGGGAACCCCGAACCAAAATTAAAAAAAAAAAATGACGTGGGAGTCCCCCTAAATTCCATACCAGGCCCTTCAGGTCTGGTATGGATATTAAGGGGAACCCCGGCCAAAATTAAAAAAAATGACGTGGGGTTCCCCCTAAATTCCATACCAGACCCTTCAGGTCTGGTATGGATTTTAAGGGGAACCCCGCGCCAAAAAAAAAAAAAAAACGGCGTGGGGTCCCCCCAAAAATCCATACCAGACCCTTATCCGAGCACGCAACCTGGCAGGCCGCAGGAAAAGAGGGGGGGACAAGAGTGCGGCCCCCCTCCCTCCTGAACCGTACCAGGCCACATGCCCTCAACATTGGGAGGGTGCTTTGGGGTAGCCCCCCAAAACACCTTGTCCCCATGTTGATGAGGACAAGGGCCTCATCTCCACAACCCTGGCCGGTGGTTGTGGAGGTCTGCGGGCGGAGGGCTTATCGGAATCTGGAAGCCCCCTTTAACAAGGTGACCCCCAGATCCCGGCCCCCCCCTGTGTGAAATGGTAAGGGGGTACATAAGTACCCCTACCATTTCACGAAAAAAGTGTCAAAAATGTTAAAAATGACAAGAGACAGTTTTTGACAATTCCTTTATTTAAATGCTTCTTCTTTCTTCTATCTTCCTTCATCTTCTGGTTCTTCTGGTTCTTCTGGCTCTTCTGGTTCTTCCTCCGGCGTTCTCGTCCAGCATCTCCTCCGCGGCGTCTTCTATCTTCTTCTCCTCGGGCCGCTCCGCACCCATGGCATGGGGGGGAGGCTCCCGCTCTTCTCTTCTTCTTTTCTTCTTTTCTTCTCTTCTTCTCTTCTTCTTTTCTTCTTTTCTTCTCCGGGCCGCTCCGCAATCCATGCTGGCATGGAGGGAGGCTCCCGCTGTGTGACGGCGCTCCTCGTCTGACAGTTCTTAAATAACGGGGGGGCGGGGCCCCCCGGTGACCCCGCCCCCCTCTGACGCACGGTGACTTGACGGGACTTCCCTGTGACGTCACGGGGAATGCCCCCGTTATTTAAGAACTGTCAGACGAGGAGCGCCGTCACACAGCGGGAGCCTCCCTCCATGCCAGCATGGATTGCGGAGCGGCCCGGAGAAGAAAATGAAGAAGAGAAGAAGAGAAGAAAAGAAGAAGAGAAGAGCGGGAGCCTCCCCCCCATGCCATGGGTGCGGAGCGGCCCGAGGAGAAGAAGACAGAAGACGCCGCGGAGGAGATGCTGGACGAGAACGCCGGAGGAAGAACCAGAAGAGCCAGAAGAACCAGAAGAACCAGAAGATGAAGGAAGATAGAAGAAAGAAGAAGCATTTAAATAAAGGAATTGTCAAAAACTGTCTCTTGTCATTTTTAACATTTTTGACACTTTCTTCGTGAAATGGTAGGGGTACTTATGTACCCCCTTACCATTTCACACAGGGGGGGGGCCGGGATCTGGGGGTCACCTTGTTAAAGGGGGCTTCCAGATTACGATAAGCCCCCCGCCCGCAGACCCCCACAACCACCGGCCAGGGTTGTGGGGATGAGGCCCTTGTCCTCATCAACATGGGGACAAGGTGCTTTGGGGGGCTACCCCATAGCACCCTCCCAATGTTGAGGGCATGTGGCCTGGTACGGTTCAGGAGGGAGGGGGGGCCGCACTCTCGTCCCCCCCTCTTTTCCTGCGGCCTGCCAGGTTGCGTGCTCGGATAAGGGTCTGGTATGGATTTTTGGGGGGACCCCACGCCGTTTTTTTTTTTTTTTTGGCGCGGGGTTCCCCTTAAAATCCATACCAGACCTGAAGGGTCTGGTATGGAATTTAGGGGGAACCCCACATCATTTTTTTTTTTTAATTTTGGCCGGGGTTCCCCTTAATATCCATACCAGACCTGAAGGGCCTGGTATGGAATTTAGGAGGACTCCCACGTCATTTTTTTTTTAAATTTTGGTTCGGGGTTCCCCTTTGGGGAATTCCCATGCCGTTTTTATCAATGAACTTCTATGTGTATTGTCGGCAATGCAATAGCCGCGAGTAGTTTTAAATGAGTTTTTTCCTTCAAAATGTCATTTTGCTGTCAGACTGTTCTAAACACAGGAAACATGCGCCCCTTTACAGGCATACTATAGACACCCCCCAGGTACGAAATTTAAAGGGATATTACACTTTTATTGTTTGACTTTAAGCATTATTAAAATCACTGCTCCTGAAAAAACGGCCGTTTTTAAAACTTTTTTTTGCATTGATCCATGTCCCCTGGGGCAGGACCCAGGTCCCCAAACACTTTTTATGACAATAACTTTCATATAAGCCTTTAAAATTAGCACTTTTGATTATTCATGTTCGTGTCCCATAGACTTTAACGGTGTTCGCATGTTCGAACGAACTTTTTTCCTGTTCGCATGTTCTGGTGCGAACCGAACAGGGGGGTGTTCGGCTCATCCCTAATTAGGAGACTTTAGCTTGACATTAGGGTTTGTCTTGTGTATTGCAGATAAAATGGATGGCTTCAATGACCACAACTTCCTCCCCCTGTTCATAGATAAAGACAGGGAGCTGTCCTGTCTGTGGCAGGTCAAACACCTGCAATATAATCATAAACAAAAGAGGCAGGCAGCGCTGCCGAAACTGCTGGAGTTGGTGAAGCTGGTGGTCCCCACAGCAACCATCCCCTATTTAAAAGCCAATATTGGTGGCCTGAGGAGCACATATCTTAGTGAGCACAAGAAGGTCAAGGATTCCCAGAGATCCGGAGCTGCAGCAGATGACATTTATGTCCCCCAGGCTGTGGTACTATGAGAGACTTGGTTTTCTGTCAGACCAGACTGAAGTCAGGGAATCCCTCTCAACCCTTCCTTCCACCCTATCTTCCACCCCAGCTGAGGCTTCCGATGTCCAACCTGGGACTTCCAGCCAGGAAGAAGTGGAGGAGCCCTGCTTGAGTCAGTTATAGCATTGTTCTACAGATTTCTGGTCAATAAATTAATTATGTTAACTAGATGTTATTATTGATCACGAATTGCTGATTTAATAAAGTGTTTTACATATCAATAGACAGTAGTGGGCAAAAATAATTGGGACAAGAATGAAAAATGCTGGGTTCAACATGATAGTCTGTTTTATTTGTTAACATTCAATATGCAACAGTCATTAGATGATAATTGTGTGTGATTGATGAAGAAAAAACTAAACCTATGTCCCTTTTTCATACACAGGAAGACCCCAGCCAGGAGGAGGCTGTGGAATGTGGCACACAGGAGGAGGCTGTGGAATGTGGCAGCCAGTAGAAGGCGGGGGTTAGTGGCAGCCAGGAGGAGGCCGGGGTAAGTGGCAGACAGGAGGAGGCCGGGCCAAGTGGGAGCCTCACAGAATCCCAGGTTCCTCCCCTCCACCTTCCAAACAAAAGTCCCAGGAAGGGGAGTAATGTGGAGGATTCAGCACTCAGGCTGATTCAGGAGGCTCCTGCATCCCTCAGAGCCACCCCCACTCATGAAGAGGCCTTTGCCTGCATGGCTGCCACAAAACTGCAGGACATGCAGGAAGGCCAACGCCTCATCTGTGAGGACATCCTTTATAAAACATTGACTAAGGGGGTGAGGGACCAAATCAAACCCAATACCCACCTGTGTGAGTTGCATCATCCTCCTCCTCCTGCCACAACTCCACCACCATAGACACAGCATGGAAGGAAGAGTGTAAGGAAGACAAGAAAGTGATGGCCTGGGTTCAGTCTGGTCTGACAAAAGATGCAGGCTCTTGTATGACCACAGCCTGAGGACATACATGTCATCTGCTGCTGTTCATGATCTCTTGGACTTCTGGACCAGATTGTACTCCCTTATATCTGGACTCCTCAGGCCATCAATTTTGCCTGGAAATAATTGGTGTGTGCCCTGGGGGCCAAAGGCTTCGCCAATTTCTGCTGTTTCTCCAGCGTTGCCTCCCTCTTTGTTTGGTTAGGACCCCTTAATAAATTTTTGGTTTGTTTTATTATACTCGCCTATGTGTGTTTTCCTTCAAAAAGGACAGTTTGTTTGTGAGGAAGCAGGTACATTTCAAATGTACAATGGGAAATTAACAAGGGACACCAACACCAAGCAACCTCCTTGATATTAAATAATACAAGTTAATAATCGTGTTGTGGTAACTGGACACACAAAACACACCCAAAACTATTCTGGAGTAAAAAAAAAATATAGATACAAAAAATAACAGGAGATCAGGATTTCAAAAAATAAAAACAAAAAAAATTCTAAAAACTCCTCTAAAAAAGACCTTATTCCTGACATTTCGGAACAACATCTGGAGCTCGATAGAGTGCACAGAGCCCTGCAACCCCCTCGTTCAGATGGGCTCCCTCGCAATATAATCGTGAAGCCTCATTTTTATTCGGTTAAAGAGGAGGAGATGAGAAGGTCTAGGGGATCTGAAGACCTCAAACTGCTAGGCCACAGGATTCAAATATTTGCTGACTTATCGCCTTACATGGTGCAGAAGAGGCGTTCTCTTAAACCGCTGATCCAACATCTGATCGAGCGGGAGATTATGTATCGCTGGTCGTTTCCCCTGCGCCTGAACTTTGCACACAAAAACAAGAACTACGGCTTTTCAACTCTTGCTGAAGGAGTGCGTCTCTTGTTGCACCTAGGCCTGATTTCACAAGACCCATCATACTCCCAGCAGGGCAGGAATACTCCCACATCTACGAAACAACCACCTCCAGCGAGCCCGCTACAACCTTCCTGGCTGAAACAAAGCTCCAAACGCTCCAAGGAAAATTTCCCAACCTGATGTTCTGGCCCTCTTAGGATCAGGGCCCTGATCCAGAACTTTTCCTTTGTCAACTATGGTCCAGAGTTGTTCGTTTTAATCTACTTATGACTCTCACTTCTTACAGGCCCATTGGCTTTCTGAACATGCCTCAGTTAGGGTCTTTATCGTACACAAGCCTCCTGAGGAAATCCTTCACTGCATTCCATCTGGGGCTAGGGGGCAGACCGAAAATTCATAACACCATACCGGCCCTAGGTCCTTCCGAGCTGCTCAGGATATTTTTTGGGACTTTATGTCGAGCTTTTCATTCCCATTAACTGGCGTTCAAATGTTTTTTTCCAGAATAGAGGGGGGGAATTAATTTATTTCTATTGCTCTTGCTGGACATATTTACCCTAAAGTTGTATTCCAGACCCAAATGATATGACCTTTTAGGCAGAAGGAATAAGCTGGTTTCAACATGTGTTGGGAATCGGGGTTCTCTTGAATCTGCCTTTCTCCTGGTCTTTGGGGAGGTAGACAGAGCCCCTCTGGGGTAGGACAGATTTTTTTTTTTGTATTTAGGTTGTTCATGTTTTCTGGGTCGTTCCGACAGTTATCTTAAGGAAGACTGCCCCTTTGACTTCCTTCTTCCTTTTTGTTATATACCACAGGTGGCAGGGCAGTGGTGGATACAGTGCACGTCCATTAGGAATCCAGAGTGCAATTAATGCCACTGGTTCCTTACCATGCTGCCCCAAGGGTGGGCACTGATCCTCTCAGGTTATAGGGTCAGGATGGGCTCCCTCATCCTACCCTGGGAATTGGGGGGGTCTAGGGACCCCCAAGGTTCTAAGCAATGTTATTTTCTTTTACAAGTACATTTGCTATTGCAAGTTGATATAACTCTTGTGTTTTCTCCCCTTTTCTCTTTCATCTCTTTTCTCCCCTTTCCCTCCCCTATCCATTTGAATGCTCACAGACTCCAGGTTCGGCTTCAGTCTCTCCTCCCAGGTCTCGACACGATGGCAGTCACCTCACCAGGGCCCTTTGGAGCTCTGTCCTCCAATCGGCAAGGTAAGACTTATAAACTACGTCTGATATCACCACACTTATGTAATGGCTAACACTCGCACTAGGAAGCCTACACTTAAAATCACGTCACACAATGTCCAGGGATTCAACTCCACAATTAAATGCAGAAAACTTTTCCAACTTTATCAGTCTATGCACACAGATGTCCTCTTCCTACAAGAGACTCACTTCCCCACCTCATACCAACCCACGTTCCTTCACCAGCACTTTCCCCAATTTTACCTCGCTTCTGCAAATAACAAAACGAAGGGCGTCGCCATTTGCTTTGCCAAACACATTAATATTTCGCAATCGGAAACTGTGTCGGACCCCCAGGGACGTTTCATCTTAGTATCAGGGACCATTGATGGAGAGTTATATACTTTTGTTTCTTACTACTCTCCCAACAAGGGTCAGAAAGCTTTTTTTGAATCCCTCTTTCATAAACTCCGACCACACCTTAAGGGCACAATCTTCCTAGGCGGGGACTCCAACACAGCTTTTGATTTCTCTATGGACAAGACGGGCTCAGGTATTCCTAAACCTAAACGCCCTACCAGACAAAGTGCTAACATAGTGAAACTTCTACATGAAATGGGATTTATAGACATCTGGAGGGAGATTCATCCCCATTCTAAAGACTAGATATAGATAAAGAATAGAGGTTCCCCTAGGCGGACTTTTTAGGCACTGATGTTTGAGCTTGATTAAAAATGTATCAAAATATTTATCCAAGTACATATGTTGTGACATATAATTAAACCTATCTGTTGAAAATGATTCTGTACCAAATAATATGCTATATTATTTCAGGCTAGTATGTATGTATTACTGTTACTTATGTCTATTTTCCCATGATAGTACTCCTTTTTACTATTTAAGTACATATGCTGCGATATATAATTAAACCTATTTGTTGTAAGTGACTCTGCACTAGACAAAATGTTATGTTATCCCATGCTCTTTGTAATCATATTTCTGTCAATTTTAAAACCTGTTTCTTTTTTGGTCTGACGACAATATTCATCTGGGCATCAGTTAATATTTTTCTATGTAATGTGGATGGACCACTTGTTGTTCCATCCACATTGAGTATAGCACCCTTGTCTAGGATCATTTGTTCTCCCCTCTAGCCTCTACAACACTGTGGCCACCTGCAGCGTTTGCCCGGCACGGAAAGCTGCCCAGAATTTCCTCTGGGCAGTGTCTATGGAGGTTTCTTGGGCGTATAACAACACCGCCCACGACCTCCATCTTACCACTCTGGGCATGTCCGCCGGTGAGGTATTCTGTGTCGGTGGGCTGGGTGTGCGTGGCGCTCCTCCAACGTGCTGACTTTCGCGCATGCGCAGCAGGGGGTGCGCCGTGCACACCTGACCCAGGAGGCAGTCCCAGGTCTCCCTGGCAACCACCTTCAGCTTCAGCTGAATGCAATTCATTGCGTCAGCTGACTGGAGTTCCCTCTCCTTAAAAAAACAGATCGGCTCATTCCCAGATCAGGCATTGGACAGCCTGTGTTAAAGGTAACCTTTTTGTTTGCATTCCTTTTTGTATGCTAGTCCACACTGCAATGCTGACTCACTTATTGTTGGCTAGCTTTTCCTACCATGTTACATACTCATGTGCTCCTTTTGAAACATGGCCATTTGTGTACTCTTATGTATGTACAGACTAGTTGACTGGAGCACACTGTATGAAGCATAAACAATACTCACTCACATATCATTAATTGGCTTTTCTTCTCACATTATAGACCCTTGTACTCCTGTTTAAACATAACCACTCATATACTCCTTCCTGTATAAACTAACCAATCAAAGCTCAATATTACCTCAATTATACTCCTCAAGTATTTATCTCATATACACCCAATTTGATGTCTATCTTTAATCCCAATAAGCTCTACAATACAATATCTCACCGTACAGTATTAGTTGGCGGTAATATGGGATTACTCATTAGTATATAACTTCTCCGTTTTATGCTGCTATTTTACTTTTATATCCAAATATACTTTAAGCCTCTTTACAATGATGCTCACAATTGTGACCAAATAGACTTTTGATGGTAGCATTATATATATGTTTCATTTGCAGTTATCCAATCCACTCTTCCTGTCTCTTTCTCTTTTGACTCAACATTGCCTTTCATCGTACCAAATATATACAGGTATATATAGACTTTACTTAAACACTTTAATGTTTAGAGTATATGTCCAGCAAGGTCCTGGACTTATATATTTTTGATGTACTTTTTTACACCCAGGGACTCCATTTGCCCCAGTATATCGCTCTGGTTGCCATCCTGCCGTGGAGCCTATGTATGGGGGGAGCACCTCCTCCATCTAAGGACAACACTATTTGGAACATACCGAGAAATTTTCTTGATGCCCACTTTTGTCGCTAGACAACAAATCTACCAGTATCAATATCCGGTGCTACATTTGTACTAGGCTTTTAATGTGAAACAACAAAACAGTGTGAACAACCATCTTATATTATGTAAGTGCTATAATTAGACCACTTTAACATACAACTCTATGTCCTTAGACGGCATGACAAATCCATTAATCTTATGTTTTTGCGCTTTAGATAAACTACTCTCTTCTTTTTCTCTCCACACCCCAGAAGAAGGAATATATTGTACCCTGAAACGCATTGGGTGTGAGAAGAGTTCCCCCTTTGTTTCATTGTTTCATTAGCTTTTATATACTCATTTCTGTATGATGACATAAATGAACTACCTAGTGAGTCTGGGGAAGGGTTTAGCTTGTGAGCCCGTGAGAGAGATTTAAAGTCTGCTGTAAGTTTAATCAAATCCGCTTTATGTTCCGCCCTAAGCTTGGCTGTCATTTGGATAAGCTTCCCCCTGATTACTGATTTGTGTGCAGCCCACACAATCTCAGGGGAGACATCATTTGTAGAGTTAATATTAAAGTATTCCTTAATGGAACCTTCTATAATGGCACACTGTATAGGGTCACTCAGTAAGGATTCCTGTAGATGCCATCTGGGGGGGGCCTGTGCTTCCCGAGGATCGTTGAGTTACCAGAGTGACCATTGAGTGGTCGGATAGGGAGGTGTCCACTATTTTGGAGTTCATAACCCGAGACATTGTAGAGGACATGGTGAAGATGTGGTCTATCCTGGCTAGGGATGAGCCGAACACCCCCCTGTTCGGTTCGCACCAGAACATGCGAACAGGAAAAAAGTTCGCTCGAACACGCGAACACCATTAAAGTCTATGGAACACGAACATGAATAATCAAAAGTGCTAATTTTAAAGGCTTATATGCAAGTTATTGTCATAAAAAGTGTTTGGGGACCCGGGTCCTGCCCTAGGGGACATGGATCAATGCAAAAAAAGTTTTAAAAACGGACGTTTTTTCAGGAGCAGTGATTTTAATAGTGCTTAAAGTCAAACAATAAAAGTGTAACATCCCTTTAAATTTCGTACCTGGGGGGTGTCTATAGTATGCCTGTAAAGGGGCGCATGTTTCCCATGTTTAGAACAGTCTGACAGCAAAATGACATTTTGAAGGAAAAAACCCATTTAAAACTGCCCGCGGCTATTGCATTGCCGACAATGCACATAGAAGTTCACTGATAAAAACGGCATGGGAATTCCCCACAGGGAAACCCCGAACCAAAATTAAAAAAAAAAAATGACGTGGGAGTCACCCTAAATTCCATACCAGGCCCTTCAGGTCTGGTATGGATATTAAGGGGAACCCCGGCCAAAATTTAAAAAAAAAATGACGTGGGGTTCCCCCTAAATTCCATACCAGACCCTTATCCGAGCACGCAACCTGGCAGGCCGCAGTAAAAGAGGGGGGGGGCGAGAGTGCGGCCCCCCTCCTGAACTGTACCAGGCCACATGCCCTCAACATTGGGAGGGTGCTTTGGGGTAGCCCCCCAAAACACCTTGTCCCCATGTTGATGAGGACAAGGGCCTCATCCCCAAAACCCTGGCTGGTGGTTGTGGGGGTCTGCGGACGGGGGGCTTATCGGAATCTGGAAGCCCCCTTTAACAAGGGGACCCTCAGATCCCAGCCCCCCCGTGTGAAATGGTAAGAGGGTACTTACCCCTACCATTTCACTAAAAAACTGTCAAAAATGTTAAAAATGACAAGAGACAGTTTTTGACAATTCCTTTATTTAAATGCTTCTTCTTTCTTCTATCTTCCTTCATCTTCTTCTTCTTCTGGTTCTTCTGGCTCTTCTGGTTCTTCCTCCGGCGTTCTCGTCCAGCATCTCCTCCGCGGCATCTTCTTCTCCTCGGGCCGCTCCGCACCCATGGCATGGGGGGAGGCTCCCGCTCTTCTCTTCATCTTCTTCTTCATCCTCTTCTCTTCTTCCTTCTTCTCTTCTTCTCTTCTTCATTTTCTTCTCCGGGCCACTCCGCACCCATGCTGGCATGGAGGGAGGCTCCCGCTGTGTGACGGCGACTCCTCATCTGACGGTTCTTAAATAATGGGGGGCGGGGCCACCCAGTGACCCCGCCCCCCTCTGACGCACGGTGACTTGACGGGACTTCCCTGTGACGTCACGGGGAATGCCACAGGGAAGTCCCGTCATGTCCCATGCGTCAGAGGGGGCGGGGTCACCGGGGGGCCCGGCTCCCCGTTATTTAAGAACCATCAGACGAGGAGTCGCCGTCACACAGCGGGAGCCTCCCTCCATGCCAGCATGGATGCAGAGCTGCCCGGAGAAGAAAATGAAGAAGGGAAGAAGAGAAGAAGGAAGAAGAGAAGAGGATGAAGAAGAAGATGAAGAGAAGAGCGGGAGCCTCCCCCCATGCCATGGGTGCGGAGCGGCCTGAGGAGAAGAAGATAGAAGACGCCGCAGAGGAGATGCTGGACGAGAACGCCGGAGGAAGAACCAGAAGAGCCAGAAGAACCAGAAGAAGAAGAAGATGAAGGAAGAAAGAAGAAGCATTTAAATAAAGGAATTGTCAAAAACTGTCTCTTGTCATTTTTAACAGTTTTTTAGTGAAATGGTAGGGGTAAGTACCCCCTTACCATTTCACACGGGGGGGCCGGGATCTGGGGGTCCCCTTGTTAAAGGGGGCTTCCAGATTCCGATAAGCCCCCCGCCCGCAGACCCCCATAACCACCGGCCAGGGTTGTGGGGATGAGGCCCTTGTCCTCATCAACATGGGGACAAGGTGTTTTGGGGGGCTACCCCAAAGCACCCTCCCAATGTTGAGGGCATGTGGCCTGGTACGGTTCAGGAGGGGGGGCGCACTCTCGTCCCCCCCTCTTTTCCTGCGGCCTGCCAGGTTGCGTGCTCGGATAAGGGTCTGGTATGGATTTTTGGGGGGACCCCACGCCGTTTTTTTTTTTTTTTTTGGCGCGGGGTTCCCCTTAAAATCCATACCAGACCTGAAGGGTCTATTATGGAATTTAGGGGGAACCCCACGTCATTTTTTTTTTAAATTTTGGCCGTGGTTCCCGTTAATAACCATACCAGACCTGAAGGGCCTGGTATGGAATTTAGGGGGACTCCCACGTCATTTTTTTTTTTAAATTTTGGTTCGGGGTTTCCCTGTGGGGAATTCCCTTGCCGTTTTTATCAATGAACTTCTATGTGTATTGTCGGCAATGCAATAGCCGCGGGTAGTTTTAAATGTTTTTTTTCCTTCGAAATGTCATTTTGCTGTCAGACTGTTCTAAACAAGGGAAACATGCGCCCCTTTACAGGCATACTATAGACACCCCCCAGGTACGAAATTTAAAGGGATAGTACACTTTTATTGTTTGACTTTAAGCATTACTAAAATCACTGCTCCTGAAAAAACGGCCGTTTTTAAAACTTTTTTTTGCATTGATCCATGTCCCCTGGGGCAGGACCCGGGTCCCCAAACACTTTTTATGACAATAACTTGCATATAAGCCTTTAAAATTAGCACTTTTGATTATTCATGTTCGTGTCCCATAGACTTTAACGGTGTTCGCGTGTTCGAGCGAACTTTTTTCCTGTTCGCATGTTCTGGTGCGAACCGAACAGGGGGGTGTTCGGCTCATCCCTAGCCAGTATAGACCACATCTTCACCATGCCCTCTACAATGTCTCGGGTTATGAACTCCAAAATAGTGGACACCTCCCTATCCGACCACTCAATGGTCACTCTGGTAACTCAACGATCCTCGGGAAGCACAGACCCCCCCAGATGGCGTCTACAGGAATCCTTACTGAGTGACCCTATACAGTGTGCCATTATAGAAGGTTCCATTAAGGGCTAAACCCTTCCCCAGACTCACTAGATAAATTAGATAAAGCTCGGGCACTACTAAATCTGAATATCACTACCACAGCTGAAAAACACCTCAGATGGTCGGGGGCTAAATTCTACTCCCAAAAGGACAAGATTGGCTCGAAATTAGCGGTTAAGCTCAGCCCCAAACCCAGATCCTTAGCATTCCCAAAAGTGAGGCTACAATCCGGGGATCTTTCTCAGAACCCCACTAAGATTATGGACGCTTTCCTCCAATACTACGCAGAACTTTATAAACCACGGTCCCCTCACTTAGTAAAACCACAGCAGGACTTTTTGAACTCCCTCTTATTGCCTTCCCTATCTAAGGAACATAGTGACTTACTTGAAAGTCCTTTCTCCCAGTCGGAGATGCTAGACACAATTAAGTCTCTAAAAGTAGGCTCCGGGACTGGACGGATTTTCAACTGGGTATTATAAGAAGTTTGCACCTACACTAGCCCCACACCTTTCAAAATGTTTCAACTTCCTTAGAGAGGGTTCTCCTTTAGGAAAAGACCTGAATGCAGCTTTTATCTCAATGATTCTCAAACCAGGGAAAGACCCCAGTGAGGTTGGAAATTATCATCCAATATCATTAATGTATGGATATTAAGGGGAACCCCGCACCCAAATTAAAAAAAGGAAAGGCGTGGGGCCTCAAGGCCAGCAGTACACAGGCGGTGCAAACAAGACAGGGATTGTAGGTCTGTTGTTAAGTAGAATCTGTTTGTAATTTTGAACTGGTACATTTTTAAAGTGTAGCTCCAGCCAAAAAATCTGTTTTTAAGCTTTTTGGAAAACATAGGGAACGGTTATCACCCCTGTGACATTTGTTTTGCTGTCTGTGCTCCTCTTCAGAAGATTTCACCTCACTTTTTGTCCCAATGACAAATGTTTTTTGAAAATTTGGGTTTTTTTGTGGAACAAGGATTGGTGATAAAGCATCAGTGGAAAGGAGAAAAGTTTTTCCCATATTAACTCTTACAGGAGAGAACTTCCCTTCCTATGGGGTAGATTTCATCTCACTTCCTGTTGTCTCCTTCCGTTTGCAAGTAGGAGTCATTTGTAAGTTGGATGTTTGAAAGTAGGGGCCTGCCCTATATACTCAGCAGAAATGTGGGCCTTAGGTGTTGTTGTGGCCTCAACACTGTAAGCCCTCACAGGGCTCTGCTGTGAAATATTAGATCAAGAATTGTAATTACATGCCCCTGTTGAACAGGGCCAGAAAAATTGGGCCTTTGGTGATGGTAGTGCTGGTGCCACAACACTGTAAGTCCTCACAGTTACTCTTGGTGGGCACTGGAATGGGCCCTGCTGTGAAATATTAGATCAAGAATTCTAATTACATGCCCCTGTTGAACAGGGGCTGAAAAATTGGGCCTTTGGTGGTGGTGCTGGTGGCACAACACTGTAAGTCCTCACAGTTAATCTTGGTGGGCGCAGAAACGGGCCCTGCTGTGAAATGTTAGATCAAGAATTGTAATTACATGCCCCTGTTGAACAGGGGCTGAAAAATTGGGCCTTAGGCACTGGTGCTGGTGCAAGAACACTGCAACCCCTCACAAATACTCTAGTTGGAATGCAGGAACGAGTCCTGCTGCAAAGTATTGCATCAAAAATTGTAATTACACGCCCCTGTTAAACAGGGGCTGAAAAATTGGGCCTTAGGCACTAGTGCTGGTGCCACAACACTGCAACCCCTCACAGATACTCTAGTTGGAACGCAGAAACAAGCCCTGCTGCAAAGTATTGCATCAAAAATTGTAATTACATGCCCCTGTTAAACAGGGGCTGAAAAATTGGGCCTTAGGCACTGGTGGCGGTGCCCAGAACCAAAAATGTTCTTACAAGCTATCAGCATGATCATTGAGGAGGAAGAAGATAATTACTCAGGATAGTCACTCAGCATTAGCATAGGCAGTCTTTGAAGGGATCTGAGATTTAAAAAAAAAATATTCGGTTACATCACCATCAGGTGCTTGGTAGCTGGTGGTGATCCAAGACTGATTCATTTTTATGAAGGTCAGTCGATCGACCGAGTCGGTGGACAGACGCACCCTGTGATCGATTACAAAGCCTCCAGCAGCACTGAATGTGCGTTCCGAAAGAACGCTGGATGCAGGACAGGCCAGTAGCTCAATTGCATACTGTGCAAGCTCTGGCCAGTGATCCATCCTCAAGACCCAGTAACCCAAAGGATTTTCGGTGGGAAAGGTGTCCAAGTCAGATCTTGCCCCTAGGTATTCCTGCACCATGTAAAACAGACGCTGCCGATGGTTGCTGGAACTGATCATACCTTGGGGCTGCGGACTAAAAAATTGTCTGAACGCATCGGTCAGACATCCACCTTCTCCACCGCTCCTTTTTTGACTGACCGAAGCCTCAGCAACACGTTGTCCAGAAACAGGAGTTTGTAACCTCCCAGTCTCTGGGAACACGTTGCACAGAATTTTCTGCAAGGCCTCCCGAACATGTTTCATCCTCTGCTCCCTCTGTGACAGCAAGATAAGGTCTGCAACCTTACCCTTGTAACGTGGATCAAGGAGGGTTGCCAGCCAGTATTGGTCCTTCTCCTCAATACCACGAATACGAGGATCCTTCCGCAGGCTTTGCAGGATCAGGGAGGCCATGCAGCGTAGGTTTGCTGAGGCATTCGGTCCAGAGTCCTCTGGGTCACTAAGGACGACATGATCTGCAGCCACCTCCTCCCAGCCTCGTACAAGTCCATGTGTTTCTTGGGACTGATCCCTTAAAGACTGCTGCTGATGCTGAGTGCCAGGCTCCACCTCCATACTGACACAATCCTCCTCTTCCTCCTCCTCCTCGTCCTCTTCCTGTGTGATCGGTGGGCACACAGGAACACTGTCTGGATTAAAGGGGCCTTGAGAGCTAACGAAGTCCTCCTCTTCCTGCCTCTGTTCTGCCTCAAGTGCCCTGTCCATTATTCCATGCAGCATGTGCTCCAACAGGTGGACAAGGGGGACAGTGTCACTGATGCATGCACTGTCACTGCTCACCATCCTCGTGGCCTCCTCAAATGGTGACAGGACAGTGCATGCATCCCTGATCATAGCCCAGTGGCGTGGGGAAAAAAAACAAGCTCCCCTGACCCTGTCCTGGTGCCATAGTCACACAGGTACTTATTGATGGCCCTCTGCTGCATGTGCAGCCTCTGCAGCATGGCCAATGTTGAATTCCACCTGGTGGGCATGTCACAGATTAGGCAGTTCTTGGGCAGGTTAAATTCCTTTTGGAGGTCTGCCAGCCAAGCACTGGCATTATATGACCGGCGGAAAAGCACACAGACTTTCCTGGCCTGCCTCAGGACATCCTGTCAGCCCGGGTACCTGCCCAAGAACTGCTGCACCACCAAGTTAAGGACGTGAGCCAAACAGGGCACATGGGTCAGTTGTCCCTGTCGAAGGGCGTAGAGGTGGTTGGTGCCATTGTTGCAAACCACCATTCCTGCCTTAAGTTGGCGTGGTGTCAACCACCTCGGAACCTGCCCCTGCAGAGCTGACAGAACCTCTGCCCCAGTGTGGCTCCTGTCCCCCAAGCACACCAGCTCAAGCACTGCATGGCATCTTTTGGCCTGTGTACTTGTGTAGCCCCTTGAACGCCTACGGAGCACCGCTGGTTCTGAGGACAAAGCACAGGAAGAGGCCATGGAGGAAGAAGAAGAGGAGGGGGTGGAGGAAAGAGGTGTGTCACAATTAGGGATGAGCTTCGATTTCGAGTCGAACTCATGTTCGACTCGAACATTGGCTGTTCGCAAGTTCGCCGAACAGCGAACAATTTGGGGTGTTCGCGGCAAATTCGAATGCCGCAGAACACCCTTTAAAAGTCTATGGGAGAAATCAAAAGTGCTAATTTTAAAGGCTTATATGCAAGTTATTGTCATAAAAAGTGTTTGGGGACCCGGGTCCTGCCCCAGGTGACATGGATCAATGCAAAAAAAAGTTTTAAAAACGGCCGTTTTTTCAGGAGCAGTGATTTTAATAATGCTTAAAGTCAAACAATAAAAGTGTAATATCCCTTTAAATTTCATACCTGGGGGGTGTCTATAGTATGCCTGTAAAGGGGCGCATGTTTCCCGTGTTTAGAACAGTCTGACAGCAAAATGACATTTCGAAGGAAAAATTCCATTTAAAACTACCTGCGGCTATTGCATTGCCGACAATACACATAGAAGTTCATTGATAAAAACGGCATGGGAATTCAACACAGGGACACCCCGAACCAAAATTAAAAAAAAAAAATGACGTGGGAGTCCCCCTAAATTCCATACCAGGCCCTTAAGGTCTGGTATGGATATTAAGGGGAACCCCGGACAAAATTTTTTTAAAAAATGACGTGGGGTTCCCCCTAAATTCCATACCAGACCCTTCAGGTCTGGTATGGAATTTAAGGGGAACCTGCGGGCGGGGGGCTTATTGGAATCTGGAAGCTCCCTTTAACAAAGGAACCCCCAGATCCCGCCCCCCCCGTGTGAAATGGTAAGGGGGTACTTACCCCTACCATTTCACTAAAAAACTGTCAAAAATGTTAAAAATGACAAGAGACAGTTTTTGACAATTCCTTTATTTAAATGCTTCTTCTTTCTTCTATCTTCCTTCATCTTCTTCTGGTTCTTCTGGCTCTTCTGGTTCTTCCTTCGGCGTTCTCGTCCAGCATCTCCTCCGCAGCGTCTTCTACCTTCTTCTCCTCGGGCATCTCCGCACCCATGGCATGGGGGGAGGCTCCCGCTCTTCTCTTCTCTTCATCTTCTTCTTCATCCTCTTCTCTTCTTCCTTCTTCTTTTCTTCTCTTCTTCATTTTCTTCTCCGGGCCGCTCCGCATCCATGCTGGCATGGAAGGAGGCTCCTGCTGTGTGACGGCGTCTCCTCGTCTGACGGTTCTTAAATAACGGGGGGCGGGGCCACCCAGTGACCCCGCCCCCTCTGACGCACGGGACATGACGGGACTTCCCTGTGGCATTCCCCGTGACGTCACAGGGAAGTCCCGTCAAGTCACCATGCATCAGAGGGGGGCGGGGTCACCGGGTGGCCCCGCCCCCGTTATTTAAGAACCGTCAGACGAGGAGACTCCGTCACACAGCGGGAGCCTCCCTCCATGCCAGCATGGGTGCGGAGCGGCCCGGAGAAGAAAATGAAGAAGAGAAGAAAGAAGAAGAGAAGAGGATGAAGAAGAAGATGAAGAGAAGAGCGGGAGTCTCCCCCCATGCCATGGGTGTGGAGCGGCCCGAGGAGAAGAAGATAGAAGACGCCGCGGAGGAGATGCTGGACGAGAACACCGGAGGAAGAACCAGAAGAGCCAGAAGAACCAGAAGAAGAAGAAGATGAATGAAGATAGAAGAAAGAAGAAGCATTTAAATAAAGGAATTGTCAAAAACTGTCTCTTGTCATTTTTAACATTTTTGACAGTTTTTTAGTGAAATGGTAGGGGTAAGTACCCCCTTAACATTTCACACGGGAAGCCGGGATCTGGGGGTCCCCTTGTTAAAGCCCCCCGCCCGCAGACCCCCACAACCACCGGCCAGAGTAGTGGGGATGAGGCCCTTGTCCTCATCAACATGGGGACAAGGTGTTTTGGGGGGCTACCCCAAAGCACCCTCCCAATGTTGAGGGCATGTGGCCTGGTACAGTTCAGGAGGGGGGCAGCACTCTCACCCCCCCTCTTTTCCTGCGACCTGACAGGTTACGTGCTCGGATAAGGGTCTGGTATGGATTATTGGGGGGACCCCACGCCGTTTTTTGTTTTTTTGGCGCGGGGTTCCCCTTAAAATCCATACCAGACCTGAAGGGAGAGGTCCTCTTTGTTCTTTGGTGTGAGTCTTTTAGATACGCTTGCCAACGAACTGCATGGCAGGTCAACATATGTCTGGTCAAGCATGTGGTGCCCAAGCGGGAGAATGTTTTGGCCACGCGAGATACGCTTGAGACATATGTTGCAAATAGCAGCGGTGTGATCTGATGCACTCATCTCAAAAAAGGCCCACACCAAAGAACTTTTGGAATAACGCACAGAGACAGCAGTGCCCTGCACATGCAGAGCTTAGGGGTGTGATGCAGTCAGTGTGCTGCCCTTAGGCTGGCCCCTGGAGGGCATCCTGCCTCTTTGGTGATGTGCCTCCTCCTTCTCCTCCTCTCTCCTATCAGGCACCTACGTTGAGTCAGTGACCTCATCATCCCCTCCCTCCTCATCACTGGAACAAACCTGGCAGTATGCTGCAGCAGGGGGAACATGACTGCCAGATTGCTGTCCTTCTTGGGCACCCCCTCTGTCCGTGCTCATGTTACTGCCTTCATCTAGCTCAGTATCATCATCAGAGTCTTCTAAACGCTGGGCATCCTCCTGGAGCATGTACCCAACACTGTTGTCAAACAGTTTGAGGGACTCCTCAGGAGGACATTGTGGGGCTAGGGAAGGAGTCACTGATGCCATTGAGCCGAGGGAAGAGGCCGCGTTGGCAGCTTCTTTGCCAGACAAAGTACCCTGAGCATGGGTGAGAGAGGATGAGGAGGATGAGGACGGCTTGGTCATCCACTCGACCAAGTCTTCCACATGTTGCGGCTCAACATGGCCAGCTGCCAAAAAAAAGGTCAAGCATGTCCCACGGCCACGTGCTGATGAGGATGCACTGTCTCCACGACCAGTACTGTTGCCTCTAGACACAGAGCCTGCTTGCCCTCTTTTATTGGCTTGTGACTGTCTGCCTCTCCTTGTTGGCCTTCCAGACATACTAATGGCCTGTAGCTGCACTAAGCTGGGATATATATATATATATATATATATATATATATATATATATATATATACAGTGGGGACGGAAAGTACAGACCCCCTTAAATTTTTCACTCTTTGTTATATTGCGGCCATTTGCTAAAATCATTTAAGTTCATTTTTTTCCTCATTAATGTACACACAGCACCCCATAGTGACAGAAAACCACAGAATTGTTGACATTTTTGCAGATTTATTAAAAAAGAAAAACTGAAATATAACATGGTCCTAAGTATTCAGACCCTTTGCTGTGACACTCATATATTTAACTCAGGTGCTGTCCATTTCTTCTGATCATCCTTGAGATGGTTCTACAGCTTCATTTGAGTCCAGCTGCGTTTGATTATACTGATTGGACTTGATTAGGAAAGCCACACACCTGTCTATATATGACCTTGCAGCTCACAGTGCATGTCAGAGCAAATGAGAATCATGAGGTCAAAGGAACTGCCTGAAGAGCTCAGAGACAGAATTGTGGCAAGGCACAGATCTGGCCAAGGTTACAAAAAATTTCTGCTGCACTTAAGGTTCCTAAGAGCACAATGGCCTCCATAATCCTTAAATGGAAGATGTTTGGGATGACCAGAACCCTTCCTAGAGCTGGCCGTCCGGCCAAACTGAGCTATCGGGGGAGAAGAGCCTTGGTGAGTGAGGTAAAGAAGAACCCAAAGATCACTGTGGCTGAGCTCCAGAGATGCAGTCAGGAGATGGGAGAAAGTTGTAGAAAGTCAACCATCACTGCAGCCCTCCACCATTCGGGGATTTATGGTAGAGTGGCCCGACGGAAGCCCCTCCTCATTGCAAGACACATGAAAGCCCGTATTGAGTTTGCTAAAAAAACACCTGAAGGACTCCAAGATGGTGAGAAATAAGATTCTTTCGTCTGATGAGCCCAAAATAGAAATTTTTGGCCTTAATTCTAAGCGGTATGTGTGGAGAAAACCAGGCACTGCTCATCACCTGTCCAATACAGTCCCAACAGTGAAGCATGGTGGTGGCAGCATCATGCTGTGGGGGTGTTTTTCAGCTGTAGGGACAGTATGACTGGTTGCAATCGAGAGAAAGATGAATGCGGCCAAGTACAGGGATACCCTGGACGAAAACCTTCTCCAGAGTGCTCAGGACCTCAGACTGGGCCGAAGGTTTACCTTCCAACAAGACAATGACCCTAAGCACACAGCTAAAATAATGAAGGAGTGGCTTCACAACAACTCAGTGACTGTTCTTGAATGGCCCAGCCAGAACCCTGACTTAAACCCAATTGAGCATCTCTGGAGAGACCTAAAAATGGCTGTCCACCAACGTTTACCATCCAACCTGACAGAACTGGAGAGGATCTGCAAGGAGGAATGGCAGAGGATCCCCAAATCCAGGTGTGAAAAACTTGTTGCCTCTTTCCCAAAAAGACTCATGGCTGTATTAGATCAAAAGGGTGCTTCTACTAAATACTGAGCAAAGGGTCTGAATACTTAGGACCATGTGATATTTCAGTTTTTCTTTTTTAATAAATCTGCAAAAATGTCAACAATTCTGTGTTTTTCTGTCAATATGGGGTGCTGTGTGTACATTAATGAAGAAAAAAATGAACTTATATGATTTTAGCAAATGGAATACAATATAACAAAGAGATTGACATTTTAAGGAGGTCTGAATACTTTCCGTCCCCACTGTATATATATATATATATATATATATATATATATATATATATATATATATATATATACTGATACTGCAGCTAGCAAAATCAAATGCCTGTCTGTAGTATGAGAACACCACCAACCTTCTACAGGTAGCTTTAGCTGAACACTGTGCATAGCACGCAAAAAACTAACTTGTAGCTTATTTAGCTGCCTGCGGTAGTGATAGGATCAGGAAAACACCACCAACCTTCTACAGGTAGCTTTAGCTGAACACTGTGCAGAGCTCGCAAAAAACTAACTTGTAGCTTATTTAGCTGCCTGCGGTAATGATAGGATCAGGAAAACACCACCAACCTTCTACAGGTAGCTTTAGCTGAACACTGTGCAGAGCTCGCACTACACTAACTTGTAGCTTATTTAGCTGCCTGCGGTAGTGATAGGATCAGGAAAACACCACCAACCTTCTACAGGTAGCTTTAGCTGAACACTGTGCAGAGCTCGCACTACACTAACTTGTAGCTTATTTAACTGCCTGCGGTAGTGATAGGATCAGGAAAACACCACCAACCTTCTACAGGTAGCTTTAGCTGAACACTGTGCAGAGCTCGCAAAAAAATTAACTTGTAGCTTATTTAGCTGCCTGCGGTAGTGATAGGATTAGGAAAACACCACCAACCTTCTACAGGTAGCTTTAGCTGAACACTGTGCAGAGCTCGCACTACACTAACGTGTAGCTTATTTAGCTGCCTGCGGTAGTGATAGGATCAGGAAAACACCACCAACCTTCTACAGGTAGCTTTAGCTGAATACTGTGCCGAGGTCGCACTACACTAACTTGTAGTTTTAGCTGAACACTGTGAGGAGGGCGCACTACACTAACTTGTAGCTTATTTAGCTTCCCGCGGTAGTGATAAGATCAGGAAAACACCACCAACCTTCTACAGGTAGCTTTAGCTGAACACTGTGCAGAGGTCGCACTACACTAACTTGTAGTTTTAGCTGAACAATGTGAGGAGGATGCACTACACTAACTTGTAGCTTTAGCTGAACACTGTGCAGAGGTCACACTAAACTAACTTGTAGCTTTAACTGAACACTGTGAGGAGGACGCACTACACTAACTTGTAGTTTTAGCTGAACACTGTGAGGAGGACGCACTACACTAACTTGTAGCTTTAGCTGAACACTGTGCAGAGGTCGCACTACACTAACTTGTAGTTTTAGCTGAACACTGTGAGGAGGACACACTACACTAACTTGTAGCTTTAGCTGAACACTGTGCAGAGGTCGCACTACACTAACTTGTAGTTTTAGCTGAACACTGTGAGGAGGACACACTACACTAACTTGTAGCTTTAGCTGAACACTGTGCAGAGGTCGCACTACACTAACTTGTAGTTTTAGCTGAACACTGTGAGGAGGACGCACTACACTAACTTGTAGCTTTAGCTGAACACTGTGCAGAGGTTGCACTACATTAACTTGTAGTTTTAGATGAACAATGTGAGGAAAACGCACTACACTAACTTGTAGCTTTAGCTGAACACTGTGAGGAGGACGCACTACCCTAACTTGTAGCTTTAGCTGAACACTGTGCAGAGGTCACACTAAACTAACTTGTAGCTTTAACTGAACACTGTGAGGAGGACGCACTACACTAACTGTAAATAGTCTAGCTGCCTGACTGTGGTACTAATAGGATCAAAAGAACACCAGCAATTTTCTTCAGGTAGCTGTAAATACTGTAACAAGACAAGCCTGCCTGTCAGTAGCAAGATAACAGGAACGGATCTAGCTAAACTGAATACAGTGTATACAACACCTGGGATGCATATATGTACACAATACACTGTAAGTGCAGCTAACTCACTGACTGTCGTGCCTAATCTATCTAACTTAATTCGAATGACACTGTCTCTCTGTTTATCTATCTATCTCAACGCCGGAACACACACTACACAGGTCCGCCGTGCAGGCGGCCTTATATAGTGTGGGGCGTGTACTAAATCTCCTGAGCCATAATTGGCCAAAGCCTCCTTGGATTTGGCCAATTACGGCTCTCTGTTCTGATGGCGCTGTGATTGGCCATGCATGCGGTTCATAGTGCTGCTTGGCCAATCATCAGCCAGCAATGCACTGTGATGCCGCAGTGAATTATGGGCCGTGACGCGCCACACGAATTTGGCACGAACGGCCCATATCGTTCACAATTCAGCGAACGGGTGAACAGACGATGTTCGAGTAGAACATGGGTTCGACTCGAACGCGAAGCTCATCCCTAGTGAGGATGCGGAGGTCATCCCCATGGGCTCACCAGGCTCCTTCCCCATTGGACTGACTGTATTATCGACATTATACAGGTGAAAGAACAATACATTATTATAACAAAAAAGTATTGTGTGGGCGGGACTTTGAGTGAGGCTCTCTTGTCCAATCGAACCTACACCAGGTAACACTTATCTCACTTCCATGTTCTATCACTGTCCCCCCTGTTTCTCACCTCTTTCCCCCCCTTTTCCCCCCTTCTTTCTTCTCTCTGCCTTCCTTTCCTTTTTCTACTTTTTTCCTTTCTTGCCTTCCTTTAGCACTTTACCCTTTCACTTCACCCTGCATCTCACCCCCTCATTCTGTGTTTTCACATCACTTTACCACTCACCATACCTCCTTTCATTTCCCATGCACCACTTTCACCAGCCCCCCTCCATTCAGCTAGTCCCCTTATTGGACCTTTTCCCCTCTCTTCTTCTTCCCCCCATCATACAAAGTCCCACCCTTTCCACTCCTTTGTTCAACCAATAGGGATGGAAGCACACGGCTGCACTAATAATATACATTTTGAACATTTGCTATGGCTGCTCCTCAGCCCGCTCATAGTATTCCCCCATTTATTTCCTATTTTCTCTGTGCAGTGGGAGTGTTCCCTTGCACACATCATGTGTACTGCTAACTTTATAGTTACACTTCTCTGTCAATCCCTCCCCATCTACATTCTAAATTATGCAGCCTTATGTTTGCATTGTGACTGCGCACAGGGGTCACCGGCCGCTGCATCTATCTTCCTGTGCCACCTCTGTCATATCCTGGAGCTGTGACGAGCACTGTGGGCTTCCCCCCGCCCCCTCTCACATTGGGTGGGCGGGGTTTCCCCCACTGCTCGTCAGCGTCATGCCTCGCATGTCAGCTATCTGGCGCCTCTCAGACGCCTATAAATCAGCTGGCGGCCTTGCCATCACAGCTGCGGGATTATCTGGTTGGCGCCTAGGACTGGTCACACTGGGGTTGGTGGCCAGACACCCTGTGTGTCCCCCGCTCCCCGCTCTGTCATTGCATGATGTTGGGGGCTGACCTAGGATGGCTTTCCCTGCTGGGGCTTCCCCCCTAATTGTGATCTGCACCTGTCTTCCCGACATTCCTTTCCTCACCACATCACCTTCCCTTTGGCTCTCTTGTCCAATTGAACCTACACCAGGTAACACTTATCTCAGTTCCATGTTCTATCACTGTCCCCCCTGTTTCTCACCTCTCCCCCCCTTTCCCCCCCTTCTTTCTTCTCTCTGCCTTCCTTTCCTTTTACTACTTTTTTCCTTTCTTGCCTCCCTTCAGCACTTTACCCTTTCACTTCACCCTGCATCTCACCCCCTCATTCTGTGTTTTCACATCACTTTATCACTCACCATACCCCCTTTCATTTCCCATGCACCACTTTCACCAGCCCCCCTCCATTCAGCTAGTCCCCCTATTGGACCTTTTCCCCTCTCTTCTTCTCCCCCCCATCATTCACATTCTTCCCTCATTTCTCCACTTTCACCAATTAGGGATGTTGCCGCTGTTGGGTTTGTGCCGCCTGGACAGGTCCCCTCAGCTCCGGGATTGGCATTTCTGGCCGGGTCGATTCGCACGGTTGTGTTTTCTCCTCTGCGTAACCACATGCATGTAAGTACCTTGGACAAATGCATGGGTGTGAGGGGGCTTTTCACACTCCCTGCATTTGCCAACCCTTCTTACAGATTAACACAACGCCCTTATTATATATTTTTCATTTTTTAGATGAACTATTACAGTCTTGCTCCTGACGAGTGACTTAAAGGTCCCGAAACGCGTAGAGCTAACAACTGCCGTTGCTACCACCCATTCATGAATCCATCACGGCCGTTCTTTTCCACCAAGTACTTTTTCTTTCTTTTTTCCCAAAGTGATGCTTTAATGCATCCTTTTACTGGTTTCAGTATTACCTACACTGCAATTAATCACGCTCTTATGTGACCCGTGCAACTGTAAAATACTGCCTTACATTTTCTATGAGAGTCAAAATGCTTGTTTTTAATATTATTTTCCCTACTTACCTTACTTCTACTAAATTTTCATTGACGCTTTAATGCGCAAGCTACTTTTATGAGTATTCCTACAATACAATTAATCACGTTATTATGTGACCTGTGTATCTGTAAAATACTGTTTTATAATCTGGTTGGATAATGTATTTATATGTGATGATTTATTTTAAATACAATGTATTACTACACACAATGAACTCCTAATCTATGTTCTAAAAAAATGACTCAATAAACAAACCATTCTTTAATTCATTTCTTTACTGCATCCGTGTGCTTCACTCAAAGTCCTGCCCACACAATACTTTTTTGTTATAACAAACGGGATGGAGGATGGGATCTATACGGCCCCCCATTCTCATACAAAGTCCCACCCTTTCCACTCCTTTGTTCAACCAATAGGGAGGGAAGCACACGGCTGCACTAATAATATACATTTTGAACATTTGCTATGGCTGCTCCTCAGCCCGCTCATAGTATTCCCCCATTTATTTCCTATTTTCTCTGTGCAGTGGGAGTGTTCCCTTGCACACATCATGTGTACTGCTAACTTTATAGTTACACTTCTCTGTCAATCCCTCCCCATCTACATTCTAAATTTAGCAGCCTTATGTTTGCATTGTGACTGCGCACAGGGGTCACCGGCCGCTGCATCTATCTTCCTGTGCCACCTCTGTCATATCCTGGAGCTGTGACGAGCACTGTGGGCTTTCCCCCGCCCCCTCTCACATTGGGTGGGCGGGGTTTCCCCCACTGCTCGTCAGCGTCATGCCTCGCATGTCAGCTATCTGGCGCCTCTCAGACGCCTATAAATCAGCTGGCGGCCTTGCCATCACAGCTGCGGGGTTATCTGGTTGGCGCCTAGGACTGGTCACACTGGGGTTGGTGGCCAGACACCCTGTGTGTCCCCCGCTCCCCGCTCTGTCATTGCATGATGTTGGGGGCTGACCTAGGATGGCTTTCCCTGCTGGGGCTTCCCCCCTAATTGTGATCTGCACCTGTCTTCCCGACATTCCTTTCCTCACCACATCACCTTCCCTTTGGCTCTCTTGTCCAATTGAACCTACACCAGGTAACACTTATCTCACTTCCATGTTCTATCACTGTCCCCCCTGTTTCTCACCTCTCCCCCCCCTTTCCCCCCCCCTTCTTTCTTCTCTCTGCCTTCCTTTCCTTTTACTACTTTTTTCCTTTCTTGCCTCCCTTCAGCACTTTACCCTTTCACTTCACCCTGCATCTCACCCCCTCATTCTGTGTTTTCACATCACTTTATCACTCACCATACCCCCTTTCATTTCCCATGCACCACTTTCACCAGCCCCCCTCCATTCAGCTAGTCCCCCTATTGGACCTTTTCCCCTCTCTTCTTCTCCCCCCCATCATTCACATTCTTCCCTCATTTCTCCACTTTCACCAATTAGGGATGCTGCCGCTGTTGGGTTTGTGCCACCTGGACAGGTCCCCTCAGCTCCGGGATTGGCATTTCTGGCCGGGTCGATTCGCACAGTTGTGTTTTCTCCTCTGCGTAACCACATGCATGTAAGTACCTTGGACAAATGCATGGGTGTGAGGGGGCTTTTCACACTCCCTGCATTTGCCAACCCTTCTTCCAGATTAACACAACGCCCTTATTATATATTTTTCATTTTTTAGATGAACTATTACAGTCTTGCTCCTGACGAGTGACTTAAAGGTCCCGAAACGCGTAGAACTAACAACTGCCGTTGCTACCACCCATTCATGAATCCATCACGGCCGTTCTTTTCCACCAAGTACTTTTTCTTTCTTTTTTCCCAAAGTGATGCTTTAATGCATCCTTTTACTGGTTTCAGTATTACCTACACTGCAATTAATCACGCTCTTATGTGACCCGTGCAACTGTAAAATACTGCCTTACATTTTCTATGAGAGTCAAAATGCTTGTTTTTAATATTATTTTCCCTACTTACCTTACTTCTACTAAATTTTCATTGACGCTTTAATGCGCAAGCTACTTTTATGAGTATTCCTACAATACAATTAATCACGTTATTATGTGACCTGTGTATCTGTAAAATACTGTTTTATAATCTGGTTGGATAATGTATTTATATGTGATGATTTATTTTAAATACAATGTATTACTACACACAATGAACTCCTAATCTATGTTCTAAAAAAATGACTCAATAAACAAACCATTCTTTAATTCATTTCTTTACTGCATCCGTGTGCTTCACTCAAAGTCCTGCCCACACAATACTTTTTTGTTATAACAAACGGGATGGAGGATGGGATCTATACGGCCCCCCATTCTCATACAAAGTCCCACCCTTTCCACTCCTTTGTTCAACCAATAGGGAGGGAAGCACACGGCTGCACTAATAATATACATTTTGAACATTTGCTATGGCTGCTCCTCAGCCCGCTCATAGTATTCCCCCATTTATTTCCTATTTTCTCTGTGCAGTGGGAGTGTTCCCTTGCACACATCATGTGTACTGCTAACTTTATAGTTACACTTCTCTGTCAATCCCTCCCCATCTACATTCTAAATTATGCAGCCTTATGTTTGCATTGTGACTGCGCACAGGGGTCACCGGCCGCTGCATCTATCTTCCTGTGCCACCTCTGTCATATCCTGGAGCTGTGACGAGCACTGTGGGCTTCCCCCTGCCCCCTCTCACATTGGGTGGGCGGGGTTTCCCCCACTGCTCGTCAGCGTCATGCCTCGCATGTCAGCTATCTGGCGCCTCTCAGACGCCTATAAATCAGCTGGCGGCCTTACCATCACAGCTGCGGGGTTATCTGGTTGGCGCCTAGGACTGGTCACGCTGGGGTTGGTGGCCAGACACCCTGTGTGTCCCCCGCTCCCCGCTCTGTCATTGCATGATGTTGGGGGCTGACCTAGGATGGCTTTCCCTGCTGGGGCTTCCCCCCTAATTGTGATCTGCACCTGTCTTCCCGACATTCCTTTCCTCACCACATCACCTTCCCTTTGGCTCTCTTGTACAATTGAACCTACACCAGGTAACACTTATCTCAGTTCCATGTTCTATCACTGTCCCCCCTGTTTCTCATCTCTCCCCCCCCTTCCCCCCCCCTTCTTTCTTCTCTCTGCCTTCCTTTCCTTTTACTACTTTTTTCCTTTCTTGCCTCCCTTCAGCACTTTACCCTTTCACTTCACTCTGCATCTCACCCCCCTCATTCTGTGTTTTCACATCACTTAATCACTCACCATACCCCCTTTCATTTCCCATGCACCACTTTCACCAGCCCCCCTCCATTCAGCTAGTCCCCCTATTGGACCTTTTCCCCTCTCTTCTTCTCCCCCCCCATCATTCACATTCTTCCCTTATTTCTCCACTTTCACCAATTAGGGATGCTGCCGCTGTTGGGTTTGTGCCGCCTGGACAGGTCCCCTCAGCTCCGGGATTGGCATTTCTGGCCGGGTCGATTCGCACGGTTGTGTTTTCTCCTCTGCGTAACCACATGCATGTAAGTACCTTGGACAAATGCATGGGTGTGAGGGGGCTTTTCACACTCCCTGCATTTGCCAACCCTTCTTCCAGATTAACACAACGCCCTTATTATATATTTTTCATTTTTTAGATGAACTATTACAGTCTTGCTCCTGACGAGTGACTTAAAGGTCCCGAAACGCGTAGAGCTAACAACTGCCGTTGCTACCACCCATTCATGAATCCATCACGGCCGTTCTTTTCCACCAAGTACTTTTTCTTTCTTTTTTCCCAATGTGATGCTTTAATGCATCCTTTTACTGGTTTCAGTATTACCTACACTGCAATTAATCACGCTCTTATGTGACCCGTGCAACTGTAAAATACTGCCTTACATTTTCTATGAGAGTCAAAATGCTTGTTTTTAATATTATTTTCCCTACTTACCTTACTTCTACTAAATTTTCATTGACGCTTTAATGCGCAAGCTACTTTTTTGAGTATTCCTACAATACAATTAATCACGTTATTATGTGACCTGTGTATCTGTAAAATACTGTTTTATAATCTGGTTGGATAATGTATTTATATGTGATGATTTATTTTAAATACAATGTATTACTACACACAATGAACTCCTAATCTATGTTCTAAAAAAATGACTCAATAAACAAACCATTCTTTAATTCATTTCTTTACTGCATCGGTGTGCTTCACTCAAATTCCTGCCCACACAATACTTTTTTGTTATAACAAACGGGATGGAGGATGGGATCTATACGGCCCCCCATTCTCATACAAAGTCCCACCCTTTCCACTCCTTTGTTCAACCAATAGGGATGGAAGCACACGGCTGCACTAATAATATACATTTTGAACATTTGCTATGGCTGCTCCTCAGCCCGCTCATAGTATTCCCCCATTTATTTCCTATTTTCTCTGTGCAGTGGGAGTGTTCCCTTGCACACATCATGTGTACTGCTAACTTTATAGTTACACTTCTCTGTCAATCCCTCCCCATCTACATTCTAAATTATGCAGCCTTATGTTTGCATTGTGACTGCGCACAGGGGTCACCGGCCGCTGCATCTATCTTCCTGTGCCACCTCTGTCATATCCTGGAGCTGTGACGAGCACTGTGGGCTTCCCCCCGCCCCCTCTCACATTGGGTGGGCGGGGTTTCCCCCACTGCTCGTCAGCGTCATGCCTCGCATGTCAGCTATCTGGCGCCTCTCAGACGCCTATAAATCAGCTGGCGGCCTTACCATCACAGCTGCGGGGTTATCTGTTTGGCGCCTAGGACTGGTCACGCTGGGGTTGGTGGCCAGACACCCTGTGTGTCCCCTGCTCCCCGCTCTGTCATTGCATGATGTTGGGGGCTGACCTAGGATGGCTTTCCCTGCTGGGGCTTCCCCCCTAATTGTGATCTGCACCTGTCTTCCCGACATTCCTTTCCTCACCACATCACCTTCCCTTTGGCTCTCTTGTCCAATTGAACCTACACCAGGTAACACTTATCTCACTTCCATGTTCTATCACTGTCCCCCCTGTTTCTCACCTCCCCCCCCTTTCCCCCCCCCTTCTTTCTTCTCTCTGCCTTCCTTTCCTTTTTCTACTTTTTTCCTTTCTTGCCTCCCTTCAGCACTTTACCCTTTCACTTCACCCTGCATCTCACCCCCTCATTCTGTGTTTTCACATCACTTTATCACTCACCATACCCCCTTTCATTTCCCATGCACCACTTTCACCAGCCCCCCTCCATTCAGCTAGTCCCCCTATTGGACCTTTTCCCCTCTCTTCTTCTTCCCCCCATCATTCACATTCTTCCCTCATTTCTCCACTTTCACCAATTAGGGATGCTGCCGCTGTTGGGTTTGTGCCGCCTGGACAGGTCCCCTCAGCTCCGGGATTGGCATTTCTGGCCGGGTCGATTCGCACGGTTGTGTTTTCCCCTCTGCGTAACCACATGCATGTAAGTACCTTGGACAAATGCATGGGTGTGAGGGGCTTTTCACACTCCCTGCATTTGCCAACCCTTCTTCCAGATTAACACAACGCACTTATTATATATTTTTCATTTTTTAGATGAACTATTACGGTCTTGCTCCTGACTTAAAGGTCCCGAAACGCGTAGAGCTAACAACTGCCGTTGCTACCACCCATTCATGAATCCATCACGGCCGTTCTTTTCCACCAAGTACTTTTTCTTTCTTTTTTCCCAATGTGATGCTTTAATGCATCCTTTTACTGGTTTCAGTATTACCTACACTGCAATTACTCACGCTCTTATGTGACCCGTGCAACTGTAAAATACTGCCTTACATTTTCTATGAGAGTCAAAATGCTTGTTTTTAATATTATTTTCCCTACTTACCTTACTTCTACTAAATTTTCATTGACGCTTTAATGCGCAAGCTACTTTTATGAGTATTCCTACAATACAATTAATCACGTTATTATGTGACCTGTGTATCTGTAAAATACTGTTTTATAATCTGGTTGGATAATGTATTTATATGTGATGATTTATTTTAAATACAATGTATTACTACACACAATGAACTCCTAATCTATGTTCTAAAAAAATGATTCAATAAACAAACCATTCTTTAATTCATTTCTTTACTGCATCCGTGTGCTTCACTCAAAGTCCCGCCCACACAATACTTTTTTGTTATAACAAACGGGATGGAGGATGGGATCTATATGGCCTCCCATTCTCATACAAAGTCCCACCCTTTCTACTCCTTTGTTCAATACATTATTATAACTTTGAGCTATAGGCATTAATTGATCCATTTGTTCCTTTGCTTCGTTCTTGGTTTCTTGACACATTGGACATCAAATAAATAGAATGCAACTTTAATGTTTGAGGTTTTATGCTATATTACACTGTAATGTTATTCGGGCAATTGTGAATGTCTCATACATTTTCTAAATTCTATGCTCTTATAATTATTTAAGCGTTTATTAATATTTACCTATAACCTTGTCAATATTCATTGATAGGTTATTTTAATATCTGTACCAAATTCCTTGTCAAAAGAAGTTTATTGAGTATACAATGTTATAAAGATACATAAAGTAAGTTTACAAGGATCTATAAAGTAAGCTCATTGTTTTACAGTAGGGTTTATATAGGTAAATATCATGAAATTTCAAATATTAAACATTGGGTTCACGTAAACCTAAATTAAAGATATATATCATTTCCTTAGTTACTTTTGTAGGTATTTAAATGATTTATACCTACTATACATATTGTATAGAGTGTATATAGGTCAAATAAATTCTGATAATGAGCTTTAATTGTAAGGTGGAGAAAAGGAAAGAGAAAGAAGAAAAAGGGTTGAAAGGTAGAGGTATGGTCCACAAGGTTGTCCCGCTCGTCAGTTTATTATTCTTTTTAGTTCTCTTTGAAGCCTTAGAATGGGTGTCTCTGTAAGTCATTTAATCTGTTACCATGGCAACAGGACAGAGTCATTGAAGTTTGACAGGAACTGTTGTTTTATCCAAGGATGCCAAAGTTTTTCAAATTTTGGAATTTGATTTTGATCGATGGCTACCATCTTAGCATGGGACATTGTATTATTCATTCTGTGAATTGTTTCTGCTAGTACCAATGTAGGAGATTTCCATGCCTTGGCCACTGTTTGTTTTGCAGCCATTATTAGTTGGATCATAAGTTTGAATTGAGAGAGTGTTAACCATTCCGGTTTTAGATTAAGTAAAGTTAAATATGGATCTGGTTGTATTATTTTTTAAAATATTTTAGATGCAATCATGAAGACTTCCTTCCAGAAGGTTTGGATTACTGGGCACGTCCACCATATGTGTAAATATGTGCCTATTTCTGGGCATCCTCGAAAACAAAGAGCTGAGGTATTAGGTGAATATTTTGCCACTCTAGCGGGTACAAGGTACCAGCGAGTTAGGACTTTATAATTTGTCTCCAGTGCTAAGATGTTGGGTGAAGATGACTTAGATGTGAGCCATGTGTTAGACCAGTCCGTGTCTTCTAAAGTTCGTCCCAGGTCCTCCTCCCACCTCTGAACGTAAGAGGGTCTATTAAGATTTGCTACTCCATATAATTGATTATAAAGTGATGAAATTGTACCTTTAGCAAATGGATCTTTTGTACAGATTGATTCAAAAATGGATAATTGGGATAATGGTGTATCCCCCTTTAGGAATGGTGTATAGAAATTTTTGATTTGGAGATATCTAAATATCTCAGAGTTGGGTAGATCATATTTTTCTCTAAGCGATGGGAATGAAAGGAATGATTTAGATGCTAGGAAGTCATTTAGTGTCTGAATGCCTGATGTTGTCCAAGCTTTAAAAGAATTTGGGTAGATCCATGCCGGATAAAAGGCCGGATTTCTGATAAAAGAAAGGAGAGGATTGTGTGGAGATTGTAACTGATATTTGGTTTTTAGTTTATCCCAGAGAGATAAGAAGTGTTTAGTTATGGGATTATGAATTTTAAAGCGGTCTTTAGGATCAAGCCATAATAAATTTGATATTAATAGAGGGTCATTTTCTGAAGCCTCTATAAATACCCATAATGGGATTTCCTGTTTTGCATGGTATTTGGACAGACTGGCCAAGTGTGCTGCTCTGTAGTAGTTAGTAAAATTAGGGTATCCCAGGCCTCCTTTATTTTTGGGAAGATGTAGTGTGTGTATAGGTATACGTGGTTTAGAAGAGCCCCATATAAACGAAGTTGCTCTTTTTTGTACTATTCTCAAAAAATAGGAAGGAATTGGAATAGGGAGGACTCTGAATAGATAAAGCAATTTGGGTAGAATAGTCATTTTGATTGCATTAATCTTCCCTATCCAGGATAAAGGAAGTTGCGACCATTGTTTTATTAGATTTGTGATCTGTCTTAATACAGGAGGATAATTGGTTGAGAATAAGTCAGAATGAGATGCTGTTAAATGAATTCCAAGATATGGGATTGATTTTTCTGCCCATGTGAATGGGAGTGCAGCCCTAGCCGGGATCAATTCCATGTTTGTGAGTGAAATATTAAGCACTAGGCATTTCTTAGGATTAATCATAAGGCCGGATAGGGCTGCAAATCCATCAAGAGCTGGTATTAAGTTAGGACCAGAGACCTGTGGTGATGATAGAAAAAGTAATATATCGTCTGCAAATATACATAATTTGTGTGTAATACCTCCTACTTCAATGCCAGTTATAGTTTGGTTTGTTCTGATGTATTGGGCCATGGGTTCGAGTATAAGGGCAAATAATAAGGGAGATAATGGGCAACCCTGTCGGGTACCTCTTTCGATATTAAAGGCTTCAGATTTGTATCCAGTATATTTTATATAGGCTTTGGGTTTATTATATAATGCTTTGATCCATGTTAAAAAGTGGGGTCCAAAACCCCATTTTTGTAATGAATATTGCATATATTGCCAGGATACTGTGTCAAATGCCCTCTTAATATCGAGAGATAGAAAACATAAAGGGATTTTCCGTTTTTTAGCAATATGTGCCAATAACACTGCCCTGCGTATATTATCGCCTGCCTGTCTATTTGGCATGAAGCCTACTTGATCTCTATGTATTAATTTTCCTATAATGCTATTGAGGCGTTTTGCTATTATTTTTGCTAATAATTTAATATCGAGGTTTAACAGAGAGATAGGCCGATAATTCACACAGGAAGTATCATCAGAAAGGGGTTTTGGGATCATACAAACAATTGCCATTAGTGTTTCTTGCCGAAAAGAATGTCCATCTAAAAGTTTGTTAAAAGTTTCAGTGAGAATGGGAGAGAGTATTTCTGAGAATGTTTTATAGTATAAAGCCGAGTAGCCGTCTGGGCCTGGTCTTTTGTTAAGTTTTAGGTCTTTTATGGCGTTAGCAACTTCATCTATAGTTATAGGCTCATCCAAACTGTTTTTTTGATTCTGAGATAACTCAGGTAAGGTTATTTTTGAGAAGAAGGATTCAGCCTCTGTAGGATTAAATTCATTGTTTGTCTTGTATAAAGTTGCGAGATGTGAGTGAAATTTATGGACTATTTTAACTGGATTACAAGTGTAAACATTTTTTGATAATTTCAAACGTATTGGTTTGAAAGATTTGTTAGTTGAATTTAATGCCTGAGCCAAATATGTACCTGGTTTGTTTGTATTCATGTAGAAATTGTGTTTGGAGCGTTTGAGGGATTTATCAACTGACTCAGTGAGAAATAGATCGTATTCCAATCTAGATTTTTCCAGATGAGATTTTGTACTCTGAGATGGATTATCTTGAAATGATATGTAGGCTGCATTAAAATTGAGTTCTAGTTTTTTTGCTAGATTTTTGCGTTCCCGTTTAAATAGTGCCATTTGTCTTTGTATTGTACCACGCAAGACAGGCTTATGAGCTTCCCACAGTGTTATTGGGGAGATATTTGTTGTATTATTAATTGATATGTATTCCTTTAAAGCTTGTTCAATGGCCATCTGATGTAGTGGGTGTTTGAGCATTATGTCCGGTAAGTACCACGTTGGGTCATGCGCTTTTGGTATGGCTGAGGCTATAGTAGTGTATACTGCATTATGGTCAGACCACGGAATCGGAATTATATCTGATGCAATAATTTCTGGTATCATTCCTATTGTTAGAAAAATATGATCTATTCTGGTGAAGGTTTGATGAGGATGCGAGAAATAAGTGAATTTCTTTTTCATTGGGTTACTTTCTCTCCACGAATCTACCAGATTGTATTTGGAAAGAAGTTGAGAAAAAGGTAATCTAGAGGTTATTTTGGATGGTGTAAAAGGTGATTTATCTAGAAATGGGAGGAGGACCTGGTTCGAATCCCCACACATTATCACTGTTCCTATTTTGTGTGTATTAATCACTTGTAATATATGTGAGAGGAATGGTGTAGGTTGTTTGTTAGGAGCGTAGTAGGAAATCACTGTGATTGCTGTATCCATTATATAACCCATGAGTATCAGGTATCTACCTTCTGGGTCTTTAATTTCTGATGATAAGGTGAATGGTGTGGATCGGTGAAATGCAATTAGAGTTCCCCTTTGCTTGGTACAGGCAGAAGCCGTGTAAATTTGTTGATAAAAAGGAGAAATATATTTTGGAGTAGAATCTTTGGTGAAGTGTGTTTCTTGGAGGCATACTATGTGAGCCTTCTTGTTATGGAAAGTACGGAAGGCTTTGGTCCTTTTTTGAGGGACATTTATTCCCTGAACATTCAGGGAAAGTATATTTAGTGGTGCCATGGCAATAGATCAAATAATTTTGACTTACTTTTAGTTATGCAGAGCTGACTGCGCAGATCAACCTGTGTGGACTGAAGAGATGAATAGATAGAAAAGAAACCAGTGAATTCTGGAGTAAAGAGTAAACAAAAAACATATGAGATTAGATGATACATTGTATAAATTATTTTTTGCAAGTAATCACAATTTACCCGTGAAAGAGAATAAATATCTCTCTCAGGGGAATAAGTGCCTTCGTCACACTCCCACATAATATGGTTGGGAGAATGAGGAGGGCTAATGGGGGTACACGGATCTTCCGCTTACAGGAGAGAAGTGCTATGTCAAAAGACATCAAAATGATGTTTCATTAATTGGAGTGCAGAATATAGTTTTTTTTTAACTTATTTATTCCAGGGAGGTTGTATATGGTTAGTCTTGCCCTAGCCTAAATAATTCAGTTAGAAAGGTACTGTTAATAACTTTGGTATTGATGAAGATAGTTTGAATTATTTTGGGATTTTAACCCTTTTAGAGTAAACAATTACATATTTTATTCATATGTAACTGTTTAGATATGTTAACTCATAAAATTGAGGTTGTATTGCTTCAGATTAGAATAAACAAAAACATAATTCTAGGAACTAGTTAGGTAATAATATATTTGTTTTAAGAAAAGAAAGAAAAAGCTTCCATTACTTCTGGGTTATTGAACATATTTGTCCTAAAAAGTAATACATCTATTGTTATTACCTGATAATATATAACTGAACAAGAATTTCCTTATTTCACTTGTATATTCTAAGGCTATATGAATCAGAAGTAATAAGAAATATAACTGGAATGTAACATGATCCCACACAGTGTGTGACTATCAGAATGCAGTTACATTCAGTTATAAATATAGGTTTTTTATAGAGAACCATCTCTTAGTATAATAAATGAAGAGATATCAGGAATTAGGATGTCAGTCCATTGAATCTTCTTGGTCCATGGATGATGTGGCATAACGGCCTCTTTTGTGAGAATGATGATTCCCATTTTGTTCTGAAATTTTCTGGGTGCTGCCTGAAGGTGAAGATGATGCCATTCTTCTGCGTGTGGGAGTGTTGCTGCTTGTGGGTTCTGTCAGATTTAATTTTAAAAGGGTTTGTTGTACTTCATCTGCTGATCTGCTTCTGTAAATTGTACCTTGGTAGTTAAATCTGACTGAAAAGGGGAAGCCCCATTGATACATAATGTTGTGGCGTTGCAGTTCCATTAGTTGGGGTTTCATGGATCGTCTTTTAGTAATAGTAAGTTGGGATAGGTCAGCAAAAATTTGATAATTGTGTCCTTGAAAATTAAGTTCCTTTTTTTCTCTTGCAGCAATTAGTATTTGTTCTTTCGTTCTGTAATAATGAAATTTTGTGATTATATCACGTGGGGGTCCATCTTTCGTTTTGGCTGTGAGGGCTCTGTGTACTCTGTCCAGTTCTAAACGTTCAATAGGGATATCTGGCTTTAGTTCTTGTAATAGAGCAGTAATAGTAGATTGCAGGTCTGTCACAGTTTCAGGTATTCCCCTTATGCGCAAGTTTGAACGCCTGGCTCTATTTTCGTAATCTTCGAGCTTAGTTTGAAGTATTAAATTCTCTTTTTTTAATTGTTCCAATTCTGTTATATTTTCTTGGGTTGTAATTTCAATTTCATCCATTTTTATTTCTAAGGCTTCAGTGCGGTTTCCCAGCTCTCTTATTTCTTTGGTTAGGCTTTTTGTTATTTGGTCTGAGGTTTGTTTTAAAGCCTTATGAAGCATCTTTTCAAATTGTAATAATATTACTGGGGATGCTGAGGAGTCTTGTGGAGAAGTTTGTGAGAGGATTTGTTCTGTATCTGACTCAAATGGAGAGTCTTGCTGTGACATTTTCTGTCTGTGAGAACGCCCTGATGCTGTATGTTGTGAGGTGACTGGAGCTGCTTCAGCTGCAGTGAGTGCCTGTGAGCTCTTTGTGAGGTGATTTTTATTTCTGCCATGGTTTCCTCCCAGTACCATATTTCCTGCCCAAACTTTCACAGTTTGTTCCCTGGGGCAAAAAGGTTCAAATGGATACCTTTTGAGCCTCCAGGCTCCGCTTTGTCCTTCTCTTCTCTCCTCAGCGGTGTGGAGCTCTAACAATGCATGTCTGCTCCGCTAGGCTCCGCCTCCTGCCCACCTCATATTTGTACCAAATTCATGCTACTTTAAGGCCCTGACTAAGCAGGGCTCCCCACAAAATGCATAGCCCATCTGTTTTGATCCAGGACTAAATAACAGTAACCGTGATTTTAACCTGTTATAATTGTAAAATGCACTTATTTGACCAATGATATATGGAAAATAAAGTTTAACTATATTTTTACTCTGTGGTATATACCTTCATTTAAACCCTACAGGTGTACATACAAAGTCCCACTTCACCCTACCTTTGTTATTGATTTATATATCTTTCTGGGATGGTACCTATGTAAAGTTATAATTGTTCCACATCCACCCCCCACCCCTGTGCTATTTTAAAAAATTAAAAGTATTTGCTTTTTTGTTTACAAAAAAAGGCTATAACAAAATGCATAGTACTAATTATTACAACTTTTGTTTATGTTAGTCAAACACAAGAAAACAAATAATAATAATAAAGTACAAATGGTAATACAAGAAAAGCATGTAAAAAGTATCTTCCATAATGAATTAGATATGCGCGTAAAAGACATCAGCACAATGCATATAATTCTATCATTGTTAATCTTTTAACACAAAACTATGTATAGTTTATTACTATTGCTACACCCTTTGTTTACATGTGGCATTCGTACTTGCTTATTAAATATGTAGATACCACAAAAGAAAAGCTGATTTAAAAATTGACTGTGCTATTTGTATAATTATCTAATGAAAAGTGACTGTGAGCTACAGTCACAGTTCTTCAATGCCAGCAACTGTGGGTGCCCTGACTGCCTGAATTCAATGAAGATTTCTCTATCTACATTGCTAGTTTGGATGGGGGAAATTATTGATTTTCTCAGTGATTCTCACACCCTGAGTGGTCAAAATTTGACCCATGTATGCTCAGTCTACAGCTAGCCATAGGCAGACTTATTTTGCTCAGTGGGTGGCCTGTCTACCGCCTCCCGCATGATATTCCTCAATTTAAAAAGCCAGGTGAAAAATTGTCAGATAAGGGTATTTTGACAGCCAGCAGGGCTGGCTGTAAAAACACATTAGCCACAATGGGAGAATCCTCCACCAGTGCTGTATAGTGTGGGTCCAGGAATATGTTAAGCATTTTTTTATTCAGCTCAAGGTTTGAACAAAAGGAATTTACTAGTATATTTAAGCGTTAAAAGTGAGTCCTTATATTGAAAACAATGCACTCCCTGGGTAGCTGATATCTCAATCAGCTGTAGAGCAATTAGGCAGAGCAATTGTAAAATTGTAAAATCAAACATATCCTATTGTAGAATCAAAAGTATCCTACTGTGAACTATGTGTTCACTGAAAGTGCATTTTACTATACCTTTAAAAGATCAATTGTGTGTTAAATCAATCTACATAGAAATGAAAGGAAATAAATTTGACAAATACAGGCTTTAGTGCATTGACACCTCAATATACAGTACATGGCAATGACATCCTGGCCTAGCCAACAACTCCCATCACCTAAGTAAAATAACTACTTAAATGTGTGCTCTGGCACATACTCTGTGCATTGTAACTTTCCATGGAAAGACAAGATCACTTCACTTCCTGTCCTCCAGGCACACCAGGAAGGCAAAGGAATTCTCTTCAAAGTGAGTAAAATATGCTCTTAGGCAGTTATCATTGCAAAAAGGTCTCCCCATTGGAATATTTCCATTCTATTGACATTCTGGTGACTACTGAATATGTTCCCTTACTTTGGTCCTGATAATGATGTATAAAAAAATTAGAAAGAGTGAATCTTCCCAAAGACACATACAGCAATACAAACCTGACAGGTGTTCTAACCCTCACCCACTCTAAAAAAACTAGTAAAACTTAGTGTTTCATGGGGATCACTTTAACTGCAGACTTTCAGCTTTAATTTGAGAGTATTTACATCCAAATCAGGTGAACGATGTAGGAATTACAACAGTTTGGATATGTGCCTCCCACTTTTTAAGGGACCAAAAGTAATTGGCTGCTCAGCTGTTCCAGGGCCAGGTGTGTGTTATTCCCTGATTATCCCATTTACAAGGAGCAGATAAAAGGTCCAGAGTTAATTTCAAGTGTGCTATTTGATATATCAGTCTGGATGTCACACCACTTCCTCAAACTAAATCTATCCAAAACCGAACTTATAATTTTTCCTCCCCCATATGCCCCTTCCCCTGATCTCTCTGTCAAAATTGATGGCACGACTATAATCCCATCCCCACATGCCAAGGTTCTAGGTGTAGTCCTAGACTCTGAACTCTCCTTCAAGCAACACATCCAAGCACTGTCCAAATCCTGCCGCCTCAACCTGCGCAACATCTCCAAAATACGTCCCTTTCTAACCAATGACACAACAAAGCTCCTAATTCACTCACTGGTCATCTCTCGCCTCGACTACTGCAACTCCCTTCTCATTGGCTTACCTCTACATAGGCTATCACCTCTTCAATCCATCATGAATGCCGCTGCCAGACTCATCCACCTTACCAATCGCTCTGTGTCTGCCACTCCTCTCTGTCAATCCCTCCACTGGCTTCCGCTCGTCCAAAGAATTAAATTAAAAATTCTAACAACTACTTACAAAGCCATCCACAATTTCGCCCCCAGCTACATCACTAGCTTATAGAAAAAATAAACCGCGCTAAGTAAAAATTAATATACAATTGGTAAAGTGGGTTTTTTTTTTTTTTTTCTCCCACCCACAAATATTATATAAAAAAACAAAAATCAATATTTAAACACAAAGGAAAAAGTCCAGATATTTCTTGAAATTGGATCAATCCTCAAAATAGCAGGACGTTCAACTTAATATAAATAACGATCCGAAAAATATGATCTATGATTGCCCTTACCAGAACATCAGTAACAATGAGTGGATGGCACTAAACCCAGCCAGGGCCTTTGGGATGAAAAACAAATCTGCACCGTCCGTTTTCAAAATGTAGTCCCCTCAATGAATACAGGAGAAAAAACAACACAAAAAACTGGCCATAGTGTAGTATATCAGATGTTTAGCATGGACATGCAGACATACCAACAACCTGGTGAGCACACAAAAACAAACAGCAAAAAGAAAAAAAGAGAGAGAGGGGGGGAAAGTGAAAACCCACCACCGTGGCTGTAGATCGCGCTTACCGACTCACGGTGGTAACCAGGCTCTATATCAAACTAGGAACTGATCGATGGTTGACAGGGAACACTTGATTCATCCACATTAGCCAGGAATCCATACCATCAGTACATAACCCAGAATATAAATAATAAACTCTCCATGGTGAAATACGTTTAAAACCAGATTTAATGAATAAAGTAATGCACTTACAGAATAAAAGAACTTGTATAGCATAGAGTACAAATCGCCGGCCGGCATGACTAGCTTAGTCTCTAAATACCAACCTACTCGTTCTCTTCATTCCTCTCAAGACCTCCTGCTCTCTAGCTCCCTCATCACCTCCTCCAGGACTTTTCCAAAGCCTCTCCAATCCTATGGAATGCCCTACCCCAATCTCCTACTCTATTAGCTTTTAGACGATCCCTGAAAACTCTTCTCTTCAGAGAAGCCTACCCTACCCACACTTAACAACTGTATTTTCATTTTTTACATCAGCTCATCCCCCACAGTTATTACCTTTTTGTTTCCACTTGACCCTCCCTTCTAGATTGTAAGCTCTAACGAGCAGGGCCCTCTGATCCCTCCTGTATTGATTTGTATTGTAAGTGTACTGTCTTCCCTCATGTTGTAAAGCGCTGCGAAAACTGTTGGCGCTATATAAATCCTGTATAATAATATAATAATAATAATATTTGCATTTGGAATCTGTTGCTGTCAACTCTCAATATGAGATCCAAAGAACTGTCACTATCAGTGAAGCAAGCCATCATTAGGCTGAAAAAACAAAACAAACCCATCAGAGAGATAGCAAAAACATTAGGTTTGGCCAAATCAACTGTTTGGAGCATCCTTAAAAAGAAAGAACGCACCGGTGAGCTCATCAACACCAAAAGACCCGGGAGACCACGGAAAACAACTGTGGTTGATGACCAAAGAATTCTTTCCCTGGTGAAGAAAACACCCTTCAGAACAGTTGGCCAGATCAAGAACACTGTCCCAGAGGTAGGTGTATGTGTGTCAAAGTCAACAATTAAGAGAAGACTTCACCAGAGTGAATACAGAGGGTTCACCACAAGATGTAAACCATTGGTGAGCCTCAAAAACAGGAAGGCCAGATTAGAGTTTGCCAAACAACATCTAAAAAATCCTTCACAGTTCTGAAACAAGATCCTATGGACAGATGAGACCAAGATCAACTAGAGTGATGGGAAGAGAAGAGTATGGAGAAGGCAAGGAACTGCTCATGATCCAAAGCATACCACCTAGTCAGTGGAGCAGGGTGGTGGTAATGTCATGACGTGGGCATATATGGCTGCCAATGGAACTGGTTCTCTTGTATTTATTGATGATGTGACTGCTGACAAAAGCAGCAGGATGAATTCTGAAGTGTTTCGGGCAATATTATCTGCTCATATTCAGCAAAATGCTTCAGAACTCATTGGACGCCGCTTCACAGTGCAGATGGACAATGACCTGAAGCATACTGTGAAAGCAACCAAAGACTTTTTTTAAGGGAAAAAAGTGGAATGTTATGCAATGGCCAAGTCAATCACATGACCTGAATCCGATTGAGCATGCATTTCCCTTGCTGAAGACAAAACTGAAGGGAAAATGCCCCAAGAACAAGCAGGAACTGAAGACAGTTGCAGTAGAGGCCTGGTAGAGCATCACCAGGGATGAAACCCAGCATCTGTTGATGTCTATGCGTTCCAGACTTCAGGATGTAATTGACTGCAAAGGATTTGCAACCAAGTATTAAAAAGTGAAAGTTTGATGGATGATTGTTAATCTGTCCCATTACTTTTGGTCCCTTAAAAAGTGGGAGGCACATATACAAACTGTTGTAATTCCTACACCGTTCACCTGATTTGGATGTAAATACTAGACATGTGCATTCGTTTTCGTCCGAATGCATTTTCGTCCGAATTTCAGGTATTTTCGTTATCGTTTTAACAAACGATAATGAAAGTGCAGGATCCGAAAAACGAAAGATCCGACATAAACAAATGCTTTATTTTTGTTTTCGTTGCTACAACAGTTCGATATAGATAGGAGATTCAACATGATGATGATGATGACAATAACAATCTGTGTCCATCAAACCTGTGGTCGAATGTGCCTAACCTTAACTCTATTAGTTCAAGATTATTCTACATAGAGAGAAAAGATTCGACATAGAGAGAAAAGATTAGACGTAGGGGAGAATAGATTCGACGTAGGGGAGAAAAAATTTGATGTAGGGGAGAAAAGATAAATAAAAATAATGATGATGAATGTTATTGGCTGATTGTAACCAAAGAGGAGGAGCAGTAAAATAGCTAGAACTAAGTACACACGTAGGCTTATGGTGTCTGTTGAAAGTTCTAAGAAGATTTGACGGATCAGGTAAACTATACGGCATCGTACAGTTTAGCTGCTCCGTCGAATTTTCTTTGAACATTCGACAGACACCATAAGCCTTCAATGACAGATTCGACCTTAATTTGGATTTTCGGACGAATGCAATTCTTAACGAAAAACTAAATAAATAAAAACGAATTTCGGGAGTAACTAAATACATTTATTTTTCGGACGAAAATAAAATTCCAAAACGAAATATTTCAGTGTGCACATGTCTGTGCACTCATGTGTGAATTCAAATTGAACAGAAAAAGGGATCATTTAAAAAATGTTTTATATATGTTAATGTTAAATTAGGATATGGGAAATATATTTGAAGTTGGTACATGTATCTCAGCACACTAAATGTCAGTGAATCATTATGGGATAATGATGATAGACTGGAATTGTTATGGTGTATAGAGAAATGGCGAGGGACGCTGTGTTTATCTTTGCCTTCCTCAACCTTCCTCTGATGCTCACCAAACCTCTGCCAAAGTGGACAAATGGTACGACCCACATATAGTTGGTGGCAGGGGCAGCTGAAGCAATAAACCACGTAGTCAGATGAGCAGTTATAAAATTCACTGATGTTATAGGTTTTGTCCTTATTAACAAATTGTTTCTTACCATGTTGTACAAACTTACAGGTTTTGCATATTTTTTTTTTACATTAAAACATGCCCTGTAATGGTATAAGGCATGTATATGGCGTGGGAATGGTGATGCGAGATTTTAATTTGCTTGGTGCAAATTTAGATTTGAGATTTGGTCATTTTCTGTATGTGACTCTTGGTGAGTTGGGAAGGAGGGTTTTCAGATGTGTATCCTCTAACATTATAGGCCAGAGTTTTTAGAGGGTTGACTCCATCCTTTTATGATTAAAGTGAAACCTGGTGGTGAAGTGAACTGATTGATCAAAGACCTCTTTGTTTGTGTAGGTGTGTCTTGTGAATAGAATGTATACGCCTGATTAATCAGTGATTATGGACAGCCTTTGTCTTTTGCCCCGTACACACGGTCGGACTTTGTTCGGACATTCCGACAACAAAATCCTAGGATTTTTTCCGACGGATGTTGGCTCAAACTTGTTTTGCTTACACACGGTCGCACAAAGTTGTCGGAATTTCCGATCGACAACCACGCGGTCACGTACACCACGTACGACGAGACTAGAAAAGGCCGGTTCAGAACCAAGCGCGGCACCCTTTGGGCTCCTTTTGCTAATCTCGTGTTAGTAAAAGTTTGGTGAGAGACGATTCGCGCTTTTTCAGACTCGTGGCTTTCAGATCGTTTTCTGCTGTTCAGTTTTTGCTTGTGGGTTTGTATCTGCTCTTCAGTGCGTGCAGTCAGTTCGTATCAGAGTTTTCTGTGTGATCTTGCCTGCTCGTTGCTGTTTTTCAGGTCGCTCTTCACAGGCCTTGCTGTTCTTCAGTGCGTTCTGTTACTTCGTTCTGAGCAGCCGACCGTTTTCTAGCCATGTTTCATATGCGTACTCCTCGTACAGTTCGTGCTGTGCGGGGGCTTGGTGTAGAGAATTGGACTAAGAATTGGTTGCTTCAGCGTCACCAGTTCTGTCATATGCCTTTGCTCCGTGAGATCCGTGAGAATAATCCTGATGATTTCAGGAACTTTCTCAGGATGACGGACCCCGTGTTTCACCGTTTGTTGGCTTTGCTGACCCCTTATATTAGCAGGCAGGATACCTGCATGAGGCAAGCCATCACTCCGGAGCAGAGGTTGGTCGCTACCTTGCGGTATTTGGCCACAGGGAGAAGCCTGCAGGACCTCAAGTTCTCGACAGGCATCTCCCCCCAGGCTCTTCTTTGTGGACATTTACTGCTTGTGTTTGTTTGAGCTGACCCTGACAGAAATGTGTGGAGTGCAGAAAATGTCGTGATTGTGTAACCTTATACAAAGCACTGTTGGCTGTTATTTACTAAATGCAAAGACACTTTTCACTACAAGTGCACTTGCAACTGCACTGAAACTGCACTTGTAGTGCAAAGTGGATTTCCCCTTAGGAAATAACCCCCATTTTCTCATAAAACAACAATTACATCACCCCAAAAGCGTGAGACAATAATCCACACATTCTTGATGAACAATCTTTTTAATACCTGCACAATCACATGTGCATTTACCAAAGGTTTTTCTGACAAACCAACATGTTTGTTGTATACCAATTTTTGTGGTGTCATTATCCAAAATCAAAATGTGTATTTTATAGAAAACAGGCCTGTGTAAAACCAACAAGAAAGACACAAATCTTGATCTTACAAAGTTCACATTTGGTAGAACTGGAAGGCTATATCAGACATGAGTATTTAGGAACTGTGTTTGATATAGTGTTCAGATGGGGGGAAATCACCCCTGGAAAAGCCAAATTTGGAAGATGCACACAAATTTCCCAATGTCAACATGTGCTAGCTGCCATCACGGGGGATCAAGGGATGTGTTTTGGGGAGAAAGCCCTTCCTCACCGCTACTTTATAATTGAGGAAGGGGTTGCACCCCCAAAACGCGTCCATTGATCTCCCGGGATGGCAGATAGCACATGTTGACACACTGTGTGCATCCTCCAAATTTGGCTTTGGGAAAAATCACAAAAACATTTCGCACAATGTAGCACACAAAAGAAGAAAGTGATTTGGAGGGGTTTTAAACTCGCCCCAAAACATCAATGATGTTTTTATATTTTGGAATAACATCATTGATGTTTTGCTTGATGTTTTCCAATTGTAAATTACACCCCATGATCTCCCCGATCAGGATCTGGGCACTTTCGGATGTGAAAGGATCTGGATCCACAACCTCACGATCACCTAAAAAGAGAGGAAACCCAAAATAAATTAGGTTTCAAAAAAATGCCGCAATCCATCTCTTATCTGAGCCTGTGGTCGCAGACACTCACCTGTTGTGGTAACTACTTCCACCACGTCTTCATCCTCCTGCTCATCTTGTGTTGGGGGATTTCCCCTTCTTCCAGAGGGGGGGGCTCTGGTCTCCTCGGATGAGGGGTGTCCTCCGAGTCTTTTCTCCCCTATGTAAAACAAAAATGGTATAATTAGCACACAGATATTTAATGTCAGAACTATAAAGATGAAACATTGCTTGGAAGTGGGGTACAATTGTCTATTTTAGCCGAGTTCCAAGATGTAGCTTTTTTAGTGCCCTTTGTCAAGCTGCAATACTTTACCTGTTTGGTAAAAGCTTCACAGATGTAGCCCCCCCTATAGTATACACTGGGGCACCTGTGTGGCCCCCCTAATAAAAATGGTGTTCTTGTGTCCCACACTAGTGCTCCAGTGTCCAGATGTGAAAACAGCTGCTCAATGTCCTCTCCTTACACACAATCTAGTTTGCATTTCATTCTAGTAACAAAGCCATCTACACAACCCAATTCTTTGAAGACAAGTATAGGGCGTCAAAATGGTGGCCAAATGCATATGGCCTAAACAATGGTATTTTATCGTCCGAAATAACAATGTGTGATCCGAACGAATAAATGTGTCCATGAACATGAAAGTTGCCATTTTAAACTGTACAACAGTTCCTAAAAGCACATGGAGCAGCACGAACGTAATAAACATAAAGAATAGGAACACAGCACAACTACTTACTTTTTTGCAGCAATCTCCGGATCTTTCTGTACTGCTCGTGTTCTCGTAATTTCAGGTCTGACCACCGCTTCCTGAGCTGATCTTTCGATCATCGTACCCCGAATTTCCGGTGCAGACTCCTGACCACTTTCGCCATGATCTTGGCCTTGCGGACATTGGGGTTGGGGTAAGGCCCATACTTTCTATCATAGTCGGCCTTCTTCAGGATGTCCACCATCTCCAACATCTCCCCAAAGGACATATTTGAGTCCTTTAATCTCCTTCTGGATTGGGACGTTTCAGGCTCCAGCCTTTCCTCCTCCTCCTCCTCCTCGTTGCTACAATTAGCACGATCCTGCTGTCTATCCGCCATGTGCTCTTCCCCCACTGCGCCGAATGAAAAGGGGCGGGGAATAGACTAGAAAGAAAGTCAGGGGCGGGCGGAGTTATACGCATGCGCAGTGTGTATAAATCGTAACGCGCGCGTCTTACATACGATCTGTGAGTGGAGGAAGGAGCATCGGAGACGCCGATCGTGCTAACGAAGGTAGGATCTAAACTTGGGCCTATACTGCTTCGAAATGGAAGCCTATATTGTAACAAGATTAGGGGAGTTTGGCCTGACATTAGGCTTTGTCTTGTGTTGTGTCTTACAGAGAAAATGGATGGGTTCAACGACCACAATTTCCTGCCCCTGTTCATAGACAAGTACAGGGAGCTGCCCTGTCTGTGGCAAGTGAGACACCCCCACTATAATCACAAACAGAAGAGGCAGGCAGCGCTGGAGAAACTGCTGGAGTTGGTGAAGCCGGTGGTCCCCACAGCAACCATCCCTTATTTGAAAGCTAAATTGGTGGCCTGAGGAGCACTTATCTTAGGGAGCGCAAGAAGGTCACAGATTCCCAGAGGTCCGGAGCTGCAGCAGATGATGTTTACGTCCCCAGGCTGTGGTACTATGAGAGACTGCGATTTCTGTCAGACCACACTGAAGTCAGGGAATCCCTCTCTACTCTTCCTTCCACGCTTCCTTCCACCCCAGCTGAGGCTTCCGATGTCCAACCTGGGCCTTCCAGCCAGGAAGAAATGGAGGAGCCCAGCTGGAGTCAGGTATAGCATTCTTCTACAGATTTCTGGTCAATAAATAAATGATGTTTATTAGATGTTATTATTGATCACTAATTGCTGATTAAAAAAAGTGCTTTACATATCAATAGACAGTAGTGGGCACCCAAAATTGGGAAAAGAATGAAAACTGCTGGGCTCAGAAGGATAGTCTGTTATATTTGTTAACATTCAATTTGCAGCAGTCAGGAGGTGAAAATTGTGTGTGATTGATGAATAAAAAACTAAAACTATGTCCCTTTTTCATACACAAGAAGACCTCAGCCAGGAGGAGGCTGTGGAATGTGGCAGTCAGGAGGAGGCGGGGATTATTAGTGTCAGCCAGGAGGAGGCGGGGATTAGTGGCAGCCAGGAGGAGGCGGGGCTAAGTGGCAGCCAAGAGAAGCCTGGGACAAGTCGCAGCCTGACTGAGTCTCAGGTCCCTCCCCACCGCCTGCCATATAAACGAGCCAGGAAGGCCACTCCGAGTCCCGTGCAGGATTCAGCGTACAGGCTGATCCAGGAGGCTTCGGCGTCCCTCCGAGCCTTCCCCAGTCCTGAAGAGGCCTTTGCCTGCATGGCTGCCACAAAATTGCAGGGCATGCAGGAGGGTCAACGCAAGATCTCTGAGGACCTGATTTATAAAGTCCTTCGTAAGGGGGAGAGTGGGGAACTGACACACAAGACGGATGTCATTGAGAGGGACGATCCTCCTCCTCCTCCTCCTCCTGCTGCCACAACTCCACCACCACAGCCAAAGCCTGTAAGGAAGAGTGGAAGGAAGACCTGAGAGTGATGACCCTGGGTTCAGTCTGGTCTGACAGAAGATGCAGTCTCTCGTATGACCACAGCCTGGGGACACAGATGTCATCTGCTGCTTTCCAGATCTCTGGGACTTCTGGACCAGACTGCCCTCCCTTATGATATGGACTCCTCAGGCCACCAATTTTGCTTTTAAATAGTTGATGTCTGCCCCAGGGGTCCAAGGCTTCGCCCACTTCTGCAGTTTCTCCAGCGTTGCCTCCCTCTTTGTTTAGTTGTGACCCCTTAATAAAATTTTTTTGGGTAAATTCTACTCTCCTGTGTGTGTTTTCATCCAAAAAGGACAGTTTGTTGGTGACGATTCAGGTACATTTCTAAAGTACAATGTGAAATTAACAAGGGACAACAACACCAAACAATCTCCTACAGATTAAATAGAACAACTTATTAGTGGTGTTGTGGGAACTTGTCACCAAAAACACACACAAACATTTTCGGGAATACAAATCAAAATCACCAAAAAAAAAAAAAAATAAAAAAGAGAAACACAAAAAAAGAATCTACATTAAAGTCCAAAAAAAAAAAAAAATCGGATTTTGTTGTCGGAAAATGTTATCTCCTGCTGTCCAACTTTGTGTGTCGGAAGATCCGATGGAAAATGTCCGATGGCGCCCACACACGGTCAGAATTTCCGACAACACGCTCCGATCGGACATTGTCCATCGGAAAATCCGACCGTGTGTACGGGGCATTTGAGTTTATTACTGAGTTGATTGCATTGTTCTGTGTATTCGGTGATTTTTGTACAATTTCGCCTAAGGCAGCATAATTGTCCCTTGGAGATATTGTTTATCCACTTGTGGTAATGGCAGTGGGTTACCAGCTGTTGGTTTAGTGTAGTTCTTGACATGAATTTCATCATTATTATGATGCAATTCCAGGTCAAGAAAAGCTAGCTTGACTGGATCTGTAACATAAGTAAAACTTAGACCATGTGGGTTAGCATTGCAATGATGAACAAAATTTTGGATGTCACTTGTCGTGCCATTTCAAATGATATCATCAATGTACCTCCCATAAAAAACAAGATGTTTTAAATTGGTATTGTTGTGCCAGATGGTTTGGTGCTCCCAAAGTCCCATAGATAGATTGGCATATGATGGAGCACAATTGGCTCCCATGGCGGTACCTTTGACTTGCACATAGTATTGATCATCAAAATTAAAATAATTATGAGTTGAACAGAACCTGGTGCATTCCAAAATTAAACCAGCCTGTCTGTTGTTCATGTATGGATCATTGGATAGGAAATGGTCCAGGGCTGCTAGTCCAAAATCATGAGGAATTGATGTATACAATGAGTTTACATCAAGGGACATCCAGGTGCAGTTATTGTCCCATTTGTATGATTTTAGTTGCTCTAGTAAGTGGATACCATCTCTTATGTAGGACTGCAAGCCCTTGGCCAAAGGTTGGAGATAATGGTCAAAATATTTGGACAGACCAGAAGTTATGCTGTCCATTGCAACTATAATGGGTCTACCTGGGACCGTACACTTAGTGATACCTAATGATATGTGAAAAGTGTGGTGTGCATTTCAGCCCCCTTTACTCTGATACCCTTGACTAAAAGCTAGTGGAACCAATTGCCTTCAGAAGTCACCTAATTAGTAAATAGAGTCCACCATACATAGTTGGTAAGGTTGAAAAAAGACAAAGTCCATCAAGTCCAACCTGTGTGTGTGTGCGCTTTTATGTCAATATCCCTGTATGTTATGGTTGTTTAGGTGCCTATCTAATAGTTTTTTGAAATTATATATGCTTCCTGCTGAAACCACTGCTTTTGGAAGAGAATTCCACATTCTTACCGCTTTTACCATAAAGAAACCGCTACACAGTTTCCGGTTAAACCGCCTTTCTTCTAATATTAGTGAATGGCACTTGTCTTTTTAAGTTCCCATGTGCTGAAAAGTTTTGTCCCTATTGCAGGGTCACCAGTACGGTATTTGTACATTGAAATCATATTCCCTCTCAAACATCTTTTCTCCACAGAGAATAAGTTCATTGCTTCTAATCTTTCCTCATAACTAAGATCCTCCAGTCCCTTTATTAGCTTTGTTGCCCTTCCCTGTACTTTCTCCATTTCCAGCACATCTTTCCTGAGGACTGGAGCCCAGTACTGGATGGCATACTCCAGGTCCAGAGTCTTGTAGAGTGGGAGAATGAACGTTTTATCTCTGGAGTTAATTCCCTTTTTAATGCATGCCAATATTCTATTGGCTTTGCTTGCAGCAGCTTGGCATTGAATGAAAGAATTTCTTGGGATTTTTTTACTCTCCTCCGCTATGTGCATTTTGTGCTCTATCTTAGCTGCCCAGATTATACCTTTATATTTCTTATTGCATTCTTTGTATCATTGGAATGCTGATGATGATCCTTCAGCCTTCTATTTTTTGAAGGTCTTATCCTTTGCTTTTAAATTAATTTTTATGTTAGTGTTTAGCCACCCAGGGCTTTTATCATCTCTTTTAAAATTTATTACCCTTTGGGATGCACTGGGTAATACAAAAGATTAAAAAAGACAAAAGAAAAAAATAAAAAAATAAAAATGTCCCACAATGTAAGTTCACACCGCCCGACGGACCGAAAAAGAAAAAAAAAGCCGCAACCGATGGGAGGCTCGCGCTGACTGACCTTCACCGTGACAGTTCTTATATAACTGAGGGTGGGGGCACCCAGTGACTCAACCGCGTGACCCTGCCCCCCTGATGCCAAGGGGGCTTCCCCGTGGTGTCAGAGGGGGTGGGGTCACCCTTTAAATCACCGGGTCACTCCACCAAGCTGTCTCTTGTCTTTTTTACCATTTTGACACTTTTTTTGTGAAATGGTAGGGGTACTTGTACCCCGTTACCAATTCACACAGGGGGCTTCCAGATTCCGATCAGCCCCCCACCCGCAGACCCCCACAACCACCGGGCAAGGGTTGTGGGGATGAGGCTCTTGGCTACCCCAAAGCACCCTCCCTATGTTGAGGGCATTTGGCCTGGTACGGTTCAGGAGGGGGGGCACTCTCTTGTCCCCCCTCTTTTCCTGCAGCCTGCCAGATTGCGTGTTCGGATAAGGGTCTGGTATGGATTTTTTTTTTAATTTTGTTTTTAGTTTACCCTTAATATTCATACCAGACCCAAAAGGCCTGGTAATGGATTGGGGGGGATCCCATGCTCTTTTTTTCAATGAGTTTTATCTATATTGCCGAGACCCGACAATTCATTACAGCCGCGATCAGTTTTAAATGACAATTTTTCCTTTAGAAATGTCATTTTGCTGTGGTACTGTTCTAAACACGGGAAAGATCTATAGACACCCCCAGGCACAATATTTAAAGGAATATTTCATTTTTATTGTTTCACTTTAAGCATTAAAAAAATCACTGCTCCCGAAAAAACACCGTTTAAAAAAAAAAAAAATTGCATTGATACATGTCCCCTGGGGCAGGACCCAGGTCTCCAAACACTTTTTATGACAATAACTTGCATATAAGCCTTTACAATTAGCACTCTTGATTTTTCATGTTAGTGTCCCATAGACTTTAAAGGTGTTCTGGCAGCTTTCGAATTTGCCGTGAACACCGCATATTGTTCGCTGTTCGGCGAACAGGCGAACACCCGATGTTCGAGTCGAACATCGGGCTCATCCCTACCTGACACTAATATTCAACAATACAATACTCACATACACAGGTACTCACTTGTGCACTCGGGTACTCACAGTGCTTGTGCACTCAGGTACTCACAGCACTCATGCACTCGGGTACTCACAGCACTCTAAACAGGTACTCACAATACACATGTATGCACAATACTCACAATACAATAATGGGTGGCACAGTGGTGTAGTAGGTAGCACTCTTGCCTAGCAGTAAAAATTGTCACTGGTTCGAATCCCAATCACGAGACTACCTGCCTGGAGTTTGCATGTTCTCCCTGTGCCTGCGTGGGTTTCCACCGGTTACTCCAGTTTCCTCCCACACTGCAAAGACATGCTGGTAGGTTATTTGGCTTCTGTCAAAAAATTGGCCCTACTATATGAATGTGAGTTGGGGACCTTGGATTGTGGGCTGTTTGAGGGTAGGGACTGATGTCAGTGTGCAATGTATATGTGTAGCGCTGCGTAAATTGACAGCGCTATATGGGTACCTTAAATAAAATAGGGATAATTGTAGACACTCACTCAGGTTGAACTGGATGGACCGGTAACTTTATTCAACCTTACTAACTATGTACTCAGATACTCACAACACACAGGTACTCAGGGACTCACAATACTCACAATACACAGGTACTCACGATACCCAGGTCATGATAGACAGGTACCCACAGTACTCATGTACTCACAATACACAGGTACTCATAATACTCACAGTACACAGGTAATTACAATACACTGGTACTCGCGATACTTAGGTACTGTGTGTAATTTAATCTCAGTATAAATACCGCTGCTCTCAGAGGTTTGTTAGAGAACCTTAGTGAACAAACAGCATCATGAAAGCCAAGGAACACACCAGACAGATCAGGGATAAAGTTGTGGAGAAGTCTAAAGAAGCAGGGTTAGGTTGTAAAAAAAATACCAAGCTTTGAAGATCTCATGGAATACTGTTCAATCCATCATCCAAAAATGGAAAGAGTATGGCACAATTGCAAACCTACCAAAACATGGCTGTCCACCTAAACTGGTAGGCTGGGCAAGGAGAGCACTAATCCGTGAAGCAGCCAAGTGGCCCATGGTAACTCTGGGGGAGCTGCAGAGATTCACAGCTCGGGTGGGAGAATCTGTCCACAGAACAACTATTATGCCCCGTACACACGGTCGGACTTTGTTCGGACATTCCGACAATGAAATCCTAGGATTTTTTCCGACGGATGTTGGCTCAAACTTGTCTTGCATACACACGGTCACACAAAGTTGTCGGAAAATCCGATCGTTTTAAATGCGGTAACGTAAAACACGTACGTCGGGACTATAAACGGGGCAGTGGCCAATAGCTTTCATCTCTTTATTTATTCTGAGCATGCGTGGCACTTTGTCCGTCGGATTTGTGTATACACGATCTGAATTTCCGACAACGGATTTTGTTGTCGGAAAATTTTATATCCTGCTCTCAAACTTTATGTGTTGGAAAATCCAATGGAAAATGTGTGATGGAGCCTACACACGGTCAGAATTTCCGACAACAAGGTCCTATCACACATTTTCCATCGGAAAATCCGACCGTGTGTACAGGGCATTAGTCATACACTCCACAAATCTGGCCTTTATGGAAGAGTGGCAAGAAGAAAGAAAACCATAAGAAGTCCCATTTGCAGTTTGGGATAAGCCATGCGGGGGACACAGCAAACATGTGGAAGAAGGTGCTCTGGTCAGATGAGACCAAAATTTAACTTTTTAGCCTAAAAAAGAAAAGGGCTATGTGTGTCAGAAAACTAACACTGCACATCACCCTGAACGCACCATCTATTGTGAAACATAGTGGTGGCAGCATTATGTTGTGGGGATGCTTTTCTTCAACAAGGACAGGTAAGCTGGTCAGAGTTGATGGGAAGATGAATAGAGCCAAATACAGGGTCATTTTATAAGAAAACCTGTTAGAGTCTGCAAAAGACTTGAGAGGCGGTGGTTCACCTTCTAGCAGGACAACAACCCTAAACATACAGCCATAGCTACAATGGAATGGTTTAGATCAAAGCATATTCATGTGTTAGAATGGCCTAGTCAATGTCCAGACCTAAATCCAATTGAGAATCTGTGGCAAGATTTGAAAATTGCTGTTCACAGACACTCTCCATCCAATCTGACAGAGCTTGAGCTATTTTGAAAAAAAATAATGGGCAAAAATGGCTGGTAGAGACATCCCCTAAATGACTTGCAGCTGTAATTGCAGTAAAAGGTGGTTTTACAAAGTATTGACAAATGCACGCCACACGTTTCACATATTTATTTGTAAACAATTTTGAATACCATTTATCATTTTCCTTTCACTTCACAATTGTGTGCCACTTTGTGTTGGTCTATCACATAAAATACAGTTTAATCTTTGATTGTAACATAAGAAAATGTAGAAAATTTTAAAGGGTATGAATACTCTTTCAAGGCACTATATATATATTCACTTGTAGAGGAGAACCGCACTCTGCTTACAGTTTAGTGCCAGCAATCAGGTCTTCCCACCGATCTTGTATATAGAAAAAAGTCCAAGAGGTTGCTGCACTTAAAAACTTCTATGCTTTATTTCACAATATCTTCAGGAGAGATTTACAGATTTATGGATGGATGGATGGATTACGTTTCGGGCTAGTCAGCTTACGCCCTTCCTGAGATCCATTGAAGCACATCTGAAGGTTTCATTCAATCATTCATTTAAATACAGGTTTAGTGAAGTACTTCACATATGGAATCAATATGGCTAATTAGTTCAAATCGCATACCATTTAACATCTATATATGCATATATTTATCTATAACATGCCATTAGAGCAAGGATAAGCAGCAGGTGTCAAATCTCTCATTCTCCTCACTCGCATTTTAATATATTCAGAATACCTATAAAAATGCAGGGAAATGGTACATTCATGAGTAAAAACAAAAAGATATCCCCATCATAAAGTTATTTTATCTGGCTATTTTTAAATGCTTATTCCAACAATTAAACAAATAAATAAAGATCCAAATCAACATTTAAGCCATATGGAGCAATCGTATTTAAAAAATGTTTCCAGTATACTTCTCTTTTTCTTAGAATCAATTCACGGTTGCCCCCTCTCCTATTTTTCTCAATACCTTCTAGGACCATATATTTTAATTGTGATACATCGTGGCCAAATTCCAAAAAGTGCCTCGCCAGCGGTAATTGAGTTAGTTTATCTCGTATTGCGTATTTGTGTCTCACTATCCTGTCTTTTATTTTTTGTGTAGTCTCCCCTACATAAACTAAACTGCACAGGCACTTTATGGCATAAATTACATATGAGGATTGGCATGTATAGTAACCCCGTATGGGGATATTGAAACCCCTATGTGGATGTGTAAAGTATTTACCTTTAATCATAGAGTTACATTGTATGCATGACAAGCAGGGATACAATCCCAGATTTTTTGGTTTTGTCTAAAACTGAATTAAGTGTTAAGCATACTATTCTGGTGTGTCCACTGCCACAACTAAAGAATTATCAATATTATCAATCAAAAACATGGGTTTAAAACCAAAAAGCACTAAAGTACCACCCACTTCATGTGCTACTGTAGAGGTATATATAGAGAAAGTGGAAAATGACATAAAAAAATTTTTGTGTGATAGAGATAAGAGAGACCATATTCCTCACAATCTAAATAGAGATGAGATTGCAGCATTAAACTCCTTGTCAGTCCGGCGTGATATCACTATCAAGCCGGCTGACAAGGGGGAGCTATTGTGGTAATGGACACATCCATGTATGAAAATGAAGTTATGAAACATCTTAGTGATACTCTTACTTATAAAAGACTTGATTGCTGTCCTGTTTTTAAAGTACAAAAAAGGATAAAAACAACCTTAACTAAGGCAGTCAAACAAAAAATCATTGATGATGAAACTATGGAGTTTTTGATATGTCAACATCCGGTTACACCGGTACTGTATATGTTACCAAAAATCCACAAAGACCCCAAAAATCCCCCGGGACGTCCCATTGTATCAGGGATGGAATCTGTGACAACACATCTAGCACAATATCTGGATAAGTGTTTGACACCATTGCTATTAAACACTAAATCATTTATAAGAGATACTACTGATTTTTTGTCAAAAATTCAAGATATAAACTTGTCATCAGATTCCATCGTGATATCATTGGACGTCTCTAGTTTATTTACTATCATTCCACATGATTTAGGAATAGAGGCATGTCAGCGATTGTTAATTCAATCAGGCATCTACAAAACCAAACAAATTTAATTTCTGCTTGACCTTTTGAAAATTACTCTTGAAGAGAACTATTTTCTTTTCAGGGATACTCATTTCTTGCAACTGAACGGAGCAGCGACGGGTTCAAATGTTGCACCCCCATATGTGAACGCATTTATGAATATGATAGAGACGTCCTTTATTTATGTCAATGATTTATTTTTAAAACACTGCCAATGTTGGTACAGATTTGTGGACAATATTTTCACTATATGGGATGGTAACATGGAAAGCCTATACTTATTTGATAAATACATTAACCATTTAGTACCTGGATTAAAGTTTAACATTGAAATTGGTAAAAATGAGATCTCCTTTCTTGATACTCTTCTCAAATTGAACAATGGGCAGATTACTACCGACTTATATGTGAAACCCCCGGACCATAACCAATTGCTACATTTTAATAGCTTTCATCCCCCAAACGTTTTTTCATCCATCCCAAAAAGTCAGATGATGAGGGTACAGCGGATCATGAGTGACCAGCTGTGCCGTGATCAGAGACTTAATGAAATAAAAAACAAACTTACTAGTAGAAGATACCCACAAGCTTTAGTTAATATCGATTACTCTAATACAGATTATAACAGATCACCCCGAAAGGAAAACAAGAGAATCCCCTTTATTATGCAGTATCATCCCTTCTCCAACAAAATCAACCAAATTGTCAAAAGACATTGGAATCTTTTAAGATCCAGTTACCCCATGGTACAGGAATTCTGGAATCCACCCATGTCCTCCTATAGAAAAGGTAGAACGATACGAGATCGATTGATTAAATCTGATCAACCTGTGGCTGCAGCAGCCAAACTAACCTTTCTGGGACCAAAAAATCTGGGATCGTATCCCTGCTTGTCATGCATACAATGTAACTCTATGATTAAAGGTAAATACTTTACACATCCACATAGGGGATTCAATATCCCCATATGGGGTTATTATACATGCCAATCCTCATATGTAATTTATGCCATAAAGTGCCCATGCGGTTTAGTTTATGTAGGGGAGACTACACAAAAAATAAAAGACAGGATAGCGAGACACAAATACTCAATACGAGATAAACTAACCCAATTACCGCTGGCGAGACACTTTTTGGAATTTGGCCACAATGTATCACAATTAAAATATATGGTCCTAGAAGGTATTGAGAAAAATAGGAGAGGGGGCAACCGTGAATTGATTCTAAGAAAAAGAGAAGTATACTGGATACATTTTTTAAATACGATTGCTCCATATGGCTTAAATGTTGATTTGGATCTTTATTTATTTGTTTAATTGTTGGAATAAGCATTTAAAAATAGCCAGATAAAATAACTTTATGATGGGGATATCTTTTTGTTTTTACTCATGAATATACCATTTCCCTGCATTTTTATAGGTATTCTGAATATATTAAAATGCGAGTGAGGAGAATGAGAGATTTGACACCTGTTGCTTATCCTTGCTCTAATGGCATGTTATAGATAAATATATGCATATATAGATGTTAAATGGTATGCGATTTGAACTAATTAGCCATATTGATTCCATATGTGAAGTACTTCACTAAACCTGTATTTAAATGAATGATTGGAATGAAACCTTCAGATGTGCTTCAATGAATCTCAGGAAGGGAGTAAGCTGACTAGCCCGAAACGTAATCCATCCATCCATCCATATCTGAATCTACTCATGTCTGAAACTGTGTAGGCATTTCTTGCCTTTGATATTGCTTGAAAGGATTATACATGCTTTGTAAATCTCTCCTGAAGATATTGTGAAATAAAGCAAAGAAGTTTTTAAGTGCAGCAACCTCTTGGACTTTTATATATATATATATATATATATATATATATATATATATATATATGCTTTATTTAGCACAAGGTATGGTGCTGGGAGGAAGTATCCAACTCTCAGAAAATGACTGACGCTGTGGTCCTGCAATGTTTATTTGGAGGGTTTTTTATGTGATGTCTCTCTTAGTTGCCTTTGGGAAAAAGCTGCTAAGCATGGGCAAAATAGCCATCTTTGAGAATCAGCCATCAAATATTTTTGGTCTCTCATTGACAAAAGGGTAAAATACTGATCCAACCATTTCTACATATGCTGTGCCTTGTTTTATAATTTGCATGAAAAAATAGCAAACACACTGGGGTTTATTTACTAAAGCTAAAGAGTGCAAATTCAGTCACACTTCTGCATAGAAACCAATCAGCTTCCAGGTTTTATTGCTAAAGTTTAATTGAACAAGCTAAGTTTAGAAGCTGATTGGTTTCTATGCAGAAGTGTGACTAATTTTGCACTCTCTAGCTTTAGTAAATAAACACCATTAGATTGTTTCACTCCAACTGTTTAACATTAGATGGGAAATACAGAAGAGTGTCATTATAATACATGCCTCCTAGGTGTCTGCTTTTTTGCTGGGAGGCATTTATTCCAAAATAGATATCCTAAAAATACATTATTATTAGGCAACAGGAACATATTGTAAGGGGAATTTCAAGAAGAAAAAAAAACAATAATTGGCAAACAGAACAGGTATATGATACTTAATATTCTACATTGAATATCATCATTCATATTGAACAGCAATCATTCAATAGTATAGCAATATCAGAAACATGGGTCAACACAGAGAAAGGGGTGGACTCTGAGCTGGAGGTTTATGAGTTTATGCACATAGATCGACAAAATAAAGGTGGTGGAGGAGTTGGAATTTATGTGGATACAATTCTTGATTTCAGCCTGTTGGATAATATGTTAACTGTTATTAACAATGTGCTTGAATGTATATCAATTGAAATATACAGAGAAAAACATAAACCCGTAATATTTAGCTGTATCTGCAGGACACCAGGTTCTAGTATTGAGCAGTTCAAGGATTGACTAGAGGGAATGTTTATAAAAAAAAACTATTCTCATTTGTGGAGATTTTAGCATTGAGTTGCTTAATCCAAATAAACATAAAATGACAGATAATTTTATTAACACTATACATAGTATGAATCTGTACCCGAAAATCACCAGACCCACTAGAATAACTTCTTACTGTACCACTTTAATTGATAACATATTTACGAATGATATTATATACAGTATAATAATTGGACTATTAATTAGTGACATTAATGATCATCTGACAGTTTTTACAGTATTTGACAACTTCAGGACTAATTGACCCAATAACAAAATAGTATATAGAAGAAGGAGAACAGAAGAAAAAATAACAGCATTTAACAATGATTTAATAGTACAAAAATGGGACATTGCATATGATGGCAATAATATAAATATGATGAATTAGTAAGCATATTTAAAAGACTATATGATAAAAATTGTCTTATAGAAAAATTTAACAGGGGGGGCGTGTCCGAGCGTGAACGGAGAAGGACGTGCTGTGGTTGAGCTCTGTTGCCTCTGGCAGTATCCACAGCCATCCCGCATCAGCGTTTTAGGATTGCTCCACTAAACACTTCGTACGGATTCCTGGACATCCCCCCGAGCCGACCCCCGCTTGTTTGGAGTGTGCCGGCCGTCCGCTCACTCTGCTGTCCGGCCCGCAGCCGGCTCCATCCACAGAAGCCCGGTCGCCATCTTGAGGCCTACGGGGCCTCGGGGTTCCCCACGCTCAAGTGCCACGATCGGTGGCACTGGTAGCTGCCTCTCCCGGGAGTGCTTGTGGTGGCTCCCATGGTCCAGGAATAGAGAGCCTGGGAGACCTAAGGGCCACTAGAGGACGGGGGATGGCACTCCGGAGACAGAGGTGAGGGGCAGCCATCTTGCTGCTCCCGGAACCCTCCAGCATTGGAATTTTGCCACCGGGCCCTCCATCTAGACTCCTGGACATCCCCTGAGCTGACCCCCACTTGTTTGGAACATTCCAGCCGTACACCCGCTCGACTATCCGGCCTGAGACAGAGGTGAGAGGCGGCCATCTTGCTACACCCTGAACCCACCAGTAGCTACCTCATTCCCCCCTGAGCCAGACCCAAACCCCACAACTATATAAAAGTATCCTGCTCGGGGGGGTTGACCTGGGCTGCACAATTGTGAGACTTGCCTCTTAGAAAAGTCCCTATCCACATATACGGGTGCAGCGCCCATCTTGCTACACCCGCACAGACCAGAGTTTCTCTCCTTAGAAACTCTGGAACACCCCAGCGGTTGAGACGGCCTCCTCGGGTCCCTAGCTGAGATCCCCCGGTGGGCTGCTCTTAGCATTGCAGTCAGCGACCGCCATCTTGCTACACCTCCTAGACTGATTCTACTAAAGTCCTGGATGTATGATCCTTACCTCAAGTTCCTGCGCACACCTCACTGGACAACATATAGCCCCACAACAGTCTCTGAGCCAGCTGTCACCCTAGGATTAGGGTGATAAAATGAACTAAAATCATAATCATATTAATAAGTGGGGGCACATGCGAGACGCGATGCAGTTCACCATCTGTAATTAAGACTCCATCGATTCAGTGAGGATTTAACACACACTGCAAGGATCAATTACCTTAAACTGCTATATAATTTTTTTTTTTTTTTTAACATCCCTGTAGTTTATACTAGTGCATGCCATCAAACAAGAAGGCATTCAATCGCCGTGCGCAACAACACTCCTTAATCACATATCCACTGCGCAATAAAGAGCAGAAGATTATGGCCCATAAAGGTGCTAGTTCATCGCCTGTACAATCCCCTGCAGCTACCAGTGGCCCTCCGCATAAGTCTTCTTCGACACATAATAACCATGATCTCCCTTCTCAGATCATAAAAAAAGACTTAGACTCCAGCTTAACCAAGATCTATGAAAAACTGGTAGACAAAATACAATGCGAACTCCAAAAAACAATAACACACTAACACAAGAAATAGTAACCCTTAGAAGACGCACAGATGTTCTAGAAACCAAACATAATGAGCTATCACTTGCATATAATGATCTTAGAAGGGACTTTGAACGTTTAGCTGAAAACCACTCATACTTACAATCACAAGCGGAAGATTTGGACAATCGAAATTGTAGGAACAACCTGAGGATTCGTGGTATTCCAGAGTCTGTCACCGATCTGATGCCAGCAGTATCCAAACTGTTCCACAATCTCCTTCCTGATCTACCTCCATCCTCATTTGTATGTGACAGAATTCATAGGGCCTTGCGTCCTAAACCACCCCCAGACAAACTTTCACGTGACATCATTCTATGCATGAAAGACTTCATCATAAAAGAAAGCATACTAAGAGCATCTAGGAATATGCATAACATTGAATGGCACAAAAATTCAAATATTTCCAGACATCTCACAAGCTACCTTGGAAAGGAGACGCAAAATGAAAGAGATAACCTCGGTATTACAATCAGCTCATATTAGATACCGGTGGGGTTTTCCATTAAAATTAACTGTGCCACACAATGGCACCACCTATACAGTCTTCAACATCTCAGAAGGTAAAGATCTGCTTGTAAAGTTGGGTCTCTTAGATCCAGGTGCAGTTGCAAGACCTCCTACCACCCCTCATACTTCACCTATCTGGGCCACCCCAGCCACGCATTGTGGACAAGGAAGATGGCATCCATCACTCAGAAATCTGGATGTCTAAAGATAAAGCTGACGCATACCTGCGACCGAAAGTTCACCCTTTTTATATTTGTTTTTTGTTTTTTTATCTTCTTTTTTTCCTCGCAAGATTCAAAGAACAATTTTTTTAGTTCTAAAAATGTGCGAGTTTTGAAGTTTGATTTACTGTGATTAGTAAACAGCATTCCTACACCTTTAAAAGGTAATAGGTTGGTATATCATAGTTCCTTCTATGCGATCTTTTGCGATCTTATACATTTAACTGTTTTTTTTTCTACTAATTTTTGCAACATATGTCACAGCATGCTCTTATATTTTTGTTTATAGATTCCTCGCTGAGGCTGATCTGCTCTGCCTCTGCTAGTTTGTCCCCCTACTCACAAAGGACTCCATAAGCATGATTCAACTAGTGGATACACTTCCAAGACTGATCATGCTATCTATTGTTTTAATGGTGGATGCTCCATTTGTGAGTAATGGACAGTATTGTCCACAACAATATTATTTTCGGTCAGGTAGTGTTTCTCACCCTGACCCCCAAGCTATAAATAATATTTTTCATAGTTATACTAATATATTCTATTTTTTACAAAATTTTCAAAAGGTCCAACAAATACTTTCAATTTTTCTTAAGGCATCATGATGGTGCGTCGTTGTGCAACGTAGCACTGTTATTATCTAGGAGTTTATTATTTTCAAGGTTCTACTGTTCAAGTACCCTAATCTCCAGTGTTTACATATATAAGTACAGTTAGTCATTTGATATAGATAGGTCAACAAGAAAATACTCATGCAAGATATTGACGTATATTTCGAAATATTATATTCTTGAAGATATAGATGGCATCACAATGATCACCAGATTTTCCACTATCTCAGGTAATTTTTCATTTTTAATGTTAATGGTGTTAACCACATTACTAATACCACACTCTGTGATATGCTCCTCCCCGGGCCTTGTGATCCATTGCCACTACCTTATAACTATCAGCTCTATTTAACAACAATACAACGGCTCTTAGGGTGATTTCTCACAATGCCCAGGGCATTAATTCACCTCACAAGAGAAAGAAATCTTTTCACAACTACAAAAGATTAGGAGCGGATATAATATTAATGCAAGAAACTCACTTTGCAACAGATAAACACCCTACATTTATTGACAAGAGCTTCAGTCAATTTTATTGCACTACTTACAAAATAAAATCTAGGGGTGCTGCTATATTTATTAGAAACTCGGTAGTATTCGAGGTTCAGAATGTCTTTAAAGACCCAAATAGTCATTATTTAATTTTGAAAGACTCAATTAAAGGACGTTCTATCACTATTTCCTCAGTATATACTCCAAATGACGCCCATTCAAACTTTTTCAACAAATTTTTTGACACTCTAGACAATTATCATTCCACACATCTTATAGTGGGTGGCGACTTCAATTCAGCCGCTCATTCGGCTCTAGACAGAAGCAAAGTTGTCCCATCCTCTAAAGCTTTCCCCAAATCTTTGAACAGATCTCTTTATAATCATCAATTAGTTGATACTTATAGAGCCCACAACATAGGTATCAAATCCTACACATTCTATTCCCACCCGCATAACAGCTTCGCCCGACTTGATTACATCTTCTGCACCCCAATCCTACTTGCCAATTGTGATCACCACATAGTCTCCTTTAACACTTTACGCATAGGTCTAACCAACACATCTCACTCATGGCGAATAAACGATTCCTTGCTAACAGATCCATCATGCAAACAACAAATTCTATCTCACCTTGAGCAATATTTTGCACAAAACGTAACACCAGACATGTCTTCTACAAATATATGGATGGCGCATAAAGCGATAATGAGAGGCCATCTGATAAATATTGCCTCAATTAAAAACAAAACCAAACTTGCAGATATTATTGGGCGGCACAGTGGTGGAGTGGGTAGCACTCTCACCTAGCAGTAAAAAGGGTCGCTGTTTTGAATCCCAACAACGACACTACCTGCCTGGAGTTTGCATGTTCTCCCTGTGCCTGCGTGGGTTTCCTCCAGGTACTCCGGTTTCCTCCCACACTCCAAAGACATGCTGGTAGGTTAATTGGCGTCTGTCCAAAAAAAAAAAAAATTGGCCCTAGTATATGAATGTGAGTTGGGGACCTTGGATTGTGGGCTCCTTGAGGGTAGGGACTGATGTGAGGGTGTACTCACTCAGGTTGAACTGGATGGACTGGTGTCTTTATTCAGCCTTACTATATAACTATATTAGGTCCCTCACGAAAGATCTAGACCACTTATACCACAGAAAAAACCAAAATCCATCTAGTGACCTCTTCAAACAGATTCAAGAGCAACGCACTTCCTTAGACACAATATTAACATCGGACACCGAAAAAGCCCTTAGATGGTCCAAAGCTAGATTCTTACTCAACAGCAATTCATATTCCACCATGTTCGCTAGAAAACTAAATCAATCTATGAAACCACCCCACACCTACAAATTGAGGCACCCACCTGGAAATACAGTATCCCATCCCAAAGAAGTCATGAATCTGTTCTTAGACTTCAATCACCTCCCAAAAAGTTCTCCCTGGACTGGCTTTACGACATTACATTACCCACTCTATCTAGGGAACAAATTGAATCTCTTAATGCCCCTTGTACAGACTTAGAAATTAACAGAATCATTGGAACATTAAAGATATCCACAGCCCCAGGCCTGGACGGCTATTCCGCATCTTACTATAAAAAATTTGCCCTTACCATAACCGCACACCTTACTAAATTGTATAATAATCTTACAAGGCGGCTATTTCCCATCTGAAATGCTTTTAGCGAACATGTCCCTTCTTCCCAAACCAAATAAAGACCACTCCGCCCCTCAGAACAACCGCCCAATTTCAGTTATTGACAACGACTTAAAAATAATTGGCCGTATGTTGGCAGATAGATTGTCTGTTGTCATCTCCCCATTAGTGGATCCTGATCAAACAGGCTTCATTCCCAACAGACAAATAACAGACAACATACGATTGACCACAAATATCATTCAAGATTCCAACATACGCTCCAAATCCGCATTACTACTTAGTCTTGATATACACAAAGCTTTTGATAGCGTTTCCTGGTCATATCTTGACAATCTACTCCCCAAATATAGCATCAACGATGAATTCCTACATGGCTTTAAGGCTCTCTATCACAACCCACACACGTATCAAACTCCCAGGCATCAATTCTGACTTTTTCCCTCTGACCAAAGGTACCAGACAGGGTTGCCCCCTCTCCCCACTACTTTTCACCCTCGTGATTGAGCCCCTTGCCTGCACTATCAGAAACAACACAGACATTCAAGGATATTTTAAGGGATCCAAAGAATATAAGCTAAGCCTCTATGCAGATGATGTGCTTCTGTTTATAACAGACCCTCTTATCTCCCTACCCAATCTAACTAAAACCCTGGACATCTTCCATGACCTGACAGGACTGGGTTTTAATCTATCTATGTGCTCTGCTTTACCAATCAATATTCCTCCAGCCTTAATATCTTTACTTAAAGACAAATTCCCATTCAACTGGAATGCGGATTCATTCAGATATCTAGGTATTCAGATTACACCTTCATATGAAACATTATACCAAGCAAATTACACTCCCTTATTTAATAGTATTAAAAATCTACTTAAACTTTGGTCATCTTACCAGATTTCATTGTTGGGCAGAATAGTTGCCGTAAAAATGATGATATTACCTAAACTTTTATTTGTTTTTCAGAGCCCTTCCTCTTATTTTACCTAAAAAAACATTTGATTCTTTACAGAGAGAGATAAATAAATTAATTTGGCTAAACAAGAAACCCAGATTTAGCTACTCCCTTATGTTTAGACCCCAAATAAAAGGAGGCCTCAGCATTCCTAACCTTTGGCTTTATTATCTGTCGGCCAGATTCACCCAATTAGCCCAATGGTATGCCCCCTCACCCCAAATCCCCTGGCTCCGGTTCGAGGAAGAATCTATCCTACCATATAACCTACAAGGACTTCTCTGGTCTAAAACCATCCCTCCACAAAAAATTAGACCCTTAAACCTTATCGTCACTCACACCCTTCAACTATGGAACAGACAGGTCTCTAAATTTAATTTATCCTCTGACACTCCCCCCCGGCTTCCTTTTTAGGTGACCCTCGTTTCCCTCCCCCAGATAGAGCTCAAGATCAAAACATTCTAATGAATTGGAAATCACATAACCTAACCCCCCTAAAATCGCTTTCCCACAACAATTCGTTTATCACTTTCTCCAATCTACAAACAATATATAATTTCCCACCTTCAGAATTAGAGATGTATATAAATATAAGACAATTCTATCAGAAATATTACTCACTTACACTCCACCCCCCCCCCATACATAATTTTAACAAAATTTGAACACAATTTGAACAAATTTGTATCTCCTCCCCCCCGTGACAGGGGTTTAATCTCTAGAATATATAAAAACTTAAATGAGATAAACATGCCTGAGAAATCACATCCCATGCTACAATGGGAATCAGATTTAAATACATCATTTACTCTTGATCAATGGGAAACTATTTTCACAAATCTCCATAAATGTACCAAAACAACCTCAATCAGAGAATCAGCCATTAAACTGCTATATAGATGGTATCTTACCCCTGCTAAACTTAACTCATTTTACCCCTCACTATCCCCACTCTGCTTCAGGGGTTGCCCCTCTCAGGGAACACATCTACATATCTTTTGGGACTGTCCCCACATAAAAAACACCTGGAATAAGGCTAGCATAATCATAAAAAAAATATCCGGTAGAAAGATTTCTCTTACACCCCAAATCTGCCTTCTATTCTCCCCTATACAGGATATTCCAATGACAACAACAAGACTAATTCATACATTCCTCAGCTCTATTCATTGGGCCATAGCTTTTAATTGGCGCTCCACCTCGGTACCTTGGCCACAAATTCTTAACCTCATGACGAATATCAAACTTTCTGAAAGAATTCATCACACGTTATATGATTCAATGTCTCTTCATCAAAAAAAATGGACTCTTTGGGATACCACTTCTCTGATTTAAAATAGGAGAAGGGGGTAAAGAGAAAAAAAGAAAGAAAAATGTAAGAAAGAAGGTATTTTTCTGTTTCATCTTTCCCATCTTCTTTTCTTAACATATACTCAATTGTCATCATTTGTTCCCTCCACTACAATACTCTTGATTGGCCTGATTATAATACTATGCATCTTTTTTGTCACCTGACTTACCATATCCCTCTTTTTATTTCCTGTACAACATTCACTGTTAAAAATATTTGTACACATACCTGTACTATCATTGTAATTGTTTTATACCTTGACCTTTTACATAATAAAAATCGTTTGTAAACAAAGAAAAATTTTACAGGAAATTAAAATATATTCATCTTTGGATTACAAAAGGTTTACAAAATGCCCGTAAAAAAGTAAAATACACTATACAGAGAATTCATGGCACAGAGAACTAAGGATGCAGAAATTAAGTATAAAAAATATAAAAACAAGTTAACCAGTATTATGAGAATAGCTAGAAAAGAATATTATAATAAATTACTGAAAAATAATAGGAATAACATTAAAGGGATATGGAATATATTGAATACTGTAATAAAAATGACTTTAGACAAGTGAGTGAGTTACCATAAATATTTTATTATTGTAAATTTCCCTTATTAGTAGCCGGGAGGATTAACTTAATAAAAATGGCGTGGGTCCCCCAGTTGTTGTATGTCTTTAACAACTCCCCAATTAGGATACCCCGTAAGTGGTTCCTACGAATATACTCACAATTTCACTATTTAATTTGGCGTAAAAAAAACAGACTGCATTAGTTTAACTGTTTTGCAAATGGGAAAGTATCAGGGGGGCCTGGCTGTCCCGCACTCTAGGGCTTATTTTATATCATATCAGGTACAACAATTGGGGGGATGGGGCTTACAGGATCCCATGTACCCCATTAGGGCCTTGCTTATACCAGAAGAGTCTGACTATTCTGCTCTGGCACATTTGGAGTAGGGTTTTTCTCATCTATCATTTGATCTCCCAACTATTACTCTTTTGAAAACTCTGTGGAAATATGTCAAGGTGACTTTAGGTATTCATGGCTTTTTATCATGTGCACCACTTTGGCATAATTCCCATTATAAGGAGGTATTGAAACTGTAATGGTTCCGTGACTGGGAGAGACTGGAGGTCAGATATATCTCTCAATTATATGATGGAAGAATATTTAAACCTTTTATAGAGATACAAAGGGAATGCAATATCCCTACAAGACAATTTTACAAATACTTGCAACTGAGACAGGCTTTAAATGCCCAATCCCGGGTTTCTAGACTCATATTGGTGGACCATCTTATTTTAGGTGAGGTCTTATTGGCGATGGATAAGAGGGGCATGATTTCTCGGGTCTATTCCACGTTACTTAATTAATTAAAGAGGGCCTCGGACCAGCTTTGCAGAAGGGGATGGGAAAGAGATGTATGTAATATTGATGGAGATATATGGGAAGCTTGTCTATCAGCTGCTCATTTGGTGTCGGTGTCGGCCTCACAGAAACTATCTCATCTCGTTCTGCTTCACAGAGCATATAGGACACCCTTTCAGTTACATAAGTGGGGTTGCAGAGATACACCTTTATGTCAGAAGTGCGAACGAGAACATGGGGACCTACTCCACATGGTATGAAGATGCCCCAAGCTCTTTCGTTATTGGATAGAGGTCATAACCACCATCTCACAGGTATATTACTTCCAGATAGACAGGGACCCTGTGTCACAAGTTAGCCTACAGTTTCCTGCTTGTGTACTCTTACCTCCTTGTTGCAGTGTTTCTCTATATGATTCCTTTCACTGTGACTTGGCTGTGCTCACCTATGGGCGTCGTCTGCTATTCTGTGGCCCTTTATTTCCTTCCCTTCCATCACTTCCTGGCCTGCATCCTAGTTTGCTTGTCTATATAATACACTTTCAGTGTAACCCACATTGCTTGAACAACTTTATAGTTCTCTGAGCTCCTGTTTGCATACTGTGTCTGACTACCTGTGTACTGACCCAGGCTTTGTTTACCATCTGTGCTTGTTCGCTGCCCACCCTGATCTTGGCTTGTCTTATGGATTCCCTTTTGCCTGTTGCTTGTGCTCTGCACACATGAGTGGTCTCTGCATCCTCAGCTAGGCGTACCTGGGGGGCCATGACCTGGTTCCAGCTTGCTGCAAGGCCATCACCACCATCAGGGGCTCTGGTGAAGAAGAAGGCTGGAGCTTAGACTCCACGCCCTGGGGAACCCTTAGTTGGCAATCTACCAGAGCTCACTACCACAGACTCCTGACAGTTTGCTTCGGCCATGAGCTCCTCGGAGACCTTGCAGCCTCTTCCAGCAGGCCTATCAAGAATGGATTATGCAGTGTCTGCAGGAACTTTTCTCCTGTTTGGATCAGCCACAGCTTGTGCCCACTTCTTCACCCTCCGTTCTGGCTTCTGTTTCAGCCCCTGCTGCTCCAGCTCCCGCAGTCCCTCCAGCAGAGAGCAGTCCTTCAAAACTCCAGCTGCCTCCACCTCACTTCTCTGGTGATCCTAAAGCTTGTCAGGGCTTCATCAATTAGTGCTCAATCCACTTTGAGCTAGGCCATTATTTTCCTACTGATCGTTCCAAGGTGGTGATCTACTTTGAGCTAGGCCATTATTTTCCTACTGATCGTTCCAAGGAATGTCAAGATCCTACTGTTTCCAGTCTCTCTGCCTTACTGCAAGCTTTTCGTAACACCTTTGATGTTCCTGGCAGGGCCTCATCCGATTCTGGAGCTCTTCTTTGGCTTTGTCAAGGAAACATGACTGTTGGTCAATATGCAGTTCAGTTTTGCACATTGGCTTCAGAACTGGCATGTAATAATGAGGCCCTTACTGCAACCTTTTGGCAAGGTCTAGCAAATCATATTAAGGATGAATTAGCTGGCAAAACTATACCCACCAACCTGGATGACTTGATCTCCCTTAGCATCCAAATCGATGTTCGTTTCTAGAAGCGAGATCTGGTAAGGACTGATCCATGCTGCCCCTCAGTGGGTCACTTTGCCCCTGTTCTTTAGAAAGCTCCAGAACAACCCATCTCTTCAGCTGTGTCAGCTTCTGAAGAACCTATGCAATTAGGCTAGACACGCCTCACGCCACAAGAGTGGTCACATTGGTCTGAGTGGTCACATTGTCTGAGACTCGGTCTATGTCTTTACTGTGGAGCTGATGGTCATATAATAAAGTCCTGTGCTGTACACTCAGATCTAGGTCGCTTAGAGGGAGGTGATCAAGACCAGGACCTGAATTCTGCCATTGACCCTCGATTCATCATACCTGTCACCATTCATTGAGCCCTGAACTCATATCAAGTTTCTGCATATGTGGACTCTGGGGCAGCTGGGAATTTCATTGAGCAGTCCTTGGCCACTGAATTGGGCATTCCTCTCATTCCCTTGGCAATGCCTCTATCAGTATCTGCAATGGATGGCTCTACCTTGGCCTTAGGACCTCTACAGTTTCGAACTGCCCCCATAACTATGCATGTAGGTGTCCTTCATCCTGGTAAAGTCTCCTTCCTGATTCTTCCTAAGTCCTCTATCCCCATCATTATTGGACTTCCATGGTTGCAGAAAGACTCACCCTATCTGGATTGGAACTCTGGCCAAGTGTTATGTTGGGGGTCGCAATGCCATCAGACTTGTCTCCCTAAGGTCTCCTGCTTGTGTACTCTTACCTCCTTGCTGCAGTATTTCTCTACCTGATTCCTTTCACATGTGTGGCTTGGCTGTGCTCACCTATGGGTGTCATCTGCTATTCTGTGGACCTTTATTTCCTTCCCTTACATCACTTCCTGGCCTGCCTCTTAGTTTGCTTGTCTATATAAGACATGCTCAGTGTATCCCACATTACCTGAGCAACTTCATAGTTCTCTGAGTTCCTGTTTGCATACCTCTTGTCTATACTGTGTCTGACTACCTGTTTACTGACCCCAGTTTCATTTACCGTCTGTACTTTTTCGCTGCACGCCCTGATCTCAGCTTGTCTTTTGGATTCCCTTTTGCCTGCTGCTTGTACTCTGCACATGCAAGTGGTCTCCTTCTTGGCTAGATGTACTTGGGGGCCGTGACCTGGTCCCAGGTTGCTGCATGGCCATCCCCACCATCAGGGGCTCTGGTAAAGAAGCAGGCTGGGGCTTAGACTCCACACCCTGGGGAACCCTGAGTTGGTGATCTACAAGATCTCACTACCACAGACTCCTGACACCCTGTTGTTTGTCTCTTGGGAGTACTGGAAGAAGATAGCTTAACTCCAAATGAACATGTGGCAATTTTGCTATTACTTTATGTTGCACGCAAATTGGTAGGTTCTGGATCTCTCCCAGAGTGCTCATTAAAAAACAATGGGTGGATCAGGTAAATTACAATGCTTTTTCAGGAGAAAATTACATATCTACATAGAAAGGTTCTTAAAAAAATATTTTCTTTATGGCAACCATGGCCAGATGTCCCAGGTCTTGCACCACATCAACTAGTGCTAAATAGATTATTGGAGGGATGATGTTGTGAGGGAAGATATCCATCGCGTGAGGGTTTAGTACATGAGGATGTTTTCCTTCTTTCCTCTGTTACTCTGTTAGTTTTATTTTTTTATTATTTTTCATGGATCTTATTTTGTATTGTAACTTTGCTGTTGCAAAGTACATTTTGAAGTTGTACGTGTGTGCTAATTTTATTTTAAAACAAAAAGTTTAGAATAACTTACTGTTACTTGACAATTATGTTTAATGTGACTCACTAATTATCCCTACATGGCATATTGTACTGTAAAGAACATACATGTTGCAGTTTGTGTTGTGTTAAAAAAAAAAAAAAAAACTATTTTCTGACTTAAAAAAATACTTTATTAATAATAATGAGGAAAAGTATAATATGAATGAAGTGGTTATGGTTAATAAGTTCAACACATTATTTGTGAGTAGGGATGAACTTCGAGTTCGAGTCGAACTCATGTTCGACTCGAACACCGGCTGTACGCTAGTTCGCCGAACAGCGAACAATTTGGGGTGTTCGCGGCAAATTTGAAAGCCGCGGAACACCCTTTAAAAGTCTATGGGAGAAATCAAAAGTGCTAATTTTAAAGGCTTATATGCATGGTATTGTCATAAAAAGTGTTTGGGGACCTGGGTCCTGCCCCAGGGGACATGGATCAATGCAAAAAAAAGTTTTAAAAACTGACATTTTTTTGGGAGCAGTGATTTTAATAATGCTTAAAGTGAAAAAATAAAAGTGTAATATTCCTTTAAATTTCATACCTGGGGGATGTCTATAGTATGCCTGTAAAGGGGCACATGTTTCCCGTGTTTAGAACAGTCTGACAGCAAAATGACATTTCAAAGGAAAAAAAGTCATTTAAAACTACTTGTGGCTATTAATGAATTGCCGGTCCAACAATACACATCAAAGTTCTTTGATAAAAACGGCATGGGAATTCCCCACAGGGGAACCCCGAACCAAAATAAAAAAAATGGCATGGGGGTCCCCCTAAATTCCATACCAGGCCCTTCAGGTTTGGTATGGATATTAAGGGGAACCCCGGCCAAAATGTTTTTTAAAAATGGCGTGGGGTCCCCCTCAAAATCTTTACCAGACCCTTCAGGTCTGGTATGGATTTTAAGGGGAACCCCACGCCAAAATAAAAAAAAATGGCGTGGGGTCCCCCCAAAAATCCATACCAGACCCTTATCCAAGCACGCAACCTGGCAGGCCGCAGGAAAAGAGGGGGGGATGAGAGAGCACCCCCCCTCCTGAACCGTACCCAGCCACATGCCCTCAACATTGGGAGGGTGCTTTGGGGTAGCTGGGGTTCCCCTTAATATCCATACCAGACCTGAAGGGCCTGGTATGGAATTTAGGGGGACCCCCACGCCATTTTTTTAATTTTGGTTCAGGGTTCCCCTGTGGGGAATTCCCATGCCGTTTTTATCAATGAACTTTTATGTGTGTTGTCGTACCGGCAATTCATTAATAGCCGCAAGTAGTTTTAAATTACCTTTTTTCTTTTGAAATGTCATTTTGCTGTCAGACTGTTCTAAACAAGGGAAACTTGCGCCCCTTTACAGGCACACTATAGACACCCCCCAGGCATGAAATTTAAAGGAATATTACACTTTTATTGTTTCACTTTAAGCATTATTAAAATCACTGCTCCCGAAAAAACGTCAGTTTTTAAAACTTTTTTTTGCATTGATCCATGTCCCCTGGGGCAGGACCCAGGTCCCCAAACACTTTTTATGACAGTAACTTGCATATAAGCTTTTAAAATTAGCACTTTTGATTATTCATGTTCGTGTCCCATAGACTGTGCCAATGGTGTTCGCGTGTTCAAACAAATTTTTTGCCTGTTCGCATGTTCTGTCTGGTGCGAACTGAACGGGGGGTGTTCGGCTCATCCCTATTTGTAAGTATTAGACCTGATTTTGTAGAACAAATCCCTGATCCAGTAACATCTGAGGAGCAGAATGACAGTTTTATAGATAGAAATTTGAGTTCAATGTTCCTTACAGCAGTGCATGAAAAAGAAATAGATACTGTTGCAAAATTCACAAATAAAACATCTACGGACTGTGATGGCACTGATATGACCATTATTAAAAGGGTAATTGAGTGGATTTCAAAAACTTTAACGCATATTTGTAACGTGTCATTCCAGACTGGCATATTTCCAAACAATAACTCTATATAAAATGAGAGAGCAGACACCATTTCACAAACTATAGGCCTGTGTCATTACTATTACAATTTTCCAAAATTTAAAAAAAACTTTTAATAACTGGCTGGACAGATGTATAGAAAAAAAAATACTCACTGAAGATAAATATGGATTTAGATCAAGTAGAGCATCATCACTGGCATTAATAGATTCATGAGAGGAAATTACACATTCAATAGACTAGAAACAATATATATATAGTTGGGATATTCATAGACTTAAAAAAAGCATTTGATACAATAAACTAGGGATGAGCCGAACACCCCCGGTTCGGTTCGCACCAGAACATGCGAACAGGTAAAAAGTTTGAGCGAACATGCAAACTCTATTAACCACCTCAATACAGGGCACTTACACTCCCTTTCTGCCCAGGCCATTTTTCAGCTTTCAGTGCTGTCACACTTTGAATTACAATTGTGAGGTCATGCTACACTGTAACCATGTTAAATTGTTATCAATTTCTTCACACAAATAGAGCTTTCTTTTGGTAGTTTCTGTCAGTAAATTTTGTAAATAAGTAATTTTTCTCCCTCACTGATGGGTGCTGAGGAGGCATTACTAATGGGCACTGATAGGCTGCACTAATGGGCACTGATGAGGTGGCACTTATGGGCACTGATGAGGCGGCACTTATGGGCACTGATTAGGTGGCACTAATGAGGAGGCATGAATATGCCGCACTTATGGGCACTGATAGGTGGCACTGATAGGCGGCACTGATGGGTGGCACTGGTGGGCACTGGGCACAGATAGGCAGCACTGGTGGGCACAGATAGGCAGCACTGATGGGCACAGTTAGGCAGCATGGATAGATGGCACTGATGGGCGGCAGTGATGAGCATTGATGGGCAGCACTGATAGCCAGCACTGACTGGCATCACTAATGGCCACTGATTGCTGGCACTTGTGAGTAATGATTGTTGGCAATTGTGGGCACTGGTTAGCACTGATTACTGGCAGTGGTGGGCAATCATTGCTGGCACTGGTGGGCACTTAATTGTAATCAGGACACTGATGATCAATGCCCTGATTACATACCTAGCTGTCCCCTGTGAGGAGATGCCACTGATCAGCTCTCCTCTCCTCACACTCTGTCAGTGAGGCGAGGAACACCGATTACCGGCATCTCCGTGTTTACATGTGACCGGCTGTGATTGGACACAGCTGATCACATGGTTAAATAGCCATGGCTGTAGCTCTTTACACAGATCGGGGTCATGCCATGTCCTAGCAATATGGCGTGGCCACGATCGCCACACTGCGCGCCCCCGGGGGCACGCAGGAGCGGTCATTCTGAGAAGCCATCATATGACGCCCACCCAGAATGTGAGCCGCACCTCCCCGCTGGCATTTGATGGTGGGCAGGAGGCAGGTGGTTAAAGTCTATGGGACACGAACATGAAAAATGAAAAGTGCTAGTTTTGAAGGCTTATATGCAAGTTATTGCCATAAAAAAGTATATGGGGACCCTGGTACTTCCCCAGGGGACATGTATCAAAGCAAAAAAAAGTTTTTAAAACAACCGTTTTTTCAGGAGCAGTGATTTTAATAATGCTTAAGGGGAAACAATAAAAATAAAATATTCCTTTAAATATCGTGACTGGGGGATCACTTTCGTCTGCCTGTAAAGTGGCACATCTGTGCAATGTGTAGAACAGTGTTGCAGCAAAAATGCATTTCTAAAGGAAAAAATGTAATTCAAACTTGCTCGCGGCTGTAATGTATTTCCAGCTCCCGGCAATATAGATGAAAACTCAATAAAAAAATTTGTGTGGGTCCCCCCCCGACCGCCCCAGTCCATACCAGGCCCTTCAGGTCTGGTATGGATTTTAAGGGGAACTCCACACCAAAATTTAAAATAAAGCAGCATGCCGCCCCCCAAAATCCATACCAGGCCCTTTGGGTCTGGCATAAATTTTAAGGGGAACTCCACACCAAAATTTTTAAAAGAAATTGCCATAGGGTCCCCCCCAAAATCCATACCAGACCCTGGTCTGAACAAGCAGCCTGGCAGGCCAGGAAAGGGGGGATGAGCGAGTGCCCCCTCCTGAACCATATCAAGCTGCTTGTCTTCAACTTGGGGAGGGCAAGTGGTCTGATATGGTTCAGGAGGGGGTCCCCCCAAAACACCTGTCCCCATGTTGATGTTGATGGGGACAAGGGCCTCTTCCCCGCAACCCTGGTCCAGTGGTTATGGGTGACTGCAGGCTGGGGGCTTATCAGAATCTGGAAGCCACCTTTAACAAGGGGGCCCCCAGATCCCGCACCCTATGTGAATGGGTCGGGGTACATTGTACCTCGACCCATTCACCCAAAAAAGTGTCAAAGTCGCCTGGCAAACCCGAAAAATATATGAAAAAAAACCTCTCCATGGGAGGCCTTCCAGTGACTGCTGTCTCTTGGCTGTGATATAGACAAGGGCGTCCCCCCAAAGCACCCTCCCCATGTTGAGGGCAAGCGGCCTGGTATGGTTCAGGAGTGGGGGCGCTCGCTCATCCCTCTCCCTTTCCTGGCCTGCCTGGCTGCTTGCTCGGATAAGGGTCTGGTATGGATTTTGGGGGGACCCCACACCATTTTTTTAAATTTTGGCATGGAGTTCTCCTTAAAATCTATGCCAGACCCAAAGACCTGTTATGAATTTTGGGGGGACCCCACGCCATTTTTTTAACATTTTGGCATGGAGTTCCCATTAAAATCTACACCAGACCCAAAGGGCCTAGTATGGATTTTTGGATTTTGGGGGGACCACATGTGTATATATATATATATATTTATATATATATATATAATATATATGTATTCTACACTGACTGCACTGCACTGTAATTTATATATATATATATATATATATATATATATATATATATATATATATATATATATATATGTCAGGTCACCTGAGGCCAGGTGACAGATGCACTCTGTAGGAGACGGAAGTGCACCGCTAAGGTAGTGGACCCTAGGACTGACTGCTGCGGATTGAACCCTGGAAGGTTCAGGAAGCAGGTCTACAGGATAACTAATATGGATCCCAGTGGGAGCTAGAGCATAGATTACCCAGGGCGTGGAGTTTAAGAGCCAGCGGGTGTTCACCAGAGCCTCTAGTGGTGAGAACGGACTGCGCTGCAGTCTGGCTCCAGGGCGCGGCCCCCAGGGTCTCACAGCTCACGCTCAACGTAGACTTACAGGAGAAGAGGAAGGAGGCAGCAGGCTGGAACGACAGGGAAGTAAGGAGTAAGCCAAAGGACAGGGCAACTAGCAGACAAGGATAAACATAACATGCCAAAGGTCAGGGTAACAAGCAAACAGGGAGAGTCGAGAACAGGCCAAAGTCAGTAACAGGAATCAGATGTAGGAAACACAGCAAGTACACGTGGAGGCTAACACACAATGGTTGATCAGCACTGCTGGCTTGCAGTGCACAGGTTAATATAGGGTTCCCTGATAGGGCCTGGGGTGGGGCCATGCTTAGAGGAGAGGTTATAAAACCAGTCAGGTGAGAGGCAACTGGTCTTTAGAGATGAACACATGGAGACAGGTAAGCTGACAGAGAAAACTATTGCATAACCATGACAGTACCCCCCCTCTTATGAGGCCTCCCCCTCCCCCACCTGGGCCCTGGCTTAAAGGGAAACTCCAGATGAAACCTCCTTAACAGACGAGGCGCAAAGATCTCAGATGCAGTGATCCAAGACCTCTCCTCAGGACAAAACCCTTCCCAATGTATGAGGTACTGAAGAATGCCTCTATGGCGCCGGGAATCGAGAACTTAACTAACCTCGTACTTAAGATTATCCTCAGAGACTGAAACTGAGGTAGGGAGAGGACAAGAGGACTTATTGAGGGCTAAAGGCTTCTTAGGAATGGGTAAAGGCATAAGAAGACCATCAGGAGTCTGAGTAGGGTCCCCCAGACCCTTAGAGATGAGCTGGACATCCAGCACAGGATCATCAGACTGGACAGAAGTCAGTGGATCCCTGAGACCAGGTTGGTTAGAAAGTGATGTGTCACAGAAGTCAAGCTGGATAGCTTCACTGGCCATAGGCTGAACTGGTGCAGAGGCCGACTGAACAGCATTGCCAGGTGCAGCGACCACCAGAATCGCATCACAGGGCGTAGCGACTGTGGAGCTGGTAGACGAGTCAGCCTGGGTGTGCGTCCAAGGGGGTCCAGGAACAGGCAAAGGTAAATGACCATGCAAACTGGAGTGAATGATCAGCTCAAGTTAACAGGTGGGCTCCTCATCCAGAGTGCCACATGACCCAGAGAGTGCCTCAGCCCAACTATTGTAGGAGACATTCCAGAAATCGCTATATGCAGCGGGAAAAGCAGAAGATACTGAGATGGGGCAAAAGGGAGTTTCTCTATTGGGGTAACCTTTAGTAGGCAGGAAGAGGAACAGGAGGAACCCCAAGCCAGGATCTGTCCAGCAGTCCAGTCAATGTGTGGAGAATGAAACTGTAACCAAGGAAGACCTAATATGATAGGAGATGAAGCCTTAGGTAAGATAAGGAAGGATATCCACTCCTGGTGGAGTGTCCCTACCGACATCTTAACAGGGAGGGTCTGGAAGCGGATAGGACCCCATGGGAGAACAGTGCCATCGATCGCCAAGACCACCAATGGCGTTGAAAGGGGCAAAAGGGTAAATGTCATGGAAGATGCAGTTTCCCAATCCATGAAATTGCCAGCGGCTCCGGAATCCAGATGTGCCGAGACTCAATGAAAGGAAGTGCCGACATGAAGGAACACAGAAAGAAGAAGACGAGAAGGTGAAGGTGATACTTCAGGGTCTAATACTCCACCTTCCAGATGTATTAGCCCCGATCATTTTTCCGGATGAAGAGAACAAGTGTCACAAAATGACCTTTGGCCCCACAATAGAGGCCCAGGCCCAGAGTTCTGCACCTAGCGCGTTCTTCAGGAAACAACTTGGTCCAGCCCAGCTGCATAGCTCAAGCTGCCTAAGGAACGGGGAGTGCTGGCGTCTTTTTTCCAGGGCCCTCTCCTGAAAGCGAATATCGATCTGGTTACACCTTCACTCTATCAGAGAGGCCATGTAAAAAGGTTGCAACTAGGGCCTCATTATTCCAGCTCAATTCAGGTGTGAGGATACGGAACTGAAGAGCATACTATCCCACAGAAGCGGACTCTTGAGAAGTAAAAGAGCGCTAGCCGCTGAGGAGACACAACCCGGTTCCTCGAAGATATTCCAAAAAAGTTTCAAAGAATCAGACAGGCTAGAAAAACTGGAGCATTCAGTTCCCACAGAGGGGCAGCCCAAGCTAGCGCCTCGCCGGACAGGAGGGATATAAACTAGGCTACTTTTGCCCGATCGGACAGGAAGTTTTGGGGCTGAAGTTCAAAATGAATTGTGCACTGGCTAAGGAACCCCTGCAAGCCTTGGAGTCCCCAGAGAAACAGGCCGGAGCTGGCAGTTGTAATGAATGTGTGGCTGCGGCTGGTGCGATAGGTGCAGCAGCAGATAGCGGTTGAGGTTGTTGAACCGGGGGTCCTAATGAGGCCTGAACCTGTTCAAAATGGGATGACAAATCCTGAAGGAATCGCATAACTTGGGTCTGATGCAATTCCTGGGTCTCAAGTCTGCGAACTAAGCCCTGCAACGGATCATCTTCGGGTAGCAGCACATCAGCCGGGTCCATGGCTGATCAAACTGTCAGGTCACCTGAGACCAGGTGACAGATGCACTCTGTAGGAGTCGGAAGTGCACCGCTAAGGTAGTGGACCCTAGGACTGACTGCTGCGGATTGAACCCTGGAAGGTTCAGGAAGCAGGTCTACAGGATAACTAACATGGATCCCAGTGGGAGCTAGAGCATAGATTCCCCAGGGTGCGGAGTCTAAGAGCCAGCAGGTGTTCACCAGAGCCTCTAGTGGTGAGGATGGACTGTGCTGCAGTCTGGCTCCAGGTCGCGGCCCCCAGGGTCTCACAACTCACGCTCACGCTCACCGTAGACTTACAGGAGAAGAGAAAGGAGGCAGCAGGCTGGAATGACAGGGAAGTAAGGGGTAAGCCAAAGGTCAGGGCAACTAGCAGACAAGGATAAACATAACATGCCAAAGGTCAGGGTAACAAGCAGACAGGGAGAGTCGAGAACAGGCCAAAGTCGGTAACAGGAATCAGACGTAGGAAACACAGCAAGTACACACGGAGGCTAACACACAATGGTTGATCAGCACTGCTGGCTTGCAGTGCACAGGTTAATATAGGGTTCCCTGATAGGACTTGGAGTGGGGCCATGCTTAGAGGAGAGGTTATAAAACCAGTCAGGTAAGAGGCAGCTGGTCTTTAGAGATGAACACATGGAGACAGGTAAGCTGACAGAGAAAACTATTGCATAACCATGACATTATATATACAGCGGGGACGGAAAGCTCAGGACCTCAAACTGGGCCGAAGGTTTACCTTCCAACAAGACAATGACCCTAAGCACACAGCTAAAATAATGAAGGAGTGGCTTCACAACAACTCTGTGACTGTTCATGAATGGCCCAGCCAGAGCCCTGACTTAAACCCAATTGAGCATCTCTGGAGAAACCTAAAAATGGTTGTCCACAAACGTTTACCATCCAACCTGACAGAACTGGAGAGGATCTGCAAGGAGGAATGGCAGAGGATCCCCAAATCCAGGTGTGAAAAACTTGTTGCATCTTTCCCAAAAAGACTCATGGCTGTATTAGATCAAAAGGGTGCTTCTATTAAATACAGAGCAAAGAGTCTGAATACTTAGGACCATGTGATATTTCAGTTTTTCTTTTTTAATAAATCTGCAAAAATGTCAACAATTCTGTGTTTTTCTGTCAAAAAAAAATGAACTTAAATGATTTTAACAAATGGCTGCAATATAACAAAGAGTGAAAAATTTAAGAGGGTCTGAATACTTTCAGTCCCCACTGTATATATATCTATGCTAAACTACCTGCACACCACTAACTAACCTGCCTAATCTAGCTCAATTTCTCAATCTCCACTATCACACTACATACGTCCACTGTAAAAGCAGCCTTATATAGTGTGGAGCATGGACTTAGCCTCCTAAACCTTGATTGGCCAAAGGTACCCTGCCTTTGGCTAATCATCGCTCTCACAGCAGATTGCACTGCGATTGCGGCCAATGCATGCAGGTCATGTACATGCTTTGTCCAATCAGCAGCCGCCAATGCACTGAGATCTCGCAGTGCCTTATGGGGCACTCCGCGGCGCTCCAATTTGCTGCGAACGCCCCATATGTTTGGTTCGTTTGTGAACAAACGAACACCAGATGTTCGAGTCGAACTTGCGTTTGATTTGAAAATTGGAAACCATCCCTACCATAAACCATGAAATATTATTTGGTAAACTAGAATGTTATGGTATTAGGGGTAAAGTGTTAGACTGGGTAAGGAGTTAATTGACTAACAGGAGGCAGTTTGTGAGATTGGGTGATTACTGTTCATCATGTTTGGATGTCTCCCAGGGGTCAGTGTTGAGCCCTAACTTGTTTATTCTTTATATCAATGATTTATGTATGGTGTTAAAAGATGCTGTTATTTTCTGATGATACTAATATTTTTTGTTCAGGCAATGATTTGCAGTCTCTAATACAGGTAATTAATATAGAATTGAAATTGAAATTATGGTTTGAGAGAAATAAATTATTAAATCTGAACAAAATCAGAGTAGTACCTTTTGGGAACTGCAGAATTAACACACAAATAGATATTCAGATGGAAAGGGTTAATATTGAAAGAGTTAATGAAATTAAATTTCTCAGGGTGATAATAGATGATCAAATCTGTTGGAAATCACATATTAAGCATGTGCAATCCAAAGTATCCAGAAGTATAGCAGTTTCAAAAAAAGTAAGATGTTCTGGATTATAAATCACTCCATATTTTATATTGTTCAATAGTTCTTCCATATCTTCTTCCATATCGTAATTATTGCGCAGAAGTTTGGGGCAATAATTACAGTATATAACTAGAATATATCCATTGATCATACTGAAAAAGAAAGCGATACTGATTATTTATGGGGCAGGATATAGGGATTACACAAACTCATTATTCTTACAGTTAAAACTCCTAAAATTCAAGAACATGGTGCATTTACAGACTGCACAAATAATATTTAAAGTGATTGTAAAGTCTCGTAAAAAAAATAAAAAAATAACAAATATGTTATACTTACCTCCTCTGTGCAGTTGGTTTTGCACAGAGCAGCCTGGATCCTCCTCTTCTTGGGTCCTTCTTTGCTGCTCCAACCCCTCCCTCCTACTGAATGGCCCCACAGTCAGCAGCTTCCTATGGGAGAACTGGAGCTGAGTCACAGCCCTATGTGTCCATTCAGACACGAAGCCCCAAACCGTCCCCGCCCCCGCTCTCCCCTGATTGTCTGACTGACTTTGATTGACAGCTGCAGGAGCCAATGGTGCCACTGCTGTGTCTCAGCCAATCAAGAGGAGTGTCCCAGACGGCTTAGACATTCATGGACATCACTGGAGAGATGGGGCTCAGGTAAGTATTAGGGGTGCTGAGGGGGGCTGCTACACACAGAAGGTTTTTTTTTTATCTTATTGCATAGAATGCATTAGGATAAAAAACCTTCTGCCTTTACAACTCCTTTAAAGCAAAAAACTATTTATTACCAGGAAATATACAAAAACTATTGCAAGGGATGCGAGTTATAGTCTAAGGGGAATATTTAATTTTAAGACTCTGCAGACAACTAGAAAAAGCTTCTAAAAGCTTTCTATTTGTGGAACTCAAGAAATGTCTACACATAAACCAGTTTAAAAAGAGATATAAATAATTTTTTCAAGGTATAAGAATAAAGATGTTTAACCACTTGAGCCCCGGACCATTATGCTGCCTAAGGACCAGAGGTCTTTTTCCAATTTGGCACTGCGTCGCTTTAACTGCTAATTGCGCGGTCATGCAATGCTGTACCCAAACGAAATTTGCGTCCTTTTCTTCCCACAAATAGAGCTTTCTTTTGATGGTATTTGATCACCTCTGCAGTTTTTATTTTTTGCGCTATAAACGGAAAAAGACCGAAAATTTTGAAAAAAAATGATATTTTCTACTTTTTGTTATAAAAAAAATCCAATAAACTCAATTTTAGTTATACATTTAGGCCAAAATGTATTCGGCCACATGTCTTTGGTAAAAAAAATGTCAATAAGCGTATATTTATTGGTTTGCGCAAAAGTTATAGCGTCTACAAACTAGGGTACATTTTCTGGAATTTACACAGCTTTTAGTTTATGACTGCCTATGTCATTTCTTGAGGTGCTAAAATGGCAGGGCAGTACAAAACCCCCCCAAATGACCCCATTTTGGAAAGTAGACACCCCAAGGAAATTGCTGATAGGCATGTTGAACCCATTGAATATTTATTTTTTTTGTCCCAAGTGATTGAATAATGACAAAAAAAAAAAAAAAAAAAAAATATTTACAAAAAGTTGTCACTAAATGATATATTGCTCACACAGGCCATGGGCCTATGTGGAATTGCACCCCAAAATATATTCAGCTACTTCTCCTGAGTACGGGGATACCACATGTGTGGGACTTTTTGGGAGCCTAGCCGCGTATGGGACCCCGAAAACCAATCACCGCCTTCAGGATTTCTAAGGGTGTAACTTTTTGATTTCACTCTTCACTGCCTATCACAGTTTCGGAGGCCATGGAATGCCCAGGTGGCACAACCCCCCCCCAAATGACCCCATTTTGGAAAGTAGACACCCCAAGCTATTTGCTGAGAGGCATATTGAGTCCATGGAATATTTTATATTTTGACACAAGTTGCGGGAAAGTGACACTTTTTTTTTTTTTTTTTTTTTTTTTTTGCACAAAGTTGTCACTAAATGATATATTGCTCACACAGGCCATGGGCCTATGTGGAATTGCACCCCAAAATACATTTAGCTGCTTCTCCTGAGTACGGGGATACCACATGTGTGAGACTTTTTGGGAGCCTAGCCGCGTACGGGACCCCGAAAACCAATCACCGCCTTCAGCGTTTTTAAGGGCGTGAATTTTTGATTTTACTCTTCACTGCCTAACACCGTTTCGGAGGCCATGGAATGCCCAGGTGGCACAAAACCCCCCCAAATGACCCCATTTTGGAAAGTAGACACCCCAAGCTATTTGCTGAGAGGCATGGTGAGTATTTTGCAGCTCTCATTTGTTTTTGAAAATGAAGAAAGACAAGAAAAAACTTTTTTTTTTTTTCTTTTTTCAAATTTCAAAACTTTGTGACAAAAAGTGAGGTCTGCAAAATACTCACTATACCTCTCAGCAAATAGCTTGGGGTGTCTACTTTCCAAAATGGGGTCATTTGGGGGGGTTTTGTGCCACCTGGGCATTCCATGGCCTCCGAAACTGTGATAGGCAGTGAAGAGTGAAATCAAAAATTCACGCCCTTAGAAAGCCTGAAGGCGGTGCTTGGTTTTCGGGGTCCCGTACGCGGCTAGGCTCCCAAAAAGTCTCACACATGTGGTATCCCCGTACTCAGGAGAAGCAGCAGAATGTATTTTGGGGTGTAATTTCACATATTCCCATGGCATGTTTGAGCAATATATCATTTAGTGACAACTTTGTGCAAAAAAAAAAAAAAAAAAAAAAAATTTGTCTCTTTCCCGCAACTTGTGTCGCAATATAAAATATTCCATGGACTCGACATGCCTCTCAGCAAATAGCTTGGGGTGTCTACTTTCCAAAATGGGGTCATTTGGGGGGGGTTTTGAACTGTCCTGGCATTTTATGCACAACATTTAGAAGCTTATGTCACACATCACCCACTCTTCTAACCACTTGAAGACAAAGCCCTTTCTGACACTTATTTTTTACATGAAAAAGTTTTTTTTTTTTTGCAAGAAAATTACTTTGAACCCCCAAACATTATATATTTTTTTAAAGCAAATGCCCTACAGATTAAAATGGTGGGTGTTTCATTTTTTTTTTCACACAGTATTTGCGCAGCGATTTTTCAAACGCATTTTTTGGGGAAAAAACACACTTTTTTAAATTTTAATGCACTAAAACACACTATATTGCCCAAATGTTTGATGAAATAAAAAAGATGATCTTAGACCGAGTACATGGATACCAAACATGACATGCTTTACAATTGCGCACAAACGTGCAGTGGCAACAAAATAAATACATTTTTAAAAGCCTTTAAAAGCCTTTACAGGTTACCACTTTAGATTTGCAGAGGAGGTCTACTGCAAAAATTACTGCCCTCGATCTGACCTTCGCGGCGATACCTCACATGCATGGTGCAATTGCTGTTTACGTTTGACGACAGACCGCCACTTGCGTTCGCCTTAGCGCAAGAGCAGGGGGCGACAGGGGTGCTTTTTTTTTTTTTTTTTTTTTTTTCTTTATTATTTTTTTGCTTTTTTATCTTATTTTTAAACTGTTCCTTTCATTTTTTTTTTTTTAAATCATTTTTATTGTTATCTCGGGGAATGTAAATATCCCCTATGATAGCAATAGGTAGTGACAGGTACTCTTTTTTGAAAAAATTGGGGTCTATTAGACCCTAGATCTCTCCTCTGCCTTCAAAGCATCTGACCACACCAAGATCGGTGTGATAAAATGCTTCCCCAATTTCCCAATGGCGCTATTTACATCCGGCGAAATCTAAGTCATAAAATGCTCGTAGCTTCCGGTTTCTTAGGCCATAGAGATGTTTGGAGCCACTCTTGTCTCTGATCAGCTCTATGGTCAGCTGGCTGAATCACCGGCTGCATTCTCAGGTTCCCTGTTGAGACAGGAGAGCCCGAGAAAAACACGGAAGACGGTGGGGGGGGGGGGCATTCCCTCCCACGGCTTGTAAAGGCAGTCTAGAGGCTAATTAGCCGCTAGGATTGCTTTTACATGAAAGCCGACCGCTGGCTGAAAAGAATGATACCAAGATGATACCTAAACCTGCAGGCATCATTCTGGTATAACCACTCAAAGTTGTGAATGGCGTACCTGAAGACAAAAAAATGGTTAACAATAAAGCACAGTAAACAGTAAAGTATAAATAATTACATACCTGAAAAACAAACATGATAAAACATAATAACAATAAAACACTGCAGAATAGAATACAGTAAAAAAAGAGCAGAACAACAGAGAGAGAGAATAGAGAGAAAGAACAATAAAACGACAACTATTTTTTTTTATTTTATATATATATATTTTTTTTTTACACTTTTTTTGTAACTAACTTTTATAACGGTAACCGGTTCCAGGTTCGGGTCTCTCAAAATGCGATGGCATCTTGGGAGACCCTGTGAAAGTGTGCCTAGTCTGTGCAATGCTGTACCCTACGCTAATACTCAACTAGTGAATGGTAGCGTTCAAAACATTCACCAATGCAAAGACCAGGATTGTCAGGACAGGAGGGACAATAATAGCGGGTGTCACGCCTATATTCGCGCTTGCTGCAGACACAACATCTTTTTGGGGGGGTTCGTTGGGTAGGGGTACTCAGGAGGACATAAAGAAAATGCCTCTCATGCAGCCGACTGCATTTGGTTGGGGATGTGAATGAGGGAAGTACGGGCGCTGCAGAAGTGGTGGGTTCCCAATTAGGATTGGCGAATGCAGCAGGAAGGGCACTATGGGCACGACGGGCCTGTGTTTGTCTTTTTGGTGGCAGCGGGACACTACTTGTGCTTGCCACCTCACCAGCTTGAACTGCACTTATGGGACTCGCCACGTCACCAAGTGTTACTGCAGCGCTGGTTTGACTACGACCGGGGTGTACTAGGCCGCTGGTGCTTGCCAGTTCAATAAAAAGCTTCCAAAAAAACTGTTAGCGATCGCAGGGATCAGGTCTGACTCTGCGAACGCTGCAGTTATGCGTTTAGTGTTTTGTAAGTGTCAGTGATCGATCGATACTGCACTTGGGTGGGCTGGACTGGGCCGGGCGGAGGGGCAAAACGCAGGTGCTAGCAGGTATCTGGGCTGATCCCGCTAACACTGCGTTTTTGGGAACCCTAAACTGCTGGGGACGCTAGTATAGATCTGATCGGATCAGATATTGATCCGTTCAGATACTATACCACTAAAGGAGGCGTATGCTGCGTGCGTGGGTGTTAGTGGTACTGGCGCTAACCTGACGCTGCCTGGGGCCGGTGCTTGCTAGTTCACCAAAATGCTACCAAAAAACTGTTAGCGATCGCAGGGATCAGGCCTGACTCTGCGAACGCTGCAGTTATGCGTTTAGTGCCTTGTAAGTGACAGTGATCGATCGATACTGCACTTGGGTGGGCTGGGCTGGGCCGGGCGGAGGGGCACAACGCAGGTGCTAGCAGGTATCTGGGCTGATCCCGCTAACACTGCGTTTTTGGGAACCCTAAACTGCTGGGGACGCTAGTATAGATCTGATCGGATCAGATATTGATCTGATCAGATACTATACCACTAAGGGAGGTGTACGGTGCGTGCGTGGGTGTTAGCGCTACTGGCGCTAACCTGACGCTGCCTGGTGCTTGCTTGCCAGTTCACCAAAATGCTACCAAAAAAACTGTTAGCGATCGTAGGGATCAGGCCTGACTCTGCGAACGCTGCAGTTATGCGTTTAGTGTTTTGTAAGTGACAGTGATCGATCGATACTGCACTTGGGTGGGCTGGGCGGAGGGGCAAAACGCAGGTGCTAGCGGGTATCTGGGCTGATCCCGCTAACACTGTGTTTTTGGGAACCCTAAACTGCTGGGGACGCCAGTATAGATCTGATCGGATCAGATATTGATCCGATCAGATACTATACCACTAAGGGAGGCGCATGCTGCGTGCGTGGGTGTTAGCGGTACTGGCGCTAATCTGACGCTGCCTGGGGCGACGCATATCACCGCCGGGCGATCAGGGGGCTAAACCTTTATTCGGTAATAAACGGCGGGTGCCCTGACACTATAAAAAATAAACAAACTAACCAGCGTCACCCGTAACGGTTATACGGTGATCAGTGGTGAAAGGGTTAACTAGGGGGCAATCAAGGGGTTAAAACATTTATTAGGTAGTATATGGGGGTCCCTGTCACTATAAAACGCTGACGGCGAACCTAAATATTTACCTCACTAACTAGCGTCACCAGTGACACTAATACAGCGATCAGAAAAATGATCGCTTAGCGACACTGGCGATGGGGGGTGATCAAGGGGTTAAAACTTTATTAGGGGGGGTTAGGGGGGTATCCTAGACCTAAAGGGGGGTAATACTCACTGTCCCAACACTGTAACTGTCACAAACTGACACTATGCAGTAATCAGAAAAAAAAAAAAAAAAACCTGCTGGTGTCAGTTTGTGACAGGGGGGGGGGGTGATTGGGGGGGGATCGGGGGGCGATCGGGGGGGGGATCGGGGTGTTTTGTATGCCTGGCATGTTCTACTGTGTGTGTAGTGTGTTGTGCACTTACATTGATGTCTTCTCCCCTCGGCGCTGGAACGGAATACCGAGCCGAGGGGAGATGACATCATTTCCTTTGCTGCTGTTTAGCATACAGCAGCAAAGGAGTGTTCCCATTGGCCGGCGGCGATCGCGAGGGGGGGCCACGAACGGATGGCCTCCCCCTCATCTCGGATCGCCGGGGAACAGAACGGGACCGCTTCGGGCACCGGGGGGGGGTCCGATCGGACCCCCCACCCGCGAGAGGCAAATCACGTACATGTACGTGATTTTGCCTGCCCGTGCCGCCTTGCCGACGTAAATCGGCGTTAGGCGGTCCTTAAGTGGTTAAAGTGGTTATAAACACAAAAAAATACTTACCTTAGAACGAAGCCCCCACAGCGGTCCCCGTACATTGCTCCGGCCGGTGACATCACTCCCAAAGTGATTTTCCGGGTATCGCTGGTTACGGTGCTGTGATTGGGCAGAGCTGCAGTGACGTCACTCCCGTGCTTGCGCATGGGAGCTGCCAGTAACGGCATGTCAGCTGAAGCAATGGCACAAACGAGCCGTTGCTTCAGTGCGCATGTGCAGTTGACGTCGGCACATGCTGATACAGGGGATGTCTCCAGTGATGTTTCCGAGATATCCACGGTAGCTACAGGTAAGCCTCATTATAGGCTTACCTGTAGTAAAAAGGGTTTACAACCACTATAAACTATTATTGCGTGTTTATTGTTTGTTTATTAATATTGTGATTTTCTTTTTGTATTATTGTTAGTTTTGTTTGGGTGTGTATGTGCATGTATGTATGCATATATGGGTATGATTGTGTAGTTAGATTATTGGTTTATTATATTATTATTATTATTATTATTATTTTATTATTATTATTATTATTATTATATAGTTTATTATATTTTAATTATTACTTATTGTATGACTTTATGACTTTATAGTGATGGTATATTGAATCATTTATTATTAATTATGGAGAAGGGGTGGGATTAGATAAGTTTGTACTTCTTCCCACTCCTTTTTGGATATGTAAACTAAATCATTTTTTGTAGGTTTTTTGTTCTTTTGTAACTAGTTGTTTTGTGATTGTCTACTACTGAACGATTACTTCTTTTATTTTGTATGTTTTTTTTTACATGTTTGAAATAAAGAAAAACTAACTAACTAACTAACTAACTAATTAACTAACTAACTAACCAACTAACTAACTAACTAATATTTTACATTGCATCAATTTTAGTGCTAGTGCTTATTCCTGCTGTTTACCGGTTATCACAGTGAAAATTGAACAAAGGTGAAAAGCGGTGATGAGAATAGAATTTTATGATGGCAACACTCAATAATTTGTAAACAGAAAGGGATGATTATTGCCATTAAAACCATATGTAAAAAAGCATCTCAGGAATAGGGATGAGCTTCGTGTTTGAGTCAAACCCATGTTCGACTCGAACATCGTCTGTTCGCCCGTTCGCCGAATTGCGAACGATATGGGCCATTCGCACCAAATTCGTGTGGCGCGTCACGGCCCATAATTCACTGCGGCATCGCAGTGCATTGCTGGCTGATGATTGGCCAAGCATGCACTATGACCCGCATGCTTGGCCAATCACAGCGCCGCCTGAACAGAGAACCGTAATTGGCCAAAGCCAAGGAGGCTTTGGCCAATTATGGCTCAGGGGATTTAGTACACGCCCCACACTATATAAGGCCTCCTGCACGGCGGCCCTGTGTAGTGTGTGTTCCGGCGTTCATTGAGAGAGAGAGAGACAGACAGTGACATTTGATTTGAGTTAGATAGATTAGGCAGAACAGTCAGTCAGTTAGCTGCACTTACAGTGTATTGTGTATATATATGCATCCCAGGTGTTGCATATATATATATACACTGTATTCAGTTTAGCTAGATCCATTCTTGTTATCTTCCTACTGACAGGCAGGCTTGTCCAATCACAGCGCCGCCTGAACAGAGAACCGTAATTGGCCAAAGCCAAGGAGGCTTTGGCCAATTATGGCTCAGGGGATTTAGTACACGCCCCACACTATATAAGGCCTCCTGCACGGCGGCCCTGTGTAGTGTGTGTTCCGGCGTTCATTGAGAGCGAGAGAGACAGACAGTGACATTTGATTTGAGTTAGATAGATTAGGCAGAACAGTCAGTCAGTTAGCTGCACTTACAGTGTATTGTGTATATATATGCATCCCAGGTGTTGCATATATATATATACACTGTATTCAGTTTAGCTAGATCCATTCTTGTTATCTTCCTACTGACAGGCAGGCTTGTCTTGTTACAGTATTTACAGCTACCTGAAGAAAATTACTGGTGTTCTTTTGAGCCTATTAGTACCACAGTCAGGCAGCTAGACTATTTACAGTTAGTGCAGTGCGTCCTGCTCACAGTGTTCAGCTAGATCCGTTCCTGCTATCTTCTTACTGACAGGCAGGCTTGTCTTGTTACAGTATATACAGCTACCTGAAGAAAATTGCTTATGTTCTTTTGATCCTATTAGTACCACAGTCAGGCAGCTAGACTATTTACAGGTAGTGCAGTGCCTCCTGCTCACAGTGTTCAGCTAGATCCGTTCCTGTTATCTTCTTACTGAAAGGCAGGCTTGTCTTGTTACAGTATATACAGCTACCTGAAGAAAATTGCTGGTGTTCTTTTGATCCTATTAGTACCACAGTCAGGCAGCTAGGCTATTTACAGTTAGTGCAGTGCGTCCTGCTCACAGTGTTCAGCTAAAACTACAAGTTAGTGGGGTGCGTCCTGCTCACAGTGTTCAGCTAAACCTACAAGTTAGTGCGGTGCATCCTGCTCACAGTGTTCAGCTAAACCTACAAGTTAGTGGGGTGCGTCCTGCTCACAGTGTTCAGCTAAACCTACAAGTTAGTGGGGTGCGTCCTGCTCACAGTGTTCAGCTAAACCTACAAGTTAGTGGGGTACGTCCTGCTCACAGTGTTCAACTAGATCCGTTCCTGTTATCTTCTTACTGACAGGCAGGCTTGTCTTGTTACAGTATATACAGCTACCTGAAGAAAATTACTGGTGTTTTTTTGATCCTATTAGTACCATAGTCAGGCAGCTAGGCTATTTACAGTTAGTGCAGTGCGTCCTGCTCACAGTGCTCAGCTAAACCTACAAGTTAGTGGGGTGCGTCCACCTCACAGTGTTCAGCTAAACCTACAAGTTAGTGCAGTGCGTCCACCTCACAGTGTTCAGCTAGATCCGTTCCTGTTATCTTCTTACTGACAGGCAGGCTTGTCTTGTTACAATATATACAGCTACCTGAAGAAAATTGCTTGTGTTCTTTTGATCCTATTAGTACCACAGTCAGGCAGCTAGACTATTTACAGTTAGTGCAGTGCGTCCTGCTCACAGTGTTCAGCTAAACCTACAAGTTAGTGGGGTGCGTCCTGCTCACAGTGTTCAGCTAAACCTACAAGTTAGTGGGGTACGTCCTGCTCACAGTGTTCAGCTAAACCTACAAGTTAGTGCGGTGCATCCTGCTCACAGTGTTCAGCTAAACCTACTTGTTAGTTGGGTGCGTCCTGCTCACAGTGTTCAGCTAAACCTACAAGTTAGTGGGGTGCGTCCTGATCACAGTGTTCAGCTAAACCTACAAGTTAGTGGGGTGCGTCCTGCTCACAGTGTTCAGCTAAACCTACAAGTTAGTGTGGTGCGTCCACCTCACAGTGTTCAGCTAAACCTACAAGTTAGTGGGGTGCGTCCTGCTCACAGTGTTCAGCTAAACCTACAAGTTAGTGGGGTGCGTCCTGCTCACAGTGTTCACCTAGATCCGTTCCTGTTATCTTCTTACTGACAGGCAGGCTTGTCTTGTTACAGTATATACAGCTACCTGAAGAAAATTACTGGTGTTTTTTTGATCCTATTAGTACCACAGTCAGGCAGCTAGACTATTTACAGTTAGTGCAGTGCGTCCTGCTCACAGTGTTCAGCTAAACCTACAAGTTAGTGGGGGGCATCCACCTCACAGTGTTCAGCTAAACCTACAAGTTAGTGCAGTGCGTCCTGCTCACAGTGTTCAGCTAGATCCATTCCTGTTATCTTCTTACTGACAGGCAGGCTTGTCTTGTTACAGTATATACAGCTACCTGAAGAAAATTACTGGTGTTCTTTTGATCCTATTAGTACCACAGTCGGGCAGCTAGACTATTTACAGTTAGTGCAGTGCGTCCTGCTCACAGTGTTCAGCTAAACCTACAAATTAGTGGGGTGCGTCCTGCTCACAGTGTTCAGCTAAACCTACAAGTTAGTGTGGTGTGTCCACCTCACAGTGTTTAGCTAAACCTACAAGTTAGTGGGGTGCGTCCACCTCACCGTGTTCAGCTAAACCTACAAGTTAGTGCAGTGCGTCCTGCTCACAGTGTTCAGCTAGATCCGTTCCTGTTATCTTCTTACTGACAGGTAGGCTTGTCTTGTTACAGTATATACAGCTACCTGAAGAAAATTGCTGGTGTTCTTTTGATCCTATTAGTACCACAGTCAGGCAGCTAGACTATTTACAGTTAGTGCAGTGCGTCCTGCTCACAGTGTTCAGCTAAACCTACAAGTTAGTGGGGTGCGTCCTGCTCACAGTGTTCAGCTAAACCTACAAGTTAGTGGGGTGCGTCCTGCTCACAGTGTTCAGCTAAACCTACAAGTTAGTGCGGTGCGTCCTGCTCACAGTGTTCAGCTAAACCTACAAGTTAGTGGGGTGCGTTCTGCTCACAGTGTTCAGCTAAACCTACAAGTTAGTGGGGTGCGTCCTGATCACAGTGTTCAGCTAAACCTACAAGTTAGTGGGGTGCATCCACCTCACAGTGTTCAGCTAAAGCTACCTGTAGAAGGTTGGTGGTGTTCTCATACTACAGGCAGGCAGTTGATTTTGCTAGCTGCAGTATCAGTACATATATATATATATACATATATACATATATATATCCCAGCTTAGTGCAGATACAGGCCATTAGTATGTCTGGAAGGCCAAGAAGGAGAGGCAGACAGTCACAAGCCAATAAGAGAGGGCAAGCAGGCTCTGTGTCTAGTACTGGTCGTGGAGACGGTGCATCCTCATCAGCATGTGGCCGTGGGACACGCTTGGCCTTTTTTTCGGCAGCTGGCCGTGTTGAGCCGCAACATGCGGAAGACTTGGTTGAGTGGATGACCAAGCCGTCCTCATCCTCCTCATCCTCTCTCACCCATGCCCAGGGTACTTTGTCTGGCAAAGCAGCGGCCTCTTCCCTCGGCTCAATGCCATCAGTGACTCCTTCCCTAGCCCCACCATGTCCTCCTGAGGAGTCCCTCGAACTGTTTGACCACAGTGTTGGGTACATGCTCCAGGAGGATGCCCAGCATTTGAAACGCTCTGACGATGATACTGAGCTCGATGAAGGCAGTAACATGAGCACGGACAGAGGGGGTGCCCAAGAAGGACAGCAATCTGGCAGTCATGCTCCCTCTGCTGCAGCATACTGCCAGGTTTGCTCCAGTGATGAGGAGGGAGGGGATGATGAGGTCACTGACTCAACGTGGGTGCCTGATAGGAGAGAGGAGGAGGAGGAGGAGGAGGTGGCACATCATAAGGGCAGCACATTGACTGCATCACACCCCAAAGCTCCACATGTGCAGGGCACTGCAGTCTCTGCGCGTTATTCAAAAAGTTCTTTGGTGTGGGCCTTTTTTGAGACGAGTGCATCAAATCCCACCACTGCTATTTGAAACATATGTCTCAAGCGTATCTCGCGTGGCCAAAACATCTCCCGCTTGGTTATCACATGCTTGACCAGACATATGTTGACCTGCCATGCAGTTCGTTGGCAAGCGTCTAAAAGACCCACACCAAAGAACAAAGAGGACCTCTCCTTGCTCCTCATCAGCTGAGATTTCCAACCCCACTATACCTTCAGTCCTCTCTGAGACCTGCACTGAGAGGAATGAAGGTGTAGAATTAGGTGTGTCACAGCCAAGTACTTGTGGGCAATCTGCTTTTGGTACACCGACGTCAGATTGTACCAGGCAAATTTCCCTGCCCCAGCTGCTGCACCGCCGAAAGAAGTTTGCTCCCAGCCATCCACATGCCCAGCGGTTGAATGCTAGCTTGGCAAAATTGCTAGCACTTCAACTGCTGCATTTTCAGTTGGTAGACTCTGCCCCCTTCCGTGAGTTTGTGGAATGTGCGGTTCCTCAGTGGCAGGTACCCAAACGCCACTTTTTCTCACGGAAGGCGATTCCGGCTCTCTATCGGCATGTGGAAGGCAATGTCCATGCCTCGCTGGACAGGGCAGTCAGCGGTAAGATGCATATTACCGCTGACTCATGGTCCAGCAGGCACGGACAGGGATGTTACCTAGGTTTGGCGCATTGGGTGACTCTGCTGGCAGCTGGGAAGGATGCAGGACAAGGTGCAGTAGTGTTGGAGGTTGTTCCGCCACCACGCCTCCAAAATGTTAATGATTGTGACACACCTCTCTCCTAAACCCCCTCCTCTTCTTCTTCCTCCATGACCTCTTCCTGTGCTTTGTCCTCGGAACCAGCGGTGCTCCGTAGCCGTTCAAGGGGCTACGCAAGTACGCAGGCCAAAAGATGCCATGCGGTGCTTGAGCTGGTGTGCTTGGGGGACAGGAGCCACACTGGGGCAGAGGTTCTGTCAGCTCTGCAGGGGCAGGTTCAGAGGTGGTTGACGCCACGCCAACTTAAGGCAGGAATGGTGGTTTGTGACAGTGGCACCAACCTCCTCTCTGCCCTCCGACAGGGACAAATGACCCATGTGCCCTGTTTGGCTCACGTCCTTAACTTGGTGGTGCAGCGGTTCTTGGGCAGGTACCCGGGCTTACAGGATGTCCTGAGGCAGGCCAGGAAAGTCTGTGTGCATTTCCGCCGGTCATATAATGCCAGTGCTCGGCTGACGGACCTCCAAAAGGAGTTTAACCTGCCCAAGAACCGCCTAATCTGTGACATGCCCACCAGGTGGAACTCAACGTTGGCCATGCTGCAATGGCTGCACACGCAGCAGAGGGCCATCAATGAGTAGCTGTGCGACTATGGCACCAGGACAGGGTCAGGGGAGCTTGGTTTTTTTCCCCACGCCAGTGGGCCATGATCAGGGATGCATGCACTGTCCTGTCACCATTTGAGGAGGCTACGAGGATGGTGAGCAGTGACAGTGCATGCATCAGTAACACTGTCCCCCTTGTCCACCTGTTGGAGCACATGCTGCGTGGAATAATGGACAGGGCACTTGAGGCAGAACAGAGGCAGGAAGAGGAGGACTTCTTTAGCTCTCAAGGCCCCCTTTATCCAGACAGTGTTCCTGCGTGCCCGCCGATCACACAGGAAGAGGACGAGGAGGAGGAGGAGGAGGAAGATTGTGTCAGTATGGAGGTGGAGCCTGGCACTCAGCATCAGCAGCAGTCTTTAAGGGATCAGTCCTAAGAAACACATGGACTTGTACGTGGCTGGGAGGAGGTGGCTGCGGACCATGTCGTCCTTAGTGACCCAGAGGACTCCGGACCGAATGCCTCAGCAAACCTACGCTGCATGGCCTCCCTGATCCTGCAAAGCCTGCGTAAGGATCCTCGTATTCGTGGTATCAAGGAGAAGGACCAATACTGGCTGACAACCCTCCTTGATCCACGTTACAAGGGTAAGGTTGCGGACCTTATCTCGCCATCGCAGAGGGAGCAGAGGATGAAACATCTTCGGGAGGCCTTGCAGAAAGATCTGTGCAACGCGTTCCCAGAGACTGGGAGGTTACAAACTCCTGTTTCCGGACAACGTGTTGCTGAGGCTTCGGTCAGTCAAAGAAGGAGTGGTGGAGAAGGTGGCCGTCTGACCGATGCGTTCAGACAATTTTTTGGTCCACAGCCCCAAGGTATGATCGGTTCCAGCAACCATCGGCAGCGTCTGTTTTACATGGTGCAGGAATACCTAGGGGCAAGATCAGACTTGACACCTTTCCCACCGAAAATCCTCTGGGTTACTGGGTCTTGAGGATGGATCACTGGCCAGAGCTTGCACAGTATGCAATTGAGCTACTGGCCTGTCCTGCATCCAGCGTTCTTTCGGAACGCACATTCAGTGCTGCTGGAGGCTTTGTAACCGATCACAGGGTGCATCTGTCCACCGACTCGGTCGATCGACTGACCTTCATAAAAATGAATCAGTCTTGGATCACCACCAGCTACCAAGCACCTGATGCTGATGTAACCGAATAACTTTTTTTGAAATCTCAGATCCCTTCAAAGACTGCCTATGCTGATGCTGAGTGACTATCCCTGAGTAATTATCCTCTTCCTCCTCAATCATCACGCTGATAGCTTGTAAGAGCATTTTTGGTTCTGGGCGCCACCACCAGTGCCTAAGGCACAATTTTTCAGCCCCTGTTTAACAGGGGCGTGTAATTACAATTTTTGATGCAATACTTTGCAGCAGGGCTCGTTCCTGCGTTCCAACTAGAGTGTCTGTGAGGGGTTGCAGTGTTGTGGCACCAGCACCAGTGCCTAAGGCCCAATTTTTCTGCCCCTGTTTAACAGGGGCGTGTAATTACAATTTTTGATGCAATACTTTGCAGCAGGGCTCGTTCCTGCATTCCAATTAGAGTGTCTGTGAGGGGTTGCAGTGTTGTGGCACCAGCACCAGTGCCTAAGGCCCAATTTTTCTGCCCCTGTTTAACAGGGGCGTGTAATTACAATTTTTGATGCAATACTTTGCAGCAGGGCTCGTTCCTGCATTCCAACTAGAGTGTCTGTGAGGGGTTGCAGTGTTGTGGCACCAGCACCACCACCACCACCACCACCAAAGGCCCAATTGTTCTGCCCCTGTTCAACAGGGGCATGTAATTACAATTCTTGATCTAATATTTCACAGCAGGGCCCATTTCTGCACCCACCAAGAGCGAGTGAGGACTTACAGTGTTGTGGCACCAGCACCACCACCACCACCACCAAAGGCCCAGTTTTTCTGCCCCTGTTCAACAGGGGCATGTAATTGCAATTCTTGATCTAATATTTCACAGCAGGGCCCTGTGAGGGCTTACGTTGTTGTGGCCACAACAACACCTAAGGCCCAAGTTTCTGCTGAGTATATAGGGCAGGCCCCTACTTTCAAACATTTAACTTACAAATGACTCCTACTTGCAAACGGAAGGAGACAATAGGAAGTGAGATGATAGGAAGGACAATTCTCTCCTGTAAGAGTTAATATGGGAAAAACATTTCTCCTTTCCACTGATGCTTTCCAAACCTTGTTCCACAAAAAACCCCAAATTCTCAAAAAACATTTGTCATTGGGACAAAAAGTGAGATGAAATCTTCTAAAGAGGAGGAAAGACAGCAAAACAAATGTCACAGGGGTGATAACCCTTCCCTATGTTTTCCAAAAAGCTTAAAAAAGATATTTTGGCTGGAGCTAAACACTTTAAAAATGTACCCGTTCAAAATGACAAACAGATTCTACTTAACAACAAACCTACAGTCCCTGTCTTGTTTGCACCGCCTGTATACTGCTGTTCAGAGTATATAGGGCCTGGTGGCCCCACACCTTTCCTTATTTTAAGTTAGGTGCGGGGTTCCCCTAATATCCATACAAGACCCAAAGGACCTGGTAATGGACTGGGGGGTACCCATGCCATTTGTCTCACTGATTTTCATCCATATTGCCAGGACCCGACATTACATTAAACACGCAAGCAGTTTTAAATGAGATTTTTTCCTTTAAAAATGACATTTGGTGCAGGGACTGTTCTAAACACGGGAAACACGCGCCACTTTACAGGCATACTATAGACACCCCCCAGGTATGAAATTTAAAGGAATATTTCACTTTTTTTTTTTTTTACTTTAAGCATCATTAAAATCACTGCTCCCGATAAAACGGCCGTGTTTAAAAGTTTTTTTTGCATTGATACATGTCCCCTGGGGTAGGACCTGGGTCCCCAAACCCTTTTTAGGACAATACCATGCAAATTAGCCTTTAAAATTAGCACTTTTGATTTTGAACGTTCGAGTCCCATAGACGTCAATGAGGTTCTAACGTTCGTGCGAACTTTCGGTCCGTTCGCAGGTTCTGGTGCGAACCGAACCGGGGGGTGTTCGGCACATCCCTACTCAGGAATAAGTAATGTATAAAAATGTCCAGGTTCTTACAGGCATCTATTGCAACTGTTTCACTACATGCATAATCATACTTTTTGCAAACTTGTAGCACATGAGTTTTTATTGCACAATTATACCATATGTGGCAAAATTTGCTTGGGTGACATTTTTTTTCTATTAATAATATTGGAAGGAATGCACTGGTCATAGGGCACACAGGGCATTTGCCGGTGAATTGGAGCCTCTAACAAGATCAGCCTGTTAATGGCTGCCCCCACAGTGGGAGCTAAATGGAGACCGTGATCTGGACAGGGCTAACACAGACAGCAGCCGCCACTCACCTCCTGCTATGTGGTCATGCCTAAAGCAGGGCCAGTGCCAGAATACTAGGAGGTGCAGACAGAAGGCGGGATTTATGGCTCCAGTGACACACAGGAAGTGCTGTCTACAGGGGACACATACCTCCTGGACCAGCCACTGGAGATACAGCCGCACTGAAGGGACAGCGGCAGGCTCCCTCCATCTTAACAACAGCTGGCACACCGTGACAACTGCACAGGGGTAGAGAGAGCCATCACATATTGGGAAGAAGGTGAGCGCACTGAACCTTACAGTAAACCAGTGTCACAGCCAAACAGTCCCGCAGTGGTGTAGCAGTGCGGTAGATGAGGGGACTGAGGTATGTCGGGCTGCACATTGTGAAGCAGAGCAGAGGAGCACCTCTGTTTAGCCCTGCTGTAGAAGGTGGCCTGGGATGACTCTATCGGAGTGTTATGTTGTTATATTGCTGGATTGGGCTGTCTCTTTGCTATTTGGGGAAGTCTCTTTGCTGGATTGGGATGTCTCTTTGCTCGTATAGAATATAGGTATAGGTATAGAGCAGGCAGTGAGTAAAAGAGGGAACTGTGTTTAGAGAGAAAATGGGGGGCACTGTGATGGGGGCTGTGATTACTAGGGGCACTGTAATATCCCTTCGCCAAATGCCCCCCTGGTCCCTGGAAAAATTGGCTGCTTAATCTAAAATGCCCAGACTTTTTTTGTCCCAGTCAGGGCCTGAATGTTGGGTTGTGTTTAAGTTTGAATTTCTAATATTTTGTCATCTTTCATTGATATTTATGTCCAGATAGTCTACTACTCTAATGGAGACACTATGGACATCCTTCGCAGGGACAATTTGTAGGGGTATTTAGGAATGGTAAAAATGGAGCTTGTTCTTATGAAAACATTGCTACTTATGATTATTACACAAGAAAAGCTGGAGAATAACATGTATTCAAGACAAGTTTTTTTTTGGGGGGGGGATTGAGGGCATTGGAGGCGGGATTTGTGCTGGGATGGGGGTTTGATCTGGGAGAAGGTGGGAATTTATGCATTTTTGTTTGGGGAGAAGTTTGGCTTGCAGACGGAATCTATGCTTATGGGGTGATTGTGCTGATTAGTGCTGTTTTTTTTGAGGAGGAGGGGTTTATGCTGAGACAGGATACTCATACATTGAGGGAGCATAGTTTGTATTCTTCACCCTGGGTGCTAGGTGACTTTGTCCTGGTACTGCCCACACTACTCCAGACATCCCAACCTGCAAAAACTCATTTCAGGGAGGTGGCAACCTCATTTCAGGGAGGTGGCACTTTGCGTCCACAAACGCCCCCCCTCCCCCCCACGGCAAAATATTATTTAAATCACTTTCTCAATATTTTTTCGCAGTGCTTCTGGGGAAGGGGGTGGGGGGTTTTTGGCAGTGATGGTGTCAGTAGTTTTTTTACTTTTAATAATTGATTTTTTTACATTTTAATTTGTTTTTCATTTTTTTTTACACTTTTTCATTTTTTAGAATTTTTTTATAATATTTTATTTTTTATTTTTGGGGGGATTTGGTGAGGAGTCAGGGGTCTAAACAGACCCCTGACATTTCCCCTTTGAGACAGAAAAAGGGACTGAGGACACATTCCCCAGTCCCTTTTTCAGCACTAAAGATGAATGAACAGGAGACAGAGGCTACTGTCCATTCATAAACTGAGCAGAGCGATCTCGCTCACTGTGTCCTATTACTAGTTCCCCCCACAGCTAGCGGGAGTAGAGAGAAGGGGAGCCGGCTGCGGGGGGATGAGGGGATGGGGCAGAGAAGGACACGGATGGGGAGGATTACACAGAGAAGCTGGGGATGATCGGTGCGGCTGGAGGGACAGCTGTTATCACTGATCTCCCTGTATAGCTTTTTAGCCATCAGCCACAGGAGGTAGAGAAGGAGAAGCATCTGTCAGCTACAAATCTATAAGGAGATCGGTGATCACAGCTGATCCCCGCCACACCGATCATTCCCGGGAGATCGGGAGGCATTGCAGGTGTGCGGGATCTGCCACAGAAATGCGGAAGGCTCACGCTACTTCCGGGAGACTTGAGATGTCTGCTACTCACAGGGCAATAAACAAATCTCCCCTCACATCACGTAGCTAAGACTGGATTTCCCTACAGACAGCCTCAATTTGCACAATGTAAAGTGGGCTTTTATTTTGCAGTTCTGAGCTGTGAATTTCCCAGATCAGCTACAGTAACCAGGTACACACTGTACAGATTGAGGCAGTGTCTGTAAGGGAATCTGATCTCATTTATGTGCCCTGTGGGGAGGAAAATATCAGCTCAGTGCCCAGGTTGTGTGCAGAGCAGAGATGGGAGGAGGAGCTCTGCTGAGTGCTCTGACAGCAGTGACCCTGCCCTCTTTTTTGCTGATTACTGACTTCTGCCCTACTGACCCCTGTACACTGCCCTGGTGACCCCTGTCCTCCATCCTGGTGACCCCTGTACATTGCCATTCTGACCACTGTCCTCTGCCTTGCTGAGCCCTTTTCCTTTGCCTGATGACATCCTTTCTTATGCCCTACTGCTCCTGTTATCTGCCCTGATAACCCCTGTTCTCCAACCTGCTGACCCTTGTAATCTGCTCTATTGATCCTTGTAATTTTGCCCTTCTAACCTCTATCCTCTTCCCCGACTGACCCCTGTACTTTGCCCTACTGACAATTTTACACTCCCTTGCTAACCTCCCATTCTCTGCCCTGCTGACCCATATCCTGTGCTCTACTGGCCACCTGTACACTCCCCTACTGACCCCCTGTACACTGCCCTTCTAACCCCTGCATACTGCCTTAATAACTCACTGTATACTGCCCTACAATGTATTTACCTCTGACTTATGCCCTACAAACTGTTGACCCAATTCTCTGCCTTGCTAACCCTCTGTATACTGCCCTACTGACCCCTTTACCCTGCCCTGCTGACCTTCCATCCGCTACCTCCCTGACATTTTTGTACTGCATCCCCACATCAGATAGGCTAGATCCAGTCCTGCAGACTGCTGCTACCCACCAGAGAAAAAGACAACAAAAAAGGCAACAGAAGTTTTAGTCTTTCTCTACTTAGTATTTAAAAAAGCATTTTAATGTCTATCTGTGTTTACAGGGCCGTTTTTAAGGCAGGGCAAAAGGTGGAGCTGCCCTGGGCCCTCTCATTGTTGTGGTGCCCAAAGCAGCTGCCTCATACTTGGTAACTATCCCAGTTTAAATTCCCTTGTCCCTTGAGGTTTTAGTCCCATGCTGTGTCCTGATATCGCAGTATGAAGTTCTGTTACTAATGCTGCCCAGCTCTGCCCTATTGTTGTGTACAAATGACTCACCTGTAGATCCTGTGTTTATCTGTAAATACCGATATTGATATGTAAATAGTGATGGCATTCATATGTAAATAGAGGTGGACCGGCAGGATTCATATGTAAATAGAGGCGTATTCATGTGTATATTATGCCCCCTGAGGTTATATCCACCATCACCTATACTGAATGCTCCCCACTGGGGAGGTAAAGGGGCGTGCTTGAAAGTCCTGCCTACAACTGTGGTTATTAAGCCTATCATCAGCTTGTTCTGCAAAGGTTAGCAAATTAGTGGGGGGGGAGTGTAGTGTGGGGTGTGCAGAGGTAGGCAGAGAAGGAATTACAGTTTGGGGTGAACAGGTGAGCAAGGAGGGGATGTTTGGGGAGCGGGGTCACCAGGCGACGACAGTGCGTGGCCCGCCCACAGTTTTAAAAGAGCTGTCACCTGCGAGGACGCGTCATATGGCGTGTGCCTCCCATGGAGGCAGATCTTCTTTATTTATTTTTTTTGTCTGTCAGCGGAGGTGAATGGACTATGTGGGACAGTTTTACCTTTTTATTTTTTAATAAAGGACTTCTCCCATGGTGTGTGTTTTTTTTACCATTGTCACACTATTTTGTGAAATGGTACAGGTACAATGTACCTGTTACCATTTCAAACAGGGGGGGCAGGATCTGGGGGTCCCCTTGTTAAAGGGGGCTTCCAGATTCCGTTAAGCCCCCCACTCGCAGACCTCCACAACCACTGGGCAAGGGTTGTGGGGATGAGGCTCTTCTTTCCATCAACATGGGGACAAGGTGCTTTGCGGGGCTACCCCAATGCACCCTCCCAATGTTGAGGGCATGTGGCCTGGTATGGTTCAGGAGGGGGGGCGCTCTCTCACCTCCCTCTTTTCCTGCGGCCTGCTAGGTTGTGTGCTCAGATAAAGGTCTGGTATGGATTTTGAGGGGACCCCCATGCCATTTTTTTTTTAAATTTTGGCATGGGGTTCCCCTTAATACCCATACCAGACCTGAAGGGCCTGGTATGGAATTTTGGGAGACCCCAACGCATATTTTTTTTTAAATTTTGGTTTTGGGTTCCCCTGTGGCGGAATCCCATGCCGTTTTTATCAATGAACTTTTATGACCTACAATTCATTATAGCCTGCAGTAGTTTTAAATGACTTTTTTTCCTTTAGAAATGTCATTTTGCTGTAAGACTGTTCTAAACACGGGAAACATGCGCCACTTTACAGGCATACTATAGACACCCCCCAGGTATGAAATTTAAAGGAATATTCCACTTTTTTTGTTTCACTTTAAGCATTATTAAAATCACTGCTCCCAAAAAAACGGCCGTTTTTAAAACTTTTTTTGAATTGATACATGTCCCCTGGGGCAGGACCCAGGTCCCCAAGCACTTTTTTTTGACAATAACTTGCATATTAACCTTTAAAATTAGCACTTTTGGTTTCTCTCATAGACTTTTAAAGGGTGTTCCGCGGCTTTTGAATTTGCCGCAAACACCCCAAATTGTTCGCTATTCGGCGAATGGGCAAACAGCCAATGTTTGAGTCGAACTCATGTTCGACCCAAACATAAAGCCCATCCCTATTAGCAACCAAGATTCTCTACTGGGCCGAGACTTATGTGGAAGATCTAACAGAGGTGTACATTCCAGGCAGGCAAAACCAGATAGCAGACTGATGGAACTGGAAAATTCCCAGTAGTAGAGAATGGTCAATCAGCAGACATTATGTTCAATCAATTTTTGACAGATGGGGGACACCCAATGTAGACCTCATGGCTACACCAGGGAATGCGCCGGTGTCAGAGTTTGTCACAAGGTTCAGGTACAAGTAGGCGATAGCCCAGAATGCCTTCTCGATCTTCTGGCAGTTTCCCTTAGTGTACCTGTTTCCTCCAATCCCATTAATCATGAGGGCCCTGCTGGAGATCGTTTTCAGCCACTCTCGGCTGATGTCTCAAAGTTGGTCCAGGCTGGGGAAAGATTGTGACCATATGATCGGGATCCACCCAGGAGTCAGTACTGGTCCCTGGCTCAGCTTCTCAGCAAGCCACTGAGAGCTTGAACAAGCTTCTGCCACTGCCTCCACAGCCCAATGCTCCAGTGAGCGCTGGGAGGGGGGCAGAGCAGACAGCAGTGACAGCATGCTGCATTAAACATACAGTAACGCACTGATATATACTGCGTTAAATGTGTAGTAATGCACTGATAAGTATTGCGTTAAACATGCAGTAACTCACTCAAATATACTGCATTAAACGTGCAGTAATGCACTGATATAGACTGCGTTAAAAGTACAGTAAGGCACTGATATACACTGCGTTAAACATGCAGTAATGCATGGGTATATATTGCGTTAAATGTGCAGTAATGCACTGATATATGCTGTGTTAAACGTACAGTAATGCACTGATATATACTGTGTTAAACACAAAGTAACGCATGGATATATACTGCATTAAATGTGCAGTAACACTCTGATATATACCACATTAAACATACAGTAATGCACTGATAAATACTGTGTTAACTGTACAGTAACGCACTGATATATACTGTGTTAAATGTGCAGTAATGCACTGATAAATGCTGCGTTAAATGTGCAGTAATGCACTGATATATACTGCATTAAATGTACAGCAATGCACTAATATATACTGCATTAAACATGCAGTAACGCACGTATATATACTGAGTTAAATGTGCAGTGATGCACTTATATATACTGCATTAAACATGCAGTAATGCACTGATATATACTGCATTAAACATACATCAGTGCACTGATATATTCTGCATTAAACATACAATAATGCACTGATATATACTGCATTCATAAATCTGAAAGGGTGTAGGTGTGGCGTTGTTCTTATATTCTGAGATGTAGGTGCTCCCAACTCACTCTCTACTCAGTACTTTATATGTGTATACAGACTTGAGTACATTAGTTATAAAGTGCCAAAAACATAATGCATATGCATAATGTGCAAAAGGTGCAATCATAGAAAAGTGACTAGTGCTAAAGATCAATTGATATACACAATCATTAAGTAAAAATCCAAAGTGACAAGTGCTCTTCAATCATATGTGACTTCAGTGCTTGAAATATGTACAGTCCTTGGAGAAGAAATATACACAGTCCTTAAAAATATATATGCAGTCCTTAAAGATATATACATATTCCAAAAGTGACAGGTGCTCTTCAATCATGTATCCTTTGTGCTGGTGCTCCTTACAGTGCCACTAAAGGTAATGCACTCACCAGAAATCCTCACCCCTCAAAGTGGTATTGCGCATTCACAGTATTTGCCACTGTGCGGCAGTATCCAGATCCACGGCTTGGTTTGCACTTTAGTATGTGTTCATTCATGCCTCCCACCTCTGGTTGTGTATCGACCTTCAACTTACCAACTGATACTGCATTAAACATGCAGTAATGCACTGATGTATACTGCGTTTAACGTGCAGTAATGCACTGATGTATACTGCATTAAACATTCATTAATGCACTAATATTTACTGCATTAAATGTGCAGTAAAGCATGGATATATACTGAGTTAAATATGAAGTAATGCATTGATATATACTAGGTTAAATGTACAGTAACGCACTGATATAGACTGCATTAAATGTGTAGTAACGCACTCAAATATAATGCGCGAACGTGCAGTAACGCACTGATATATACTGGGTTAAACATGCAGTAACACACTGATATATACTGCGTTAAACATGCAGTAATGCACTGATACATACTGCGTTAAATGTACATTAACGCACTGATATATACTGAGTTAAACGTGCAGTAATGCACTGATATATACTGTATTACCAATAGAGTAATGCACTGATATATACTGCGTTAAATGTCCAATAATGCATGGATATATACTGGATTAAACGTGCAGTAATGCACTGATATATACTGTGTTAAACATACAGTAACGCACTGATATATACTTTGTTAAATATGCAGTACGCACATATATATACTGTGTTAAATGTGCAGTAATGCACTGATATATATTACGTTAAATGTGTAGTAACACATGGATATACAGTATACTGCGTTAACGTGCACTAACAAACTGATATATACTTCGTTAAATGTACAGTAACACACTGATATATATTGTGTTAAACGTGCAGTAATGCACTGATATATACTGCAGGAAACCTGCCCTGACTAATCCAACTGACACTAAAGTAAAAATGAATGGTCACACTACACTCACAAAAACTGACACGAAAGTAAAAATGAATGATCAAACTATACTCACAAAAATTGACACTAAAGTTAAAATGAATGGTCACACTACACTCACACTGAACTATCACTAGATTCACACTAAACTGATATTCTACACTGACAATAGAAGCACAATAGCACACTATAGCACACTAACTCACTAGCAGCACTGAACAGAGCTCTGTTCTGTCTCTCTCCACGCCAATATCACACTGCAATTGGCCACTATGGGGAGAATATTTTTGTGTGTGTGGGGCAGGACTAAGAGCAATGAGCCATGATTGGATAGAATCATCATAATTTTGTCCAATCACAGCTCTGACAGTGCTCTGTGCCCTGATTGGGCAAAGCTTTCATTGCTTTCAGTGCATTGTGGTAGTTTGGCGGGCCAAACAAACGGTCAAACTCCCCGATAATTCAGATGTTCGTTGAACGGGTGAACAGCCAATGTTTGACCTGAACTTATGCTCAGGTTGAACCGTTCACTCAACTCTACTTAAAAGGAACCTTCACCATGCTTCATTGTTGCCTGCAGACACTCATTATTGTACTGTTCTCCAAGCCTTCGGGAAACAAACAGTCTTCTGTTACATCCAAATATTTAAAATATTTAATGATCAGTCCCCTACCATATTTCTGCATCCCAGTTTCTATGATTTAATGCATAGTTGAGGCACTTAGCCTTGTTCCTCCATGAAGATCACTGGCCAGATTTCTCCTGACAGTAGATGAGTGTACCTGGGTCCCACTGCTTTCCACCAGTTATGTGCTTATGGCACTGCTGGACATTTTTCAATAGACATTTTTTGATGTTGAACGGAAGTAAGCATGATGTGTCTTTCATCTGCTGCATCAAGTGTTATTAAAACCCACAACAGTAAAATCAGTCTGTATATGCAGTAAAGCATGCTTGTTATACTTACTGTGGAACCTAAGGGGTTAATCCTATGCATTGTGTAAAAAGGCTGATGATGCTTAATGCACAGATCCTCCTCTTCTTCCACTGACTCCAGAACATTTCCTGATAAGACAGAACCTTTGGAGTCAGGCTGCACATGCTCAGTTTGGTGTATACTGCTCGACAGATTTTTTTTCTTGGGAGAGTGCATCTGATCAGCACAGGGCCAATCAGCACTGTCCAGACAGAGGGTCAGGGATCCTGGATCCTAATAGGACAGCTCAGTGCAAGATGAAAACTCCTCCTACAAGCTTTACTAGGAACTGATAGTAATCACAAGACTGCTATATACTGCTGATGAGAAAAGGGTATTTTGCTGTTTAGATTTACTAAAATAATTGCATTTCCAAGTTCTGTGTACTGTGGGAGACCAGATATAGGGAATACAGGCTCCTGGGTTTAGTAACACTTTAAGTTTCCTTGGCCAACCACTGCATCTACGGTTCCATCCCATGTTGCCCAATCAGTGGTGTCCTCAATGCTGGGAAACGTAGGCAGATACATACCTTACCATCAGGGAGAGGTACAATTGGCCTTAAATTTATTCTGCAGTACAACAATGACCCCAAATATACAGCCAACATCATTAAGAACTATATTCAGCCTAAAGAAGAAGGAATCCTGCAAGTGATGGTTTGGCCCCCACGGAACCCCAATCTTAACATCACAGAGACTGTCTGGGGCTATATGAAGAGATAGAAGAATTTGAAACAGCTTACAACCACAGAAGATCCGTGTATGGTGCTCCAAGATGTTCCTTCAAAAACTGTGCAAGTGTGCATAGAATTGATGAATGTTTGAAGTCAAAATACAGTCACTGGAAATATTGATTTTGATTTAGATGTTTCTTCTGTTTGCTCCCATTGCATTTTGTAAATTGATAAAAAATAAACAATTACATTATATATATTTAAAATCATTCTTACTTTACAGCCTTTTTTCACATCTGCCTAAAACACACAGCACTATATATATAGAAAATATAGAAACAGTGTGTGTGTGTCCATACTGGGCAATATTGAATATTCCAAAGTCTCAACCTATTTATGATGTCACAACAACAACTCCTTGGTCACATTGACAGACATCGGCAATAAACCTGGTAGGGCCATGCTCCAGTTTTCTTAAAACTCTCTCTACAGAACCATTCCTCCTCCAGGGCTTGAGACTGGAAATTAAATAAAAGCCTTCTGCAAGAACCCTCAGTACTAGAAGACTTAACTAAGAGCTAACCTTCTATTTAAATTGAAATGTCACACCTGACAACAATCCTAATATAATTTGGGAAACTAAACTCACTGCCTTACTCTCTGAGATACAGAAATTAGAACTTCCTCATAGGCGTAATCCAGATGTCAGGGCAGAGAGGGAACTTCTAAATCTCAAACAACATGCAACAGAGCCAAAGCCAAGCTCAAATGCCGAGGAAAACATTATTATGTATATGGAGATAAATGTGGACATTCTTTAGCTCGAGCCCTACAAGACCAACAATCTTCCAAATTTTCAAATAGCAGATGCATTCAAAGATTAGATAGTTTTCTATATAATATCTTTCCTTACTTCTATATCTTCTTCTATAACCCAATTACATTCTTAAATTGAGGATTATTTGTCCTCTTCCCACCTATACTAGGTATACCTACTAAATATGCTTTAGAGACCCTGATCAATACAGAAGAGATCCTGATGGCCATTAAATCATCAAAACCAGGTAAATCCCCTGGCCCAGATAGCTTTACGCTGCAATATTATAAAATGTTCTTTCCACTCTTAGCCCCACATTTAGAGAAAGCATTTCATGCTTTAGTGACTCATCCTCATTTCCCTCAGAAGCCTTTAACCCTTTCACTTCCAGGTCCGTATGCCACACGGACCTATAGAAATGCCTGCAGGTGGCTAGGTCCATACGCCATAGAGACCTCATTTGTCCCTCTGCTACAAGCTCATGGTCACTTCAATGACCATAAACTTATAGCAGAATTGTTATTAACCATCAAATGTGACCACCCCCCCACCCATGCCACTGCTTCCCTGTCCCCAGCCACTCCACATCCCACTGTTCCCTTTCATCTAGAACTACTCCCCCACTCTCCTTTACTATCCCCTTCACCCCCCTTCTTCCCCCCAGCACTGATTCCTCCCCACACCCAATCAGACCCCCCCGCAAACCCGATCCCCTGCAGCTACCATCATAAGCCAGCATCCCTCCTCTTCCACTCCGCCAGCTTCAGGTGCTGCATGGGGCTTAGGGGGGATATAGATGTGTCCCCCCGCCAGTCAGATTGCCCCTGTACAGGCCCCCACACCCCCCATGAATTATCCCTGCTCCAAGTGGATTTCCTCCTTCCCTCCCGCCATCTTCAGCTTTTGCCTGCTCTGATCTCCAGTGAGATTTCAGGCTGGGGAGTGGGGGGGGAGGTGCGGGTGGGGGTGAAGTTGGAGCTTTGGGGGGCTGGGTAAATATGTGTTTGCTAGCCTATCCCTGTAGTACAGTGGACATAGGCAGTGATTGCTCCTATGTCCACCAACAGCTGATCATAATAAACCAAAAACATAGTAAGACCCAGTGGCGACTGGTGCTAAACTTTTTGGGGGGGCAAACAAACCCCCCAGGTCCACCCGCACTCAGTCACTCCACAGTGATTGTCCACCCCCCCACATTCACCGCTCCACGGCTTCCTCAGCTTCTCCCCCCAGCCAACCCGATCCATCCCGATTGACCAGGAGGAGAAGCCGGAAGACAATAGCGAATATTAATTCGCTATTGTCACAGGTGAGTGGGTTCAGGGTGCAATGCTCTGCACCCAGAGCCCAGCCTTTTTCAAGCCAATTAGGGCCTCAGGCTCTAATCATGTGGCTTGAAAAAAAAACTCATACAAACATATGAGTCCGGCGCCCTGCAGGGGGGTGGTGCCTCTAATTGACCAACTACTTCTGGATAAGACCCCTTTTACATGGAGTGGACTCTGTCAAGCAGATCCACCTGCTCAGCGGGTCCCCGCTGAGCAGGCGGATGACAGGTTTGCATCCTCTCCACTGATGCAGGGTGGACACGAACACAGCCCTCTGTTCTCTATGGGGCGGTCGGATGGAAATGGACCACCTATTCATTTCCATCGGATACCATCCGATCTGATTTGCTAGATGGATGGGGAATGGGATCCCCATCCGTCTGTTTTTAGCGGACTCATCTGGATTGGATGCAGGCAGGTGATACATGTCCATTTACATTAGCCTCTCCATAGAGAACAATAGTTGGTCTGATTGGGCCTGCCTGAAGAATGGACAGGCAGACCCGATCGGTCTGCTTTTGTGAAAGGGGCCTAAGGCCTTGTTCACACAGGGCATACACAGAGTACCTTTACAGGGATGCACATTGATGTCATTTGGGATGTAGCAACTGCACGAACAAAGCCATTGCTCACAATTTTACATCCATGTATGTCCACATGCATGTCCATGAGCTCACACTGTCTGCATTCGGGGTCATGTACCCACACCCACATGGATGTCAGATTGGGAATAGCAGCTATGCCTGTGCAGCCGTTGCATCCCAATTTACATAAATGGGACTGCCTTACGAGGTTGCATGAAACATCTTTGCATCCCTGTGCGGGTAAACATAGCCCTCCATGGGCATACACTTTAGTATGCCACATGTGAACAATGTTTTAGTAGTAATTTAGCAGAAATGTTGTAAGTTATGTTGTGTTTATGTGCACTATTAATGTACTTTTAGTGTACTTTTAGTGAAAAACAGCAATATGATGAACATTTGCATAATTATTGCAGGGCCCAAAAAAATCTATAGCATTTTTTTTTATTCTACATGTCATGTGCTTTCAGAAAATGTCTAGTTTGAGGGGTCTTTTCAAATTCTGAAAGCTGTAAGTAAAAAATGGTAACCTCCAGATTTTTTGAGTAAATTGTTTCTATTTACAGTTTTGCGTATCTTCAGTTGTCACCATTTCACAAAAAGGTGCAATTTAAAATGTACAAATATTTGTTATTTCTTAACCCAATACAGTTTTAACTTTTATATTTACTATGAATTTAGCTGGAATTTTGAACATTTTGCCATGTATGAATCCACTATTAAGGATTTTAGTGTATTTTTAGCCAACATATTGTTTTGATAAACATCTGTGCAAATATTGCGGTGCTTTAAAAATCAGTAGCACCTTCTTTTTATTCTACTGGCTATGTACTTTCAGAAAATGTATGGTTTGGGGGGTCTTTAACAAATTCTGAAAGCTGTAAGTGAAAAAGGAAAACTTCCAGATTTTTAAATACATTTTAACTTGCCTTTTCTCATTTGAATAAATATTTGTTTGTCTTACTATGTCCTTCTAGACTGAATGCTGAATGGGAGGATCAGTCTTCAGTCTAATAAAAGTGGAGTTTTGCTTTAAATTCAGCCCAGATTCTTTATAGCTATTAGTTGATATAAAATACTTTACTTTTCAATTTCATCTGCCAAATCAATAGAACAACAACAAAAGAGTAAAGACCAGCCATAAAGGATGTTCATCATCTTGATGTGTTCTGCATTCATTCTGTTTGTTTGAGATTTTTCACTTGATTAACATTGTTAGAATGAGATTTGTGCTTTTCAAAATTATATAGCTCGCAGACAGACATTCATTTGTTGGACATCAATATGTTTTCATGGTAAAGACATGACAGCTTTTGCATTTCATATCATCTACATGTGAAAATGAAGATTAGTTTCACTTTCAGATGCCTTTCTTTAATCCATTTGAAAAGGGATAGAAACACACTGATCACAGTTTGCTATTTTGTGCTAGGCTCTTGGCGTACTTGCATTGTACAGTACTTCGTAAACCTCTGAAGCAGACCATAATGATTTCTTCTAATCATTGTTGATAGTTGACCATGAGACTCACTATCATGTAGCATATAAACAAATATGAAATGTGAAAAAATGAAAGGGAAAAAAATAAAGTCAAGGCATTGTATAATCTTTTCTCGTGTAAAACAAATGATTATGATGTAGATAATCTTTTCATGTGAAAAACTTGTATTTGTGTATATTTTTTAGTTTTGTTTTATACAAAGGGCTAGCTATAACTTGCAGAAACATAACACAACACTCCATGCTACCACTTCTAAATGCAAAGGAGTTAATTTACTAAAGGAGTTTCTTGTTCTTGTTCACCACTACTATAGAAATGTATGCACACTTATCCAAGAGAAATGTTTAAAACAATAATGCATTGCATGACTTTTGAAATATGACCAGCAGGCTTAGAGAGGAAAAAGAGATCTTTTAGAAAAACTAAAAGACAGAGTACAGAGCAACCATAGGGGTTCATTTATTAGGCAAATAGGCTGTTCACTTTGCAAGGGAATTTTCACTTTGCACAGGAATCCCCCCAGCCTAGTGAATAAGGTGAAACTCTGATAACTTCCATAATTCAATCACATGCAACAAAATATTTTTCCAAGGGATGGGGTATTTTTTCTATTATATATTCTATGAAAAAAATGTAATAGTAGGTTGGGTATGCTTTACAAAATGGAATATTTTCACTACATTCACTAAGCTAACAATGCCTTTGGAATGTAAAAAATTCCCTTGCAAATGAAACAGCTTGTTTGTCTTTAAAAAATCAGTGCCATAGTTTTGGAGTATTAGAAACTGCTACTGTAAATGGAAAGGATAGGGAAAGCTGATAAACAAAATAACACACCGTTAGGAAACTCTACTGTTGTTCTAATTTCTAGCTCTTTGGACAATTAACATGTCTTTTATTTCATTTTGTGGTTGTTTTGAGGTAAAACACCACTTCTAGCTCCTGCCCCATTAATAGTAAGCAATTTTTTTTTGCTGTAGGGCTTCCCTGTGGACTTTTTTTCCAGGGGTAATATTTTGTGGTTTTAATTTTTTTTGCGGGTTTTTTTACTTTTATTTTATATCGATCTGGCCTTTTTAGGTTTGGAGGGCTCAAAGCAGAGCATTTACTTATTACTGACCATCTGTTCATAGAGCTGCCTTTTGTTTACAGCATGCCACTGTGAAATAAGAAAAATGTAGTGTAAGAACAATGTGCATCTAAACCAGCTCACATTATATCACCCAAACGCAGTGCGCCCTCCTATCCCCATAAATAAACTAAAAGTTAGGCATACACTGGTTAGGACTATTACCCCCGATTAAAACTGTAAATTTTTGGCCCTGCCCTCCATTATTTAAGAAGTGTCAGAAGAAGAGGAGCGTCACACAGCGGGAGCCTCCCATGGATGCGGAGTGGCCCAAGAACAAAGCAGGGAAGAAGACGCTGCGGAGGAAGATGCCGGATGAGAACACTGGAGCAAGAAGCAGAGGATCGGAGGAAGAACCAGAGGAAGAAGAAGATGAAGGAAGAAACCAAAGGAAGAAGGAAGGAAGAAGGAAGAAGACCCGAAGAAGATGGAAAGAAGAAGACTTTAAATAAAGGAATTGTCAAAAACTGTCTATTGTCATTTTTAACATTTTTGACACTTTTTTGTGAAATCATAGGTATACTTTTGTACCCCATTACCATTTCACACAGGGGGGATCTGGGTGTCCCCTTGTTAAAGGGGGCTTCCAGATTCCGATAAGCCCCCCACCCGCAGACCCCCACAACCACCGGCCAAGGGTTGTGGGGATGAGGCCCTTGTCCTCATCAACATGGGGACAAGGTGCTTTGGGGGGCCACTACTCCAAAGCACCCTCCCAATGTTGAGGGCATATGGCCTGGTATGGTTCAGGAGGGGGGCGCTCTCTTGTCCCCCCTCTTTTCCTGCGGCCTGCCAGATTGCGTGCTTGGATAAGGGTCTGGAATGGATTTTTGGGGGGAACCCACGCCGTTTTTTTTCTTGTTTGGCGCGGGGTTCCCCTTAAAATCCATACCAGACCTGAAGGGTCTGGTATGGAATTTAGGGGGAACCCCACATCATTTTTTTTTTTAATTTTGGCCGGGGTTCCCCTTAATATCCATACCAGACCTGAAGGGCCTGGTATGGAATTTAGGGGGACTCCCACATAATTTTTTTTTTTAATTTTGGTTCGGGGTTTCCCTGTGGGGAATTCCCATGCCGTTTTATCAATAGCAGCGGGTAGTTTTAAATGTTTTTTTTCCTTCGAAATGTCATTTTGCTGTCAGACTGTTCTAAACAAGGGAAACATGCGCCCCTTTACAGGCATACTATAGACACCCCCCAGGTACGAAATTTAAAGGGATATTACACTTTTATTGTTTGACTTTAAGCATTATTAAAATCACTGCTCCTGAAAAAACGGCCGTTTTTAAAACTTTATTTTGCATTGATCCATGTCCCCTGGGGCAGGACCTGGGTCCCCAAACACTTTTTATGACAATAACTTGCATATAAGCCTTTAAAATTAGCACTTTTGATTATTCATGTTCGTGTCCCATAGACTTTAACGGTGTTCGCGTGTTCGAGCGAACTTTTTTCCTGTTCGCATGTTCTGGTGCGAACCGAACAGGGGGGTGTTCGGCTCATCCCTAATCATCTGCAGTCTCTTTTTTCTTGTCCTAAAACACCTGTCTTTTCTCTTTGGGGATGAATTTCTACAGGCAAATAGACTGTTCACTTTGCAAAGGAAGTTACACTTTGCAGGGGAATTTAACCTGAGCTTAGTGAATGAAATAAAACTCTAATGTATTCCTTCATCCAATCAGAAATGCTGCTTTTGCAAAGTGAAATTTCACTACATTCACTGAGATCTGAGGAAAATTCCTTTGCATAGATACACCTTTCCTTTCAAAGTGAACAGCCTATTTGCCTTTAGTAAATGAACCCTTTTGTCTTTAGTACATTTTGGTCTATTATCCCTGATTTAAACTATCCTGCTACTGGCCTATTTTTCACTGCTGTATCCTCTACAGCAGTGGTCATCAACCCTGTCCTCAGGGCCCACTAACAGGCCAGGATTTATGTATTACCTTGGGGAGATGCAGACTAGAATACTGCAATCACTGAGCAGCAAATGACATCACCTGTGATGAATTTCAGTTATCTTGCAAACCTGGCCTGTTAGTGGGCCCTGAGGACAGGGTTGATGACCACTGCTCTACAGTATCTTTATTCTTGGAGTAAAGTACCAGCCTTTGCCATTTGCCTCTAGTAAATCCAAGTCTAGCCTTGCTATTTAAATTGTCTGGCTGGTGATTATGCTGGACTGATTTGATTGGCTACTAGAGGTTTTTAGGGGGCTCCAAGTGAAGTGAGGAAGGGATCACTTCCAGTGGGTTGAACCCTATGGTGGGTGGTGATGATGGACCACCTTGGGGGCTTCGACTGCTACCTTTCTAGCATGTGGTCATTTTAGCAAGAAGTACTTGGGTGATGAGGAAGGAGCATCTAGTAAATAGACAGTCTAGTATAAACATATAAATCGAGCCACCGTGTTTTGGGGGAATGCCTCCCCCTTCCTCAGGCTGACATATTAACATAAAAGTATATAAATATAATTGAAAATGTGTAAGGATAATCAAATGGTACTTATCAAAATTAAGATCATCAAAACGATAAATGTCAAAATAGAAATTCATAATCGGACAATCCAGAAAGACAGGTATATTGCTGTTCATAGCTTGAAAGAAACTTGTGGTGGTGATATGACCGTCTATCTCATGTTAACATATTTACACTGCTGTGTCAACTGCAGTCTCTTCATTATTTTAGTAAAATTCCTATATAGTTATTATTCCCCTGTCCATACCTGTTGCCAGGATACTCACATGATGCAGCCTTTTATAAAGGAGCGTGCTGCCTGTTATATCAATGCTAAGCTACATTATCATGTGACTGAGAAGAGAGTGCACTACACATGTATGGCTTTTCAACCAGGGAGAGAGTTCTCTCCTGTGGTGTTGTATGTGTGAACCCTGAGTTTATAAACTTTGGGTTTGGATCCATTTAAGTCTATGAGTTTTTGTATGTTTATAATTTTTTATGCAATCAGAAAAAGCACACAATTTTTTGTTTTTAATGTGATCTGCTTTATATTTTACCAACCATTGTGTACCACCAATAAAACAGGTGAAAAGGCATATAAACCATGAAGCATATACTGTATACTGTTATTAATACTAAATGCTTGCTCAAAAATTGCAATGACTTTGACTTCTCCATGATCACTACCACACACAACCAAGGGCATCTCTGTCATACAATCCATAGACAGGTGTTTACCATCTACTAATAACTTCTGCCCAGCATTCTGATGCCCCTTTGGAGGACCCAAGATTTAGTTCCCCAAGGCCTCAATTGTGACTGTCTATGTTCTGCCTGCAAACTGGTGTACTCTCCACACACCTAATTGGAAGGTTGCATTTACCACAAACCCTGGGTATTCGCAGCTTTACCAAAAGCAATTGTTTTTTCACCTTTATAAAAATAAATCACATATCCAATAATATTGCTAACTTACTACACCAGAAGGGACCTCATCTCTTTCTCCTCTTATGTTGTATTTGCCGATGGACATACTGAGAACCACTAACCCACACACATGGTCCAGCATATGAAACATCCTAGCCACAAGGGGATTACTTTGACCAGACTGAGGGTGCTGCAAATAGCATACAGGTAATGCACTAACATTAAAGCCTGAGTTTACCCAAAACAGTTTACCCAGAACAGACAATAATTGCCTTCAGAGCAATTTGTCCTTTTTGCTACTGTGGTCCCCTTTCACTGAAATCTTTCTCTTCTGTTGTGCCCACCCCCACCACCATAATATTCTGGTGCAGCAAGGACTAATAGCACTAACAAAAGTGGACCTATGAACGGAGGACTGGAAGATGACTGATAGGTCCATACCCTCCATACCCTTCATTCATAGAAGTTGTAGTAACAGCTACTATGAATAAAGCAGCTGGGCAGAAAGGACAGACATGGTCAGGCACTCTTATCTTTAAATACATTTTATTAGAGAATATAAATAGTACAAATAATATAAATAGTACAAATAAATACAAAGTCGCAATTAAGTGAGACGTTCAGTACATCCAATTAAGCCGTAACAGAGGTAACAACAATAGGCAGGAATAACATCAAAAACACTGTGGTATATGGAATACCTAAGCTTGGGCCATAACAGATAGGGCATATCATGACTAACAATACCATACTCTGTAAACAGTTACTTTTTGGGATCTACATACGATGCTGCCCTGGGCCATTGAGACCATGGCCAACAGAGGGTTAGTGCATTAGCGTAGTTTCCCCTGCTGGATGCCATCATGGGTTTGTAGGTGTAGTGTGTGTTCACAAAGTCAAGGGTATCATCAATAGTAGGTGTGTGAGCTGATTTCCACAGTTTTGTTAAGCTCAACCTGGCAGCTGGGAGGATATGGGTTGTTACATCCCTGGAGGAAATAGGGATATTTTCAAATGTTAGGTTCAGAAGGGCTAGAGCAGGGGAGGGGAATGTGACTCCCTGTAATATGTTCTATTATCTGAAAAATGTGCTTCCGAAAAAGGTGCAGAGAAGGGCAGGCCCAAAATATGTGGAGCATGTCTTCTTGAGCATCATTGCATCTCCAGCAGGAGGACCAAAAGAAGATATTCTAGCAGAAGTCACATACCACCCCAATGAGATTTTTTGGGACAATTCCCACAAAGAAGAGCAACAGGTAGAATGGTATATAAAGATTAATAAGTGTGCAACCTAAAAACTTTTATGACACAAATATACAAATCTCAAAACAAAAGAATTAAAAAAGAAGTGCTCTTAAAAGTGAAGAGTGATTAACAAGACATGGTGCTTAACCAGATTCTGTTTTCCACATACAATCTACATCTCTTACTAGAAAGGCTGGATGTTAGTCGCTCACACAATTAACAGCCAGCAGGGATATCCCACTCCTCAGGCTCCTGCGAAGTCTTTCCTTTCCGGTAAGCAGACTGCTCCACTAGATGGATCTGTCAAAAATCCTCAATACTTATACGGTTTATCCCTCTATGGATTCTCTCCAGCATAAGGGGTGATAGAAAGAAAAGGCTTCACTGTGCAATACTTTTAAAAAAGCATTTTATTAAAAAGTATTCATTGCATTTACATTTGAAAAAATGATAGAAGGCAAAACAGAAAACACACAGCCACAGACTTCGCCTGCAGGCTGGTACGTGGTAACATCACAGAATTCAGCTGAGCCCCCCTGCCCCAAAGCACTCACCCCTCCATGTTGAGGATATGTGGCCTGTTGTGGTTTAAGAGGGGGGCTCACTTGCCCCCCTTTCCTGACATGCCAGGCTGCATGCCCAAATAAGGGTCTGGTATGGATTTTGGCGGGGACCCCAAGCCATTTTTTTTCATTATTTTGGTGTGGGGTTTCCCTCCAAATCCATACCAGACCCGAAGGGCCTGGTATATACTCAGGGGATCCCACGCCACTTTTTTCTTTATTTTTGGGAAAAGCTTTGCCCAATCAGGATGCAGAATGCACATTGCCAGATGTTCCTCAGGACGAACACCCGGCGAACGCCCTGCAAATTCGGGTGTTCGATGAATGGCTGAACGGTCAAATGTTCGGCCGAACTGATGCTTGGGCCAAACCATTCATCTATCCCTACGTTCAGCAGGACTCAGTGTGTTGAATAATATTGATAAGTCTTCTAGTGGCATCAGATACTTGGTGTCCTTTGGTGAAGCCGGATTGATTGTGATGTATTAAGGTGGGCAAAATATCGTTTAGTGGCTGTATTTTCAGGTCTAGATTTAACTAGAAAATTGGTCTGAAATTTTTTGGGGAAATCAGCTCCTTCCATGGGTTTGCAAGAGTTATTATCAATGCCTGTAGCATTTCAGAGGAAAATAGGGAAGAGGAGGCAGCGTCATTGTGGAGAGTACACATGTAACAGTTGTAAAAATTGTTTGTAGTATTCACTAGTATGCCCATCATGGCCGGGGGCTTTCCCACCTGGAAGAGACTTAATGACAGACTGAATTTCTTGCTCTTTGAATGGGTTATTGAGAAAGGCAAGCTGTTCAGGGGTCAGGGTTGAAAGGTTAATCTGATTAAGGAAAGCATTAATGCCATCCATAGAAGGTTGAAATGTGGAAGGATCTTGTTTGATGTCGTAAAGGTCGCTGTAGTATACACTAAAGGCATCAATGATGCTTTGGGTATTGAGTAGTTTATCATTGGAATTGGGATGTAACAAATATTCTATCCTATTTTTTGCTCAGTGTCCTTTAATACGATGAGCCAAAGCTTTTCCAGCTTTATTAGAGGTGGTATAAAAGACAGCTTTCAGGGGGCGTGGCCTGGAGCCTTTCCAAGATGGACTTGTAGACCTGGAGCTCCCGTCCATGAGGTCCAGCTACTTTAGCTCTTAAGCACAAAAGCACTCATAACAGCCTACAAGATGGTGAGAACATCCCGCAGTGCCTCAGCGATGAGATCCCGCTCTCCCAGGGGACAAGAAACGCAATTAGTCAGACAGATTCCGGAGATCTTCTGCTCGCGGCCTAGTGAGAAGAGGCAAACCTCCCACGCAGCCTCCTCACGTGAGTCCTGCTCCCTGAGTGTCAGCCCCCGCCTCTCCGGACCTCGGCTGGATCACTTATAGATAAGAGGCATCCTCAGGCTGTCACCATTGATGACCTCCGCAGTGTCGCAGCTGACATAAAATCCACACTTATGGCAGCCATTACGGACATGAGATCTGATCTGCAGGCCATGTCACTCAGAGTAGAGGAAGTAGAAATGACCCAAATGCGCCATGACTCCTCACTCTGTCATATACAGCAAGTTACCAAATCCCATGCTGTTCATCTTAGGGACATAAATCGACACATGGAGGACCTCAACAATCGAGGCAGACGCCGCAATCTTAGTGTGAGAGGGGTCCCAGAATCGATCGATCCCGCCCAGCTGAGCCAGACGGTCATTGCACTGTTTAATGAACTCATGGAAAGGCCCCTAGACACACCGATCACATTTGAAAGAATTCACAGAGAACTGCGCCCAAGGGGGTGAGACGCTGACCCCCCCAGGGATGTAGTGTGCTGCCTTACAGACTTCCAGCTGAAAGAAAGGATCCTACGCTCAGCCAGAAACCACAACCAGGCAACCATTTAAGGCTCTGTAGTGAAAATCTACCAAGACCTATCCAACATCTCTCAACTGGATATCCCACTAATGGAACTACCGGACTGGTACAGTGATTTTTGCCCTTCCCCCTTCAAATGAGCAACCTCCATGGATGGAGTCGCAGAGGCGGGAAACTTCAATATCGGCCGTCGACGACCTCATCTGCTACCTCCTTGATCCCCACTGAGAGACCAGAGCGCTCCAAGGAATGGTAGTCCTACAGCATCTCCTGCGCACCGTAGGGCCAGCATCACCTAATCAGGTACTTATGATCTTCCTGATTCATCCACATCCTACAGGGACACAAACAACATGCTCAACGCCCCATATGTAGTGTTCAAGCTACTCATCTTCTCCCTCCCATACATGTCTGAAGCCTTTCTCTGTGCTGACACCCCCCCCGACGGACTCTTGAGACCCAGACCCCACCCGCTAAAACCAGGCTGACCGCAGAACCGAACTATACCACTCCTCACCAATGAACTTAGATTACGCTGGTACACCACTCAGAATAGGATAACAGAAATCAAGACGGATAATGGTCCTACACTATTTAAAGTGCCTAAAATGAACTTCTACACCCTAAAAAAGTTTCAACGAACATCCGCTGGCAATTCCAAACACAAAAAGACTTACTCTTTGCATCCAGAAATTCAGTCCTTCCACGATAGTCAACAAAGTACATGTTCCAGTTTATCCGGATTCATCGACACAGATTGGCCCCGAACGAACAATCAGTGAACAACGCCACTCCTAACTAAAGTCTATGATAAACTTTCTAACTAACCTCTACACTCACCCACCTCTCACTTCTTGTTTCTCCATAGCCTCCCCTGATCATATTAACTAAGTTAGGGTCTACCCTAACCAACCCCTCCCTTCCCTTTCCCCACCCTCCCCTTTTTTCTTCTGCCTAAGGCTCCCCTCTTTGAAACTGCCTGCCGTTTATACCTAGTAGTATTGCCTATGTTTAACCACTCAATCTCTTTTACCCTAGATAACCGGGTTTTTTCTTTTTTTTTCTTTTTGTTTTATATATGGAAACTGTAGTGCCATTTGTACTACTAAAAATTATATGAAAAACACCAGACCAAAGTGTAATAATGCATTAAAGTGTTTGTTCACCAATGCCAGAAATCTGCCAAGCAAAATAGGTGAGTTGGAAGCTCTGGTGCATGAGGTGAACTATGATGTAATCAGTATTGCTGAAACTTGGCTTCAATCCTCACATGACTGGGCTATTATTTTCCTGGCTATGCACTCTTTCGGAGAGACAGGGTAAAAAGGAAAGGTGGCGGGGTCTGTCTCTATGTGAGAAGTGATCTCAAAGCAAGTGTGAAAGAGGACCTGATTGATGGAGAGTGTGATGAGTCTGAAGCATTATGGGTGGAACTGCATATAGATGGGCGTAGTTCAAAGTTAATCATTGGAGTTTGTTATAGACCACCCAATGTTAACGAGGAGGTGGAGACTCAGCTCCTTGCACAGATGGAAAGGGCTGCAAGGGCTGGGATGGTGATAATAATGGGGGATTTTAACTACCCAGAAATTGACTGGAGTAATGGCACTGCTGAGACAGTTAAAAGGCAAAAATTTATAAACCTAGCACAGGACAATTTTATGGTCCAGTTTATTGAGGCCCCAACTAGGAATGAAGCTCTGTTGGACCTGGTAATCTCAAACCATGCAGAGCTTATTACTAATGTTCGGATAAAGGAACACCTGGGTAGCAGTGACCATAACATGATTTCATTTGATGTTAGCTGTAAACAAGAAATACATAAGGGAAAAATAAAAACACTTAACTTCAAGAGAGCAAATTTTCCAGGGATGAGGGCTGCTCTCCAGGACTTAGACTGGGAGGGAATATTGGCAGCGATAAACACAGAACAGAAATGAGAAATCTTCAAAAAGACTGTTTGGGACCTCACTGCAAAGTATATTCCCATGGGCAATAAGTTTAAAAGGCTAAAAATAAAACCTATGTGGCTCACGGTCAAAGTTAGAAAAGCTATAAACAATAAGAAAAGAGCTTTTAAAAAATATAAAAATGAAGGAACACTAGTGTCGTTTAAATGCTACAAAGAATTTAACAGAATATGTAAAAAGGAAATCAAGGGTGCAAAAATTCTAAATGAACGACAGATCGCAAAAAATAGTAGGACAAACCCCCAAAAATTCTTCAAATATATTAATAGTAAAAAGGTCAGGTCTGAGCATGTAGACCCTTTACAAAATAATCTAGAGTGGGTGACTGGGGACAAGGAGAAGGCTAATTTATTAAATACTTTCTTCAGCTCTGTGTATACAAAAGAGCATTGGGAAGCTCATGTCCATAATGGGGGTGGTATTGACACAGCCCCCAATGATCCACAATGGCTCAAAAGGGATATGGTCCAGAAATATTTATACAGAATAAAGGTGGATAAAGCACCTGGACCTAATGGCATCCACCCACGGATCCTAAAAGAATTGAGCTCTGTAATTTCAAAGCCATTGTATCTAATTTTTAGGGACTCATTAATGACGGGAATAGTACCACTGGATTGGCGCAGGGCGAACGTGGTGCCTATATTTAAAAAGGGATCAAAGTCTTTACCAAGTAACTATAGACCTGTTAGTTTAACTTCTATAGTCGGGAAGATACTGGAGCATTTAATAAAAGACCACATAGACGAGTTCTTGCTGGAAAAAAACATTTTAAGCAACAGACAGCATGGGTCCATGAAAGACAGAAGTTGTCAGACAAATCTGATTTCTTTTTATGAAGAGGTAAGTAAAACCTTGGACAGAGGGGTGGCTGTAGACGTGGTTTACTTGGATTTTGCAAAAGCGTTCGATACAGTTCCGCACACATGGCTCATGTGTAAGTTAAAGTCTACAGGCTTGGAAATATCAGTTTGTAAATGGATAGAAAACTGGCTAAAAGACAGAATTCAGAGAGTAGTGGTTAATGATTCTTACTCTGAATGGTCTAGGGTTATCAGTGGTGTACCCCAAGGTTCAGTGCTGGGACCCTTACTCTTTAATATCTTTATAAATGATATTGGGTCTGGGATCAAAAGTAACATTTCTGTCTTTGCAGATGACACCAAGCTATGCAGTGGAATAACGTCCTTACAGGATGTCTCCAATTTACAAGCTGACCTCAATGCTCTGTCTAATCGGGCATCTATGTGGCAGATGAGGTTTAATGCTGAGAAATGTAAAGTTATGCACTTGGGGGCTAAGAATATGCATGCATCATACATACTAGGGGGAGTACTACTGGGGGAATCTGTAATGGAGAAGGATCTGGGGGTTTTGGTAGATCATAAGCTCAATAATAGCATGCAATGCCAAGCTGAGGTTTCCAAAGCGAGCAAAGTCCTTTCTTGTATTAAGAGAGGTATGGACTCCAGAGAGAGAGATATCATTTTGCCCCTGTTCAAATCATTAGTAAGACCTCATCTGGAATATGCAGTTCAGTTTTGGGCACCGGTTCTCAAAAAGGATATCGGGTAACTGGAGAAAGTGCAGAGAAGGGCAACCAAACTGATAAGAGGCATGGGGGAGCTCAGCTATGAGGAAAGATTAGAGGAACTGAATTTGTTCACTCTTGAGAAGAGGAGAATAATGGGGGATATGATCAACATGTTCAAATATATAAGGGGTCCATATAGTGAACTTGGTGTTGAGTTATTCACTTTACGATCAACACAGAGGACAAGGGGGCACTCTTTACGACTGGAGGAAAAGAGATTTCATCTCCAAATATGGAAAGTTTCTTCACAGTAAGAGCTGTGAAAATGTGGAATAGACTCCCTCCAGAGGTGGTTCTGGCCAGCTCAGTAGATTGCTTTAAGAAAGGCCTGGATACTTTCCTAAATGTACATAATATAACTGGGTACTGATATTTATAGGTAAAGTTGATCCAGGGAAAATCCGATTGCCTCTTGGGGGATCAGGAAGGAATTTTTTCCCCTGCTGTAGCAAATTGGAGCATGCTCTGCTGGGGTTTTTTGCCTTCCTCTGGATCAACTGTGGGTATAGTATTGGGTATATTGGATTGTACGATATTTTTTTTTTTTTTTTTTATGGTTGAACTGGATGGACTTGTGTCTTTTTTCAACCTGACTAACTATGTAAAATATATAGAATAGTGAACCTCTAGACATAGATCGGTCGCCTGGATCACGAGGGAGACATGCTCAAGTAAGATATCCACATCTCATCCTACCAATCCTACTCACACCACATACATAAAAGCAAATTCACACTCCAAATTGGGTCATGATGCACACTACCTTAGCAGGTCTGACAAAGTACATACACATAATTTTACCCAGCGGATGAAGGCTGAGCATGTCTCCCTCGAATTAGGACAAAAGAGTCCATCAATTTCCTCCAGCTTTCCTCACTGGTCAATCTCCAATAAGGATAATGTTAGCTTCCTCTATTGTTGTAGTAATGTTTATAAGCCATGATTTAAATATGTGGTTTCACACATACCCTGTGTCTTGTGGATGATGATCCAACAGTTGAAATTTACTAGTTACACCGTTCTATAACCTTACTGTTCTATACCTCGTGCTTCAAGTTATAAGTTACAAGTGTTCAAACTGTTTACTTACTGTTAAGAGGCCTTACATCTAAACATATACAAACTACCATCTACTCCTCTACCCCCATGACTGATACCTAAACCTAAATAGTCATGGCAATAATGCATTAAAATGTCTACACAGCTTGCCACTCTGAAAGTAACACCATCTTTCCCGCTTGACTCCCCTTTATATACTAGATCTATATTCATTCTACTGTCACATCTGCACATACACTCTGCAGCGCTACCAACACCTACAGATGCGCTCACCATCCTTGTACACATCCTAATAACACTACCTGCCACCTCCCTATGTGATACACATGACCGCACAGGGACACAGTGCTCCCTCCATTGACCAAACGTCACCTACTACCCCCGACAACAGCGGACTATATTAGCCCTAGCTGACCCAAACCAGCATCCCCAACTATACTGAGAGGGATTGCAGGCAATCCCAGCAACCGGTACCAACACCTACTTCCCCCTCTGGGGAACCCCTCTCTCTTCTCCCCCTAAAAAAACCCACACCTACATCCCATCTCCAGTCACAACCTCCCCTTAGCTCCCTTTCAACCACACCTATAAAGCTGGTCCACCCCCTCCCTCTTCGTCTCTGGCTTCCCTTCCACTACAGGACATCCTACCTGATAAACCTTGCCGAACAACCGCCATGGCTCATTCTAAAACAACTTCCTCCAATCTCTCACTAAAAATCCTCTCTCTCAAAACCAGAGGTTTAAATACCCCAGAAAAACGCTCACAACTCCTAACCACATTATGTAGTACAAAAGCAGATGTGGTGTTCCTTCAAGAGACACACTTCTGCTCAAAAAGTGTTCCGACACTTAAAAATCTCTCTTTCCCTCATAGCTACCATGCAACCTCCCCTAATTCCAAAACTAAAGGAGTATCCATCCTCCTCTCTAAAAATACATCCCTACAAGTGACAGATACCCTTCTAGATGAACAAGGAAGGTACATGTTCCTAAAGGGCTCCTTTATTAACAGAAGGATCACGTTGGCCAACATTTACAGTCCCAACACAGCCCAAGTCCCCTTTCTACGATCCGTGACCAAACAACTAACCTCCTTCCAAGAAGGCATCTTAATATTAGGGGGGGACTTTAACGTCCCCCTAGACCCCCTTCTAGATTCCTCCTCGGGCAGATCTCATTTACCCTACAGGGCATTACGACAAATCCGACGATGTCTTCAAGACCTGACACTACACGACTCCTGGAGGACATTCCACCCCAAAGACAAGGACTACACCTATTACTCAGCCCCCCATAATAAATATTCACTCATTGACTACCTATTCACCACACAACAAGATCTCCCCAGCTTGAAGTCAGCAACCATAGACCCGATGACACTTTCAGATCACCATCCTATTTCAATGACCCTCACATTCCCAGACAAAATCAATAACACATACAGTACATATGGAAACTAGATCCATCCATATTGACAGACAAGACAAATGAAAATGTGATTGGTGAATGCCTGACCAATTACTTCAAAGAGAATGACACACCAAACACATCAAAATTAATACAGTGGGAGGCACACAAATGTGTTATATGAGGCAAACTGATCTCTATAGCAGCAACACTAAAAAAGACTAAAAAAGCAAAACTAGCAGCTTTATTTGCCAAACTGAAAACATTTGAAACGATTCATAAGCACACATTAGCCCAGCAAACGCTCTCCGAACTGACCAAAACCCGGACACTCATTCAGGAAGAACTGAAATATAATCTTAAAAAAAATTACACTCTTTCTCAAAAGCTCTTTTATGAGTACGGGAACAAGAACAGTCATCTCCTCGCACAAGCCCTGTGCAAGAAAAAATCCAACAACACGATCCATCAGTTACACTCTCCCGCAGGTACAATTCTCTCCAACAATAACGACATAGCCTCGGAATTTGAAAAATATTATTCCTCCCTTTACAACCTTAACAATACATCCCCCCCAACGACACCCCTTACCATAAGATCCAAAGAACTCACTTCGTTCCTTGACCAATTTCCAAAGATGAGGCATCCACCCTAGAAGTCCCAATCACCATCTCAGAATGGGAACATGTGATCAAGCAACTAAAACCTGGGAAAAGCCCGGGTCCAGACGGGCTTTCCGCAGTATACTATAAGACATTATCAAAAATCCTTCAAACTCCCTTTCTAAAAGCCTTCAACTCCCTTTTTCCCACTAATCCACTCACTCGGGGATCCTTGAAGCCCACATTGTGGTCATCCCCAAAGATGGAAAAGACCCCACCCAAGCAAGGAACTATAGGCCAATATCATTATTAAATTCAGACATTAAATTATTCTCCAAAATCCTAGCAAACAGACTACTTCCTCTCCTCCCCTGCATTATTTCACAAGACCAAGTAGGCTTTATCCCTGGATGTGAAGCCAGGGATAACACCATCAAAGCCATCAATCTCCACCACCTGATCACCCAAACTAACCAGAAGGGCTTCTTCCTATACCTAGATGCGGAGAAGGCATTTGACAGAGTATCATGGGACTATATGCCGGAGGTCCTCTGTGCCTTTGGTATAGGCCCCCACATGATTGGTTTGATTCTTTCACTATATGCAAATCCCTCAGCCAGGGTCCGGGTCAACAATACTCTGTCAAATGCCTTCCCCATCAGCAACGGGATGAGACAGGGCTGTCCTCTGTCCCCCATCCTTTTTGTATTGACCCTTGAGCCTTTCCTCCATAAAATAAAACTCCATCCAGACATACAGGGATTCCAAACGCAAACAAAGAAATACAAATATGCCGCTTTTGTGGATGACATACTACTATTTCTTACAAACCCTCTGATCACCCTACCAACTATCTTATTGGAATTCAAAACATTTCAATCCCTCTCCCACCTTAAAATCAACCTCGCTAAATCACATGCCCTTAATATCTCACTCCCACAAAATCTAGTAGACCGATGTAAAGAGAACTTCCTCTTCCATTGGAAAAACGACTCAATTACATACCTGGGCATACAACTCACATCCAAACTAGCTGACCTTTATACTAAAAACCATCTCCCCCTCTTAAATACACTGTCCTCTGACCTTAAACACTGGAACAAACCCTGATTCTCCTGGTTTGGCAGGGCAGCCATCCTAAAAATGAATGCTCTGCCGAGACTTCTATACATGTTACAAACGATCCCCATCCAAATCCCACCCTCCTTCTTCAAGACCTACAGACAAGTATGCTCCAACTTTCTCTGGAGTGACCGGCCACACAGAATTAGTTACAATCAACTCACTCGCACGAAAACACCTAGGGGGCATTGGACTCCCAAACCTTTGAAACTGCCACACGGCCACCCTCCTTACCAGGATAGTAGACTGGAATGTACATGCTCCTTACAAGGACTGGATTGCTCTGCAAGCCTCCTTTTCAAACTTGCCTTTGCACTAACTTCCATGGATTACCCCCCGACACATCCCAGTACACATCCGCCTCCATCCTTTGATAGGCCCCACACTACAATGCTTTCACCAGACGTGTAAACGTATGGGTCTGGGGCGTGTCCGGATGTAGTGGGAGAAAGACGTGTTGCTCTGGAGCTCCGCCGATCCTGATCTAATCCGTCGCCATCCTGCATGAAATACAACCTGGAGAGCCTCCAAATGCTCCATAACAGTTACTGGACATCATCCTCACCAGCCCCAGCGGAAATTGTGGCCGATTGTGTCTCCATCGGGCCGTGGCTGACATTATACCTCAGAGACCTGCCGCCATCTTGAGGCCTACGGAGCCTCCGTCATCCCCAGGCTGGAGTGCCGCGATCCGCGGGGTGAGAGGCAGCTGAATAGCACACATAGCTGGAGGTTGTCCCTGGGAGACAGCTGGACCGTGTGGGGGGCTGAACAGCCACCTGAGAATCGATACAGGCTGATTCCGGGCGCCCGCGGCCTGCTGATCCAATCCATCACCATCCTGCATGAAATACAACCTGGAGAGCCTCCAAACTCTCCCTAACAATCACCGGACAGCATCCTCACCAGACCCAGCGTAAATTGTGGCCGATTGTGTCTCCATCGGGCCGTGGCCAACATTATACTTCAGAGATCCGCCGCCATCTTGTGGCCTACTACAACAGACACATCCTCCACGCTCAGGTACTGTGCCCCAGCAATACTGTACTATCTTCCCTGTGCCATCATCTGTGCCCCAGCAATACTGTACTGTCTTCCCTGTGCCATCATCTGTGCCCCAGCAATACAGCATTGACTTCTCTGTGCCCCAGCAATACAGCACTGCCATCCCTTTGTCATAATCTGTGCCCCAGCAATACAACACTGCTATATCTGTGCCATCATCTGTGCCCCAGCAATATAGCACTGCCATCCCTGTGCCATCATCTGTGCCCCAGCAAAACAGCACGGGGTGTGTGAGACAAGCCAGACGTGCTGCTGTGGAGCTCTGCACATCCTGACTCGATCTACAGCCATCCTCAGCAGTGAACATTCTGGTGAGATACACAGCCCGCAGCCGGCTCCACACAGCAGTGACCCGCTGCCATCTTGCGGTCCACGAGGCCACATACATCCTCCGCGCTCAGGTGCCCCGATCCACGGGACGAGCGGCGGCATCGTCATCACCCGCCTGGAGCAGCTTCTCCGGTGAGGGTGGACTGGGGGTGAGCCATCGGAGGGCCGCCTGAGGATCCCCAGAGACAGGCTCTCCGTGGCCCACCGCCGTCTTGTGGGCTACAAGGCAGCCTGCATCCTCCACACTAGAGTACCGCTATCCGACGGACGAGCGGCAGCCCCATCCTCATCCACCTGGGGCAGCTCCTTCAGAGGAGATAGTCCGGGAGAGCGCAATCGGAGGGCCGCCTGAAGATCCCTGAAGGCTGATTCTCCACACCTGCAGCCCATCACCATTTTGGGGCCTATAAAGCCAGTAACATCCTCCCAGCCTGGGCACTGTGATCCGGCCATCCTTTCCTCCTCCCCTCCTGCTAGCATCCCTGTGGGGGAAAGATTGAATCATACTGCAGCTGCGGAGTGGATAATCTGTGCAGGGGTGGACATGCCCCACTGGCGATTTGCCCCCATCAGCACCTTCACATCCTCCATCCTACCCCGTGGACCCCAATACCTACCCACAGGCCCCCTAGGAACCTCCTTCATCGCGGGGCCGACCTCGGATGGGTCACCCTAGGGCCCACTACACAAAATCTGGTCCAAAGGCCTCTCGTACCCCCCCACCGGCGACCAAATCCTCTACGAGGCGGCCTGCTGCCACTATGGTGGCGAATTCGCAGGTGGATGCGGAGCCGGGGGCGGCAGTGGCCTTCACGGGGGCAGAAATCCTGGCGGCCATTACAGCGTGCAAGGAAACTCTGACAACCAAAATCGACTTCCTGACCATAGATGTTGGTCTCATCCGTCAGGATATGGACAAATTCCGGTCCCGCATCGCAGAGGTGGAGGACAGAGTCTCCACGGTGGAGGATACAGTCCGGGTAGATTCTGGGGAGGTGAAGGCCCTGCAGCTCCAAGTGAAGGCGCTCCAGGAGCGTGCTATAGACACTGAGAACCGCCTCAGGCGGAATAACATCCGCATACTTGGATTACCTGAGAGAGCTGAGGGTCCCAGACCAGCTGAGTTTACTGAACAACTACTGTCCACTCTGTTCAGCCTGGGTGATATGCCTCCCACCTTCGTGGTGGAAAGACCCCACAGGGTCCCACCGCTCCCTCCAAGACCAAGGGCCCCTCCTCACCCCTTCCTGCTGCGGCTATTAAATTACCGCGACCGGGATCGCATTCTGGCAGCAGCGTGCGCCATGCCTGAAATTAAATATGAAAATACCAAACTGCTCTTTTTCCCGGACTTCTCTCAGGAAGTACAGCAACACCGCAAGTCCTTTACGGATGTGAGACGTCGGCTCCGAGAAAGGGGAATACGCTTTGGTCTATTATATCCCAGCAGGCTGCGTATCACTGATGGTGACAACACGCATTTCTTCGACACCCTGCTGCATGGCTAGATACCCGCTGACAACATACTACCATGGAACCATAGTTGATTACAACATACTGGGAGCAGCTAACTATCACAATCCCCCTGAACAGGACTACCTCCTGTCCCATGTTGACTCACAGTATTACGCACCATCCATCCCTAGGTCTTTTCTCACTGCTCTAATTCACCATTACCCCAATTGGTTGCTCAACGCCCTTTGTTACATAGACTACCATCCGCTCCTGTCTGCGGAGCTCCAACGGCAACCACCAATTTTGTTTTTCCTCTTTTCTCTTTTTTTTTTTTTTTGACTGTGCTACTGTCTGGAACCTGTTTCCCCTACCTAAGAGCTTCCACAAGTGTTGAAACAAAACACTGAACTGTTGCTAATTAAAGTTTAAGGGTTTACTGTTTTTGAGTTTTGGGTATAGGCCAGATCTGATCACTCCCCAAATTTTCTGGGGATGTCATCAGATGAGGGCAGGTTTGACACCTTAGTGTCATCACGGGTATTGTTTATCAGTGTTATATCTATTCATGTTCATTTGTATATTTGGTCTTCCATAGGTCATGATTCCACCTGGTACAGGCTCCCCGGGTCCTTGCTGCTCCTGAGCTGTGCACGTGCACCTGCTTCACTCCTCCTTTCTTCCTCCACCAGACCTCCGCACAATGACAGGACATGACGCCCCCACCTTCAGTGCGCTGTCCTGGAATGTCCAGGGGCTCAATTCTAAATTTAAGAGAGCGGTACTCTTCAAGTACCTCAAATTGCACTCCCTGCATATAGTAATTTTACAGGAAACGCACCTTATGGGCAGCAAACTACTGACGCTGAAAAATCCATGGATCCAGAGAGCCTTCCATGCTTCCTATTCCACATATGCCAGAGGGGTCACAATCCTGATTAGTAAATCCTTCCCATGTGTGATAGAACATGTTCACACTGACCCCCAGGGTAAATATGTACTAATAGTGTTCACTGTCTGGGGTGTCCGGTATAATGTGTATAATATAATATAATAGGTGTATACATCCCCCCTCCTTTTTCCTCCTCCACTTTATACACCATTCTAGAGAAAATCACTCCATACTGCTATTAATGGGTGATTTCAACGCCATTCTGGCCCCGGACCTGGACAGACCTACCCCCCTAAACAATTCTCTACTGACTTGCTCTCATGGGCAGAGGCGCTAGGTGTATCTGAGGTGTGGAGATGGAAACATCCCACGACCAGAACATACTCCGGTTTCTCCAATACACATAAAACTTCCTCCCGCATCGATCTCGCCTTTGCCAACCCGACTATGCTGACAAATGTACTTGATGCCTCATACTTGCCCAGCGGACTCTGAGATCACTGCCCCCTACTCCTTACCGTTCGCTCCCTGTCCTCCCGTTCCTCCTCCCTTTGGCGCTTGGGGACCCATTGGATCTCTCATGCTGACCTGGCAGACACCATTCCACCACGCTTAGTGGAATACTGGGATCTTAATGCGGGATCCTCCTCCACAGCGGTGACCTGGGATGCCTTTAAGGCTTTTACCAGAGGGCAATACATTTCTTCTATTGCTGGGATCCGGAGAGAACAAGTGGCTACCACTACTGCCCTACAGACCACTGCGCAATCCCAATCAGACATCTATGCAGCTGACCCCACTGACGCACACTTTGACTCCCTCAATGCGGCGAAACGTGAGCTACACCTCCACCTCACCGAAGTTACCAGACTTGACCTTTACCGCAACAAACAACGGTTCTTTGAACAAGGAGACTGCAACGGTCGCCTTCTGGCGATGCTGGCACAACATGACAGACCCCTGACGGTGATCTCTAGTGTGGTGTCCCCTTCGGGAGGGTCTGCCTCTTCCCTGCCAGACATACTTGAAGCCTTCCGTCAGTACTACAGCTCTCTCTATACTTCAGTGCTACCATCGGACTTCCAGTCGCAGGACCTCGCACCTTGGCTGGACCCCTTGGCACTTGGCTGGTTGTCTGATGGGGAGAGAGAATCCCTAGTGAGGCCGATTACCCCAGAGGGGGTGCTGAAAGCGATTAGGTCCTTTCCCGCGGGAAAGTCTCCGGGCCCAGATGGACTACCCATTGAGTTCTACAAAACTCATGGGGACCTATTGGCCCCCAAATTGGCCCAGCTCTATTCCCAATGTTTGACTGATGGTGCCCTCCCAGCTTCCATGGGCCATGCCCATGTCATTCTCATCCATAAAGTGTCTAAAGACCCCACATCCTGTGCCTCCTACAGACCAATCGCCCTACTTAATACAGACTTCAAGATCCTCACCAAATTACTAACCACAAGACTACAGCCCCTACTACCATCTATCATTGAGACTGACCAGACTGGTTTCATGGCCAATAGAGTGACAGACGTTAACTTGAGGTGTCTGTTCACCAACATACACGCACAACATCTCAATGAAGGATCTAGAGTGGTGGCCTCCCTGGACATTGAGAAGGCCTTCGACACGGTCGAGTGGCCTTTTCTCTGGGAGGTCCTCCGCAGGATGGGGTTCCCCCTGATCTTCATTGAATGGATGAAGGTCCTCTACTGTGACCCCACCTCGGCTATTAAGCTGGGAGGGGGCCTGTCACAGTCCTTCCATCTATCCAGGGGCACACGGCAGGGCTACCCTCTCTCTCCGGCCTTATTTGCAATCGCGATGGAGCCACTTGCGGAGGCCCTTCGCACCTCTCCTCACATTAGGGGACTGCGGGTTGGCAGGCTGGAGGAGGGGGTCGCCCTGTATGCGGATGACCTCCTACTCTTCCTCAATGACGTGAGTCCATCACTCGAGGGAGCCCTACAGGTCCTCAACTCCTTCTCCTCTGTCACGGGCCTCAGGGTTAACTGGACAAAACCTCTCCTGTTCCCCGTGGATCCTGCAGCCCGTGACACAGCTCCCACGGACATCCCTCTACAACGGGTCGAGAATTTTAAATACTTAGGGGTGGTGGTCTCCAGGCAGGCTTCTGAGTTCTTACCCCTCAACTTGTCCCCGGTGGTTCAGGAGACTCGGCAATGGCTGAAGGCGTGGGAATCGTTGCCTCTTTCACTGTTGGGACGCATTAATTTGTTTAAAATGAAAATACTCCCCAAATTTACATACTTATTTCGCCACTCTCCACAGTGGATTCCTAAATCCTTTTTCACACGACTACATCGCCTCCTCGCCTCTTTCCTATGGGGGTCCCAATCCCCCAGATACAGCTGGTCAACACTGATACGCCCGACCTCCCAAGGTGGCTTGGCGTGTCCGGATCTATACAAGTACTATCTGGCCGCCCAGCTAGTAACAGCTGCTTGGTGGCTCAATTCGGACACCTCCAACCTAGCTACCCAGGTCGAGACAACAGTGCTGGGATCTCTAGAGGCGCTCAAATTTTTGCTTTTTTGAGGCCCTCGAGCCCATTATCCACTGACACCCTCCATGCGCACCACACTGCGTGCATGGGGGGCAGGTCTCAAATTAGAAAAATACCCTCAACAGGCAATCTCACCCAATGCTCCCCTTTGGATAAACCCAACCCTGGAGCACATCTATAAACTACCTGAGCCTCATGCCTGGACCAAATTTAACATTAAAACGGTGGCACAGATTATCTCCAATCAATCCCTAGTCCCGCTCTCCAAACTAAACTCCGATTTTAATATACCACAGTCCTATTTTTTCCGATTCCTTCAACTCTCCCATGCCTTCAGTCACCAATTCTCCAACTCCCCTCCTCAACTAGTCCAATCTTCACTGGAGGACCTTCTTAGATCAGATTGTGCGAAAAAACCCACTTCTCAATTATATTCACACCTGACTGTCACCTCCCTCCCGACTATGGAAAAGCTAAGATCTAAATGGTCCCATGACATCCCCAATTTTGACAACGATGACTGGGATGACATATGGGATTTCCCATTTAGCTCCCTGGTCTCTTTGAGAGATTGCCTGATCCAATTCAAGATAGTCCATCGGGCATATTTTACCCCTCACAGACTACAAAAAATGAACCCCTACTCCCCTCCCAGATGTTGGAGATGTGGTGGGACTCCTGGGGACTTCACCCACATCTTCTGGACCTGTCCGGCAATTGTCGGATACTGGAGGGAGATATTGGACTTTATCACACAAATCACCTCTGTGCCACTACAACCATCAATGTCAATCTGCATACTAGGCCTGGTAGAACAACTAATTCCTACTGTGGCGGGACGCACACTGGTGGGATTGCTCCTGTTCTATGCCCGTAAAGCTATAGCCCTTAGTTGGCACAAACCAACCCCCCCTCCTCTCTCCCTGTGGAAACAATTAATTAACAATAGCTTACCTCTGTATAAAGACACATATGACAACAGAGGCTGCCCCAACAAATATAGCAAAGTCTGGTCTAAGTGGCTGGCAGATCCCTCCACCGCTTCAGAGGCCTCTTAGTAGACCCCAATCACAAAGTAGCTCCCAAGCGGGTGCCAGGTGTACACAATAATCTACAATATGCTATTTTACCATGTACAACTGCACATAGCACCACCTCATGACCCAGTAAACTGTACCGCTATGACTGATTTCATAATATATTTTTCATCAATAAGGTGACAGCGTGATTCCTGCAAGGATCACATAGACATCATATTAGAACAATGTATGTTTAACTGTTTATTCTCTTTATCTGTTTTTGTTTCTCTTTTTAAAAACCAATAAAAAGACTTTGAAAAAAAAAAAAAAACGTACGGGTCTATCCTCCACTCCTGGACCACTGACTCCAATAAAACTTTCCCCCAGGAATGCACCACCAATTCCATGACGATCACTGGTCTTTAGACCAAATCAGAGCCCACCAATTCTTCCATCAAGGCGAGATACTCAATGCAGCCCAGATTTCCACACAACAAGGAAAAACGCCGATACCCCCATGGACATACCTACTAATTGCTCACTACCTTAAATCCCTAAACAAAGACTTTAAATGCTCAAGACCACTCTCCCCCTTTGAAGATCTCTGCACTAAAACTTCACCCCAAACTCACCTCATATCCTATATACACAACCTCCTCTTTGCTGACCTCAAAGCCAATGAAACCTTAGCCTGCAAATAATGGGACTCTGAACTTTCCATAACACTCACGGAAGAGAATTGGGAAAACATATTCAAAATCATTCACAAAGGTTCAATGAACGTTACCACCCAAGAAAATGGATTTAAAATCCAATCCAGATGGTACCGTACTCCTACATTGCTACACAAGTTCAAACCTGACATCCCCGAGACCTGTTGGTGATGCCACCAAGACAGGGGTACTTTACTCCACATCTGGTGGTCATGTCCCCCTCTGCAGCACTTCTGGTCAGATGTTTGCCGCATAACCGCCCAGGTTACCTCTTACAGCCTAGAGCTTACCCCAGCCCAATACCTTCTCCATCACTCGCCCTTACCACACTCCTCCTATTATAAATCACTTACCATGCATATTATTAACTCTGCAAAACAATGCATCCCCATACATTGGCACTCAACACAGGTTCCGACTCTCAAAGAATGGCTCACAAGACTACAAAAAGTTGCCGAAATGGAAAAACTCATTCATATCTCACGAGATACTCCAACAAAATTTAGCCATAAGTGGGCATGCTGGACAACAGACAAATACTCTACTATTATGAAATCACCTATTCAGAGAAATTGTCCATCCCCGAAAACTGCACTCAAATAACTAAAACTGCACCCCGTTCATTAGCAACTGAACGAAAATAATTAAGGGAAGCCAGAGACAAACAATCCCCTTTTACCCCTACTCCCCTAACCTTACTCCCCCTCCTCTTTCATATCCCACCCCCTCCCTCCCGCCATATAAAACTCCTTTTCGAGAGCCACCTAATTGAGCATTATCCTCACTTTATGTGGCTGTGACACACCCGCCCTGAACCCTACTACAGGTTGACAATAATCAAATTCACCTTCTCCAAATACGAAACATATTTTCTTTCTACATACTCACACCGCTGCCTACCTCCCTTATCGACAAAGTCCTCCTCCTGTAATACTTACCCCATTAATCTATACGGGCACCAACTACATAACATACAAATTTCAGCATTGATATTCACCTCCGCCCCAGAGATTATACGGGTAGACTAGCGGAGAGGGCGCCTCAGTCACAGCTGAGTCAGTGTCAAAGTGTCTCTTTCTTTTATGTACAACGATACAACGACTGCTGTAACTTTTCATTGCTATACTACTGTTTTCATTTACTTGTATATGCTCTCTATTTTCCTTCAATAAAGAAATTATAAACGAGGAAAAAAAAAAAAAAGACAGCTTTCAATTTGCATTGAATCTTCTCAAAGGAATCTAAGAGGAGACGCCTGAGCTCTTGTCGAAGAGGCATAATTTTGGCCGAGAGTAGTGGTTGGGGACTAGCCTTATTTTGTTTTTCCATATCGGTGATTTGAGTCATAAGGGCATCTAAATTCTGCATCCTCTCCCTTTTCATACGTGAACCTAGTTGTATAAATATTCCTCTTACAAAGGCTTTGTGTGCATTCCATACCATACCGGGGGTCAGACACAGATCTTACATTGGTGGTGAAGAATTCCGACACGTGATTAGTAAGGTCTTTAGCATATGCCGGGTATTGTAGCAGGAAATTGTTCACCCGCAAGTGGTATGCGTTTGGACGTGGGGGGGGGATCCACAATGGAGATGTTGATGGGTGCATGGTCTGACCACAATATGGTATTGATAGCTGAGGATTTAAATTTTTGTAGAAAGCTATTTGTCTGTAAGAAAGAAGTCTATACGTGAGTACAATTTGTATAATATAGAGTAAAGTATGTGTAATCACATTCAGTTCCATGCTGACTTCTCCAAACATCAAAAACATCCTGAGTATGTGGGAAATTTTTCAAGGGAGATTCATGGCATTTAGTGGCTGAGGATGAGTCTAAGTGCACATCAGGAACCAGATTGAAATCGCAACAAATCATAACATGAGCTTGTTGGACTGGCTTGGCAGCACGTATGACTTTATTGAGAAAGTGCATTTGATGATCATTGGGGGTGTAAATGTTCAACAATGTATATGGGACATTGTTGATGATACATACTAGGATTATCAATCTACCATTATAGAAGAAAGGAAAACACAATAGGGGAGCCCCCAAAGCTGCATAACCCAAAAGCATACACAAAACAAAAAAGGAAGTTTCCCCAGTGGATTTTTAGCAGCAATGAAATTGAATAGAAATGGTTAATGTAAAAAATAATTTATTTTACAGACAATAATAATTAAAATTAACAATAATGAATCATACATATAGGTGTTGCGACACAAAAACAGAGATGGAACATCACTCATAGCAAAGAACACCATATGTACAGTACAAGCATGGTTTGCCAATTGTATTTATAGCATATGTATCCACATGAAAAACCCTGATGCATTCCAACCCTTGAGATTTCGGGTCTCTTCAGGGGAATTTATATTCTAGGAAAATATCAAAATATCTAATTAAAGACATTGAACAGTGTAAAAAGTATAGGTATAGCATTTCAAATTGAGCAAAATTATATCTCCATACACATAGAGGTATAATTACCAATGGGTGAATAAAGACATGAAGATGTATCTCATAAACCAGCATTGAAGGATTGTAGTTGTCCAATGATCCCATCGCCGCCGCACACCCCCCCTGTGTCCTCTGGGTGGGCGCATAGTCCACCGAGCCTGCAGGGGGCCACGTTCTTGGACCTGGAGAGGAGGATGGGAGGTGAAGCACCTGCAGATGGACATGCAAAGACTTTTTGTAAGTCATTGTTAGTTAATATTAAGAGAGTGTCTAGAAGTGCTTGGCAGCTGTAGGCTGGTTGTTAATTGGTCAATAATGGATTCATATTATAGGAAAATTAAGTTATGCATTTGTTAGGTTGGTTATAAAAGGGGTTAACTGGCAGTGAAAAAAGGTTGGGTGGGGGATGCGGTGTGGTGTTGGAAACTTCTTTTTCTCCCCCCCCCCCTTTTTTTTTCATTAAATTGATGGCACGTTATATGCCCTTGGCTCTCTCAACCAACAATACACCTATATATAATATATGATTATTTGCAAACCATTTAATTATTTTGTTTATCACTTTGCATGCATTGCAGTGTTTTACTTTTTCCATCTTCCCGGTGCGGGCTGCTGAGTTCAGCCCCGTGGCACTAGTTGGTTGCCTCTTTTTTTCCCTGCTTCCCAGCACAGTGGGGAGATGCGGATTGATCTGCGATTCTCCCCAATGTATGTTTCCCTACAGTTGGGTCCTCCCCTTGGGCCACTGTGGGGGGCCTTCCCCGTGCCGACGGTGACCCTTGATCGCCACTGGACTGTCAGTGACATCGTGCATATGCGTCGGAGGTGACGGCTTATGCCGGGGCCATGCCTTCCGGAACGCCCAGGGGACCACGCGGACGATGCCATTTTGGCACCGCAGACCTGTGGGAGGGTTGATGGGGAGGGGCCGGACACCTGCAGACAATGGACAAATCATACAGATACTTTAAAACCCCACAGCTCCCAAGAGATCCTGAGGTGTTCCCTGCTAATGCTGTCATATACTAATACAAGATTGATGGAGTGCTTGGTAAGTGCAGCATTTGGAACGCTTTTGACTGGCTAATCCTTGTACTTGTGTTACACCTATTCATATTTAACCTATACACTACTATCCCTAAGTAGTATAACTTTAGTCCCATCCCCTCACTTTACGTATACAATATTTAGTGTCACATCACTTGTTGTTTGGCACCTAAACCTATCTCACTTTCATAATTTCATGTCATCATTTACCCTTTTCTTTTCACTCCACATATATGTTTTTTATACATATGTTTTTTCCCCCCATCAATACAGGCACTCCACACTCACACCCATCCCCCAGTCCTCTACACTTTTCACGTTTAACCTTTTACACTTGTTTTTTAGTTTGCAGTAGCCACATTGTTTTCACTTTTACACTTTTATTGTCCCATCATCGTCACCTCACATCATGCACTTTCACTTCACTAATTCCATCACCACACCCCATCCCCCACCCAACCTTTTTTCACTGCCAGCTAACCCCTCTTATAACCAACCTAACAAATGAACAAGCTACGTCATGTTATGCATAACTTAATTTTCCTATAATATGAATCCATTATTGACCAATTAACAACCAGCCTACAGCTGCCAAGCACTTCTAGACACTCTCTTAATATTAACTAACAATGACTTACAAAAAGTTTTTGCATGTCCATCTGCAGGTGCTTCACCCCCCATCCTCCTCTCCGGGTCCAAGAACGTGGCCCCCTGCAAGCTCAGTGGACTATGCGCCCACCCAGAGGACGCGGGGGGCGTGCGGCAGCGATGGGATCATTGGACAACTACAATCCTGCAATGCTGGTTTATGCGATACATCTTCATGTCTTCATTCACCCATTGGTAATTATACATCTATGTGTATGGAGATATAATTTTGCTCAATTTGAAATGCTATACCTATACTTTTTACACTGTTCAATGTCTTTAATTAGATATTTTGATATTTTCCTAGAATATAAATCCCTCTGAAGAGACCTGAAATCACGAGGCTCTTACAGCAATCATGACTCCTCGTTTCTTGGAGGAGAAGGAGGCTTTGAAGATGTGTGGGTAATGCTTGTTGGAAGATATAGGAGTGACAGAGTCTGAAAAATGTGTCTCTTGAACAAATAAAATGTTTAATTTATAGGCTTTGGCAGTTTTCCACAGAGAAGGACGCTTGGCGGAGTGGTTGAGCCTGTTAGAAATAATTGGATATTGATCGGCATTGTTGGTAGAGAGCATGTGGCTACATGGGTCTCAAACACTTACGGTTAGCTGGGACAGAAGGAAGTAATCTGACTGCTATGCTAATAAAGTCATTCTGAAGACATGTATTCTGAATTGGAAAGGGTCCGTTTATCATCGCATTCAAAACTGAAAAGCTAAAACAAAAGAAAAAAATCGAAAAAAAAGGAAACAACTAAGTGCTTGAAGCTGCTCTAATGTGGCGGAGCAGATCTGCTGGGGGAAGAGACAGTCAAGTATAACAACAAACTAAGAGCCTTGGGCAGGGAAAAGGTAAACTGGTATCGCTGTTACCCCACTGTTTGGCTGTATCATCCAGGTTTCAATTGGTGCTTCCAAGTATGGTGGCGGCGATTGGATGATGAGCATCTCGGAGCAGGAGGAGTGTTGGATTCTTGAGGCAGATCCAGACTGATATCCAATCTGTATAGGAGTTTCATCCCTCCTGTGAGAGTAGTGAAAGTTTTCGGTAATCAATAAAGTTGCAGGACAGTGCCACCTATATTGGATTTTGTGATTATGTAACGCTTTGGTAAGAGGATTGAGCTGCCTTCTCAATTGGAAGGTGAATTTAAAAATATCTGGGAAGAGATGAATAGTGCTGGAAGAGTGCAATAGATCTGGCAGCAGCATGAAGTTGCTTTTATATATGGAAAAAATGCACCTGCATGAGTACATCTCTGGGCACCGAGTCGGCTAGGTGGGGTGGCTTGGATACCCATTGAATCTGATCATTTGTAGTCTCAAGCGGTGTGGCATCAGGTAAATGAGCCTGCATGAGATATCATATTAATTTTGAGAGGTCATTAGGCGACACAGATTTGGAGATGCCTCGCACTTTGTTACAGAGAGACCTGTCTTCCAGGATCAACACTTTGGCTCTGAGCCAGGATTGATCTTCCTTAACTTCATCATATGCATCCACTAAATCATTGACAGTGGTAGTGCAATCCTCCATTTTATTGTCAATATATAAGACTACGTCTCCCAGGTTATGCAAGTCTGAGGAAAATGTGTTTACTTGTTTGCAAAATTAATTAACAAAATGTAAAACGGTTTTGGATTTTTTTTTTTATTTCGGTCTTTTTACATTTTTTTTTGGTTTCAAAAAAGTTTATTCCAAGAAAAAAGAGTATAACAATTGTACAGACATGGAAAATGACCATGTGCATAGTTAGTACACATTATATAACAATTGTAGAAAAATGGGACAAGACCATGTGAGTAGTTGGTAGGAAGAAAAACAATTTACAGGTAATCTCCAACATGAACCAATCAGACTCCATGCAAAGGAATGAGCGGGGGTTGAAAGTACAAACAGTATTAAAGGGCTCTGTTCACGGTCCCCACCCAACTCACACCACGCACCCCATATGGGAGCCTGCTGTACACGGGTAAAATGGGGGGGCGACCAAGAACCATAGAGAGAGGGCTAGGCCGCTCTCCTTACCGAGACCTGAAATCCCCATGGGATTCAAATAAAAAAGGAAAGCCTGTTGTTAACAATAGTAATATGCAACGCAGATTATCAGGGGGGGCCTGAGAGAGTCCCTCCTGTTCTCAAATGGGTCATAATATTCAACAAGGAAACTGTTCTGGGGTATATGCTTACTCCAGAACATATAGTAGGTCAATTCAAATTGAGGCCGAGCAGAGAGAAGAAGGGAGAAGAAAATTACAGGAAGAGGGAGAGAAGGGGGGAGAGAGTGAGTCTGAAGGAGAGGGAGTGGGAAAGGAAGAAAGAGGAGGTGGAGAACCTTCGCGGAGAGGAGAGAAAACCGGGCAGTTGAGAGACTTGTGTGGACTAATAGGGGCCTCTATGCCTTAGGGGAGTAGAGAGATTCCTATGTATTTAGCCCAGGGTTCCCATGTGAGTTTAAATCTTTCCGAAGTATCCAAAATGACGATAGAAATTTTTTCCTGCAACATTATGCAGGAGATCTTTTGTTTGGTCTCGTAAAAGGAGACCGAGGGGGTTTCCATGAGCGGCTATTGTTATCTTGGTCCCAAGTAGGATAAAGTGGATTAGGGATGGGGTCAATTTGGGTACATCCTGGATTCGGCTATTAAGGAGTGCTATGGTTGGGTCCTGTTTCACTGCGTATCCAGTGGACTTGCGGATGAGATTAAAGATCCTGTTCCAATAACCCCTGATTTTGGATCACTCCCAAAGGGTGTGTAGGAGGGAACCTACAGGGCCACACCCTCTAAAGCAGTGTGGAGAGGACTGAGGGTAGAATTTGGTGAGGTGGGTGGGGACCAGGTACCATCGGGACATTACTTTGAGGCCCGCTTCCACAAGGGAGATATTAAGTATTCCCCTGTAAGAGCGGGCGAAATTTATGTGCCAAGTCTCTAGGTCCCACTCAATCTGAAGGTCTTGCTCCCAATTCAACATGTAGGTCGCTTTCTCTAAGGGATCAGCTAGCGCTGAATAGATTAGAGAGATTCCCCCTCTCACGCTCGTGGCTGAGGAACACCAAAGCTCATATTGAGTTACAGAAAGCGGGGAGGCAGAGCTTTTCCATACCTGACAGAGGAAATGTAACAGCTGGTTATAGTGGAATGCTTCCGAAGGTAGCATGTCCAATTTGGATATGCAATAGCTAAGTGTGATGGGGCCATTGCCGTTGAAATATTGCCCTATTCTATCAAGGCCTTTGTCAAGCCACCACTTGAAAGCCCTGATATTTAGTCTGGGGGGGGGGACTGGGGGTTATGAAAGATGTGTGCTAAAGGGCGCCAAGCCAAGGTCAGGGAGTTTTAATTGTGTAAGGAGTCACATAGGGTCATTGAGTGTGATAATGTCGGGGATAAAACTGGAGTCCAATCTTTCTGTGGGGTCCAGATTAGAAAATCTAAAGTGTGGTTGGGGGTTGCCTGTCTTTCTATGTCTAACCAGTCTGGTTCCGGGCCTTTGGAGTAAATGACTGAAGATTGGCAAAGCTGGGCGGCCTGATAATACCACCATACGTTGGGTAGTCCTAAACCCCCTTTTTTCCTGGATCTATACAGAGCATTTTTAGAGAGATGATGTCCCTTACCACCCCAGATGAAGCATATAATCGCCGACTGTAGCTTGTCTAGGAGACGCCTTGTTATGGGTATGGGGAGGGAGCGGAAAAGATACAAAATCCTGGGAAGCAGGGTCATCTTGACCGCATTCACTCTCCCCAGGCAGGACATTTTATAGAGGGACCATTGCAAGAGGTCTTCCCGACAGTCTCTTGAGCATTGGGGGGTAATTGTGGTGGTGTAGTAGTTCAATCTTAGAAGTGAGGTGTACACCCAGGTAGGGAAGAGAAGATGAGCTCCAGGAAAAGGGGAAGTGATTTTTTAATCTATCCACTAGGTCTTGGGGAGAGGAGATGTTGAGGGCTGTCGATTTGGACATGTTGACTTGCAGGCTGGAAACTAATCCGAATGTTTTCAGGAGATGGAGAATATTGGGAGTGGAGATGAGAGGGGAAGTGATAAACAGGAGGACATCATCGGCGAATAGGGCACATTTGTGGGTCCATTGGCCACATTTTACACCATGCATGTCCGGGTGTTGTCTGATAGCCAATGCCAACATTTCTATCGCAATGGCAAAAAGGATGGGGGAGAGGGGGCATCCCTGTTTGGTGCCTTTCGGGATGGGGAATTGGTGCAAGAGGTGACCTTGTAGTTTAATTTGGGCTTTAGGGAAGAGTAAAGGGTTTCCAGGGTTCTAATGAATTCCGGGCCGAAGCCCCATTTTTGTAGGATGGTAAAAAGGTATGGCCAAGTGACTGTGTCAAAAGCCTTTTGGAGGTCTATGGAAAGGATGTATCCTGCTTGGGGAGGACCCTCATCCCAAGATGATTGCATGAGGGAAATTAAATCTACTGCTCTCCTTATCTGGTCTGGCCCCTGTCTCCCGGGGATAAATCCCACCTGATCCTTATGGATATAAGAGTCTATGAAGGAAGCCAGTCTGTTTGCTAAAATTTTTGTCATTATCTTTAAGTCATTATTAATTAACGAGATTGGCCTATAGTTTCCCACTTCACTGGGATCTTTAACTTGTTTGGGAATAACAATTATATAAGCTAGGTTGGCTGCCGGCTCCAGGGGAGAGCCCTCGCGCAGGGAGTTATTGAGGTGGACCAGACAAGGAGAGAGGACCTCAGAAAATGTTTTGTAATAATGAGCAGAAAAGCTGTCAGGGCCTGGGGCTGAGCCTTTTTTAAGATTCTTAATAACCTCTCGGACCTCCTCTTCCCGGAAGGGTGACTTCAAAATAAAGTGGTGAGAGTCCGAGAGTTTGGGGATGTTACTATCCTCCAGGAATGTGTTTATGGAGTTGGAGTCATTCGGGTCAGGTGTGGAATAAAGTTTGGAATAGAAGGAGTGAAAGGTTTCTAGAATTTTTGGGGGATTCTGAGTTAAGGTGCCTGACAGGGATTTGATTTTGGGGACGGAGAAAGTTTTTATTTTGGGGGATAGTTTAGCTGCTAAGTGTGGGACAATTTTGTCGGCCCTCAGATAGAACCTGCCACTCAACCAGCTGAGGTGTTTGTCCGCGTTGGAGGTCAGGGCTAAATTCAGGGCTACTCTAGTGGATTCTAATTTGGCTAAAGTGTCAGATGAAGGGTTACGCTTGTGGGATTTGCTGAGGGATTTGAAGTCTTTTTCAAGTTTTTCCACATCCGCTTTCCTTTTCCTTTTTAATTTGGATGCAAGCTGGATCATTTTTCCCCTTAATACAGCTTTGTGTGCCCCCCAAAGGGAGCTTGGGCGTCGTGTCCCCAGTATCATTAATGAGGAAAAATTCCCTAATATCTTTTTCAAGCATGGTACAGTGAACTGGGTTGGACAAGAGGGATTCACTTAGGTGCTACTGGGGGGGGCCTGAAGGGGAAAGGGAACTAGTGATTCTAAGAGACACCAGAGAGTGATCCGACCAGGGTACTTCATGGATGCATGTGATGGAATGTGAATTTCAGAGTTAGGGATAAAAATGTGGTCAATTCTGGCGTACGTCTTATGTGGTGCAGAGTAGTGTGTATAGTCCTTAGCTGAGAGGTTCAATTCCCTCCAGGAGTCAATTAGGCCCAGGTCATGAAGTAGACGGGCTATATGGAGATTCTGTTCGGGTGGTTTTTTTTAGATGTGGCCTGTCCTGGGCTGACCTGTCCAGCATATGATCAAATGTGATGTTGGAGTCGCCACCTATAATTACTCTGCCTTCCAGCAGGGGGGAGAGGGTCGACAGCATGGAGGCGAAGAAGTGCGCTTGGCCTTGGTTAGGGGCATGGTAGGAGATGATGGAGTACAGCACTCCTTCAATGTGCCCTTTGATCAGTATATATCTACCTTCCATGTCCTTGACTGTGTTTGTGTACGAATGGAATTCGTTTAGCTAATAGGATGGTGCCCCCTTCTCTTAGAGTCTGCATTTGCCAAATAGAATGTGGGGAAGTTACGATGGAGAAAGGAAGGGGTGTAGCTGGTGGGAAAATGGGTCTCCTGTAGTAGTACAATATCAAGGCTTCTGGCATGGTAGCTTTGAAAGGCCTTCCAGCGTTTGGAAGGCGAGTTAAGTCCCTGCGTGTTATGTGAAGCTATCTTTAAAGATAAGTGGTGAGGGTTCAAATCAGCCATGAGCCTGTGGGGGGTTAGCGAGTATGTATAAGGGGAGCTTACCTCTGCTTCTGGAGAGTGGGGATCATCCCTTGAGGACCTGGGAACTTGTGGGTGCCTTGAGGAAAAATCGGAGAGTGTTCTCCGTGAAGGTTTCTGTAGTATGTAGATGTGAAGGGTAGGGGAGTGGAGATAAGTCATAGGAAGAGTAGAGAGGAGGAAGGAGGAGATGAGAAGAGAGAGTGTGATAAAATAAATAATTAATACCAAAAAAATATACAGAGTCTAGTAATGTAGCCACAGGACTGGCAAGCCTAGTCCTAGTCTGAGCCCCCCGATAAGGGGGTATCGGAGAGGAAACAACCACGTAAGGGGTTGTGTACCTGGTGTCACCAGAGGGGTATGAGTCCCTCTATGTCACAACAGAAGGGGTAGCATGTTGGGCCGATCCGGCCATCAGGTCCCCCGTTGGGGCAAAATGTCATTGTGGGACCTGAGAAGGCGGGTGTAATGAAAAGTACTCAAGTTCGAACCAACAAAAAGCATCAGAACAGAAAAATACACATTAACTGCAAAAAAAAAATGGGGTTCCCTGCAGGGGGAGGAGGGAGGGGAAGGAAGGGAGGGAAGAGGTGGATGATAGTAAGAACATTTAGGGAAGGATAACTAGAGGGGTCAAAACTTTGTGCATACAAACACTGTTAATCAGAGACCAGTCCTGCCATGGGGAGAGGCAGGAGGAAAGATAGGTATTCCAATTAGCCACTGAAGGTGCTAATGGCGCCCATCACAGTAAGACCAGAGGCCTAATGAGTTCATCAGCGACCAAATGTATGTAGGGCAAACCACTACACAAGAGGGAGGGGCAGACATCCAGCCCAAAAAATAGGGGTAAAACATCCCATCAGGGAATCAAGGGAGGGCAGTTCATCTTGGGGGGTGAGAGTCTCGGTGTCTCTTTGATAGTTGCTTGTTCCACAGCAGGGTCAGTGGGCTACCCGGGGGGGTCGCTTGGAGGAACTTGTCTTAGCTGCTGGTTGCTGAGGTGCTAATTCTTGGGAGATAAATCCTATTTGTAACAGAAAGCGTTCGCTGTCTTGAAAGTTGGTGAATCCGTAGGATTTGTCTCTAAATTGAAACTGAAGATGGAAAGGAAATGACCAACGGTATGTGATGGATTTCTGAGCAAGAGTCTCGAGGAGAGGCTTGAGGGATCTGCGCTTTTGGATAGTGGTAGGGGAGATATCCGCAAAAATTTCGATCTTGTTTCCCTGGAAGGTGAGGTTGTCCAGATTGCGGGTTCTTCTCATAACGTCTTTAATGCCATATTAATGGGGTTTCACTACAATGTCCCTCTGGAGCCCATCCTGGCGGGGTAACTGTAGGGCTCTATGTGCTCTGTCAAGTTCGAGTCTGTGGCCCTGGATGTCTGGTATAATGTCTTTAATTAAAAGTTTGACCGTTCTTAGTATATCTGTAACCAATTCAGAGATCCCCCTTATACGGAAATTGTACCTCCTGCTCCTGCTTTCCAAATCATCTAATTTGGCCAAAGCAGCTTCAAGTTGATCTTGTAGCGTTTGGATGCAGGTGGTGTTTTTGTTGGTGCAGGCAGATGTGTTATCCACTGCCTGCTCAATGGTGTCCATGCGGTCTCCCAGGCTCTGCAAGTCAGCCTTAATGGTGGCTGTAATTTGTGTAGCGTTTTGGGCAAGGCCTGCAGCCAGCATTTCAGAGAAGCTGTGCAACAATTGATTTATGTCAGGCTGATAGGCAAACGGTGTGGGGAGGTCTGCTGGGTGCCTGCAAGGCCAGTGGGGAGCTCATCATGGGAGTGTGGAGGAGAGCCCCCATTGTCCTGCTCAGCAGGGATTCGGTAGAGGCAGGGGAGATCCCCTGGGGGATACTGGTACTCACGGGGGTTGCCAGCAAGGGAGTGGGCTGCTGGTGTGGTGATGGTCGGTCAGCAATGGTGTCCTGCTCCTCTGTGCCTCCTCGTGTGAGCGCCGCGATCTTGGATGGTGCAGGGGCCACCAGACTAAAGTCCAGCTGGTGGCTAACTTCTCTCTTTTGGAGGCTGCCCGTCATGCGGGTCGGATCCCTGGATCGTCTGGGAGGTGTAGGGGTCAGTATGAGGTGGGTCCCGCTTGATCTGATAGCTTGTGGGACTGAGAAAGGCTGGAGCGGAGCTCTCGGCTATGGCGTTCTCCCGGGAGTCCCGCGCACTCTGGATAATTTGTTTATAAGTGAAGAGAGTTCAGTCAATAAGGAGGACTGGAGTGAGAGAAGCATTTCTTTTAATGTTGTACCCAACACCAGCTCCCCTGAAGTAGGGAAAGGATGCCATGGAGGAGTATAAAGCCTGGTTGGACTGTAGAGAGTTAAATACCTGATCTACTTCATGTGCAGGGGATGGTGGCGCATTTATCCTCATGCAGGCTTTGGCTGGACTGCCCAAAAATGGATTCCCACTGGCCAAGTGCCTGGGAGACAGAGGGAGCACTTGGGGTTCTAGGGTCCCCCGAGCATCGTCAGGGAAACCTGTATATGCTTGGGCTGAGTGTGCGGCCATCTTGGATGAGACTGACCTGCAGTGCCAGGTTGAGGAAAAAGGCTGTGATTTTTTTTGGCTGATTGTCCTCTCTCCTCTTGCAGGACATTGTTGCTGAGGATGCCTGGGATGTGAGGAGACAGGATAGCTGTGGATGGGCTGTAGATCTGGTTCATCATTGCTCTGAATCTCTCCCCAGCTGTCAGAGCCTACGGTTTAAGCAGCCATGTCAATCGCTGGCAAGCCACATGCCCATGGTCATGCACTCTTGATGAAGTCTGTCAAAGTCACTTAGCTCTATTAACCCCCATTGCACTGGAAGATTATGATGGCGGGGGTGGGGGGGGCATCAGAGGAGGAAAATTTTGGTGAAAGGAGGACACACCAGTACAAGGGACATATCTCACTGAAGCAGTGTCCCTTGTGCTGATTTTATATATTTTGTGCTTTAATCAATAATTGAATCAATATTTTTCAAAAGCTGCAAAGTTTTTTCAACCTACTGGGGCTCTTCGTCTACCGAGTCACTTTTATGTAAAAGGTGAATTTAGCCTTTAATAAGAAATTAACAAGCCACAGGACAGCTTTGGATCAGCAAAACCAGAGACCAGACAGAGACAGCAATAGTGAATTACTGCTCAAGTTTTATCTGCCGTTCTAAGAGGAACTATTACAGTTTTAGAAAAAAAAAAAAACAAGTCTTGCTGCTAAAGCTACCAGAAAAAGGCATTTTATTTTAGCTGAAATTAAAGGTATTGGAGTGCTGCTGCTGTATGTAAGCCAAGCTAATTGTAAAATAAGGAAACATCCCAATGGTATCATACTGTGGACTTTTAATAGTGCAAGAACAAACAGACTGAAAAACATTTTACAACCTTTATTCACGTAAGATTAATCAGATAATAAACATGTATACACCATTGTAATGTACAAAATAAAAATTCCCGACTCCACAACAAATTGTCAGTGTCATACATGGCATGCAAGCTCTCTCCCAATGAATGTAGGGGGTCCTCATCCAACTTTCTCTATGTGTTTCATAGGATGGAGGTTCTGCCCCCCACCCCAAAGCACTTGTCCCCATGTTGATGGGGACAAGGGCTTCTTTGCAACAGCCCTGGGCAATAGTTGTGGCAGTCTGCGGGCAGGTGGCTTATCCAAATCTGTGGCCTCCAGATCCCACACCCTATGTGAATGAGTATGGGGTATATTGTACCCCTACTCATTCGGCAAAAAAAGTGTCAAAAATAAATAAAGACAGGAGGCAGTTTTTGACAACTTCTTTGTTTTTTGTTTTTAGGTCCAGCCACACCGCTGGACCTAAAAAAAAAAGAAAAACTCCAAAACTGCTGAATGCCTGCTCTGTCATGTGACAGTTCTTAAATAGGTAAGGGTGGGGCCACCTGGTGACGTCACCTGGGGGCACTGCCCCCTTGTGACATTACCAACTGGTGCATGCTGGGTCGGTGAAGTCACATGGGGTGGTGCCACCAGGTGATGTCACTAGGTTGCCCCGTCCCTTATCTATTTAAGAACTGTCAGACGGCAGAGCAGGCATTCGGCGGTTAGTCTTTCATCGTGAGTGGAGCATTTTTATTCTTTTTTTGGGTCCAACAGTTCAGTGGGCATTGTGACTGAAGATTGATCTACATCAGGGGTCATTGTTTTTTTTTATTTTTTAATATAGAAATTGTAAAAAACTACCTCCTGTTTTTATTTACTTTTGACACTTGCTTTTGGGTGAATGAGTAGGGGTACAATGTACCTCTACTCATTCACTTAAGGGGGGCGAGATCTAGGGACACCCTTGTTAAAGGGGGCTTACAGATTTTGATGAGCCACCTGGCTGCATACCCCCATAACCAGCACCCAGGGTTGTGGGGAAGAGGCCCTTGTCCCCATCAACATGGGGCCAAGGTGTTTTGGGGTGGGGGGGGGCTAAGCCCCCCCAATGTTGAAGGCATGTGGCCGGGTATGGCTCAGGAAGAAGGGGGTGCTCACCCACCCCCCCCTTTCCTGGCCTGCCAGGCTACAAGTTCAGATATGGGTCTGGTATGGATTTTGGGAGGACCCCCATGCTGTTTTTATTTTTAATTTTCTATTGCCGCCAAGTTTGGCAATGTTTTATACTTTCATTCAGCTGTCAATGGGGAAGCCTGCTGACAGCTGATAACTCATCCGGTGTTAAGGACACGGCGGCCAGCTTCCCAGCCCCGCTCCTTATCAACCTATTGACTGTGCTCTCGGCGGGCGAATATCCTGCTGAGCGCACAGAACTTATGCTCAGACCAAACTGTTCGGCCGTCCCTAATCATTAACTAAGAAAAAAGTTCATGTGAACCTAGTCCTTCAACTTTCTATAGTGTAAAATAAGAGAACTATGATAAAATATAATTCTTCCGTTGTAGAAATTCTAACATCAGCCTGCAGAGGGCTATAATATAAGTTCCTAAAAATGGCTAAAATTTAACAAGATTCTCTCCCACACAGACTTCCAAGGGTTTCACTTCTAAGCTTAGGCTTGCCTAATTTAAACAAAATTCACCAAACCTTTGGTTAATCAGAGAACGTGGAAAGTAAAAGACAATCAACGCAGTCACGATTAATAAAAAATGCCACACACTATAAACCCAATGTACATACTGTAAATCACAAGCAAATCAATGTACTCACAAATCTGTGAATTCTTAGTTGCTGCCCACTCCACCCCTCCAAGATAAGATACAAACAATAATGCAGCGCAACTAAAACAAATATAAATGAGTTACAAATGATGAAACAAAAAATGTCCTTAAATATGTGTATGTGTGGCCAACTACCAGTAGATTCCAGATAACCTAGCCTTCTCTTCAACTGATCAGCCACGTGTCACATGCATAACACCCAGTGAACCATATGCGCTCACTTTCTGGCCTCGACCTTAATGAATAGTCAAGTTCAAATGCACTTTTGTTACTCTAGGACTATACTCCAATTGGCTCCTGGCTCCCAGTAACAATCACAGGCACCGACACATGGACTGAAGCTTCAGTTCGACCTCCTTCTCTCCAAGAGACATGTGGTCATGCAAAAGGAATAAAACCAGTAGTGCTCTCCAAACATTTAAAAACAATTTAATAAAATCTAAAATGGGACACTCACAAACAAATGCACTTTCAGTACCATGTTCTGCACATAGTATTCAAGTAAACAGCCTTCTTCTGCAGGGTCTCCACACCACCCAGTAGTGGCATCAAGTGTGCTGACTTGACTCTGTTTCTATACGTGTTACACCTGTAAATGCTTTCTCAGTAGGACCTTACTGTAGGACAGTAAGGACGTTTTTTGTTTCATCATTTGGGACTCATTTATTTAGAAGATACTGTTTTAGTTGCGCTTCATCATTATTTGTATCATATCTTTGGTTAATCAAACCCAGACAGATGTGCAATTAACTATTAACATTGGATCCTTCATTTTTTTTATAAATTAGGTCAAACAAAGTACAATTTCACTTTAAAGTACATCCCAGCATAGTAAAAAAAATGATCTTTTTAGTTCAATATCGTTTTATTCGGGTTTCAAGAATAAGAACATACATGTATACAAGGAGACAAAAGGTGTACATAGTAACAGTGTTCATGTAGTTTCAAATAAACATAGTAGGACAAAATTAAGGATAAAAGAACACAAGAACAGTGTATGAGAAAACTTAAAGTACATGAGTCATATAAGCCACTATCATGGTCATCTAGTGTTGGACTATATTAAGTAAAGGAGACAATTACATTCTCTTCATAAAGTTGTCATCAGGTTTAACAAGTATCACTCATAACTGGAGATTGCCCAGACTTTTCATACCACTGCGACCAAATTTGCCAGATATCACAAACTTGCATGTGAGATCCAGTCAACAGTGCAAACATAGTTTCATCGGTAAAATGAGAGTGCACCACTGCAATTACCTCAGGTAGAGAGGAAGGTATTTGTGATTTTCAGTGTCTCATTAATGCTAGTCTTGTGGCCAGGAAGATAATAATCACCACTACTCTGATATGACAGGAAAAACATCTATGCCTAAGATCAATAGCGCTAGACTAGAAGATAGTTGTTGTTCTGAGATGGTTCTTAAAATGGAGAGCCAAAATATTGCTAATTTTTTACATACCCATAGAGCAGTGATGGCGAACCTTGGCAGCCCAGATGTTTTGGAACTACATTTCCTATGATGCTCAAAACATCTGGGGTGCCAAGGTTCGCCATCACTGCCATAGAGTATGGTAAAGCGTACCAGCTTGTCCACACTTCCTCCAACAAAGCTTAGATGCATATCCTATCTACTGGGATTCACTTTGAAAGTGAAAATATGGTACTCCTTTAGTGAAACAGGGATTATGCATCAAATCTTAAAGAATGAGAAATAAGAAACAAATTTGTACACTACACTTAATGTTCAAATGTAAAACAAAGTTAAGAAAAGTGTCTCTCAATATCCTCAGCAATGCAGATGAGCTTGGGTGTGTTTGGATGCTCTTCCGAATACATATGGCTAAGCCATGAGCAAAGAAGCTGTCATCTGTAATGGGCAATTCATCTGAGGCATTCCCCACCCCAATGCCATACATACACAGTGTACATGCCCCTTGTATACATGTGGCTGCAAGGTGGGGAATGATCCCTCAGCAGCACCATGTATTATGATTATCACTTGTCACTTTGTTAAGAGACAGCTCACAATGATTTTCTCAGTATCTAAAGGAGGATACTTTGACATTGGCCAGTGTTCACTATGAATACCCAGTCAGGTTGCCTTGACTCTGTTCATGTGTTTGAAATGAACACAGTGCAACATAAAATAAATCCTTTTGTAAACCATCCCTACCTCCAAAATCATATTTATAGCTCCTGGAAATTGCTGTTACAAAATAGCTTTTAGTCCTTTTGTATGTTTTACTTTACATATGTATTTTGTTTTTATTTTAATGTTTTACTGTGGAATTTGGTTAATAAACTAATGTTGACCCTATAGAAATAATAATAATAATAGTAATAATGCGCTAAGGCAATATAATGTAGCGCTTTCTGTACGTTACATATTTTATTAAAGTGTCTTAATGTAAGTAGTATTTTTATAAATACGTGTCCAATTTTTGCACCTGTCAGTAAAATCTGTGCTGAAATACTGGATACTCCTTCAGTGCACGCTCTTCCTCCTCCCCAGCCACTGCACCCATCACACTGACTGGTGCATGGCTGAGAAGTTTTTTAGCAGGGGTGGGAGGAGCCTAATTAGAAAATGAGAGATTAATTTCCAATCAGGTCACCCTAGATGTTGATTGACAGCAGACTGCAGTGTGCAGATCCATAGCCGCTATTTAGTCCAATAGCTGCTTTTGAATCCACCCACTGCCTTGTACTATGAAATGTACCTGGACCTGGTGGAGAACAAATAACTAATGTAGTGACAAGTCATTTCCCAATTATTGCTGTATTTTTGTATTGACATCACCACTTTCCCCAGTCCCTTTGTTTACATTTAGTTTTCAGCCAGGGAATCCTCCGACTGACAGATCAAGGGGGCCGGGGATAGAGCCCTGTGTAGGAAGCTGTCACATTAATGATAGCTTCCCAGCACAGGCGTGCCCCACTCTGAAAACGGGCATGCCGGCTCAGAGCTGGTCTTATTTTTGCCAGTTTCCTAACCTGAGAACTGGTGGTAATTCTTAAGAATGAAAGTAAGGACTACCTGAATTTGTTGCCTGCATTGGCAATGTTACTGGCAAATGCCTACCTGAATTATGCACCGATACAGTAGTTCTCAGGGAAACCACAGCCAGAGAACCATCATAATAACTTTTTTGAATTTCCAAGAATGTGTTTTGACTCCAGTGGTTCAGTAGTTAAATTCTATACATTTTTAGGATTGATAAGAAAACTATTGTTAAAACATGGTAAACTGGGCACTGCCATGAAGGACATGTACCAATGCAAAGAAAATGTAAAAAAAAATAAAACACAGAACAGTGGAGAAAGGTTCTTTTAATGTGGCATTGAGGACATCATTCAACATACTCAAATTCTTTAAAGAATATGCTTGGGAATGCTTTACAGCTGTACATGGTGTTAGGGACTACTGCACTTGATACAAATGCATATTTGGCTGTAGAACTGATACAGCAGCAGCACGCAAGGTAGCTTTAGTGACATGTAGTTTTTAATTAAATAGTATTAGGTTCATTTTGATTTGGAGAAATGTAATAGTAGTTATCTAAGATTGTCCCTATTCATACAAATGCAAAACTGCTCTGCTGCTGGCCATTTTTTTTTATCAAACTCTCATTAGAAATGAAGAAATCATAGATGATACAGCAGTGTTGAATTGGCCATCAACTGAACATTTTTAATTAGGGAGAAATGGCTATAATGTACTAGAGAAAAAGAGAAACAAGTGATAATGTTTCATGTTTTTTACTTTGATTTCTCCATCTCTGATCAATAGGGTTAGGAAGCTCTTAAATTTCTAGGGAACTATAGCAGGTATTCAGATCTAAAACACAGGGTTTTCTGTTGACTTATAATTATTTTTTGTTTAAAGGAGGATATTATCCCCAAACATGTGGAACTTCAATGAGCTTAACGTTTACACCTACATATGGTAATCTCTGTATGAAATGGTGGGAGTAGCACCACATCTTTGGAAAAATAGCCCTTTCAGATCATCTATAAATTGGTTTTATAATTATATAAATGATTTTGCCTTGCCAGATAAAAATGTCCTATGGATGGGGCAGCAGCTAAAGATACGAAAAAGTGGCAACCACCCCAACCTATAACTGGCTTTTACAGCATGGTGCACATGGAAAGGCAATGCACATTACAAACAGACAAAATATTTCCCAGCACACTTACCAGCCAGCCTGCAAAGCAACCAAAATGGCCCTGCCTAATACCCCGTACACACGATCGGACATTGATCGGACATTCCGACAACAAAATCCATGGATTTTTTCCGACGGATGTTCGCTCAAACTTGTTTTGCGTACACATGGTCGCACAAAGTTGTCAGAATTTCCAATCGCCAAGAATGCGGTGACGTACACCGAGTATGACGAGACTAGAAAAGGCCAGTTCAGAACAAAGCGCGGCACCCTTTGGGCTCTTTTGCTAATCTCGTGTTAGTAAAAGTTTGGTGAGAGACGTTTCGCGCTTTTTCAGACTCGTGATTTTTAGAACGTTTTCTGCTGTTCCGTTTGTGCTTGTGGGTTTGTATCTGCTCTTCAGTGCGTGCAGCAAGTGATGCGTGACTCTTGTCATTCTGTTCTTGTTCGTTCGTTACTGTTTTTCAGGTCGCTCTTCACAGGCCTTGCTGTTCTTCAGTGCGTTCTATTACTTCGTTCTGAGCAGCTGACTCCTTGTAGAGTTCATGCTGTGCGGGGGCTTGGTGTTGGGGTCCTGACCTTGACACAAGTCCAGTCCATGAACAGGGTGGGGAGGAGTTCATGGACCAAGAATTGGTTGCTTCAGCGTGACCAGTTCTGTCATATGCCTTTGCTCTGTAAGATCCGTGAGAATAATCCTGATGATTTCAGGAACTTTCTCCAGATGACGGACCCCGTATTTCACAGTTTGTTGGCTTTGCTGACCCCCTATATCAGCAGGCAGGATACCTGCATGAGGCAAGCCATCACTCTGGAGCAGAGGCTCGTCGCTACCCTGCGGTACTTGGCGACGGGGAGAAGCCTGCAGGACTTGAAGTTCTCGACAGGCATCTCCCCCCAGGCTCTGGGAATCATTAACCCAGAGACCTGTTCTGCCATCATCCAGGTCCTGCAGAAGGAGTATATTAAGGTAAGATTTTTATCCTTTAATATATTTTATTGTATTTAATGTTTGATAATATATTGTATTTCTTTCCTCATTCCCTAATTTCCATGTTTGTAATATGCTGTGAATGTCCCCTTTGTCCTCATGCATGCTTGATATTTTTGTAATTATTTTTGTTGTCCTTCATACATATTTGCCTTCACTTACCTCCCCAGCATGGTCTCCTATATTCACCTCATGTAGTCACTTAACAATGTATTTTATCAGCTCCATGGTAGTGCTTTACCCCAAACACCCCTAAAATGTTTTGAAATGTGATTTGTGCTTTAAATTCAGGCAGAGTGCCAGAGGCTTTTTTTTGGGGGGATCCCCAAATCATTTGAAACCCTCCCTTCCCCCAACTGCTAAGTCAGCTGATACCAATTCTCTATCTATCCTCAATCATCTATCTGCTGACTTTGCCAAACCCAAACACACTATACCCATCTCTTTTGTGATGAGATGTATGGATGAATTCCTCAAAGCATGTAGTGCAAGGGCCTGCCTGTATACTTTCAAATGGTAATGTTTAAAGTTTTTGTATCCTATTATTATCTTGATAGGTAATAGCAGAATGTCCAAATGTGCTCAAATGTGTACAATGTGTATTTATATCTTTGCATTATGACACTTCTTACCTGTCCAGTGGGCTGCCAATAGTGTAACTAAGGAGGGGCTGTTCAAAGTAATACCCATTATTTAGGCATTCATCTCTCAATGAAGTGGAGAGGGTTACCTGTCCAAGAGTTCCCCCCTATAATGTTAGAAATGGCTCATGGGGGGGATCTGATAGGTGTACCCGATACTTTGGTGTTTAAAAATTACCTCTAATAAATGGTATCTTGATGTTGGCCAACAATGTTTGTGTCTAATCTGCTTTCCCTGTTTATGTGCACAAAGACTAATTTTTTTTATTTTACTCCACAGTTTCCTTCCACGCCACAGGAATGGCAGACTGTGGCCTCCCACTTTGCCCAGCGGTGGGACTTTCCTAACTGTGGAGGGGCAATTGATGGGAAACACGTTCACATCGTCCCACCACCCAACTCGGGGTCGTACTATTATAATTATAAGGGGTTAAATAATATTGTGATGTTGGCGGTGGTGTCGGCTACTTATGATTTTCTGTATGTGGACATGGGGAAGAATGGCCGGATGTCCAATGGTGGAGTCATCGCCCAGACGGAGTTCTACAGGCGTCTCCAGAATGGCAGCTTGGACTTGCCACCTCCAGAAGACAATGTGGAAGGACTCCCATTTGTTTTCGTTGCGGATGAAGCCCTTGCGCTGGGGGACCATCTTATGTGGCCATTCCCGATGAGGACCCTCACCCCGGACCAGAGGGTTTTTAAATACCGGCTGGCCAGAGCCAGAAGAGTGGTGGAGAACATGTTTGGAATCATGGCCAGCTGGTTCCGCCTATTTCTTACACCCATACATATGGCGGAGTATAAACTGAATCATATTATCCTGGCGTGCTGTGTTCTACATAACTTTTTACGGAAACATTCTGCCAACTATGCTAGCTCAGTTGGGCCTGACGCCAGAATTCAAAATGAACCAACCCTGACGGAGCTTGAAAGTGGCCATCCTGGCTTGCCCCCCCTGAGTGTCCATGATGTCCGGCTAAGATACCTTGAATACTTTGTGGGTAGGGGGGCTATCAATATGCCAGACAATGTGTAAAACCTTTTTCAAATAAAAAAAAATTAAGCAAATCTTTGGTGACATTTACTGCTTGTGTTTGTTTTAGCTGACCCTGACAGAAATGTGTTGAGTCCTAAAAATGGCGTGATTGTGTAACCTTACAAAGCACTGTTTGGTGTTATTTACTAAAGGCAAAGACACTTTGCACTACAAGTGCACTTGAAACTGCACTTGTAGTGCAAAGTGGATTTGCCCTTAGGAAATAACACCCATTGTCACAGAAAACACCAATTAGAGCACCACAAAAGTGTTGAAGCGTTGAGACAATAATCCATATATTCTTGATTATCAATCTTTTTAATACCTGCACGATCACATGTGCATTTAGGAAAGGTTTTTTAAAACAAACCAACATGTTTGTTGTATAATAATTTTTGGGGTCACATTAGAAAAAGTAGAAATGTCCATTTAAGATAAAACAGGCATGTTTAAAACCAACAAGAAAGACACAAATCTTGAACTTACGAAGTTCACATTTGGTAGAACTTGAAGGCAATATCAGACATGAGTATTTAGAAACTGTGTTTGATATTGCGTTGAAGTCACCCCCATAAAAGCCAAATTTTGAGGATGCACACAAATAGCCGAATGTCAACATGTGCTACCTGCCATCACGGGGATCAAGGGATGTGTTTTGGGGGTGCACCCCTTCCTCTCAGCTACTTTATTATTGAGGAAGGGGTTGCACCCCCAAAACGCGTCCATTGATCTCCCATGATGGCAGATAGCACATGTTGACACACTTTGTGCCTCTTCAAAATTTGGCTTTTCTACAATTTGACACAAAAAGTTTAAAAATTGTAGCACACCAAAAAACAAAGGGATTTGGAGGGGTTTTAAACTCTCCCCAAAACATCAATGATGTTCTTATTTTTTTGAATAACATCATTGATGTTTTTCTGGATGTTTTCCAAGTCCCTATTACACCCCATGATCTCCCCGAAAAGGATCTGTGCACTTTACGAGGTGAAAGGATCTGGATCCACAACATCACGATCACCTAAAAAGACAGAAACCAAAAAAAAACATGTATTATAAATATGCCGGCAACCATCTCTTACCTGAGCACCTGAGCCTGTGGTCGCATACACTCACCTGTTGTGGTGCCAATCTCCACCACGTCTTCCTCCTCCTGCTCTGCGTTGCTTGGCTGGATTTCACCTTCTTCCAGAGGTGGGGGGTCTCTGGTCTCCTCGGATCAGGGGTGTCCTCCGAGTCTTTTCTCCCCTATGTTAAAAAAAATAGTATACTTAGCACACAGATATTTGATGGCAGAACTGTAAATATGAAACATTGCTTGGAAGTGGAGTACAATTGTCTATTTTGGCAGAGTTCCAAGATGTAGAATTTTTATTGTCCTTTGTCAAGCTTCAATACTTTACCTGTTTTGTACAAGCTTCACAGATGGAGACACCCCTATAGTATTCACTGGAGCACCTGTGTGGGACCCCTAATAACAAGGGTGTTCTTGTGTCCCACACTAGAGCTCCAGCATCCAGATGTGTAACCAGCTGCTGAGTGTCCTCTCCTTACACAGAATCTATTTTGCATTTCATTCTAGTAACAAACCCATCTACACAACCAAATTATTTTCAGACAAGTAGGCCCTAAAAAATGTGGGCAAATGCATATGGCCAAAACAATGGTGTTTTCTAATCCGCACGATAAATGTTAGATACGAACGAATAATGTGCCCATGAACATGAAAGTTCACATTTAGAAATGGATAACAGTTAAGAAAAGCACATGGAGCAGCACGAACGTAATAAACATAAAAAGAATCGGAAAACAGGACAACTACCTACTTTTTTGCAGCACTCTCCGGATCTTTCTGTACTGCTCATGCTCTCTTAATTTGAGGTCTGACCACCATTTCCTGAGCTGATCTTTCGATCGTCGTACCCCGAAATTCCGGTGCAGACTCTTGACCACTTTCGCCATGTTCTTTGCATTTCTGACATTGGGGTTGGGGTAAGGTCCATACTTCCCATCATAGTCGGCCTTCTTCAGGATGTCGACCATCTCCACCATCTCCCCAAAGGACATATTTGATGCCTTAAATCGTCTCCTTCTGGATCCAGACATTTCAGGCTCCGGGCTTTCCTCCCCCTCCTCCACGTTGCTATAATTCGCACGCACCTGCTGTGTCTCCGCCATGTGCTCTTCCCCCACTGCGCCGAATGAAAAGGGGCGGGGAATAGACTAGAAAGAATGTCAGGGGCGGGCGGAGTTACATGCATGCGCAGTGTGTATAAAGCGTAACACGCGTGCGTGGTACGTACGATCTGTGAGCGGAGGAAGGAGTATCAGAGGCGCCGATCGTGAGAACGAAGTTAAGATCTAAACTTGGGCCTATACTGCTTCTAGATTGAGGCCTATATTGTAACAAGATTAGGAGAGTTTTGCCTGACATTAGGGTTTGTCTCGTGTTGTGTTTTGCAGATAAAATGGATGGCTTCAATGACCAAAACTTCCTCCCCCTGTTCATAGACAAGTACAGGGAGCTGCCCTGTCTGTGGCAGGTCAAACATCCACATTACAATAATAAACAAAAGAGGCAGGCAGCGCTGGAGAAACTGTCCCCACAGCAACCATCCCCTTTTTAAAAATGCAGCAGATTATGTCCCCAGGCTGTGGTACTATGAGAGACTGCGATTTCTGTCAGACCAGACTGGAGTCAGGGAATCCCTCTCAACCCTTACTTCCACTCTTCCTTCCACCCCAGCTGAGACTTCCGATGTCCAACCTGGGACTTCCAGCCAGGAAGAAGTGGAGGAGCCCAGCTTGAGCCAGGTATAGCATTCTTCTACAGATTTCTGGTCAATAAAGAAATGCTGTTTACTAGATGTTATTATTGATCACTAATTGCTGATTTAGGAAAGTGTTTTACATATCAATAGACAGTAGTGGCCAAAAATAATTGGGACAAGAATGAAAAATGCTGGGCTCAGAAGGATAGTCTTTTATATTTGTTAACATTCAATTTGCAACAGTCATGAGGTGAAAATTGTGTGTGATTGATGAATAAAAAAATAAAACTATGTCCCTTTTTCCTACACAGGAAGACCTCAGCCAGGACGAGGCTGTGGAATGTGGCACACAGGAGGAGGCGGGGGTTAGTCGCAGCCAGGAGGAGGCGGGGCTAAGTGGCAGCCAGGAGAAGCCTGGGACCAGTCGGAGCCTGACCGAATCGCAGGTTCCTCCACTCCACCTTCCATACAAAAGACCCAGGAAGGGGAGTCACGTTCAGGATTCAGCACTCAGGCTCATTCAGGAGGCTTCTGCGTCCCTCAGAGCCTTACTCACTCCTGAAGAGGCCTTTGCCTGCATGGCTGCCACCAAACTAAAGGGCATGCAAGAGGGTCAACACCTCATGTTTGAGAAACTTATTTATAAAGTCCTAACTAAGGGGGTGAGTGGTGAAATCACATCCAATACCGATGTGATTGAGTTGGACCGTCCTCCTTCTCCTTTTCCTCCTCCTGCTGCCACATCTCCACCACCACAGCCACAGCGTGGAAGGAAGCTTGGAAGGAAGACCAGAGAGTGATGACCTGGGTTCAGTCTGGTCTGACAAAACATGCAGTCTCTTGTATGACCACTGCCTGGGGACACAGATGTCATCTGCTGCTTTCCGGATCTCTGGGACTTCTGGACCAGACTGCACTCCCTTAGATATGGACTCCTCAGTCCACCAATTTTGCTTGAAAAGAATTGATGTCTGCCCTGGGGGTCAAAGGCTTCAACAATTTCTGCTGTTTCTCCAGCGTTGCCTCCCTCTTTGTTTGGTTGTGAGCCCTTAATAAAGGAATTTTTGTTTCAATTATACTCGCCTATGTGTGTTTTCCTTAAAAAAAAAAACAGTTTGTTGGTGTGGAGGCAGGTACATTTCAAAATACAACGTGAAATTAACAAGGGACACCAACACCAAACAATCTCATTGAGATTAATTATACAAGATATCAATGGTGTTGTGGTAAGTTGACACACAAAACACACACAAAAATATTCTGGAGTAAAAAGCAAAAAAAAGCAAAAAAAAAAAAAAAGCCTTGAAAAATAATTTTTAAAAATTAAAAACAACCAAAAAAAAAATTGGTCAGATGTGACAAATCAAAATATATTGAGGGAATCCCGATAAATAATAAAGAAATAAGTTTGTGAGAAGTCTGTGTGAATATGAGCAGCAAAACTACTTCATTCTTCTCACATTATAAAGATGAACAGAGTGCGCTGTATTAAACTATTTAAAACATTGCAGCGTGGCGAAAGTGCTGTATCCTTTCTGAACGCTCATTTTACCAGACCGAGCTGTTCCGTCTCGGAATTTCTTCTGAGCATGCGTGGCACTTTGTGCGTCGGAACTGGCCACACACGGTCGGAATTGACCCGATTGGATTTTGTTGTCGGAAAATTTTATAGCCTGCTCTCAAACTTTGTGTGTCGGAAAATCTGATGGAAAATGTCCGATGGAGCCCGCACACGGTCGGAATGTCCGACAACACGCTCCGATCGCACATTTTCCGTCGGAAAATCCGACCATGTGTACGGGGCATCACAGTTTACGTTAGAAACAGAGGATTTTGTTTGCACAAAATTTTCAGAGCCTCCATAGCACATATAAGAATGGATTGATTTAGGGCAGGTATGCCTGAAGGGAGTCCACCCCGCCTTAAAGGCACAGGGATGCACTTGATGCATGCAAGAGCCCAATGGCAGCAAAGGCATCCAGTGCGTCCCTGCACCCAGTTCATACTGGGAAATCTTTTGTCAGCAGCCAAAGATATCCTCTGCCTCCAAATCACCACAAAATGTAATCAAAGACAAAAAAATAACAAAGGGGTTGACTACCCAAAGAGCTAGCAATCAGAATGATTGTAGTTTCTTAACTGACCTTAATTTTTCCCTAAAATGTTTGCAGCTTTCACAATCCTTTATCTACAGCGGGTTTAAGTACACTGACAATATAGCTACTCTGTGTTTAACAAAATTTCCTGGGAGAATCTGCACAAAAATTCACTAGGACCACCAATCCTGAACCCGTAGGATTTACCTCAAACCCATAGCAACAGCAAGCAAAAACCTCATCCCTTGCCTAGATAAAATTTGATACAACTGCAGACTCTCAAAGACAACATTACGATGGCTTTTGTCAGAAAATAATTTGCTATATGTACAGTAAATGCAGAAGTATTGTTATGTCAGAGGACTGCATATTGCATATACTTGTTCTATAAAGCAATCCCTGTGTAGCCATGTGAGGTCACCACCCCAAAACTCAATGTGCAATATGCAGTATGCCGATTTCACAGAGACTCTGGATATAGTGCATGGTATTTCCAGTCGCTGTGCAGATGGCTAAGATTCTACTGTCAATGCTTTTTATAAAGTCGGATTTATCCATGTAGAGAAAAATATGCTTTCAGTTTTACAAACTGAAAATACAGTCTATCTGTGGTATTTTTTTATGTAAACACCATATATAAAAAAAGCATATTATAGCATTGTGTAACAGAATTAGCAAACATTAAAATAAACATTGCATAATACAATAAGGAGCACGTAAATTAGATGGAAAGGCAGTATAATTATATCACTTGATTAGTTAAATATGATTAGTTGATGAAACATTTTGTCATTAAATAATGAGTACTGTTTAAAAGTATGGAGAGAGTAGTTAATAAAATATGCCCAAATTCGTCTAATTTAATGAATGTTTTGATACTGGTAATTGAGTAATATGATTAAAAATGAGTGTTACAAATTGTGGTGTAATCTTCAGAAATAATAAGGTTTCAGCTAATATTAACATATGTAGTGGCTGCCTGTCATGTGACAATGCTTTGCACTTTCATTTTGAAAGCAACATTGATTCTAGTGTAGAGATACACAAGAGAAGTGCAATTTAGCAGTCTGAGATGCTGTAAATAGTACATCAATGTGCAAAAAAATTCAATATACAAACAAACCAAAATGCTTAGTGGTAGGTGCATTATTCTTGGCAATGGTCTGAAGGAGTAATAGCTCCTATATGTTTCCTCATGGCGTTAAAGTATTTTAAACAGTAACAATATTACAGTAAAGAGGGGTTGAACTAAACATGAAAGGGACTGTGTTTATAGGTCAGTAATTATATATGTAGTTATATACCTTGATAAGGATAGGCTTAGATACCTTATTTTAACAAGCATAGTCATAGAGAATAAAGCTGAACAGCAGAAATTAGATCAAATTTAAGGGTGCAAGGAAGAGTTAAATGCTTGTTTTATCTAGAGGTGCAAGGATAAAATGTATTACTTACCCTATTCCTACCTCCAGCAGGCTTCATGCATCCATGAAACTTGCCCAGTGCTGCCACTAAAGCACTTTGGGCCCATTTAAAAGTTGACCTCCTCATGTAAAATGCAAGGTGAAATGTTCTGCACAGTACCTAATGGTGCCAATGGACCACCCACAGACCATTCACAGCCCAGAGCTCGAGCAGAAGAACTCCTGTGGTGAGGGATAGGGTGAGTAATACACCTCGTTAATGAATCCCAATACAAGGTAAACCCTTAAACTTTTGTAGTGGCAGAGAGTTTGCCTAATATGGAAGAGCCCTGGGGCCATCATAAAAAAATAAATACAGAATTATGAGTTTGAAAAAAAAATTTTTTTTTTTTTCTTACAGAAGGCTGAGTTTGAAAGTCAGAATTCTGAGTTTGAAAGTCAGAATTTTGAGATTCAAAGTCAGAATTCTGACTTTGAAAGTCAGAATTCTGAGATTGAAAGTCAGAATTGTAAGTTTAAAAAAAATTCTACAGAATTCTGAGATTAAAAGTCAGAATTCTGAGATTAAAAGTCAGCATTCTGAGATTTAAAGTGAGAATTCTGAGATTAAAAGTCAGAGTTCTGAGTTTCAAAGTCAGAATTCTGAGATTCAAAGTCAAAATTCCGAGATTCAAAGTCAGAATTCTGAGTTTCAAAGTCAGAATTCTGAGTTTATAAATATAGTAGTCTCTATTGGGAAGATTTTAGGACCAATGAGCAATAAGGTAGTAACACCTACAGATCATCATTCTGCAGACATACATGTCTTCTGCTCTGTATATGAATATGTAAATCTATCTTAGTTACAGCACACAGTATAGGGAAGCAGGCAGTGCTGGGTTCTCTGGTTCCTCTACTGTATTAATTAGTTCCTCAGTTTGCTGTCTTATCCTCCTTTTCTGTCATCTGCTCCAACATAAAGAGCCATGCTGAAAACATGTGTACAGTATTGTGTGTGAGTGGGGGGGGGGGCACAGCTTCCAAAGATAGCAGAACACAATGGCCAGCACAGCTCTGTACCCCAACTTGTAGGACACATTGCACTATTGCCCCTCTATGAGGAAATTGTGAATGGCTAGAAGACAGCAGGACAATGTGTGTCTATGGTCATAACAGATTAATCATAGCAATTAATTGTATGGGCTGATGAGGTGTTTCACACACAATCTATCTCATATTAAACATAAAAAGGAATGTTTACGAGTCCTTAAGTGATAGCCTAGTGTTTAAAGTAGCCAACTTATAGTGTTGAAGCTTGTGGGTTCTAATCCAGTTCAGAGCACAATCACTAGTTATATATTTTCAATATATTGATTTTATATTAAACATATTTTAAAATATGAGTTAGTGAGGGCTAAATTGTATTTTATTGATATATCCAAATTGATTTCAAGGATTATTAACAAAGACATATTGATAAAATTGTATAAGCTGACGACTATAAATTAGAGAGTAGGGATTTTTTTTACAAATCTGTGTATATATTAGGATGATGTGGTGTCATTGGATGGAAAAAATGACCCTGCATCGGTGGTGTCACTGGATGGGAAAAAATGACCCTGCATCAGTGGTGTCGCTGGATGGAAAAAATGACCCTGCATCGGTGGTGTCATTCACTGGATGAAAAAAAATGACCCTGCATCGGTGGTGTCATTAGATGGGAAAAATAACCCTGCATCGGTGGTGTCATTGGATGGGAAAAATTACCCTGCATCGGTGGTGTCACTGGATGGAAAAAATGACCCTGCATCGGTGGTGTCACTGGATGGAATAAAATGAACCTGCATCGGTGGTGTCACTCACTGGATGGAAAAAAATGACCCTGCATCGGTGGTGTAATTGGATGGGAAAAATTACCCTGTATCGGTGGTGTCACTGGATGGAAAAAAATGACCCTGCATTGGTGCTGTCACTAGATGGAAAAAATGACCCTGCATCGGTGGTGTCATTAGCTGGAAAAAAATTCTGTGTCAACGGTGTAGCTAAGAGGAAAATGGCGCTGCATCGGTGGTGTCATTAGCTGGAAAAAAATTCTGTGTCAACGGTGTAGCTAAGAGGAAAATGACGCTGCATCAGTGTCAGTGGGGATAAAGTGCAGCCAATCAGTGAAGGGGAGATATGGCCGTGTACATTGTAGTACACACAGATTACCTTATAGTGCAGAGCCCGGGGATGAGTTGTGAGATATGATGGTTATCATGCAGATTCCAGGGACAATCTCCTGAAATTGAGAACTGGCCCCATGTCACCAACATCATCCTAATATATACACAGATTTGTAAAAAAAATTCCTACTCTGTAATTTATAGTCGTCAGCTTATACAATTTTATCAATATGTCTTTGTTAATAATCCTTGAAATCAATTTGGATATATCAATACAATACAATTTAAGCCCTCACTAACTCATATTTTAAAATATGTTTAATATAAAATCAATATATTACTAGTGATTGTGCTCTGAACTGGATTAGAACCCACAATCTTCAACACTATAAGTTGGCTACTCTAACCACCAGGCTATCACTTAAGGACTCTTAATCCTTGCTTTTTATGTTTAATATGAGATAAATTGTGTGTGAAACACCTTATCAGCCCATACAATTAATTGCTATGATTAATCTGCTATGACCATAGACACACATTGTCCTGCTGTCTTCTAGCCATTCACAATTCCCTCATATAGGGGCAATAGTGCAATGTGTTCTACAAGTTGGGGTACAGAGCTGCACTGGCCATTGTGTTCTGCTATCTATGGAAGCTGTGCCCCCCCCCCCCACTCACACACAATACTGTACACATGTTTTCAACATGGCTCTTTATGTTGGAGCAGATGACAGAGAAGAAGGATAAGACAACAAACCAAGGAACTAATTAATACAGTAGAGGAACCAGAGAACCCAGCACTGCCTGCTTCCCTATACTGTGTGCTGTAACTAAGATAGATTTACATATTCATATACAGAGCAGAAGACATGTATGTCTGCAGAATGATGATCTGTAGGTGTTACTACCTTATTGCTCATTGGTCCTAAAATCTTCCTAATAGAGACTACTATATTTATAAACTCAGAATTCTGACTTTGAATCTCAAAATTCTGACATTGAATCTCAGAATTCTGACTTTGAAACTCAGAATTCTAACTTTTAATCTCAGAATTCTGACCTTGAAACTCAGAATTCTGACTTTGAAACTCAGAATTCTGACTTTGAATCTCAGAATTCTGACTTTGAATCTCAGAATACTGACTTTGAATCTCAGAATACTGACTTTGAAACTCAGAATTCTGACTTTTAATCTCTCTCAGAATTCTGACCTTAAATCTCAGAATTCTGACTTTGAAACTCAGAATTCTGACTTTTAATCCCAGAATTCTGACTTTAAATCTCAGAATTCTGACTTTTAATCTCAGAATTCTGACCTTGAAACTCAGAATTCTGACTTTGAATCTCAGAATTCTGACTTTGAATCTCAGAATACTGACTTTGAAACTCAGAATTCTGACTTTTAATCTCAGAATTCTGACTTTAAATCTCAGAATTCTGACTTTTAATCTCAGAATTCTGTAGAATTTTTTTTAACTCACGATTCTGACTTTCAATCTCAGAATTCTGACTTTCAAACTCAGAATTCTGTAAAAAGAAAAAAAAAAAAATTTTTTTTTTTCAAACTCATAATTCTGTATTTTTTTTTTTATGATGGCCCCAGGGCTCTTCCATAGCCTAATTCCAAGAGATCATCTTTAATTTTTATAGACTAATTGTATCTTCATTTCTTCATAAATTTAGGCCAAAATGTATTCTTCTACCTTTTTTTGGTAAAAATAACCCAAATCAGTGTATATTATTTAGTTTTTGTGAAAGTTATAGAGAGTACAACCTATGGTATATAGTATATATGTATATATATATATATATATATATATATATTTAAAAATGAATCCGTCCTGGTGTTTATAGTTACATAGTTAGTCAGATTTGAAAAAGACACAAATCCATCTAGCAATTAATAAAAGGGGAAAAAATTATACAATCCCATATACACAATCCAATGTACACAATCCGATACCCACAGTTGATCCAGAGGAAGGCTAAAAACCCCAGCAAACCATGATCCAATTTGCTCCAGCAGGGGAAAAAAATATTTTCTGATCCCCCGAGAGACAATAGGATATTACCTGGATCAACTTAACCTATAAATGTTAGTATCCAGCTATATTATGTACATTAAGAAAAGAATCCAGGCCTTCTTTAAAGCAATCGTCTGAGGTGGCCAGAACCAGCTCCTGAGGGAGTCTATTCCACATTTTCACAGCTCTTACTGTGAAGAAACCTTTCCATATTTGGAGATTATATCTCTTTCCTGACAGACTCCATGGCAGCATATGTGTGGGTTAGCCCCACCTCCATAACTACCCTATAGGACACCTCTCTCATAAGTCTTTGCTCCAGGTGGTGTTTCTTTTTTGTCCTCCTCCGTAGGACCGAGTCAATGGTTCTCCTACCTGAAGACATCTCCCCTACGATCAGGACTCATGTCCCTCTGATTAGCTCTAGCTGGTAGCGGGGTAGGGAGTGTATGAGCAAAGTAGCACTGAAGAGCTGGAGGCCTGGCCATTGGCAGGCAAGCGTGCACTGGCCAGATATCCTAGCTGTTAGCAGGTGACCTTTACCCACCACAAGTCCAGCGTGTGTGAGTATTCCCTCGGCCTGTGACGATGGGGTGGAGTGGTAAGAATGAAAGCTCTAATATCTATGGCAGCAGTGTTTGTTTTAAAAGCGTTTTGTACCTTCCTTGTTGTCCTGTTCCTTTCCTCCCTTTTCCTCTTTGGTGTGTCATAAATAAGTAAGTTGTGCCTTTTTAAGGACAGGTTTCCCGCACAATAATTATTATTGAGTAATTTTTAACGAGGATATTTTTAAGATACAAAATCAATCTATATGACACAGTCTATGCATATGAAACTTATCACGGAGACATGTGATCATACAAAATAGTTACATTTATTGGTTTATTGGTTGGGCCCATCAATTAGGACCCTCCCTGCCTGTTCTGAGCTTTTTTTCTCTCCTTTTTTCCCCTTCTTCTTTTCTTCCTTTTTCTTTTTTCTTTTTTCCCTTTCTTTTTTTTTTTTTTTTTTTCCCTCATACTTTCAATTAAATATTTTTCCTTCAATTTTTAGATTATCACTATGGTTCCTTGCTCCTGATGATAGGTTAAATACCTTGAAACGCGTAGAGCCAACAAACAACCTAGTGTACACATTGATGCATCTGACCAGGCCGTTCCATAATAATTTGTTTTTGCCCCCCCACGATTTAAAACTCTCCCTTTTTTTGTTCTCCAATTTTTCCATTCAATCATGTAACCATGCTCTAAATGTTTTTATATTATGTATTATGTATTGATTCCTTGTTGGAACATGTATGTATGTATATCTCTTTTCTGGTTTCAATGAATTGTAGTAGTTGTACGAATGGTTTTATATATAGCATCATGCATTGAATTATTCGAATACAGAAACTCTATAACCATTTGATTCCAATAAAAGCTATTAATTTTATTCCCGCTCCCGAGTGTCTATATAAAAAGTCCCGCTACCTCTTTATTTTTTTTTCAAATAATCACATGAAATTAAGATACCGATTGCGTTATATGAATATCTTGAAAATCAATAAAAACACTTGCAAAAATGGGCGCGCAGTCCCTTTGACATAATACCACCATGATAACTTCTCGGTAAAATCAATAACCTTGTGAACTTGACAATTAACCAGAACGTCTGTATTTCCCCAGTCCAACCGTTACTATACTGTAGGTAAGTAAGTGGTTAACAATGTGAAATAAATTAGACATTTGTTTTGTCAATAAATGTGGCAACTATGCAAAAAAAAAAATATAATGAAAAACTTGAATCTTTAGAGAAAAATCTACAAGGCGGTTATACAGAAACTCTATAACTATTTGATTCCAATAAAAGCTATTAATTTTATTCCCACTCCCGAGTGTCTATATAAAAAGTCCCGCTACCTCTTTATTTTTTTATCATTTTTCATTCAACCGGGATGGAGGGGGGGACCTGAACGGCACCCCTATACCTCATACAAAGTCCCACTTATTCCCTCATCTTCTTCCCAATTATCATTAACCAATTAGGGATGATAGGCACACGGCGGCGTTAACCATAAATTTACATTAAAATACTATTTTGACTCCTATCTCTATTTGCCAAAGGCTTAATTGCCTCTATAATCATTAACATTACTTTTCCTTGTCAAAAGAAGTTTATTGAGTATACAATGTTATAAAGATACATAAAGATACATAAAGTAAGTTTACAAGGATCTATAAAGTAAGCTCATTGTTTTACAGTAGGGTTTATATAGGTAAATATCATGAGATTTCAAATATTAAACATTGGGTTCACGTAAACCTAAATTAAAGATATATATCATTTCCTTAGTTACTTTTGTAGGTATTTAAATGATTTATACCTACTATACATATTGTTTACAAGTAGAGTGTATATAGGTCAAATAAATTCTGATAATGAGCTTTAATCGTAAGGTGGAGAAAAGGAAAGAGAAAGAAGAAAAAGGGTTGAAAGGTAGAGGTATGGTCCACAAGGTTGTCCCGCTCGTCAGTTTATTATTGTTTTTAGTTCTCTTTGAAGCCTTAGAATGGGTGTCTCTGTAAGTCATTTAATCTGTTACCATGGCAACAGGACAGAGTCATTGAAATTTGACTGGAACTGTTGTTTTATCCAAGGATGCCAAAGTTTTTCAAATTTTGGAATTTGATTTTGATCGATGGCTACCATCTTAGCATGGGACATTGTATTATTCATTCTGTGAATTGTTTCTGCTAGTACCAATGTAGGAGATTTCCATGCCTTGGCCACTGTTTGTTTTGCAGCCGTTATTAGTTGGATCATAAGTTTGAATTGAGAGAGTGTTAACCATTCCGGTTTTAGATTAAGTAAAGTTAAATATGGATCTGGTTGTATTATTTTTTAAAATATTTTAGATGCAATCACGAAGACTTCCTTCCAGAAGGTTTGGATTACTGGGCACGTCCACCATATGTGTAAATATGTGCCTATTTCTGGGCATCCTCGAAAACAAAGAGCTGAGGTATTAGGTGAATATTTTGCCACTCTAGCGGGTACAAGGTACCAGCGAGTTAGGACTTTATAATTTGTCTCCAGTGCCAAGATGTTGGGTGAAGATGACTTAGATGTGAGCCATATATTAGACCAGTCCGTGTCTTCTAAAGTTCGTCCCAGGTCCTCCTCCCACCTCTGAACGTAAGAGGGTCTATTAAGATTTGCTACTCCATATAATTGATTATAAAGTGATGAAATTGTACCTTTAGCAAATGGATCTTTTATACAGATTGATTCAAAAATGGATAATTGGGATAATGGTGTATCCCCCTTTAGGAATGGTGTATAGAAATTTTTGATTTGGAGATATCTAAATATCTCAGAGTTTGGTAGATCATATTTTTCTCTAAGCGATGGGAATGAAAGGAATGATTTAGATGCTATGAAGTCATTTAGTGTCTGAATGCCTGATGTTGTCCAAGCTTTAAAAGAATTTGGGTAGATCCATGCCGGATAAAAGGCCGGATTTCTGATAAAAGAAAGGAGAGGATTGTGTGGAGATTGTAACTGATATTTGGTTTTTAGTTTATCCCAGAGAGATAAGAAGTGTTTAGTTATGGGATTATGAATTTTAAAGCGGTCTTTAGGATCAAGCCATAATAAATTTGATATTAATAGAGGGTCATTTTCTGAAGCCTCTATAAATACCCATAATGGGATTTCCTGTTTTGCATGGTATTTGGACAGACTGGCCAAATGTGCTGCTCTGTAGTAGTTAGTAAAATTAGGGTATCCCAGGCCTCCTTTATTTTTGGGAAGATGTAGTGTGTGTATAGGTATACGTGGTTTAGAAGATCCCCATATAAACGAAGTTGCTCTTTTTTGTACTATTCTCAAAAAATAGGAAGGAATTGGAATAGGGAGGACTCTGAATAGATAAAGCAATTTGGGTAGAATAGTCATTTTGATTGCATTAATCTTCCCTATCCAGGATAAAGGAAGTTGCGACCATTGTTTTATTAGATTTGTGATCTGTCTTAATACAGGAGGATAATTGGTTGAGAATAAGTCAGAATGAGATGCTGTTAAATGAATTCCAAGATATGGGATTGATTTTTCTGCCCATGTGAATGGGAGTGCAGCCCTAGCCGGGATCAATTCCATGTTTGTGAGTGAAATATTAAGCACTAGGCATTTCTTAGGATTAATCATAAGGCCGGACAGGGTTGCAAATCCATCAAGAGCTGGTATTAAGTTAGGACCAGAGACCTGTGGTGATGATAGAAAAAGTAATATATCGTCTGCAAATATACATAATTTGTGTGTAATACCTCCTACTTCAATGCCAGTTATAGTTTGGTTTGTTCTGATGTATTGGGCCATGGGTTCGAGTATAAGGGCAAATAATAAGGGAGATAATGGGCAACCCTGTCGGGTACCTCTTTCGATATTAAAGGCTTCAGATTTGTATCCAGCATATTTTATATAGGCTTTGGGTTTATTATATAATGCTTTGATCCATGTTAAAAAGTGGGGTCCAAAACCCCATTTTTGTAATGAATATTGCATATATTGCCAGGATACTGTGTCAAATGCCCTCTTAATATCGAGAGATAGAAAACATAAAGGGATTTTCCGTTTTTTAGCAATATGTGCCAATAACACTGCCCTGCGTATATTATCGCCTGCCTGTCTATTTGGCATGAAGCCTACTTGATCTCTATGTATTAATTTTCCTATAATGCTATTGAGGCGTTTTGCTATTATTTTTGCTAATAATTTAATATCGAGGTTTAACAGAGAGATAGGCCGATAATTCACACAGGAAGTATCATCAGAAAGGGGTTTTGGGATCATACAAACAATTGCCATTAGTGTTTCTTGCAGAAAAGAATGTCCATCTAGAAGTTTGTTAAAAGTTTCAGTGAGAATGGGAGAGAGTATTTCTGAGAATGTTTTATAGTATAAAGCCGAATAGCCGTCTGGGCCTGGTCTTTTGTTAAGTTTTAGGTCTTTTATGGCGTTAGCAACTTCATCTATAGTTATAGGCTCATCCAAACTGCTTTTTTGATTCTGAGATAACTCAGGTAAGGTTATTTTTGAGAAGAAGGATTCAGCTTCTGTAGGATTAAATTCATTGTTTGTCTTGTATAAAGTTGCGAGATGTGAGTGAAATTTATGGACTATTTTAACTGGATTACAAGTGTAAACATTTTTTGATAATTTCAAACGTACTGGTTTGAAAGATTTGTTAGTTGAATTTAATGCCCGAGCCAAATATGTACCTGGTTTGTTTGTATTCATGTAGAAATTGTGTTTGGAGCGTTTGAGGGATTTATCAACTGACTCAGTGAGAAATAGATCGTATTCCAATCTAGATTTTTCCAGATGAGATTTTGTACTCTGAGATGGATTATCTTGAAATGATATGTAGGCTGCATTAAAATTGAGCTCTAGATTTTTGCGTTCCCGTTTAAATAGTGCCATTTGTCTTTGTATTGTACCACGCAAGACAGGCTTATGAGCTTCCCACAGTGTTATTGGGGAAATGTCTGTTGTATTATTAATTGATATGTATTCCTTTAAAGCTTGTTCAATGGCCATCTGATGTAGTGGGTGTTTGAGCATTATGTCCGGTAAGTACCACGTTGGGTCATGCGCTTTTGGTATGGCTGAGGCTATAGTAGTATATACTGCATTATGGTCAGACCACGGAATCGGAATTATATCTGATGCAATAATTTCTGGTATCATTCCTATTGTTAGAAAAATATGATCTATTCTGGTGAAGGTTTGATGAGGGTGCGAGAAATAAGTGAATTTCTTTTTCATTGGGTTACTTTCTCTCCATGAATCTACCAGATTGTATTTGGAAAGAAGTTGAGAAAAAGGTAATCTAGAGGTTATTTTGGATGGTGTAAAAGGTGATTTATCTAGAAATGGGAGGAGGACCTGGTTCGAATCCCCACACATTATCACTGTTCCTATTTTGTGTGTATTAATCACTTGTAATATATGTGAGAGGAATGGTGTAGGTTGTTTGTTAGGAGCGTAGTAGGAAATCACCGTGATTGCTGTATCCATTATATAACCCATGAGTATCAGGTATCTACCTTCTGGGTCTTTAATTTCTGATGATAAGGTGAATGGTGTGGATCGGTGAAATGCAATTAGAGTTCCCCTTTGCTTGGTACAGGCAGAAGCCGTGTAAATTTGTTGATAAAAAGGAGAAATATATTTTGGAGTAGAATCTTTGGTGAAGTGTGTTTCTTGGAGGCATACTATGTGAGCCTTCTTGTTATGGAAAGTACGGAAGGCTTTGGTCCTTTTTTGAGGGACATTTATTCCCTGAACATTCAGGGAAAGTATATTCAGTGGTGCCATGGCAATAGATCAAATAGTTTTGACTTACTTTTTGTTGTGCAGAGCTGACTGCGCAGATCAACCTGTGTGGACTGAAGAGATGAATAGATAGAAAAGAAACCAGTGAATTCTGGAGTAAAGAGTAAACAAAAAACATATGAGATTAGATGATACATTGTATAAATTATTTTTTGCAAGTAATCACAATTTACCCGTCAAAGAGAATAAATATCTCTCTCAGGGGAATAAGTGCCTTCGTCACACTCCCACATAATATGGTTGGGAGAATGAGGAGGGCTAATGGGGGTACACGGATCTTCCGCTTACAGGAGAGAAGTGCTATGTCAAAAGACATCAAAATGATGTTTCATTAATTGGAGTGCAGAATATAGTTTTTGTTGAAATTATTTATTCCAGGGTGGTTGTATATGGTTAGTCTTACCCTAGGCTAAATAATTCAGTTAGAAAGGTACTGTTAATAACTTTGGTATTGATGAAGATAGTTTGAATTATTTTGGGATTTTAACCCTTTTAGAGTAAACAATTACATATTTTATTCATATGTAACTGTTTAGATATGTTAATTCATAAAATTGAGGTTGTATTGCTTCAGATTAGAATAAACAAAAACATAATTCTAGGAACTAGTTAGGTAATAATATATTTGTTTTAAGAAAAGAAAGAAAAAGCTTCCATTACTTCTGGATTATTGAACATATTTGTCCTAAAAAGTAATAAATCTATTGTTATTACCTGATAATATATAACTGAACAAGAATTTCCTTATTTCACTTATATATTCTAAGGCTATATGAATCAGAAGTAATAAGAAATATAACTGGAATGTAACATGATCCCACACAGTGTGTGACTATCAGAATGCAGTTACATTCAGTTATAAATATAGGTTTTTTATAGAGAACAATCTCTTAGTATAATATATGAAGAGATATCAGGAATTAGGATGTCAGTCCATTGAATCTTCTTGGTCCATGGATGATGTGGCATAACGGCCTCTTTTGTGAGAATGATGATTCCCATTTTGTTCTGAAATTTTCTGGGTGCTGCCTGAAGGTGAAGATGACGCTATTCTTCTGCGTGTGGGAGTGTTGCTGCTTGTGGGTTCTGTCAGATTTCATTTTAAAAGGGTTTGTTGTAGTTCATCTGCTGATCTGCTTCTGTAAATTGTACCTTGGTAGTTAAATCTGACTGAAAAGGGGAAGCCCCATTGATACATAATGTTGTGGCGTTGCAGTTCCATTAGTTGGGGTTTCATGGATCGTCTTTTAGTAATAGTAAGTTGGGATAGGTCAGCAAAAATTTGATAATTGTGTCCTTGAAAATTAAGTTCCTTTTTTTCTCTTGCAGCAATTAGTATTTGTTCTTTCGTTCTGTAATAATGAAATTTTGTGATTATATCACGTGGGGGTCCATCTTTCTTTTTGGCTGTGAGGGCTCTGTGTACTCTGTCCAGTTCTAAACGTTCAATAGGGATATCTGGCTTTAGTTCTTGTAATAGAGCAGTAATAGTAGATTGCAGGTCTGTCACAGTTTCAGGTATTCCCCTTATGCGCAAGTTTGAACGTCTGGCTCTATTTTCGTAATCTTCGAGCTTAGTTTGAAGTATTAAATTCTCTTTTTTTAATTGTTCCAATTCTGTTATATTTTCTTGGGTTGTAATTTCAATTTCATCCATTTTTATTTCTAAGGCTGCGGTGCGGTTTCCCAGCTCTCTTATTTCTTTGGTTAGGCTTTTTGTTATTTGGTCTGAGGTTTGTTTTAAAGCCTTATGAAGCATCTTTTCAAATTGTAATAATATTACTGGGGATACTGAGGAGGCTTGTGGAGAAGTTTGTGAGAGGATTTGTTCTGTATCTGACTCAAATGGAGAGTCTTGCTGTGACATTTTCTGCCTGTGAGAGCGCCCTGATGCTGTATCTTGTGAGGTGACTGGAGCTGCTTCAGCTGCAGTGAGTGCCTGTGAGCTCTTTGTGAGGTGATTTTTATTTCTGCCACGGTTTCCTCCCAGTACCATATTTCCTGCCCAAACTTTCACAGTTTGTTCCCTGGGGCAAAAAGGTTCAAATGGATACCTTTTGAGCCTGCAGGCTCCGCTTTGTCCTTCTCTTCTCTCCTCAGCGGTGTGGAGCTCTAACAATGCATGTCTGCTCTGCTAGGCTCCGCCTCCTGCCCTCTCATTAACATTACTTTTCAATCCCATATTTAATTTCATCTGTTTTGATAATTACAGTTTTGTTCTTCCTTATTTTCTCTTTTGATTTCCAATTTTAGTTTTATTTCCAATTCCTAGTATTTACTTTTTCTCTTTTTTTTCCTTACATGCACGCAGTGGTGCGTGCGTCTGCTGGTTTGCCGGGCCTGCCTCTCTGTCTTGTTCGGGAGCTGTGACGCGCACTGCGGACCCCCCCTCCACCCTGTTGTGACGGAGGGTGGGCGGGGCTTGTGCTCACTGCGCGTCGACATCACACATCCCGGCCGGGCACGCTGGCGCCTTATAGCGCGGCATGCCGTCCGAGTGATTACTATCCCCTGGCCCACTGGGGGGTGATTTGGTCGCCGCTGCCGCCGGTGGGACCATTAAGGGCTTGGTTCCTGGGCTGTCGGCGTTCTCCCCTTCTCTCCCCATCTGTGGGCCAGCGTCTGACGTTGGGGACATGGCTGCGGGGGCTTGGCAGCTATGGACCTCATTCCCGCATGGACTCCGCACTTTGTTTGGCACACACCTGCTCCCACCTATCACCTATGCATCAATGCATTTCTGGCTGGACCCTCTGATTATCAGGTACACACTCCCTCTCATTACTCTTGACCTTCAAACCAAGTTTCACCTTCCCTTCATCACTTTCATGACTTTCCAATTTTCCCTCTCCTCCTTCCCACTCCTGCCCCTTTTTGTTCCTCACATATTGTTCCTCTTGCATCACCCTGCCTATTCTACCCTCTCTCTCTTCCCCCTTTTATTCTCTTATTCCCTCCACCCCTTTCATGTTCTCACACCTTTTTGCCATTCACACTAATCTTTATCCACCCCCCTTATTCCTTCCCTTGCTCTACATTTCTCTCTCTCCACCTATTTCTTTTCACTTTTGCCCCACATCCACTTCACAGCCACTTCATTTTCTTTTCCTTTACAGAAATGGTCTTTTTGGTTCACCACCATCTACAATGACACTCCTGCGGGACATCGTCCATTCCTGTGTTTTGCCCGTTGCGACATGTCCCCTCAGCTCCCGTGCATGGCATATTTGGCCTGGCCTGTGCGTTTCGTAGCCGCACCGCCACTGTGTGGACCATACATGTAAGTGCACAGGCAGTTCGGGCCCATCAATTAGGACCCTCCCTGTCTGTTCTGAGCTTTTTTTCTCTCCTTTTTTCCCCTTCTTCTTTTCTTCCTTTTTCTTTTTTCTTTTTTCCCTTTCTTTTTTTTTTTTTTCCCTCATACTTTCAATTAAATATTTTTCCTTCAATTTTTAGATTATCACTATGGTTCCTTGCTCCTGATGATAGGTTAAATACCTTGAAACGCGTAGAGCCAACAAACAACCTAGTGTACACATTGATGCATCTGACCAGGCCGTTCCATAATAATTTGTTTTTTGCCCCCCACGATTTAAAACTCTCCCTTTTTTTGTTCTCCAATTTTTCCATTCAATCATGTAACCATGCTCTAAATGTTTTTATATTATGTATTATGTATTGATTCCTTGTTGGAACATGTATGTATGTATATCTCTTTTCTGGTTTCAATGAATTGTAGTAGTTGTACGAATGGTTTTATATATAGCATCATGCATTGAATTATTCGAATACAGAAACTCTATAACCATTTGATTCCAATAAAAGCTATTAATTTTATTCCCGCTCCCGAGTGTCTATATAAAAAGTCCCGCTACCTCTTTATTTTTTTTTCAAATAATCACATGAAATTAAGATACCGATTGCGTTATATGAATATCTTGAAAATCAATAAAAACACTTGCAAAAATGGGCGCGCAGTCCCTTTGACATAATACCACCATGATAACTTCTCGGTAAAATCAATAACCTTGTGAACTTGACAATTAACCAGAACGTCTGTATTTCCCCAGTCCAACCGTTACTATACTGCAGGTAAGTAAGTGATTAACAATGTGAAATAAATTAGACATTTGTTTTGTCAATAAATGTGGCAACTATGCAAAAAAAAAAATATAATGAAAAACTTGAATCTTTAGAGAAAAATCTACAAGGCGGTTATTGATTCGGGAGAATGATTATCAATCGTATAACATTCAATAATTCAATATTTGTGAGAACATACAAGATAAAATCAACATGACATAATTACCCTTTCCAAGATGGCTACTATTCCTATTGGCTGGTTACCAGAGTTAAGATGGCTGCTGTGGCTTTCAAAATGGATACTCTTAAAGAGGATTTACTTCTTGCGACCTCCGAGTTCCAAGGATCAGGGTTCAGGAATCTTCATGAATGTCCAAATATGTATTCATGCATGGTGCATGAGTGTCAGTCTGTCTGGGAGTGTGTGTATCTCCCAGTGTCCCCCCTAAGGGTGTGTCCCTGAGTGTGTCCATCAGGGTGGGTCCCTGAGCTCCTCCTGAGCTCTCCCCCTGAGCTCCCCCTAAGCTTCCTTCTCCCTTCTCTTCCATGGCCTCTTACTTGCCTCTAAATACCATTTCAGATAATGAGACCATAAAAATTATAATGGCTCTGCCCAAAAGGATGTGGCTTCTTTTCTATTGGTTAATGATAAACTTAATCATTTACCTTTCCTGGAAAGGTAGTGAGTTCAAATAATACCACCTTTAACCACCAGGTGTCTCACATGTGTTTTGAGTTTCTATATAGAATAGTGTTGGGGGCGTGTCCGGACATCCAGCAAGGAGGACGTATGGATGCTGAGCTCCACACATTCAGCTGAAAATCCACAGCCATCCTTGCCTAATTCAGCCTGGAGAAACCTCAGCTCTCTAGGATTATCATCCAGACACCCCCAACTGTCGTTTTGGCCGACTATTACCAGAATCTGACCGGCCCCACCAGATCCTATTAGGCCTGTAGCTAGGCCCACACCGCAGAGACCTATCGCCATCTTGGTATCGGCGGATCGCTCGGATCCTTCTACTCTCCTCTCCCGTGAGCCCGGGAGCCACTGACCTACAGCTAATATAATAGCTGCCGCTACACCAGAGAGCGCCGGGCGGCCATCTAGAGGAGGATTGAAGCCCTGGGACACCCAGATCTAAGCTCCGGCTTCCGCGGCCTGACGCCATCTTGCGGCCTGCTGCTCCGGCCCTTCACAGCTCACATCCATCTGACGCAGTGAGTAGCAGGCCTTCTGGCCACTTAAATGTCCCCCTGAAGGTGACTGCGCAGTGGTGGGGTTCAGTTCCCTGATCCGGTCGGAGGAACTTAAGACATTTACAGAGCGGTGTTTGCTAGGTCAGCCGCCTGCCCTGGGAAAGTCCGCGGCTTCGGCCTACCCTCGGTAGTCGGCGGCCATCTTGCTGCTCCCAGTACACCCCATCTCTCTGGGCCTAGTGTATTTACTCCTCTATAATAAGATCTGGCACAAATATCAACCCGACAACTGCAACTACAGGGGTCACTACTGCTACACTCATTGAAGAAATAGTGGCTAATATGAAGATTATTATTTAGTTGAGGAAGAAAAAAAGGAAAAAAGAAAAAACATTTTTTTTTTTTTATTATAGACTTTTTTTTTTTTCTCATTTTAACATTAGAAAAAAGGGGCGTGGCTTGGCGCGCAATGTGTAAGACCACACCGTGACTGAATTCCGGGATGCTGTGAGGCCCGGGTCCCAATTACCGCCGCTCTGAAAACGATTATGTCCGCTCGGCTAAGGAGGGCGACACACGGACACGCTCTCCCCTCTCTGATTACCCCTAAAAAGAAAACCTCCCCAGGAAACCTCAGCAAGTTTAGATACAGCGGAGGTGGGAAATCTACCAAGATGGCGCTGACACACAGACACAGCATGGAGGAAGACATAGAAGATGACGAGGTGTCCCTGCCAGCATCTGAAGACTCTGCAGGTAATTTTGATAAAGACAAACCTCTGACCTACGCTACCATGACCGACATAGCTGCAGATATCAAAAGATCGTTTACCTCAGCTATAACAGACATTAAAACGGAGCTATTGAAACTTTCTGAACAAATGGCTGTATCTGAGCGCGCTGGGAGGAGGAGAGATAAAGCACTGTCCAGATTAGACGACATTACCAATGCACATAACCAACATCTAATCGACATGAACAGACACTTAGAAGATTTAGACAACCGAGGAAGAAGGCACAACATAAGAGTACGTGGAATTCCAGAAAATGTTAATCCAGACCAAATCAAGCCTGCACTGACCTCCATATTCAACGGCCTTTTAAATAGGCCTGAACACTCTCCCATAGATTTTGATAGAGCCCACAGAGCTCTCAGACCTAGAGCTCCAGATGATAATCCTCCCAGGGACATCATATGTTGCCTTCCCAATTTCAGTTTAAAGGAAGAAGTATTACAAAAAGCAAGGTCCAATGACCAGATCTTGTTTAATGATAACACAATACAACTATTTCAAGACCTATCACCCATAACACTGAAAAACAGAAGGGCACTGAAACCCCTCCTAGAGGTTCTATAAGAAAGGAACATAAACTATAGATGGAAATTCCCTTTTGCTCTCCAAGTTTCATACATGGGCAAACAATACACACTCATAACCCCCAATGAACTGAACAGATTTTGTGAAAACCTTCAAATTACGCCAGTAGCATTGCCTGACTGGTACTCGGAATTTTTGCTTCCTCCTGAAATTACCAACCCTCCAGCCTTCGGCGGATCAGATATGTTCCATACACCCTCCCAGCAGGGAAAAAAACGCAGAAACGCCAACAGAAACAGTTATGACTCTCCTTCTTCCTCCAAAAGCGCCAAAAGTCAAAGATTAAAATAAACCTGATTTACCGAACACTCACAATCCAACCATTGCGACATTTACCTGGATTATACATAAGACAGACTATTGATCTTCCGCTCATCCCCTTTCACCACATTTACCAATTTTTGGTCCCTATTCTATCCCTTGGAGAAGAGAAAGAGGGAAGGAAGGGAAAGGAGAAATTTCTTTTTTTTCTTTTTCTTATTTTTTCAATACCTCTGCCTCAAATCCTCACTAATATGCTGACCAAAGCCGAAAGCACTAAAACTGCTGCAGACTTCCTTCTCTGAACATCCACTAGAGGGCAATCCTACACAACAGTTAACATCCTACTCTAACTTCTAAAGATCCCTCCCTGGGAATACACAAAGCTCAATACCTACTGGAAATATCCCCTACTACCGGCACTTATTAAAAAACGCAGGTCTACATAGATGAAGAGGGATTCAAGGGATAAGAGACACATATTGTATATACCCATCATGTGAGATCTTATACATGCAGATCTGGAAGCAGATTCTAGCATTGAATCCCTCCCACAACCGCTTCCACTGAAGAATACATCCCATATGGGAATTTACCTGGATGACAACCAGACTCTCAATATTAATCCACACTTAATAACTTTTCTTTCACAGAAGCTATAAATGCCTACAAAAAATAAATTCTTAAAACCAAGAAACTGTTACCGACTGAACAGGCTTCTTCAGTCGGGTTTAACTCTGTATCCAGAAACAAGGGTGAAATACACTCAACATTTACCATGAGACTATGAACCATAGCTAGAAGTTTAAGTATTCGGCCCACTTGTGACATCTCTAGCCATACAGTGAATACACAGATATACGGCTGATGCTTGCCAATTTGCAACACCCTACCCTTTCACTGTAGGAACTTCAAATACCACCAGACTGAAAGGACTTCGGATAATATGAGACCTCGCATGCCTGGACTTACCCTTTCTTAAGCGTTAGAGAGGAAGCTTCCAAGTGAATCTGCTTACAGATCCTTCATTTTCCACCAGGTCGCAGAATCAGACATAACTCCATATAGCTTGTTTGAACTTGAACCATAGAATACTAATACAAAAGTTCTAAGCTTTATACAGTACTTTTTGAGTTTCTGATCCTGAGACATACTTAAACATAAGAATAGATTAGATCATCCAACTCACTTCAAGTTATTAGATTATACTAGACTAGAACAGAGAATACCTTGCTAAACTCGGGGTTAAGGTATCACGATGTTAACTGTTAGTTGGTTTGAAAGGTTTTGATTTCTCTCTTTTTATTCTTTTCTTTTTCAAATGTTTTACATGTTAACCGCCTTTTCCATCCTATGCAGAACATCACTAAATGTATGTAACAGACGGGATGAACGGCATGTTTTTTCCATATTTACAGGTATCTGTCTTATATTCTCTTCTTTAACATTTAAGCAGGTTGTCGCCCTTAGTGGCTGACCGGTTTGCGGTCGGCGATATTTCTACATGATAATAAGCGGCCTAAAACTCACCTCTCACACTATCTTTTTAACATACCCGGGTCTTGCAGTGTCCTGCGAGACAGACCCAGTTACCAAACTCACAAACATAACAAACAATGTATAACGACACTAACGCGCCTCCCACTTTCCCCCCAGAGTACATAGTAGTACCTATTATATCTAGGTCACTAACTAGCTCCTCACTCTCTAGGTGAGATTAGAGCACACACTCAACCACCCCTTTTTCAACCCACCCCAACTTATCCTACCTCCCTTGTCCCCCCTTTTCTCCCCTGGAGTACACCAAAAGAGACCAGAACATCTCATATAATAATAACTATTAGACAAAAACCACTAGACTCAACATATACACCTAAATTTCCTAACAACTTACATTATGGCATATAAATTCTTGGGAAAAGCACTGATATGACTGATTTCTGATTGGGACTCTAAAACTAAGTTAATACTGCAGCTGCAGGAACAGATTCACAGGACTCAATCACTGTGTTTAAAATGTCCGTTCAGAGAAAAATGTATTATTACATGTTATTTTATACATAGATAAGAAAGGGGTGGTGTGAGATGTTATTAAAAACTAAAAAATAGCAATATGTTATTAAAAGCTAACAAATAGAAATATATTATTAAAAACTAGCGAATAGAACAATTGCAAAAGTAAAGCCTTGAAAAGGGAGGGGGGAGTAGAGAGCGTTTAGTAGGAGAAGTGTCTGTGTGTTAGGTGAAGGTTACAGAACACATTTCAACAGTGAGAACAAAATGGATTCTCTTGTGCTTAAATGAACAGTACAATGAATGTCCATGTCATTTCCCCCCTTTTGTTTATTTGACACCATTCTTCTCCGCGTTACGTTCAGCCGATTGCTGGTAACTCCTGTTACATTGGCGCAGAGAGACGGCTTCCTGTTCAGCTCTCTCCTAGCTTTCTCACAATAATGGGTTCATCAGGGCTGGTGGTACATTTGTTGATACAGCGGGTAGTCACACAGAGGCATAGCCTGATGAGGAAGTAAATAACAAACATGAGAAATAGGAACATCACAATGTAAGCGCCTAGTTTCTGTAACCATGTTGCTATGCCATATAAAAAAATCACCAAAACCTCCTAAACCCTGAAAGGGGTTCCATCCATCTTTAGCAATATCTCTGGCCTTATTCTGTAGTTCTCTTATCTTAGCAAGATGCCCTTTAATAATGTCCTCATTATAAGAAATGTATATACAACAGTCAGTGCGAAATATCTTACACATCCCACCTTGAGCTGCAGTGAGATGATTTAGCGTTAATCTGTGCTCTAATACTACTTTTTTAAGCTGAGCCACTTCTTCATTTAATAAACCTATATCAGTGGTAGTAAGGTTAATAATCTCATCTACAATTCTAGTGTCATTATTTAGTCTTTTCATTGCTTCAATTCCCCATCCTGTCCAGGAAGGGAACCATGACCATGCCATGTCACCTTCAGTGAACAGCTCTCTTTTGAACACTAAAGGGTATTCTGGACTTTGATCTGGTCGCACTGTATCTTTGCGAACAGCCAAAGCAGGTACTAACTTCCCAATATAACATGTACCTGTAACATTAGTAGGAAGCCAGGCGTAAGCTTTATTTCCACATATATAATATAACCCTCTACGTATGGATGGTATGCCTGCTCCTAAAAAACTGGAAGCAATAACATGGAATCTCAGGAAACCGATATTTTCACATATTGGAAACTGTGAGCAATTTGTACTATAAAGGGTTCTATTTAGTTCTGGATCTGGGATATAATAATATTGACCATAGTTTCCTCCATAAACTGTAATTTTTGCTCCGCTGCAATCTGAATTGCCCAACTGTCTATATTTAGTGTTAAACGGGCATGTGATGTTTAAACAAATCTGTGGAGTGTTTATCTGTTTCGAAACCATCAAAGTTACTGATCTGTGCTCATTAGCTGTGGAGACTATGTATGAGCCATTTATTCTGGTCCTGTTTAGATCAGTGAAATTGAGAGGCATTGCTATCATGGGTATTGTTCCTGTTTGGGGATGTAAATGAGAACACACCCAGCAGTTACTAGCGTTGCTATGGGTTGCATACAATTTTAACATTTGGATGAAAGGGTTATTTTTCCATGTCTCAGTTCTCATAAACAACAAAAAGAAAAGAAACATCATCTTTTTTTCAAAGGATATCATCACTTCAGGATTTTCTTGCAGTGACTGGCGTGAATCCAGGTGGGCTTTCCTTCCAACTTGACAGCAGAACTGGTTGTCAAAAGCACCAAATGTGGTCCGTCAAATTTTGGTTCTAGTGGCTTTCTGACGAGTCGCTTGACCACCAGCCAGTCACCTGGTTGGATTCTGTGAATACCTGAAACAGAATCTGGGTCGGGGATAGATTTATAAACACCTTCATGTATTTTATTCAATGCTCTTTGCAAAATCTGAACATATTCTAACAGATTAGAGTGAGAAGCCTGCAACTGTTGGGGAAAATATAGCCCTGTTTTGGGTGACCCTCCAAATAAAATCTCATAGGGGGACAGCCCATGTGGTTGTTTAGGGGTAGTTCGTACAGAATATAGGGCTAATGGCAAAGCTTCCACCCATCCTTTTCCTGTATCTGCTTTAATTTTTGCACATCTGTTTTTCAAAATTCCATTAAGTCTCTCAACTTTACCACTACTTTGTGGATGATAAGGTGTATGGAAAGCTTGCTGTATGTGAAGTGCTTCCATTACCTCTTTCATTACTTCCCCAGTAAAATGGGTTCCTCTGTCACTCTCAATAGTTTCAGGAACTCCATATCTACAAACTATTTCATTCAAAATTTTCTTTGCTGTTGTTTTTGAATTTGCTTTGGCTACTGGCCAGCTCTCGGGCCAACCTGAAAACATGTCAACACACACTAAAGCAAACTCATAGGTGCCTATTCTGGGCATTTGAATGTAGTCTATTTGAATTCTTTGGAAAGGGAAATCTGGCTTTGGAGAATGCCTTTGGGGAACATGAACAGGCCTCCCTGCATTGTACAGAGCACAAGTGAGACATGAAGCACAAAACCTGGCTGCAAATGCACTAAATCCAGGTGCTATCCAATAGCAGTCAGTAAGTGCCACCATCGCGCCCTTAGAAAGATGACTGACGCCATGTGCCAGCTGTGCTAAAACTGGGTGCAAACTCCTGGGTAGACACCACCTGTTGTCAGCGCTCCACAGGCCCTGCTGATTTTGGGTAGCATTACATTTGATCCACTTATCCTTCTCTTCATCAGGGGCCTGGTTCTGCAACTGAATTAGAGTTTCTACATCCCACTGCTCTTGATGAGGGGAAACTGTCCCCGCTACCTGGGTGACCCCTACAGTGGATGTGACTCCAAATGCCATAAGGGCAGCATCCTTTGCCGCTTGGTCCGCTAAAGCATTTCCTCTGGCTGTCATGTCACTTCCCCTTGCATGCCCTTTTACCTTCAAGATGGCAACTTCTGCTGGTTTCTGAAAGGCCTCAAATAGCCGCTCTATGAGTTTTGCATGTCTCACTGGCTTCCCTGCACTAGTCAAAAAGTGCTGTGCTTTCCAGATAGGCCCAAAATCGTGGGCTATTCCAAATGCATATCTGCTGTCAGTGTAAACATTTCCCCTTTGATTCTCTAGGAGATGACATGCTTTGACTACAGCATACAACTCCGCTTCCTGTGCTGACATCTGGGGTTTCAATGCTTCCTGATGTAAAATGGTGTCTGTAGTGGTTACAGCAAACCCTGTGTGTGGCTGACCATCATCAGTGTAAAATCTGGAACCATCTACGAATAAGTGTGTGTCACAATCTGATAAGGGCTCATCTTTTGCTGGTGTGACAGAGGCCCTTTCTACCTCCATAAGAGCCATACAATCATGAGAAAAACTCTCAGGTTCTACATCAGTACCATTTGTTGCATCTTCCTCATCAATTATAGGAAGAAGAGTAGCCGGATTTAAAGTAACACATCGTTTGATTGTTAAATTCGATGGAGCAAAAAGAGCAGACTGGTACTTGTCAAATCTACTGGCAGACACATGTCTAATATTTACTTGATTCATGATTTCCTGTACTGCATGTGGCACATACAGGATCAGAGCAGAATCTAGTACAAGCTCCGTTACTTTGTCTAGCAGCAAAATGCAGGCTGCTATGGCTCGCATACAACTGGGGGAGCCTTTGATGACAGGGTCTAATGAGGCTGATACATACATCACAGGCCTCTGTTTGTCTCCATGTAGCTGGGTGAGTACACCTGCAGCAAATCCATTGACTTCATGACAGAACAACGAGAAAGTCTTAGTATAGTCAGGAAGTCCAATGGCGGGAGCTTCAGACAAAATTTTAATAAGCTCCTTCATCTGCAATTCATTGTCCCATGTGAGTTTGAAAGGGTTTCTAGTGGTAGCCTCATATAGAGGAGCCATAAGTTCTGATGCATTTGGAATCCAGTCCCTACAATATCCCACTAACCCCAGAAAGGCACGTAGTTGCCGGACATTTCTTGGCTTTTAAAAGTTTTGTAGAGTTTTAACTCGATCTGGGGTTAGGTGACGGACTCCATGTGAAATGCAGTGACCCAGGAAGATCACTTTCTCTTGGCAGTATTGTAACTTATCTTTGCTAACTTTGTTGTTACTGTTATAGAGAAACAGGAGAAGGCTTACTGTTTCTCTGCTACAAATGTCCTTTGTATCAGAACAAATAAGCAAATCGTCTATGTACTGAAGCAAAACTGTGTTTGGGTGTGAGGGGGACCATTGGTCCAATACTTGCTTTAACGCAGTATTATATTCAGAGGGGCTACTCACACAGCCTTGGGGCAATCTTGTCCATGCTAACTTTTGGGCATCATGGGTAAATGAAAAAAGGTGCCAGCAATCTGGGTGCAGGGGCATTGAAAAGAAAGCATTTGCAAGATCAATCACTGTAAAGCAGGTGCTGGAGGCAGGTATTCCACTTAGTAAAGTGCGGGGGTTGGGCACGATCGGGGTATCTGCCTCTATTATATTGTTAATGGCTCTCAAATCATGCACCATGCGATATGTCACCTGCCCACCCTTCTTGTCTGGCTTCTTTGCAATTGGGAACAGGGGTGTATTGACCTGGGACTTAATTGGTACAACAACCCCTGCTGCTTTCAGTTGAGTGATTTGATCCTTTATCCCCTCAGATTGAGCAATACTCAGTGGGTACTGTTTAATCTGTGGGAGATGGGCTCCTGGTTTAATTTTTATCATGACTGGGGTGCAATCCAGCAGACCTACATCATATTTACTGGTGGCCCATAATTCAGTGGGAATCACTTTCAATTCTGGTGGAAATGGCAGAGTGGAGTCTTGGATTAAAAATACTCCACAGGCAGAATTTAAAACTTCTCCTGATAGACTACTGACCACTTGGACTCCTGTAGGAGTGTAGTCTATGTTTGCTAAAATTTGGTTCAAAATGTCAGCTCCCAAAAGATTGGTAGGAACTGTGTCTGAAACTAACACTTTTGTGACAATTTCTGTTTGCTGTCCTAGCCTGAGTTTAAGTGGCTTGGACTCAACCAAATCAGTAGAGGTCCCGGTTAGGCCAACACCAGAGATAACATTTGTAGATAATAATCCTGGAGGTAAGTCCTCTATATTAAAAACACTTCGGCTTGCACCAGTATCAATTAAACAGGTTAATTCTGTTTCTCCTCCAGGATAGGGGAGTTCTTGTAAAAATACTTTTACTCTGGCCTCGGGACCATTGTCTCCCCTATTTAACATGATTGATACTGGCATGCCATTTTCCTATGCCTGATCCACTGCTTTTGGCAGAGAACTGGGATCAGCATGAGGGGCCTCTAAGCTCTTTCCTAGTCTACGGTCAGGAAGATGGCAGAATTTGGCTATGTGTCCTTCCCCATCACAATTGTAGCATATAATTGGTCCCCGATTGCCATGATTTCTGAAATTGCCTTTGCCTCTTCCTCTTCCTTTTCCTCTCTGCTTCCCCATGTACATTACCTTGGGTTTGCTGTCTTTTTGGTTAATCCTGTTTTCTATGGACAACAGGATAGGCAGGACGTCTCGAATAGACATATTGCCTGCCTCAGGCCTTGCTGTGAACAACTTTTCTTTCAACTGGGGTATTAAACCATCAAGAAACCTTTGTTTCACCAGTTGTGTAGATGGACTTGCAGTTTCTCCCGCCTTCTCTTCCTCTATTTTAATGCCTGCTTCCTCAGCCATATCACTTAACCGCCTCCAATTAGCCCCTGCTGCTTCCTCTTTCCCTTGCTTAGCATTCATAAATTCAGCATGTCTGGTTTGTCCATATATTTGGGGCAATCTTTCCTTCAATTTCTCACAAACCTCCTGTCCACTAACCATCTTACCTAGATTTTTGACGTCTACACCACATTCTTTAAGTATATAGCCAGACATGTTGCTTCCCACTGCTTTAATAAGAAGCTGATGAATGTCAGTAGCAGAAGCCTCATATGCTTCCTGTGCAGCACTAAGTTTGTTTGCAAACCCAATTGGATTCTTTCTAGGATCTCCCAATCCCTCTAATATGGCTCTCATATCTTGGGGACTAAAAGGTACATGCCATTTAATTTGAGACTTACTGTCAACAGCATCACCTTCAAAAACTAATTGGGTTCTGACAGGATAAACTGCAACAGATTTCTCTATGCCAGGGGCAGAAGGGCTGGCATCTCCCTTCCTTCTCTCTTCATCTTGCTGCCACAATTTGGAAATTATGGTTTGCTCTGGAAGTTCAGACTCTATCTCTCTTTCTCTGTCCAAAGCCTTAAGTTCAGAGAGATCTAGGTTTGCATATGTGCCTTTTGATTTATGCCAATCATCTGTTTCTAGGATACAAGCCAAATCCCTCTTTGTAGGTTGATATGGGGCTGTTAAACCTCTGCTCTCTACTATATTGCATAGCTCATCTTTTGTGTGTTCCATGTAATCTAATTCTTTTGCTTTTGTGCGTGGACCCCTTAAAGCCAAACTGGCAGCCACATAAGGTGGGGGGTCCTCCTCTACAGAGTCTTCTGGCCAAACGTAGTAAATTTGGGCAGTACTTTTATTAAATATCTCCGTCAAGCCAGTTTGATTTGCTACTTTAGCTTCTGTCTCCCATGTGCAAGCTATTCTCCACGTTCCTTCACTGCACAGTAGTGGGCCATAATCGTGCAGAAAAGTTTGCCATACTTTTAAATCAAAAGTCCCTTCAGATTTTAAAGGTTTAGCTGTTCCCTTTGTCCATTCTACCCATTTATCTAGGGGCTCAGTATAGGCAGAACCGTACCTTCGGTTCATATATTCTCTAGCGCTCATCTTGCTCTGGGCATTTTCTGAAGGCCTCTCTCCCTTCATTCCCTTAATTAATTTAATGCCCATAATGACTGGCCAGTCTTCTCTCTTCTCTACTTGTGCCTATACCCTCTTGCCTCTAAAACAAATAGTACAGCAAATCTGCAGATTTACAAGAATAGTCTCCACTTATCTACGTGGAAGGGGTTTATGACAATAGACAAAACACTCATTAAGAGACCCTCCTCGTCTCTTCTCTTCTCTGTGAGTTTTATCTGACCCTACCATGCGCCTCTGACCCAGGTCGCCAACAAGGAGTCAACGCAGGGAACTGCAGAGGATTTTCCCTATCCACACACAGTCCAACCCGTGAAGGGGGACACAAAGACATTCACACACACACGTTACCCAACCAGAAAGGTCCGAGAGTGGTCTGGTTTCCTTGAGAACCGACAGATAGGATACATAGGAAAAGGCAGAAATATAGCAAGCTTAAGGGCAGCTTACCTAGCCGGCATTTGAGGTCTGCGTTTCCCGATGATCCCGATCGAAGCGCGGTTCCTTCTGGAGATTCTGCCAAACTCCTGTTATGGCTCGCCAAGACTGATATGACTGATTTCTGATTGGGACTCTAAAACAAAGTTAATACTGCAGCTGCAGGAACAGATTCACAGGACTCAATCACTGTGTTTAAAATGTCCGTTCAGAGAAAAATGTATTATTACATGTTATTTTATACATAGATAAGAAAGGGGTGGTGTGAGATGTTATTAAAAACTAACAAATAGCAATATGTTATTAAAAGCTAACAAATAGAAATATAGTATTAAAAACTAGCGAATAGAACAATTGCAAAAGTAAAGCCTTGAAAAGGGAGGGGGGAGTAGAGAGCGTTTAGTAGGAGAAGTGTCTGTGTGTTAGGTGAAGGTTACAGAACACATTTCAACAGTGAGAACAAAATGGATTCTCTTGTGCTTAAATGAACAGTACAATGAATGTCCATGTCAGCACCAACTTTAATTTCCCACAATGTCAACGGCCTGAACATACCCGAAAAAAGAACAAAAATGCTCAAAGAATTGAAAAAAACTATGCCGTCAATAGTGTTTTTACAAGAAACACATTTTAAAAGCAAACATATACCCAAATTTACAGACAACATATTCACAGAAATGTACCACGCCACTAACCCTTTAGCCAAAACAAAAGGAGTATCAATCCTCATTAACAAAAACTCCCCCTTCAAAATGCAACAAAAACTTGTAGATCCAGAAGGACGCTATCTTTTCCTTAAAGGAGAATGGGCAGGATCACCCGTCACATTAGCTAACGTATATTTCCCAAACTCTACCCACATCCCATTTTGTCGTAAAATCATAGACGAACTAAAATGGTTTGCTGAGGGATGTATAATATTGGGTGGAGACTTCAATGTACCCCTCTCCCCCCAAAAAGACACATCAACAGGTCACACCATCCTAACATACAGAATCCTCAGACGCCTTAAACAACTCTTAAACTCCTTATCACTAGTAGACACTTGGAGACTCACCCACACGAATGAGAGACTACACCTTTTTCTCAAACCCACACAAACGATACTCCCGTATTGACTTAATTTTCGTTTCACAGAGAGATCTAAACAAACTAGAAGCAGCAGAGATAGGCATAGTCGCTCTCTCAGACCATGCCCCACGGCTATATCTATGCGACTTGACTCACCCCAACAAACGACCTTTAATTGGAGACTCAATGCATCACTTCTAACTGACCAACGAGTGAAAGACGAAATACAGGACACTTTGACTGATTATTTTAGGAATAACCTAGATACAGATACCAACCCTTTGACTAATTGGGACGCTCACAAAAGCGTTATAAGAGGTCATCTAATGAAATGGGGGTCTAGATTAAAAAGAGAGAAAGAAAAGGAAATTTCCAAACTGACCTCACAAATAGCAAAATTAGAAACTCTTCACAAACAATCCCTCTTAATCTCAACAGAGGAGGAATTGATCCGTTGTAGGAACTCCCTAAAATCATTACTAGACCTGAAGACTAAAAAAGCACTTTTCTTCAAAAAAAGCATATTTTTTGAATATGGGGACAAAAGTGGGAAAATACTAGCCAAAGCTCTCAAAGATTTGACACAAGCCGGAAAAGTACATGCCATACGAGACAAAGACGGAATACTTAGACATAAACCTACTGATATTGCGGACCTGTTCCATAAATTTTACTCAAAATTATACAACCTCCCTGAAACACATAAACCCCCACATCTAACCTTGACGAAACAAGAAATGATAAATCAATTTTTGAAAAACAGCAAAATACCCTTACTTCCCCAAGTTGACATAAACAAACTAGAGGAACCTATCTCCACAAATGAATTACTAGAAGCTATTAAAGATCTTAAGACAGGGAAAAGCCCAGGCCCAGACGGCTTTACCTCACAATATTACAAAACATACACTGAAGCTCTAATTAAACCCCTTATCTCAGCTTTCAATTACCTGGCAAAACACAATCACGACCACGATTCGTTCCTCATGGCCCATATCGCAGTAATCCCCAAACCTGACAAAGACCACACAGACTGCGCCAACTACAGACCTATTTCTTTACTAAATATAGATTTAAAAATCTTAGCCAAAATACTGGCAAATAGACTGAAACCCCTCCTCTCAAAGATCATAGGCCCAGAACAAGTAGGTTTCATGCCAGGCAGAGAGGCACGTGACAATACAACCAAAGCACTTAACTTAATTCACCATGCTCACAACTCTAAGATAAAAGGACTCCTTCTCTCTACAGATGCCGAGAAGGCTTTCAATAGAGTCTCATGGGACTATATGATGTCTACTTGCTCCCATATTGGACTAAACGAAAGTATGCTATCTTGGATCTCAGCACTCTATCGAAATCCCCAAGCTAAAATCAAAGTCAACAATATTCTCTCTGACCCAATTAAAATACGAAACGGGACTCGTCAAGGCTGCCCTCTTTCACCCCTTCTATTTATCATTTCTTTAGAACCCCTAATAAGAACAATCAAATTATCTACGGACATCAAAGGTTTCAGAGTAGGAGACAAAGAATATAAAATTGCCACCTATGCGCATGATCTCTTATTTTTCTTGACACAACCACATATCTCTATTCCAAACCTTGAGAAACACTTCAAAATCTTCGGCTTTATCTCCAACTTCAAAATTAACAAATCCAAGTCTGAGGCACTGAACATTAATTTGCCAATAGACCAACTCAATTTAATGAAAGACAATCATAATTATAAATGAGAACAAAATACCTTGAAATATCTAGGGATAAATCTAACCAGCAATATAGACTCGCTATATTCTTATAATTACAAACCCCTTCTCACCACATTGAATAAAGACCTTCAAAAATGGTCAACCAAATCTTTCTCTTGGTTCGGCAGAGCTTCAATTCTAAAAATGACAATTCTACCGAGATTACTTTATCTTTTCAACACACTCCCCATCAAAATCCCCGAAACCTTCTTTACCAACCTTCTCAGAACACAAAGACGCTTTCTTTGGGCTGATAGAAAACCCAGAATAAATCTCAATTTACTATCACTACCCAAGCATAAAGGGGGAATAGGACTCCCAAATTTTAAAAAATACCATCAAGCATCTCTCATCACGAGAATCATTGACTGGCACTGCCATAGCTTAAATAAAGACTGGATCCAACTAGAACAAGCTCTAAGCCCCTTCAACCTAACCTTTTATCCATGGTCCATACATTCTAAAACGGATAAGACTATAAAGCATCCCCTAATCGCAAACACACTTGAAGTGTGGCATAAGGTAGCTCGTACTCATAACTTAGCCTCAATCCCTGGTCCACTGACTCCTGTAACCAATAACCCTGACTTTATTCCAGGTCTACACCTGAAGAACATGCTGACCCGCACAGCCTCCCAATGCCTGGTAAACTCTAAGATCAAACCCCTAGACATACTCAAAACAGAGTGGGAAGGATCACCTCCTGGCTTATGGCTTTATATGCAACTCAAAAGCTTCCTGTTAAATAGCAAACACAGAGCGTTTTACAGCTTACCATTACTCCCTCTAGAAGAACTATGCTTTAAAAGATCACCAGTAACTAATACCACTTCTCTAGCTTACTGTTTGTTAAATAAAAAACAGCACTCAGATGACTTAAAACATAAAGAAAAGTGGGAAAAAGTAAAGTCTAAAAACTAAGATTTCCTCTAAACAATGGGAGAATGCCTGTATAATGACTCATAAATGCTCTTTAAGCACAAAATATCAGGAGATCTCTTACAAAATACTCACCCAGTGGTATATCACACCACATAGGGCCAGGAGGTGGTCCCCTACAACCTCAGACACCTGTTGGCGTTGCGGGGCAGATGTTGGTAACTTTCTACACATATGGTGGGAATGCCCACCACTACATGTTTTCTGGGAAACAGTAATAAAATGGACTAAACTCATTACAGATTCTAAAATTGAATTTAATGCTGCCACTTGCCTAATAAACGTAAATGAACTCTCCATAAGCAGATACAAAAAATCCCTTTCTACGCATCTACTACTAGCTGCTAAAACACTTATACCCCTCCATTGGAAGACCACACACATCCCAAATATTAAAGATTGGTTAGAAAGAATAAACTATATATACAAGATGGAGGAGATCGCCGCTATGAAGAAAGAAATCAGCACGAATTTCAATCACACCTGGCAACCATGATTATTATTTGTCCACTCTTCTGTTTTTAATTCCATCACTAACTAATACCTCTTAAGAAACAGACTGCTGCTCCAATATAAGATTGCTCTTTGCCACCTTATGATCTAACACTACCTAAGCCTTCCTTTAATGTTGGTTAATGATTATATTAACTTATGTACTTAACTGTAACAATTTTCAAATGCAGCCTTTCACTAATGTGAGATTATTATTATTATTATTTTCTATTGTACTCCTTTTTCTGCCCCTTTCTCCCTACCCTCCTTCTTCCCTTCCTACCCCCCCCCCCCACCCCCTTCCCATCTTCTGTCCCCCTTTTTCCTTTTTTTTTTTTTCCCCTACCCCCCCCCCCCCTCCATCTATACCTCAATCATTTCTTTCCCTGAAAAAAAAAAAAAAGTTTATAAATATATTCATGAACCCCAAAAGTTACTTACTCAGCTACATGACGAAATTTCACATGCAAGCATCAGATACTATATGTAACTCCTTTAAGTATAGATAATTGTTTTGCTTTCTAAACTGTATTGTATGCAGTTAATTGTAACATCACAAGCTTTAATAAACCTTTGATTGTGAAAAAAAAAGAATAGTGTTCTATTTTCATGTGTATATTGTTGAGAAGAGTATATACCTTTAAATATTCTGGTAATCGGTCTAATGTAAAATACACTCAGTATAAGTTTGATTAGTCACCATTACATAACTTGGTTATATATATGTATCTCTATAAATGTATATCTATAAAAACTGGTCTATCTATGAAAGACACATGTTGTTATATATACTAATCAATACTACCTAAAAATGATTATCTATATGGATACCTGTATAACTCTGGTACCTCAAATGAATATTTGTTTATCTAAACATAGGCTACAGTCTTATATAGTTATAATCATAATCATATGTTTTTCATAAAACTAATTAGTTTCTTAAAACACTTCTACTTATAAAATCACTCTTTCATATATATTTTCTTTATACCAAAGTTGTTGGGTCCACAAATACTAAAATTATCATATGTCTCTGTGACTTACATTATCATACATTATTTGAAATGACTTATATAACCATATAGGTACTTTTAAAATATTTTTGACTTGCACAAACTTCAAATCTTTCCCACCGTGTGTTGAATTGACCTTAGTTCAAGGGATGTTTAGATAGTTTAGCTCAGTTTGTCCAAATAGTTCCTAAAATTCACACAATAGATTTTGTTGGCCAAGGTGTTAGCTAGTTAAACAGTTCCTCACTCGAACACAATAGGTTTAGGCCAGGTGAGGTAATTTCTATGTGATAACAGTCTGTATAAAATTGTTTCATATGGTTGTAAGGGTAGTTTTGTTTATCCATTAAAACCATGTAAATATCTCCTTGTTTTGTAATTGTGAACTACCATTGTTCCATTCAGTTTCTGTCTCAAAACAGGCTTGTAAAACTTTAAGAGATGGTTGATGCATTAAGCTTTGTAAAGTGTGTGAGTTCACCTATTTTGCATTAAATGGTTCCAAGAGGGGAACAGTTCAAATGATTGCAAGATCACAGTTCATCTACTTTTTGAGGCCTAAGCAACTCTCATATTTCTGCCAGTAAATATAAAATGTATTTCTTCATGAATTCACAACAGGTGTCAGATCCCCTGTGGGCATGGTAGCTGGTCCCTCCTGTGTTTAAGATGGCGCTCTCTCTCTTCCTGGTCCCAGCGTCTGCTCTGCGCATGCACAGACTCAGAATGAAAGTGAGTCGTGGTTCCTGCATGCGCCTGAATTCCCCGACCCAGAGCCGGCAGTGACATCATGAGGTGCAGCTTTTAAGTCCTGGGGAGAACTGCAAAGCCTTGGGAATGATTACAGGCAAATGCGGAAACTACCCAGGCTTCTGGAGCAGCTCCCCCAGGTAAGTGCTTGCTCTGTGTGGGAATGGAAGGGCCCTGTCTGGAAGCTGACCTGTTCCGTCTTCCTACAGTAGCCTATTCTGCAGATCATGGATCCTTTACTGCCTCCTGGTGGCCAGCCCTCTCGCAGCAGGTATGCATTGGTGGACTATCCTTATTTTTGTCTGCCAGGGGGGGAGGAGAGTGGGGATAGTGGCACCAAATTTAAAGTTCCCCTTTCTCTTTTCTCCTTCTTCTTTCTTCCACAGCCCTTCCAGGTCTGATCTACAGCACAGTTCCCACAAAAGGAGCGGGTCTTCAAAATCACACCACCGGCACTCCTCCAGGTCCAGGCACAGCGGATCTCCCTCTAGTTCTAGAAACCACAGTGAAGAGAACCCCCTCTCATCTTACCCCAGCAGGGGGACTGAGAAATCTTGCTGGGGGTGTAGGGCCCGGGTCCCTGCTGGCAGATCCCTCTGTGACCACTATTACTCCAAAGCAGCAGACGAGAGGGAGGGTGCAGACCAGCACCTAGAGTCCCTAGTCAAACGGGTCATGAAAGAATCCTTGCAGGAGAGGGAGGCCCATCAGTCCCTAGTCAAACTGGTCATGACCCTCCACCAGAGCCACTATGCTCACAAATGGGAGAGAAGTTTCCCAGCCAAGCCGCCCATCTGCTGCCCCCTCAGACCCCGGGATGGGCTTCAAGTACGCCCTGGTTCCCTCCCTGGACTAGGAGGATCCAGTAACTTCCCCCCTAAGCAGAGGAAATTCTTCAAGCAGCTCAGTAAGGAGCATCAATATTTTCCCTTTCTCACTGAATTGGGCAATATCATCTCTGACAAATGGGGCAAAGTGGAAAAAAAGAGTTCCATGCAACCTAAAATACTAAAACTTTATCCCTTCAAGGAGGCAGAAGTCAAACATCTGGACTCAGCACCCTTGGTGGATTCAACGTTGATGAGGCTGGTCAGATATGTGACCCTTCCTCTGGAAGACATGGTCTCCTTTAAAGAACCCTTGGAAAGACGGATAGATTCTGATCAGAAGCTGATCTATCTAACGGCAGGCATGGACTGCAAGCCAGCCCTAGCCTTAGCTGCAGTGTCTAAAGCCATGGAAACCTGGTCAGACAGCATCAATGAGACTCTCAGAGGCATCTCCAGTGATGTGGCCAGAAGCTCGCCTATCCTTTCTGGGGGAGGCTTCCATTGATGTAATCTTCCTGGTGGCTCGGGTTATGCTGTCGGCGGTCACTGCCCGGTGTGCCTTATGGCTCCGGCCATAGTTGGCTGATTCAGCATCCAAGCAGGTTTGGTGCTGTATTCCCTTTGAGGACACCTCCCTCTTTGGCAACAAACTAAATAGCGTCATAACCCGGGCCATGGGTGGAAAGTCGAGGTTCCTCCCTCAGGATCCACGCTTACAGAGCCAGAGACGGGCCTTTCAGAGGAGACAGAATACTGAACGGGCCAGAGAGGCACACAGCTAAAAGACTAGCTGATAGTTTACAAGATCCTGGAAAGCTAGGCAGCCTTCATTCAAGAAACCAGCTAAAGGCAGTTCTACCAGCAACCGAGAATCCACAAAGGCATGCCAGGTGGGGGCTCGCCTTCTACGCTTTCAGCATGTCTAGGCGGCCTCAATCCAGGACTTCCACACCATCAGAACAGTCTCCTCAGGACACGCCTGGGTCTTCAGCAGCACCCCAATCTTAAATTTATCCCTACGTCCTTTACACCCTCAGAAGAAAAAAGGCAGACCCTATTAGCCTACATAAACTCTTTATTGGAGCAAGGCGCGGCTATTCCTGTTCCAGACGACAAGCATGTATTCTCCTCTGTTCATGGTACAGAAGAAGAATGGCACATTGAGAACGGTCATAGATTTGAACAATCTCAACCACTTCATCAGAAAAGAAAAATTCAAAATGGAATCTCTATACACGATCCAGCAGTCGGTCCAACCAGGAGTTAGTGGTTAGTGGTTAGTGTCGATCAATCTAAAAGACACTTACTTCTACGTCCCGGTAACAGCAGATTTTCAGCAATTTCTTTGGTTTGCTATAGGCCAGCTGCACTTACAATTCACCTGTCTCCCTTTTGGTCTAACAATATTGCCTCATGTCTTCTTCAAAGTCTTGTTGGCTGTCGTATCTCTGCTCTGAGTCAGGGGGATTTGTCTTCATCCCTTACTAGATGACCTCCTTCTCCTGGCACAAGACAAAAATCAACTTCTAGAACACAGAGGCCTGGTCATCTCCACCCTTCAAGAATTCGGATGGCTCCTATATCTAGAGAAATGTCACCTGGAACCCCCACAGTCCCTTGTGTTTCTCGGGGCTCACTTCTACACAGTAAGGGGTATCATCTCTTTGCCTGAAGAGAAGATTTCTGTGGTCTGAGACAGAGTTCGCTCAGCTCTTGCTTCATCCCATCTCTCTGGTCTCTGGTGTCTGAAGGTGATCAGCACCATGGAAACCACAATTCCCATGGTGAAGTGGGCACAGTGGGGGATACGACCTTTCCAGAAGGGGTTTCTCCAACAATGGAGGTCAGACACCAAGAGCCAGTGCATCTACCTTACTCCGGTTATGATGGTGTCCTTCCTTTGGTGGCTACAATGGGAAAACGTTTACAATTGCCACTTGATCATCCCCATCACATGGGTCATGATAAGATCAGATGCCAGAAACAAGGGCTGGGGCTCTCATTGCCTGACAGAAGTAGCACGGGGTAAATGGAACTCCCCTTCTCATGGGATAGTGTCCAACATCCTGGAACTCCGGGCCGCGTTCCAGCCGCTACTAGCATTTCGTCATCTAATGGTAAAATCTTCTCTGATGCTCAGGTTGGACAATACGACGGTGGCCTATTGAACAATACGACGGAGGCAGAGTGGAACCTGCAGTGGGTCCCTGCTATGGGAGGTGGAGCCAATTATGAGCTGGGCTCAGAAGAACTTGTCCAACATTTCAGCGGTCTACATACCTGGGACCCAGAATGTTCAGGAAGATTTCCTTTCTCGATTTCGGATAAACAACGAGTGGGCTTTCCACAAAGTGGTGTTCGGGTGGCTCTTGACCCTGGACGGTTTACCAGAACTCGACTTTTTCACCTTCCAATGCAACAACAAGTTGGCCAAGCACTAATCAAGGTTCCGAGACTCTGGAAGTGGTTGCAATAATCCCTTTCTGGCCATGGTTTCCTCTCTTAACGCTCCTCAGTTATTGGGACTCAGTTCTCCTGCCACTCCGGCCAGACCTACTGTCTCAGGGCACAACCCTGCACCCCTGTCCTTCTCACTTGCACCTCAGGGCTTGGTTCTTGAGAGGGGAAGGCACAAAGCTCTAGGATGCCTGGAAGAAGTTATACCTACCCTCCTGAATGCTAGAAGAAGGAGCACCAACAGGGTCTATGAGCGAATATGGCCAGATTCACGGATAAACTGTTTTACAGGTCCAACCCATGTAGTGCCCAGGTGGTCCAGGACATTGTAAGCTTCCTGCAATCAGGTCTAGACCTGACCCTATCAGTCAGCTTTCTCCGGGTACAGGTATTGACCATCTCGGCATTCAAGGGAGTATCATGAGCCAAACACTCCCTTGCTCACCAATTCTTCAAGGGGGCTATCAGGCTTACGCCCCAGAGGAAGCCAATGTTCCCCAAGTGGGATCTCCCTCTTGTTCTGGATTTCCTCTCCCAGCTCGGACCAGATCCTGGCAAACCACTCTCGATTAAAGAACTTACTCTCAAAACCACCTTTCTGGTAGCCGTCACTTCAGCAATAAGAGTATCTGAAATCAGGGATCTGGGTTCAAAAGAGCTCTTTATAACATTTTTCCCAGACAGAGCGGTGCTAATCCCCATGCTGGGGTTGAACCCTAAAGTAACCACAATTTTCTATGAAAATCAATAAATTGTGCTCCCCACCTTTACATCAACAGAAAACCTAAATGTTCATCCTCTTGATATGGGGTACACTCTGAAACAATATCTGGAAGCTATGGCTCCCTTTCGTCAATCAGATTTTCTCTTTATTCTCCTCCATGGGAAAAACAGAGGAATGTGGGCCTGGGTTAGAGCCATTGCTGCATGGATCGTTCAGACTATTCAATGGGCTTATAAAGTGAAGCCTGGCTGGTTTACCCAATGAGCGCTTTTGGGCCATTTGGCTTAACCAATGGCAGTGCTCCTTTGTCTTGCCAATGAACTATATAGAATGTCGGTGCAGACATGTGGGCATACCCTTGATGACGTCACACCTGACTAAACGATCGTCGGGATGCCACATGCTCTGTGCATGCGCAATCGCCTCCACACGTTGGTGGACTTTTTACTTTAAGGAATTCCTTTTTATTAGTTTTGTAATGGAGACTCATTTTTCAGTCAGATTACTTGTATGCAGCACTGCAATACTGAGAGGAATTCTGGTTCTGGACGACCACCCTGGTTAACTTCAGCAGACCACGGTGACCCCCGGTACCATGAGACACCAAATGAAACACCTGAAACAGATAGTGAATTCCAAAGATGTCTGTCTTTATTGAGCATGAATCTGGCTTATATTCAGTATAGAACAAAGGAGGGGGAGTGGTTATTTTAATGTAGACGTGTTTAGGGTTAATCAAGTTTGTTGCTTGATACTTACCTAGCAGAGGTTAGATAAGGCAACTGGTCAGGTCATTAGTCACATATCTTAGCTGATCGCATAAGGCTAAACAGGATATATATTCAGAGGAACAGGTTTGACCATAGTGACAAACATAAGGGGAAGGGGGATGCTCTGTAAGCATTCTAACACAAGTTTGTACTTACACAATAAGGGACTTCATACAAAATGGCAGGGTTACACAAAATGGAGTCATGATGGTATTACAAATACTTATCATTAAAAATACCTTAAAGAGGCAATACTGCACCATTGGAGTTTTTTGTTTCTTTGCATACCTGCACCTCCTGGGATTGGGGATATCTGATCTTGTTTGACCTTTGCCCGGTGTATGTGGAGGCTTCTGGTGAGAGACGCTCAGGACATCTGGACATCTGGACATCCTTCCATGGGATCTCTGATTCAACAAGCGCTTTGTGACCCTCCTCAATAAGAGTGGTCGATGGCTTTCCGGTAAGCCTTTTATCTCACTGTGGTGATGGGCATCACATGGTCAAATATTTGATCCAGGCTCCATATCTCACGTTGGATCTTTTTCATTAAATTACAGCTACTAATGAACTTTTTCACATTTGTACTGCTGAGGGATTTATTATTTGGCCCTTTATATGCCATTGCACTTTATAATATAATGTGTGTATTTTTGTATTATATTGGCCACATATGAAATTATTATTGTATATCAGTTACAGCTACTTTTACATTTGCACTTTATAGTTATTACATGCTATACTCACTTATGTATTATTTTGAATTTAATTTTTAGCTCTGCACGTTATATTTTCACATTTAAATTAGTGCTCAACACCCAGATTATAGTGCTTAGCTGCTGTTTTTGTTTAATTTTTTACTAAGTGCGGATATTATTTTACACTTATTCACAATTTTTGATATACCTTATCTGCTGCTGGTGTATCTATAATGGATATTTTTGAATATAGATCTCAACTTGTTACAGACACCCTGGGGTCTTCGATGGCAAAGAAGACCCCAGGGATTATCTATCTGGTTGTTTTTTAAGATTAAAGAACTTAACTATATCTGAGGTTCACAACAGATGGGTTATAGCATACCTGGAGGAATATGTAAAAGAAAACATGGTGCCCAGGAGCCTCAGATGGTAAGTAAATCCACAAAAAAGAGGACAGTGAAATTGCTGAATGGTTTAAGTATTTCAATGAGGCAGGCGTAAACTTTAAAAAAAATTTTATAGCAAAAAAATTAAGGAAGTTGTCCCTGTTAGACTCAGAAATTAATGTTATCAAAACTAAACCGGTCCCCTTTAAAAATGAATCAGATTATATACAAAAAATCAGAAGCATTAAAAACTATATTGATTAAGGAGGAATCAGAACAAAAAGCAAAAAAAAGAGGAAGTATAACAGGGACATGAAGGACTATAAGGAGAATGTGGTCTTTAAATGGCAAATTATAACTATAGCTAATTCTGTGTCACCCCCAATCTGGGGGGACAGAATACAGTGCCTCTAGTAACCAATTTTGGTGCTACTAGTGGAAACCCCAATCAATCCACCTCTCATGATTCACATGGATATGTGCATCATGCTTCCCCTAATCCCCATGTGAGATGGGTAGGCTCACAACAGCACTCCAATACCCATGGAGGCCAGGGTGGTAGGGGCAGACCTGCTTTTCATCATAGCCAGCAGTCACCATATGGTGGTCCACCCCACCATGGAGACATGGAAGGGGCAATACATTCATAGTAATTAACACTGATTCAAGTGTTTTTCATGATGTGAGGGACTCCTCAAATCAATATAGAGTTGACACCTCCAACAGGTATGTACCTCTTGCAAATGATACTAGAGAAATGGAACCTTTATTGACATACAAAAATATACACGCAAGTTAAATATAAAAAGGTACATTTTGAGCAATCCTACTAGGCAGCTGGACAGAGATGCGTCAGCTATTGTTCACCCAGGTTTGTCTAATGCATCACTTTTTAACCCTCCAGGAAACATAGCTCCCTGTGTTAATGTTTTTCGTGATCTGGTTGCGAAGGACCTTGAAAACGTAAAAATCAGACCAGCGCAACCCCACCAAGCGCCTTGAGGGGATTCAGTTCGCATTTGCAGCGCTAAGCAAGTCATTCATTCATTCAACGTGATATCAAAACAGTATTGGAAGCACTATGCAATATGAAGGACATTATTGTCCACCCAGCGGACAAAGGGGGGGCTATTGTGATCCTGGACAAAGAAACCTATACACACGATATGATTAGAATTCTAGAATTCTATCTGATATAGATGCATATTCCCTATTGTCCATGGATCCCATGATTCAATTTAAAAGGGAGCTAAAGGAACTTGTGGAGAAAGGTTTTGATATGGGATCTTAAATAAGAAAGAGAGAGAACACTTGGTACCTCTGGCCCCTCGTTTGCCATCTATTTACTCGTTGCCTAAAATTCCTAAAACCGTGATCAACCCCCCGGGACGACCCATCATCAGTGGTATTGACTCCAAAACTTCTCGTATTGGTAAATATATTGATTGTTATCTGCTACCACTGGTGATGGGTACCCCTTCGTTTTTAAAAGATACCAAACATTTTATTAATATATTAGACACTGTAAAGTGGAAACCTATTGGTAACCGCAGATGTTGCAACTTTGTATAGGGCAATCTCACACCAATTAGGACATGAAGCTGTACGACATTTTCTCTTCCGAGATGCCACTATCTCAATCACACAGGCGAACTTCATTTTAGAGCTGCTTGATTTTTCAATGACCCATAACTACTTCTAGCATGATGGTGTGTACTACCTACAAATTAAAGGAGTGGCCATGGGAGCTAAGTTTGCTCCAAGCATGGCCAACCTTTTCATGTCAAAATGGGAGGAGGATATGGTTCTACAGGATAGGCGACCAGAGCTGGTTGTGTAGAGATTTATTGACAATATCCTTTTTATATGGGATGGTGACATCCCATCTGCTCATGCATTTTTAGCCCATTTGAACAATAATAATAGAGGTATTGTCCTCAGTCATGAAATAAGTCCTATTGAAATCCATTATTTGAATTTAAAGATCTCAATATTAGATGGTAAAATTGTCACTTCAACTTTCTTCAAAAAAAGCAGATAGGAATGGATACATTCCCTTGGATTCTGGTCATCATCATTCATGGTTGACGACAGTACCTAAGGCTGGCCATACATTATACAATTTTCTTGTACAACTTTCCTTTAGATTTACCAAAACCATATAATATGAGGTAAAACCTAAACACTTTCAATTTGTATGCAATCAGCCAGGCGCTTGCACTACATAGTTGAAGGTAAATCTAAAGAAAATTGAATAAGAAAATTGTATGGTGTATGGCCAGCTTTAAGGTCAGTTTTTACATTTGAAACAAAATTGTACCAACTCGGAAGATTATTTTAAGGAAGCATCAGTTTAAAGAGCAAAGTTTATGGCTAAGGGATATGACAGTAAGGCCCTAGATTCTCTAATAGTAGATGCTGGCAATAGAGACCGTCAGGAACTATTGGGTGAGAAATCTCCTCGAAGGGACGACACAGATGACTATGGTTTGGCTTTTTTCACCACATTCTCTAGCCAGCATTTGGCTATTAAGAGGATTATTAAAAGGCATTGACCAATTATTAAGAATGATCGGGTTTTAGGTTCTTTATTGTCTGATTAACCCCGTGTCATCTTTTGGGGCGCCTCTAATTTAGGGAACACAATAGCATCAAATGTTCCTGATCTGCCCACTCGAGCCACTTTTTTGGTGACCTTAACCCCTTGTCGACCAGCACATGATGATATACGTCAGCACAATGGCATGGCTGGGCAAATACAGGTATGTCCCATTTAAATTGCAGAATTGTGGGTGTGCACTCACCACCGCCGGGGCGAGCGTGCGCCTGCCGTGTACTCCATGAGCGTGCCTGCGGGTCCCGCAGACTCGATGTCCGCCGGGGCCCGCGATTGTGTCACGGAGTGGCAGAACAGGGAGATGCCTATGTAAACAAGGCATTTCCCTGTTCTGCCTAGCAACGTGACAGAGATCTACTGCTCCTTGTCATCGGGAGCAGTGATCTCTGTCATGTTCTAGTAAGACAATCCCCCCTACAGTTAGAATCACTCCCTAGGACACACTTAACCCCTTGATCGCCCCCTAGTGTTTTAACCCCTTCCCTGACAGTGTCATTTACACAGTAATCAGTGCATTTTGATAGCACTGATCGCTGTATAAATGACAATGGTCCCAAAATAGTGTCAAAAGTGTCCGATGTGTCTGCCATAATGTCGCAGTCATGATAAAAGATCACCACCATTACTAATAAAAAAAATTAATAATAAAAATGCCATAAATCTATTCCCTATTTTGTAGATGCTATAACTTTTGCGCAAACCAATCAATATACGCTTATTGTGATTTTGTTTACCAAAAATATGTAGAATAATACATATTGGCCTAAACTGAGGAAGAAATGTGTTTTTTTATATATTTTTGGGGGGATATTTATTATAGCAAAAAGTAAAAAATATTGCTTTTTTTCAAAATTGTCTCTTTTTTGTTTACAGCGCAAAAAAAAAAAAACGCAGAGGTGATCAAATACCACCAAAAGAAAGCTCTATTTGTGGGAAAAAAGGATGTCAATCTTGTTTGGGAGCAACGTCACATGACTACGCAATTGTCAGTTAAACGACGCAGTGCTGTATCGCAAAAAGTGCTCTGGTCAGGAAGGGTGTAAATCCTTCCGGGGCTGAAGTGGTTAAGGGGTATTACTTATGTGGGAAGTGCCAGAACTGCAAAATTAATATCCATCAAGGTAGGAGGATTACTGAATGTACCTCAGCAGGCACAGGAGCCACTTAACCTATAAAATCGTATATTACATGCACGACAAAATGTGTTGTCTACCTCCTCAGGTGTCCCTGTGGCCTTAAATATTTGGGGCGCACCATTTGAATGCTGCATATCAGACTAGGGGAGCACATAACTAACATCCGCAAGGGCTTTGATAAGCATAATGTTTCAAAGCATTATGACTGAAAACATAATCGGGGTCCTAGGGGTACCATCTTTGTTGCCCTTGACAAATATGTATCCCGAGGTGCATGTGTGGAAGACTCCAAGATGGCCACCTGAGCCTGGAGCTCCGCATCACCCCGGCCTAAGGGCACACACAGCGCCTGACTGCGGCCACCAGGTCATCTTCAGCGGGGGGGAAACTCCCGGAAGCAAATTCATGCCAAGGGGCTCAGCCAGACGGGACCTGAGGCCGCAATTTGACCCGATTACAGAGCCCCTTGAATCCAAGATGGCGGGCGCAGCACATGACACAGCACTCACAGGAGCTGACATAGGGGAGGAACTTACAGAGGAATTACCTCATAGTTCCCTGCTGATGCCCGCTGTCCTAACAGTGAGTAACTGAGACGATGGGGCACCCTCTCCCATTTCCACAGAATCGCTTATAAGCCACACAGTGGAGGACTTTATGCTATCTCCCATGAGGCCTACCCAGCCTCCCCACACCACCCCACACAAGGTAACTCAGAATCCCTTATCAACACAGTCTATCTTTTTAAACTGTCAGAACTGCTAGACAGGGGGCTCACCACCACAGCAGCTAAAATAACTGGGGACATTAAGGCAGACTTTCAGAGGCTAGGAGACAGGATGGAGGTCATGGAACACAAGCTGGTAGACGCAGTTGCCAGGACCAATCAAAACTCAGACCACATTCAGGTCTTGCAGGAACAACTGGAAGATACCCTCTCGTAAATCGTTTTGAGACAATATAACTTCAGGATTAGGGGGCTCCCAGAGTCGATCACTGACCTAACAGCAGTAGTACAAGGCCTCATCAAGGACCTAATCCCAGACATCCCCCGCATAAAATGGAGCTGGACAGGGCACACAGGGCCCTTGGACCCCCGAGAAAGGATGGAGCCCCTAAAGACATTGTGGTGAAGCCTCATTTTTACACGATAAAAGAAGAGGTCATGAAGAGATCCCATAAGCAAACTTCTCTCCTCTGCCAAAATCACGCAATCCAAATCTTTGCAGTCATTTCCCCATCAACCATACAAAAAAGACGGTCCCTAAAACCCCTGCTGGCGGTCCTTACTCAGAAAAAAAACAAATACTGGTGGACATTCCCATTTGCCCTCAAATTCAACTTCAAATCCAGGACATACTCCTTCTCCAACCTCCAGGAAGGAGAGAAACTACTATTGGGCCTGAACTTGATCAACTTGGGCCCGCCACAGACCCCACAAATCTCCACTCGGGAGCCACGAACAAACAAATGCCCTCCAGCCCCATCTCACCGGTATGGAACAAGTCCAACTTCAAGCGCTCCAAGGAAGGAAGACACCCCTGAAACCGCAAGAGCACTGTCTATACACACATCCCTTTTTCTCTAGGCTTTGTTCGAAGCTGTGTTGCACATTGTGCCTTTCCAAAAAGCCACCTCAACCTTAAATTGAAGTTTTTCTTATCTTTATAAGCTTTTCAGTTTTAACTGTTTTTGATGGCTTTTGCATTTTTTGCATTTTGTTCAGGAACTCATAGATACAATAACGAACTTAAGACTCCCTATACATCAAACCTGACCCCGTCCAGGATTTCAAAAGCAAAGGCCCAATTTCATAGTGGTGGGACTCAAATCTGAGAGATCACACAAATTCCCATACTATTGACTCTGGGTCTTCCACTTTAATCTCCTCCTGAACAACCCAACTCCCCACCCCCTGCACCCCCTCCACCCCCTCAACCCCCTAACCTATCTGCTATGTTAACATGGCACTCCATTTCCCCCCTCCCTTGTTACCCCTACTTACCATCACAAGGGTCCAACGTAGTTTTCCTAATGCATTATATGAGTCGTAGTCAGAAGTTTTTCTCTTTAAAGTTTTTTTACAGTTATTGGTTTAGGTGTGCCTTGGCCGAGGTGATACCCAATGGTTTTGGCTGTCCCGGGGCCATTCCGTAGGACCTCAACCCCTCAAGCAGAGGTTGAATCTACTGTATTTTACACGGACAGCAAGTCAGTGCACTACTTCTGTCTGCCTGAGCCTCTAGAAGGCTCTTCCCCTCTTCTCTTGTCTCTTCTTCTTCAGCTTTCCTCTACTAATCTTCTCTTCTCTTCCCATTTTGCCAGACTCCGGGACCCAGACTGCTCCTACTGCTCAGACCAGGAAGCGCAATCCTCGCTGGAATGGATGCCAGATGAGATCCATGAAAGTCTCTGAGGTAGGTGACATGGTAACAACAGGGGGCCTTCTACCACTGCTCAAAGGGTGCGAACACTACACCCTCTTCTCCCCTGTGGGTTGACACACACAACACTCAGGGGATGAATTCTCCGATCAAGTGCCAAAAAATCTTACAGTATATGCGTTCACAAAAAATTGACATAGTCCTACTCCAGGAGACCCATTTCCCAAGGCGGTATAGTCCTTCCTTTCTACATGCCAAATTTCCAGTGTTTTTCCTAGCTAACGCTGAGGACAAAACCAAAGGAGTGGCGATGCTGATATCCAAGAACTGTAAGTTCACACCACAACTAGAATACTGGTACCCAGAGGGCAGGTTTATCCTTAAAAAAGGCACAATAGACAACCAACTATACTCGTTCGTCTCCTATTATGCACCCAATCAGGGCCAAGCAATATTTTTCAGGCTATGCTTAAAAAACTGACCCCTATGGTAAGTGGGACTGTGATATATGGGGGGACTCCAACACCATCCTCGATCAGGGCCTAGAGAAGACCAGACCTTCAGGCTCCCAGCTCCTTCGACCCTCCTAAACGGAGCCTTAAAATAGCTAAATTGATAAACCACTATGGCCTAGCAGATGCGTCGATGGAACTAAATCCAAACAAACGGGACTACACACACTATTCCCACCCACATTAATCATATGGTAGGATTGATCACATCTTTATTTCAACAACCCACACCCCGGACATGATCAAGTCATGCATAAGGGACACGACTTGGTCTGACCACTTCATAATTCTCCTCTTGCTAAAAAGAAACTCCAACCGGCCTAACCTCTTGCAATGGAGGCTAAACGAATCCCTACTTAGTGACCCAGTCAGGGCCCCTGAAATCAAAAAGGCCATTAAAGAATATTTTCAGTTCAACTCAGCAGAGATATTAGCGGAAACCCTTTGGGCAGCTCACAAGGCCACCATGGCAAATTGATCTAACTGTCCACCCAGGTGAAAAAGGAACACATGATTAATATAGACAGACTAGAAACAGAATTTAATTGTCTGCAAAAACTCCGCAAACAAGACCCCAAACAGGTCCCTATAGATAAACTTGATGCGTCATGTCTATCCCTAAGTCTTGCCCTCACATCTAAAGCTGAAAAACACATCCTATGGAGTGGAGCTAAATTCTAGCACCAGAGGGACACAATTGGCTTGATGTTGGCGGCCAAATAGACACCCCAATCTAGACAACGAAACCTACCCAAAATACTCGTCACGGGTAATCACCACACTGCCAACCCACAACGCATCATGGAAACCTTTCAACGTTTCTATGAGAAATTATATAGCGCAAGTAACAACGATGACAAGCCCCACTCAAACTCCTTCTTAGACTTACTACCAATTCCGAAGCTAGAATCTAGACACCACGAGTCCCCGATCACAGTAGAGGATGTGCTAGATGTCATCAAATGTCTAAAGAGAGGCTCTGCCCCTGGACCTGATAGATTTTCCATACCCTACTATAAATCGTTTGCACAGACGCTAGCCCAGCCCCTCACACACTTCTTTAACACTAAAACAAACGGGGAACCCCTAGATAGACATCTCAATTCGGCTTACATATCCGTAATCCCCAAACCCCACAAGGACCAAGGAGAGGTAGGAAACTATAGGCCCACATCGCTAATAAATAACGATATGAAAATTTTAACAAAAATCCTTGTGGATCGCATGGCACATTCACAAGGATCAAGCGGGATGTATCCCAGGCAGACAGGGCCCAGAACAAATTCGCAGAGCAATAGATATAATTTCCATTTTACAATCGGGTTGGACCCAGGGAACACGCTAAGAAGGGATGCTCCTCTTACTCGACCTCCAAAAGGTGTTTGACTCGGTATCCTGGCCATACTTGTTTACCACCTTGCAACACTGGGGCTTCGGTCAGAATTTCATGGGCTTAATGTCAGTACTATATTCGAACCCAGTAGCGTGAATAAGATGACAGGGTTATTACTCTGACAACATAAAAATAGCCAGAGGGACCAGACAAGGTACCCCCTGTCACCCCTTATATTTATGGTAGCCATAGAAACCATGGCAATTGCCATTCGCACCAACACGGATATAAAAGGGGTGTTATGTGGCCTGCAAATGCCAGACATGTGCAGGATGAAAAAATTCGTTTAGTTTAGTTTCGTTTCGATTCGTTATTTAACTAAATTCGTTTAGTTAAATTCGTTGCATTCATTACATTCGTTTTCGGAATTTGTTTCGTTTCGTATTCGAATTCGAAAAAATTCGACCGTATTCGAAAAAATTCGACCGTATTCGAAAAAAACTATCAAATTCGAAAAAATTCTAACACATTCGAAAAAAGCTGTCAAATTCGAAAAAATTCTACCACATTCGAAAAAACTATCAAATTCGAAAAAATTCTACCACATTCGAAAAAAACTGTCAAATTCGAAAAAATTCTACCACATTCGAAAAAACTGTCAAATTCGAAAAAATTTTACCACATTCAAAAAAAACTATCAAATTCAAAAAAAATTTTACTACATTCGAAAAAAATATCAAATTCGAAAAAATTCTACCACATTCGAAAAAAAACTGTCAAATTCGAAAAATTTCTACCACATTCGAAAAAATTCGAAAAATTCTACCACATTCGAAAAAAAACTGTCAAATTCGAAAAAATTCTACCACATTCGAAAAAACTGTCAAATTCGAAAACATTCTACCACATTCAAAAAAAACTATCAAATTCAAAAAAAATTTTACTACATTTGAAAAAAATATCAAATTCGAAAAAATTCTACCACATTCGAAAAAAAACTGTCAAATTCGAAAAATTTCTACCACATTCGAAAAAAACTATAAAATTCGAAAAAATTCTAACACATTTGAAAAAACTATCAAATTCGAAAAAATTCTACCACATTCGAAAAAAACTGTCAAATTCGAAAAAATTCTAACACATTCGAAAAAAATATCAAATTCGAAAATATTCTACCACATTCGAAAAAAAACTGTCAAATTCGAAAAATTTCTACCACATTCGAAAAAAACTATAAAATTCGAAAAAATTCTAACACATTCGAAAAAACTATCAAATTCGAAAAAATTCTACCACATTCGAAAAAAACTGTCAAATTCGAAAAAATTCTACCACATTCGAAAAAACTGTCAAATTCGAAAAAATTCTACCACATTCGAAAAAAACTGTCAAATTCGAAAAAATTCTACCACATTCAAAAAAAACTATCAAATTCAAAAAAAATTTTACTACATTCGAAAAAAATATCAAATTCGAAAAAATTCTACCACATTCAAAAAAAACTGTCAAATTTGAACAATTTCTACCACATTCGAAAAAAACTATAAAATTTGAAAAAATTCTACCGCATTTGAAAAAAACAATAACTGAATTTGAAAAAGTAAACTATATATATGGTTATATATATATATGGTTATATATATATATATATATATATATATATATATATATATATATATATATATATATATATATATATATATATATATATATATATATATATATATTATATATATATATATATATATATATATATAATATACACATACACGCACACATATATATATATATAACCATCTTCCGAAATTTGAATTTCTTATAAAATGAATTTGAATTTGAATAGGAAAGATAGAAATAGAATAGAAGAAAATATAATATATATATTATATTTTCTTCTATTCTGTTTTCTATCTTTTCTATTCAAATTTGAATTCATTCTATACGAAATTCAAACTTCAGAAACCATGTACCGAAATTCGAATTTCGTATAGAATGAATTCGAATTGAAAAGACTATTACAGAATATATATATATATATATATATATATATATATATATATATATATATATATATATACATATATATATATATATATATATATATATATATATATATATATAATATATATATATATATTATATATTCTGTAATAGTCTTTTCAATTCGAATTCATTCTATACGAAATTCGAATTTCGGTACATGGTTTCTGAAGTTTGAATTTCGTATAGAATGAATTTGAATTGAAAAGACTATTATAAAATATAAAATAATAGAAAAGAAAAGCATAAAAAAACAATAGAAGAGAATAATAAAAAAAAAAAAAATTATATATATATATATATATATATATATAATTTTTTTTTTTTTATTATTCTCTTCTATTGTTTTTTTATGCTTTTCTTTTCTATTATTTTATATTTTATAATAGTCTTTTCAATTCAAATTCATTCTATACGAAATTCAAACTTCAGAAGCCATGTACCGAAATTCGAATTTCGTATAGAATGAATTTGAATTTGAATTGAAAAGACTATTATAAAATATAAAATAATAGAAAAGAAAAGCATAAAAAAACAATAGAAGAGAATAATTAAAAAAAAAAAAAAAAAAATATATATATATATATATATTTATATATATATATTCTATTGCTTTATTATTTTATATTCTATCTTATTGTTTTTTTTTAGAAAAACGTTTTCTATTTTTTTCGAATTCGAGTATGTTTTCGAATTCGATTCGAATATGTTTTCGAATATGTTTTCGAATTCGATTCGAATATGTTTTCGAATTCGATTCGAATATGTTTTCGAATATGTTTTCGAATTCGATTCGAATATGTTTTCGAATTCGATTCGAATATGTTTTCGAATTCGTTCGTTTTTTTTTCGGATTCGTTTAAATTCTTTACTTTTGTAATTCGGAAATTCGGATGCATCCGAATTTCCGAATAATGAAAAATTCGTCCGAATTTCGATTCGGAACGAAACGAAATGCACATGCCTAGCAAATGCACAAATGTGCTTTATTTGCAGATGACCTATTGCTCTTCGTAACGTCTCCAACCACCTCTCTCCCAAATATCTGTAAACTGCTTTACCAATTCTCCAGGGCCTCAAGACTGACAGTTAATCTCTCAAAATCCCAGATCCTGAACGTGAATGTACCCCCTGCAGAAAATCTAAAAAGCTCCTTTCAATTTGAGTAGAGCAGCTCCTCCATCAGATACTTGGGAGGTGACTTCCCACCGAGGATAGAGCTACTATACAAAGCCAACTCCCCCCCCCATGTATGACAAACTTAATGCAGACCTCAAAAAAGGAAAAGCCTGATTGGGTGCAGATAGAGAGACAGGCGGTACCAACGCACACATTAGACTTCCTCCTCTGGTGTCCACCAAAAGATTGCCCTCCGATTATGTCCCCAGTACTTTCTAATTCCATCTCCCTCTGGGATGGCCTAAAATATCACCCCTCCCTATCATCAGAGATGACACCACTTGCACATATTTTTCACAACCCAAAATTTCCACCGGGAATGGACATCAAAGCCTTTAGTTGGTAGTTGAACAAAGGATTATACCGCATTGGACACTTCCTCATGCCCCAGGGCCAACTCTCACTCAGCTACGACAAAAGCAAATTGGAGATGCCAGTTTTGGAACGATACAGATACCTGTAGATTTCCCAATACCTAACTAGGCTTTGGCGCAATAAGCCCCCATCCACGACATATGAACAATGGTGTGACAAGGCCACTGAGCAGAGGGAGGGCATCTCGGTAGTTTACCTGTCACTTGCCTCAGACAACTTCAAGCTCCCATATATGCTGACCTGGGAAAAAGAGACTCAGATCAGCTGGAGCGAGGACAAGTGGCATAGGAATGTTTTCCGGTCATACAAACACATTTGCAATACCGCTCTGATCGAAGCAAACCTTAAACTGATTACCAGATGGTACCTTGTTCCCGCGCGATTGGCAACAATCTTCCCTTCCACCTCGCCTCTATGCTTTAGGAACTGTGACACCTATGGCTCCATGATACACATTTGGTGGGAGTGATTGAAAATTAGGGGATTCTGGAACAGAATTTTCTATATGATATGCAAAGTGACGGGTAACCACATCCCCAAAAATCCCTCCATTGCTTTACTCAATGAGGGGATTCCGGACGTGTCCAGAGCAACCCAATCATTAATTTTCTTCATCCTTTTGGGAACTAAATTAACCATAGCTAAGGCTTGGAAACAACCTCTTGTATTCTTTACAGCTGCAAAAAGGAAACTATCCTGTATAATGGCCTAAGAACAAATAGTGAGCTCATTGAAAGACATGGCGGCAAAATTCGAATCAGTTTGGGAACCATGGGCCACATATGTAGGAACCTCCCGATAACCAACACTGGGCGGGTTGTAGCAGATTGGGGTTATCGGGGATGGCAAGACAGGAACACTTCCTTTTCTCCTCTCTCTTCTTCTCTTTCGTACCTACTTTCCTACTCCTCCTTATTATATCATTATACTTTAGGATATCAGTCTCAACATTGAACATGATACAATGGGCTCCAGGATCATATATCTTATGGTCCCCCAGGACGAATTGTTTGATGAAGTCCGAGGTTTGGTTGGTCAATATCACTTTGCCAGGATGGATCTTTGATGAGCCACCATAATTTGTACACTATCCTTCCGCTCTAAGGTCATCAGATAGAATATGTTTAATAACATATTCTCAGGAATACTACCGGTACATCGAGCCACACCAGAAAGGAAGAGGGAGATTAGGGAAGTAAACAAGTGGCTGAAGAGCTGGTGTAGTAAGGAGGGGTTTGGGTTCCTGGAGGACTGGGCCGACTTCTCAGTTGGTAACCGGTACTATAGAAGGGACGGACTGCACCTAAATGAGGAGGGTGCAGATCTGCTGGGAAGGAAGATGGCCAAAAAGTTAGAGGGGTTTTTAAACTAGGCGATGGGGGGGAGGGTCCAGAGGCAGAGATAGCCAGCGCGGAAGATATTCCAGAGGCTAGTATTGGGGGCATTAGTGGTAGGTTAACCAAAGCACAAAAACACAAGGTGAGTATAGTAGCAAGTCCTAGTTGCAATCTCGAAACACCCAATACGAGGACAATATGCGACCGGTCTAAACTATGTGGCATGTTCACCAATGCCAGGAGCATGGCGGACAAGATGGGTGAACTAGAGATACTGTTGTACGAGGAGGATTTGGATTTTGTGGGAATTTCAGAGACCTGGTTCAACAGCTCTCATGATTGGCTGGCAAACATTCAAGGGTATACCCTATACCGCAAGGATAGAGAGGGTAAAAAAGGGGGAGGGGTATGCCTATATATCAAGAATAATGTACAAGTGAATGTGAGAGATGACATCACTGAGGGAGCTAGAGAGGAGGTGGAATCCTTATGGGTAGAGCTCCAAAGGGATAAAGCTAAGGGGAAAATAATACTGGGAGTATGCTATAGGCCCCCAAACCTGAGGGAGGAAGTGGAGACGGATCTCCTATCACAAATTGGATTAGCAGCAAGAATGGGAAGTGTTATCATAATGGGGGATTTTAATTATCCAGACATAGACTGGGCGGAGGGAACCGCACATTCATTTAAGGCTCGCCAGTTCCTTAATGTCTTGCAGGACAATTTTATGGGTCAGATGGTAGACGCACCAACTAGAAATAAAACATTACTGGATCTACTGATTACCAACAATACAGACCTGATCACGGATGTGGAAATGCGGGGCAATTTAGGTAACAGTGATCACAGGTCAATTAGTTTCAGTATAAATCACACAAATAGGAAACATAAAGGGAATACAAAGACACTGAATTTCAAAAGAGCCAACTTCCCTAAACTACAAACCTTGCTAAAAGGCATAAACTGGGATAAAATATTAGAAACAAAGAATACGGAGGAGAGATGGGTTTGCTTTAAGAGCATATTAAATAAGGGCATTTGCCAATGTATCCCATTGGGTAATAAATTTAAAAGAGCGAACAAAAGTCCTGGATGGCTTAACTCCAATGTAAAAATGCATATAAAAGCAAAGGAGAAGGCCTTCAAAAAAATACAAGGTTGAGGGATCATCCTCAGCATTCAGACTTTATAAAGAATGCAATAAGAAATGTAAGCGTGCAATTAGGACAGCTAAGATAGAACATGAAAGACACATAGCGGAGGAGAGCAAAAAAAATCCCAAGAAATTCTTTAAGTATGTAAACAGTAAAAAAGGGAGGACAGACCATATTGGCCCCATAAAGAATGAGGAAGGACATCTGGTTACAAAGGATGGGGAGATGGCGAAGGTATTGAATTTATTCTTCTCCTCAGTCTTCACGAGTGAATCGGGGGGCTTCAGTAACCAAAACTGCAGTGTTTATCCTCATGACACAACACAGGAAGCACCTACATGGTTAACAGAGGACGGAATTAAAATTAGACTTGAGAAACTTAACATTAATAAATCACCGGGACCAGATGGCTTGCATCCGAGGGTACTTAGGGAACTCAGTCAAGTGATTGCCAGACCGTTGTTCCTAATTTTTACAGATAGTCTACTGACTGGAATGGTACCAGCTGATTGGAGAAAAGCCAATGTAGCACCTATATTTAAAAAGGGCCCAAAATACATCCCTGGGAATTACAGACCAGTTAGCCTAACATCGATAGTATGTAAACTCTTGGAGGGGATGATAAGGGACTATATACAGGATTTTAGTAATACGTACGATATCATTAGCAGTAATCAGCATGGATTCATGAAGAATCGTTCTTGCCAAACCAATCTATTAACCTTCTATGAGGAGGTGAGTTGCCATCTAGATAAAGGAAGGCCTGTAGACGTGGTGTATCTGGATTTTGCAAAAGCATTTGACACAGTTCCCCATAAACGTTTACTGTACAAAATAAGGTCTGTTGGCATGGACCATAGGGTGAGTACATGGATTGAAAACTGGCTACAAGGGCGAGTTCAGAGGGTGGTGATAAATGGGGAGTACTCAGAATGGTCAGGGGTGGGTAGTGGGGTGCCCCAGGGTTCTGTGCTGGGACCAATCCTATTTAATTTGTTCATAAACGATCTGGAGGATGGGATAAACAGTTCAATCTCTGTATTTGCAGACGATACTAAGCTAAGCAGGGCAATAACTTCTCTGCAGGACGTGGAAACCTTGCAAAAAGACCTGAACAAATTAATGGGGTGGGCGACTACATGGCAAATGAGGTTCAATGTAGAAAAATGTAAAATAATGCATTTGGGTGGCAAAAATATGAATGCATTCTATACGCTGGGGGGAGAACCTCTGGGGGAATCTAGGATGGAAAAGGACCTGGGGGTCCTAGTGGATGATAGGCTCAGCAATGGCAGGCAATGCCAAGCTGCTGCTAACAAAGCAAACAGAATATTGGCATGCATTAAAAGGGGGATCAACTCCAGAGATAAAACGATAATTCTCCCGCTCTACAAGACTCTGGTCCGGCCGCACCTAGAGTATGCGGTCCAGTTCTGGGCACCAGTCCTCAGGAAGGATGTACTGGAAATGGAGCGAGTTCAAAGAAGGGCAACAAAGCTAATAAAGGGTCTGGAGGATCTTAGTTATGAGGAAAGGTTGCGAGCACTGAACTTATTCTCTCTGGAGAGGAGACGCTTGAGAGGGGATATGATTTCAATTTACAAATACCGGACTGGTGACCCCTCAATAGGGATAAAACTTTTTCGCAGAAGAGAGTTTACCAAGACTCGTGGCCACTCATTAAAATTAGAAGAAAAGAGGTTTAATCTTAAACTACGTAGAGGGTTCTTTACTGTAAGAGCGGCAAGGATGTGGAATTCCCTTCCACAGGCGGTGGTCTCAGCGGGGAGCATTGATAGCTTCAAGAAACTATTAGATAAGCACCTGAATGACCACAACATACAGGGATATACAATGCAATACTGACACATAATCACACACATAGGTTGGACTTGATGGACTTGTGTCTTTTTTCAACCTCACCTACTATGTAACTATGTAACTATGTAACATTTGTCACAAATTTCAACATTATTGCCCTGCTCTGGCCCTTTGCTCTTCTTTTTTATTTTTATCATATTTTTATTTTTTTAATTATTATTAATTTAATTTATTATTTTATTATTATTAAATAATTATTTAAAATATTATTTTCAACTTTTTTTAATTTCATTTCATTTTATTTCATTTGTGATTGAGTTTTGTATACTCAGATCAGAGATGCATATGTTTTCTTAGTTTTAATTTTTATAATAAAGTTTTCAGTGCTTTTAATGACATATATTGTTGAATAGCGAAAGCTTGTTGGCAACACATGGAAGATCGCCTTTATAATCTTTTGTGTAGACAATCGTCTTCCCCATTTTTGACCACAAGATGGCAGCACCTTTTGTTTAATTCAGTCTGCACTCTCCTGGGATGATGGACGCATAGTCCTGCCAATGGTTGCATGGATCACTTTTGGGCCATTTGGCTTAACCAATGGCAGCGCTCCTTTGTCTTGCCAATGAACTATGTAGAGCATTGGCACAGACATGTGAGTGTGTCCCCTGATGTCATCACATCTGATGAAACGATCGTCAGGACGCCATGCTCACAATATCTGCGCATATGCGATCGCCTCCACGTTTGTGGAATTTTTCTTGTAAGGAATTTCTTTTTATTCGTTTTGTATTGGAGATTTGTTTTTGAGTCAGAATACTTGTATGCAGCACTGCAATACTTACCATTAAAAATACCTTAAAGAGACAATACTGCACATTGGAGTTTTTTGTTTCTTTGCATACCTTCACCTCCGGGGATATCTGATCTGGTCTGACCTTCACCCAGTGTATGTGGAGGCTTCTGGTGAGAGACGCTCAGGACATCTGGACATCCTTCCATGGGATCTCTGATCCAACAAGCACTTTGTGACCCCCTGAATAAGGGTGGTCGCTGGCTTTCCGGTAAGCCTTTTATCTAGCTGTGGTGATGGGTATCACGTGGTCAAATATTTGATTCAGGCTCCATGTCTCACGTGGGATCTTTTTTATTAAGTTCCAGCTACTAATGAACTTTTTCACATTTGTACTGCTGAAGGATTTATAATTTGGCCCTTTATATGCCATTGCACTTTATAATATAATGTGTGTATTTTTGTATTATGTTGATCTCATATGAAATTATTATTGTATAACAGTTACAGCTACTTTTGCATTTGCACTTTATAGTTATTACATGCTATACTCACTTATGTATTATTTTGAATTTAATTTTTAGTGCTACACTTTATATTTTCCTTGTTAAATATATTTATTGAGTTTTCACAGAAGAAGAAATAAAATGATACAATACATGGATACATATCAGTCGTCAGAAGATCTTTGCAGTATGATAAAAAAGATAAATAAATAAGTTAATAAAATAAAGTAATTTTAGAGATATCTTACAACCATATTTACTATACACTAGTTGGGATTCTAGATGTAAGATTAGAGAAATAAATCAAGTTATTAGACTAAGTATCCACAGGAATATTTTAGGAAATAATAAAAGAAAAGGAGAGGGAGGAGAGATAAAGATGGAAAGAAGGAAGGAAGAGAAAAAAAAAAAAAAAGAGAATTTCCCGGGATGATGATCCAGCTCTCATTAGGTATACAAATATAATATATATTTCAGTAATAATATGATATATATCTTAGTGTGGTAACAACAGAGATTGGTCAAAATCTGTAGGGAGGTAGTTTTTAACCCATGGTTGCCAAATTTTGCGAAATTTATTTATTTTATTTTCTTCAATAGCTGTCATCTTGGCATATAAAAGTGCTCTGTTCATTCTGTGTTTAGCTTCAGCAAGAATTAGATTTTGGGACTTCCACGCCTTGGCAATCGTTTGTTTAGCTGCAGTGCTAAGTTGGATAAACAATTGGAATTGAGTATGGGTGAGTATTGTGGGTTTAAGGTTTAGGAGTGCCGTTGCAGGATCTGGAGGAATCGTGATTTCCAGGGCTTTAGAAGCCATAAGAAATATATTCTTCCAGAATTCTTCAACTACGAGGCATTGCCACCATATGTGAAAATGTGTTCCTGCTGTGTCACATCCTCTAAAGCAATTAGGTGAATATGTGGGGACAAATTTAGCTATTCTAGCTGGTACAAGGTACCAGCGTGCTAGAACATTGTAATTAGTTTCTGCAGCAAAACAACTTGGAGAGGAAGTTTTGGTGGCTGACCATATATTCGACCAATCTTGTTTATTAAACACTTGATTCATATCTTGTGCCCATTTAGTTGTGTATGAGGGTAGAAACTCACTAGATATCATATTAAGTTGGAAATATAATATTGAGACAAGTCCTCTAATGTGTGGATCACTTATACAAATCTACTCAAATTGAGTCATTTGATTAAGAGTTGAGCCTGTACTAAGAAGTGGTTCATAAAAATGTTTAATTTGTAAATATTGAAATATTTCAGTTTTAGGTAACCCAAAGGTTTCACATAGTACAGGAAATGTATAAATAGCTTTAGTCGAGGAAAGATTGTATAAACGAGTCAGGTTCGTAGAGGTCCATGCAGAGAATGATTTTGGGAATTTCCAGGCAGGATAAAAGGCTGTATTATTAAGAAATGAAAGCAAGGGATTATGTGTTGATTGAAGATTATGTGCAAATTTACATTTATCCCATACTGCTAGGGTCTGTTTCGTGATAGGATTAGAAAGATGTATTCTATCAGCAGGACAGAGCCAAAACATATTTGCCACTGAGATAGGGTCACTTTTCACTGATTCAATAGCTACCCATAGGGGAGCTTCTACAGAAGTATGATACTTGGGTATAAGTGCTAGCTGTGCAGTGTAGAAATAGGAAGAAAAGTTGGGCAATCCCAAACCACCACTCAATTTATTAAGGTAAAGCGTAGATTTAGGTATACGAGGTTTGGTGGTACCCCAAATGAAGGACATAACTCTACGTTGAGTAAGTCTAAGAAAGTAAGATGGTAAAGAAATAGGGAGTACCCTAAATAAATATAAGAATTTTGGCAGGATTGACATCTTTACCGCATTAATCCTTCCCAACCATGACAATGATAGAAGAGCCCATTGTTTCAGGAAGCCGGAAGTTTGTTTAAGGAGGGGTAAGTAATTTGCCGCAAAAAGGTCTTTAAGAGAGATTGTGAGTTTTATTCCTAGGTATGGAAGCTGCTTTGGAACCCAAGTAAAGGGTAAGGAAGTTTGTGCCTGCCGAAGTTCTAATTGAGATAAGGAAATATTTAATGCATTTGATTTTGTTGGATTAACATGTAGTCCTGATATTTGGGCAAAATTATCTAGTGTTTTTAGTAGATTAGGGGTGGATATATGGGGATGAGACAAAAATATGAGAATGTCATCCGCAAAGAGACATAGTTTATGGTGATAACCACCTAGTTCGATACCTTTAATGTCAGGATTGGTTCTAATAAGGTGTGCCAGGGGTTCTATTATTAGGGCAAAAAGTAGAGGGGAAAGAGGGCATCCTTGTCTAGTGCCTCTTTTGATATCAATCATTGTTGACTTATAGCCTGCATATTTGATATATGCTCTAGGATTATTGTATAAGGATGAGACCCAGGTTAAAAAATTGTTTCCAAATCCCCATTTACCAAGGACATATTCCATATAAGGCCACGTAACCGAATCGAATGCTTTCCTTATGTCTAAGGATACAAGGCAAGCTGGGATTCGTCTAGTTTTAGCCGCATTAATAAGTAAGAGTGCTCTCCTGATATTATCTCCAGCTTGGCGTTTAGGCATAAAGCCTGTTTGGTCTTTATGGATTAGTAGGCCAATAATATTATTCAGTCTAGTGGCCAAAATTTTAGCAATTAATTTTATATCGAGATTTAGGAGGGATATAGGACGATAATTAGTCCAGGAGGTGGAGTCAGAATGTGGTTTGGGGATCATTGCTATTATAGAGGTGAGAGTCTCTGTTCTAAATGAGTTACCTTTAAGGATCAAATTGAAGGCTTTAGTTAAGACAGGTGTTAAGATTGATGCAAATTGTCTATAATATGTTGCCGAAAATCCATCTGGGCCTGGTCTTTTACGTAATTTTAAAGATTTTATTGTGTTAAGGACTTCAGTATCTGTAATTGGACATTCAAGAAGATCTTTCTGTTGTTGATCAAGGTTAGGAAGCGTGATATTGGAGAACAGTGTGTCTGCTTTCGTTTTATCAAAATTTGAGGCAGAAGAATATAGTTTAGATAACTTAGAGCGAAAAATTTCAAGTATTTTCACTGGGTTACTAGTGTAAGATTCCCGGGATACTTTCAATCTGATAGGCGTATGTATATGTTGTGAATTTTTTAAAATTCTGGCCATAGGTGTATCAGGTTTATTTGCCCTGCGATATTGAACATGCTGGCGTTTACTTATAAGTTTATCTGCGGTATCAGTAAGAAAAAGATCTAGATCCAGGCGGGCTTTTTCTAGTTTGGTACTGTTGGTAGCATTTGGGGAGGTTTGAAAAGTTTGATGACAGTCATTAAAGGTAGATTCAAGTTTTGCAAACAACAGTTTGCGTTCTCTTTTAAGGTTAGTTGCTTGTTGTATCAGTCTACCCCTAATGACTACCTTGTGCGCCTCCCATAATGTAATAGCAGAGACATCGTCTGTATCATTGGATTTTAGGTAATCAGAAAGTGCTTTTTCAATCTCAACACGATGAGAAGGGTGGGTCAGAATTGAATCGTTTATACACCAAGTGGTATCGTGTGATCTAGGAATTGTGGAAGCAATGGTAATGAATACTGCACAGTGGTCTGTCCATGGAAAAGGAATGATTTTGGATGATATGATTTCTGGTAGCATACTTGACGGGATTAGAATATGATCTATTCGTGAAAAAGAGTTATGCGGATAAGAATAATGAGTGAAGCGCCTACTAATAGGGTTCATCTCTCGCCAAGTATCTACCAGGCTATGAGTGGTGAGTAGATGTTGAAAAGTTCGGTTTATTGAGTTTGTGGTAAGTCCAGGGGGAGATTTATCTAAGAACGGGAAAATAGTAGCATTAGAAGACCCACAAATAAAAACAGTACCAAACTTATGTACTTCTATAAGTTGAAAAAGGTGGGATAAGAAAGCAGTTGGGCGTTTGTTAGGGGCATAATAAGACACAATAGTAATAGGATTATCAGAAATAAATCCTGTTAGGAGAACATATCGTCCTTCAGGGTCTGTTATTTTGGATACAAGGTTAAACGGAGTGGAACGGTGAAAACCAATGAGAGTTCTGCGCTGTTTAACCGTAGCTGAAGCAGTATAGAATTGTGGATATGATGATGAAAGAAATTTGGGATAAACTTTGTCAGTAAAATGCGTTTCCTGCAAACATATAATATTAGCTTTTTTCATAGCAAAAGAGCGTAAAGCCTTGGTTCGCTTATGTGGGGTATTAAACCCCTGTACATTTAATGACAAGATATTTATAGGAGCCATAAAACAACGAATGTGAATATTATAGCATAACAAGCAGAGTACTCACCGAGAGCCAGGATCACCAACCCGAGAGTCAGGAGAGAATAGCAAAGATTAAAGAAAGAAGCAATAGAATAGAAAAAGAAAAAAGGAGAGGAGAATCGAACAAACCCAATATGAAGACAATTTAGCAGTATATAAAGGCTAAATAATAGGGTGTAGGAGCATCTCAGGAGAGTTTTTAGAACTCTCTGAGAGGGTCCAGGACCACCAATAGAGACCCCCATAACAATGGTAGGAGTCCTTAGGTGGAATAAAGGGCAACAAGAAATTCCTAAGGGATGTATAACATCGGAGGACCACAGGAACTATTCCATTACTATCATGGAAAAATTTTGCTTAAATTGTTACAAAAAAAGAAAAAATAAAGTTAAAAAACTTGAGAGGAAAAAAAAAACAGAAAAAAAGTTAATATAAAAAAAAAAAAAAAAATTTTTGTAACATAACAGTAGTATGTAGCCATAACTCATTTTAGTCATGAATATGGCCAGTTAATTAACTCTGTCAGCATACTGTGCTGGAAAAGTAGCAAGGACAAATAACTAGTCTGGCTTAGATTGTCAGTCCATTGAATCCTCATTGTTTGGTGGTGAATGTTCATATCGACCTCGCTTGTTAAGATTTTGATGGGAAGATGTGGAATAGCTGGGTTTTGGGTCTTTGTTTTGCTGTGTAGAACGAAAAGCTGAGCGCCTATGAGACTGGTCATTTGGTAAGATTGCTTCGGCTAGGCCCATATCAAATAGGGCTGACTTCAAGTCCTCTGAAGAGCGACAAACATATTTTGTTTCCAAATGAGTAAATCTGAGACAAAAAGGAAATCCCCATTGATAGGAAATTTGATTTCTCTGGAGTACCTGGAGTTGAGGTTTAAGTGCACGTCTTTTTGCAACCGTTAGTGGGGACAAATCCATGAAGAGTTGATAGGTATTGCCCTGGAAGCTAAGAGATTCTCTCCCTCTGGCAGCTGTTAGTATCTGTTCTTTGGTTCTGTAAAAGTGCAATTTAGCTATAATATCCCTCGGGGGACCATTTATTTTGCGTGGGGCTAATGCTCTATGCACTCTATCCATTTCGAACCTCTCAATAGGGATTCCAGGTAATAATTCTTGAAAGAGCGCCGTGATATTAGCCTGCAGGTCTAGAACAGATTCAGGAATTCCCCTGATTCGCAGATTCGATCGACGATCTCTGTTCTTTTGGTCCTCTAAACGATTTTGTAACGTAAGGTTTTCCTCTTTTAGTACCTTCATCTCAGACATGTAGTTCTGTGTAAAATTATCAATTTCATCAACCCTCAGTTCTAAGTCAGCTGTTCTCTGACCTAGTTCTCTAATTTCTTTAGTCAGTTTGTCAGTTATATGATCAGAAGTCTGTTTGAGGGCTTTCTGAAGCATACATTCAAATTTTTTGAAGATGTCAGACTGTGTAGCAGCTTGTAATTCACAGTAATCATATTCAGACTCAGACTCAGACTCACCGTTAGCAGCCTGTGTCTTCTGACTGTGAGGTAAAGATTTTTCAGTGTATTCACCGCTGTGCTGACTGTGAGGTAAAGATTTTCCAGTGTATTTACCGCTGTGCTGACTGTGAGGTAAAGATTTTCCAGTGTATTCACCACTGTGCTGACTGTGAGGTAAAGATTTTTCAGTGTATTCACCGTTGTGCTGACTGTGAGGTAAAGATTTTCCAGTGTATTCACCGCTGTGCTGACTGTGAGGTAAAGATTTTTTAGTGTATTCACCGCTGTGCTGTGGGGGAGAGGATGCCGCCGCCATTCCAGCCGCCAGCCTGTGTGCCGTTTCCTTAGTTTTTCCTGCTTTAATTTTCATTTTAGGAGCTCTCAAGACCATTGTCAGTGAAGCTGACCGTATTAGGTAGGATTTTCGGCAGTTTTGGGATACTTGCTGGTTCACTGGGACCTGTAGTCCTCCGATGAAAACTCCAGAGGAGCAGAGCTCTAAGGTAACATTACCTTCACCTCAGGCTGCCACACATGTGCCAATAGATACACTTTATATTTTTACATTATAAAGTGAAGAGCTTGGCTCTTCTGGAGGCAGTGACGGCGCATTCAACCAAGAGCATTTTGACATCTTGGGCAGCTTTGTGCCACGTCGCTGCCGAAGTAATCTGTAGGGCGGCTACCTGGTCTTCTATTAACAGGTTTGTGTCACATTTCTGTATTGAACCAGCTGTCCTATCGTCTGTCAATTTTGGTTTGCAAGTACTTTCAGTTGACGGTATAAAATAAATGTTCTTTGCTCAGCATTTGCCCACCCGGGTGTGTATGGCGAGTTTTTTCACACACGTATGCTGCAATGAAGTCTGTCAGGAAAACTGAAAATTTCCTTTCAAATACTTACCGTAATTGTTCTTTCCTGATAGACTCCATGGCAGCAGGAGTCCCCTCCCACTGCCTGCAATACGCTAATTATGGAACAAGACCTTGTGACCCGGAGCAAAGATTTATGGGAGAGGTGTCTTATAGGGTAGTTATGGAAGCGGGGATAACCCAAACATATGCTGCCATGGAGTCTATCAGGAAAGGAAAATTACAGTAAGTATTTCATAGGAAATTTTCAGTTTTTCCTCCAGATGTAAAGCATGCCCCCTTGTCCTCTGTGATGACCTTAAATTGAATAACTCAACACCAAGTTCACTATATGGACCACTTATGTATTTATACATGTTGATCATATCCCCCCTTAATCTCCTCTTCTCAAGAAAGAATACACTCAGTTCCTCTAATCTATCTTCACAGAGTTCCTCCATGTCTCTTATCAGTTTGGTTGCCCTTCTCTGCACTTTTTCCTGTTCCCCAATATCCTTTTGTGAATTGGTGCCCAAAACTGACCTGCATATTCCAGATGAGGTCTTACTAATAATTTGTACAGGGGCAAAATTATATATTTCTTTCTGGAGTCCATAAGTCCCTTAATACAAGAAAGAACTTTGCTCACTTTGGAAACCGTAACTTGACATTGCATGCAATTATTAAGCTTATGATCTACCAAAACACCAAGATCCTTCTCCACCATTAATTCTTCCAGTTGTACCCCCCCCCCCCCCAGTATGTATGATGCATGCATATTCTTAGCCCCCAAGTGCATAACTTTACATTTATCAACATTAAACCTAATTTGCTACATAGTTGCCCAATTAAACAGTGCATTGAGGTCACCATGTAAGTTGGAGACATCATGTAAGGATGTTATCCCACTGCATAGCTTGGTGTCATCTGCAAACACTGAAATGGTGCTTTTAAACGCAGACCCTATATCATTTATAACTATATTAAAAAGTAAGGGTCCCAACACTGAACCTTGGGGTACATCACTGATAACCTTAGATCATTCAAAGTAAGAATTATTGACCACAACTCTCTGAATTCATCCTTCTAGCCAGTTTTCTATCCATTTACAAACTGATCTTTTCAAGCCTGTAGACTTTACCTTACATTTTAACCTTGTGTGGGGAACTGTGTCAAATTGCAAAATCCAAGTATACCACGTCCACAACCACCCCTTTGTCCAAGGTTTTATTTACTTCCTCATAAAAAGAAATCAAATTTGGTTGACAACTTCTGTCTTTCAGGATTCCATGCTGTCTGTTGCTTAAAGAGGAAGTAAAGTCTCATTTTTTTAATTGTACCCACAGGTAAGCCTATAATAAGGCTTACCTGAAGGTACTGTGAATATTGTACCTGATATTAAGAGTGTATGCAGCCAATGACGTCATTTGCGCATGCGATCTGAAGGTCCGGCTTACCGTGCCAGATCTTCAGAGCCTGTGCCGTAAACTGCGCCACTCACAGCGCCAGAGCCCAGAAGACACACCGGGGAACATGTCAGCTGTCTCAGCTGTGTGTGGGCAACACAGGAGGGCTTTGTTCTAAGGTAAGTATTTTAGAATGAGCAGAATGAGCTAGTATGTGATGCATGGTAGCTCATTATGCCTTTGTCTTACAGTTTTTTTGGGGGGGATTTTATTGTTTTTTGAGGGATTTGAAACCTCTTTAAGATATATACCTTTATTCAGTCTAAATATTTCTGGACCATATCACTTTTAAGCAATTGTGCATAATTTTGGAAAGTGTCAATACCATCCCCATTATGGACACGAGCTCCATTATGCTCTTTTGTATACACAAAGCTGAAGAAAGTATTTAATAATTTTGCCTTCTCTTTGTCCCCAGTCACCCATTCTAGATTGTCTTGTAAAGGGCCTAGATATTCAGATCTGACCTTTTTAGTATTAATATATTTGAAGAATTTTTGGGGGTTTGTCCTAATGTCTTTTGAAATCTGTCATTTGTTTTGAATTTTAGCATCCTTGATTTACTTTTTACATATTCTGTTATATTCTTTGTAACATTTAAACAAATGATAGTGTTCCTTCATTTTTATATTTTTTAAAAAGCTTTTTTCTTATTATTTATAGTTTTTTTAACTTTGGCTGTGAGCCACATAGGTTTTATTTCTAGACTTTTAAACTTATTGCCCAAGGGAATGTACTTTGCAGTGAGTTCACAAACAGTCTTTTTGAAGAGTTCCCATTTCTGTTCTGTGTTCTGCAATGCCAATATTCCCTCCCAGTCTTAGTCTTAGAGAGCAGTCTTCCTCTTTGGAAAATTTGCTCTCTTAAAGTTAAGCGTTTTTATCTTTCCTGTATATGTTTGTTGCTTACAGCTAACATTAAATAAAATCATGTTATGGTTACTGCTACCTTTTATATGAACATTAGTAATAAGCTCTGCACAGTTTGAGATTACCAGGTCTTATACATTTTATTGACTACCTATATTATTTCTTGAGGCCCTAAATGCCAGGACAGTACAAATACCCTCCAAATGACCCCTTTTTGGAAGTAGACAGTCTGAGGTATTTAGGGAGAGGCAAGGTAAGTTTTTTGAAGATTTAAAAGTAAATACATTTTGTTTTTTACAAAGTTGTAATTTTAAGTTATTTCTCACACACAGCATAGACATACTTAATATTACACCTCAAAACACATTCTGCTACACCTGCTGGGTATGGCAATATTGCATGTGTGAGACTTTTTCAGCCTAGCCGAACAGAGGGACCCAAAATCCAAGGAGCACCTTCGGGAGTTCAGGGGCATTAATTACGTATGTAACTTCTTGACTACCTATCACATTTTCTAAGGCCCTGGACCACCAGGTGTAAGAGAATGTGTAAGCAACTGATTCCATCTTAGATTCCCCTCCATTTTACATAAAGTAGAAGTGAACTTTTTGTGTGTGTGAGTTTTGCCATAGTCTGCTTGACTAGTGGTTTGCATAGAACCACACCCTATGAGATACTGTGGTTAAGCCAAATCTTAGAGTAGCATCCTGTGTCAGCAAGTCGTCAGCTATATCTTGTTTTCTTGTCAGCAGCATAACTCTTGATAAGAAAGTCCTGAGTGTACGTTTTGTATAACCCTTAGACACGTATTTTTACTGGTATATAAGTTACTGTTGTACTCAATAAAGACACACACTTTGTGAAAACACTCAAAGCTTGTTTCCCGTGTCTCATGTGGTCTCTCATGGATCCGAGGGTCCCAGTGATCTGCCTGCATAAACCAGGGTAGTCGTCTAGGTGTATAATTCCTTTCAAATTGGGGCTCGTCCAGGATAAAGCAATCATCCGTGGTAAGTAAACTTTTGTCTTATTTGACAAATTATTTTTCTTGCCTCAGCTCATATAAAGCTTTAGGCCTTCAAAATTTCTATAGAAAGGAGTTTGACCACACCTTAAAGGTGTTTGGGAGAGAGGATTCATTAACATTAGACAAAACAGTACTTTTGGGAAGGAGAAAAACAGTTAATTAGATAATCACCACTGTGACCAAAACCTCTGTTTGCTTTGTCTTTCTGTCACATAGAAGCATAAGATAATTTGTTGTGTGGAAGAAGATGAGACAGCCTCTCGTTCGCTGTAATAAGGGTCAAGAATATGTAAAGAGGCTCCACCTCCCCTTAACCCTGGGGAAACTGGTAAGGATTATGTTGCTAGAGTTTGTGGTACTGATTATGAATTTATAAATCCTTGAGTGTCAAATTTAGCAGGGTGGACTGAAACTATGCATAGTAGTGATCGCTTCCCCCGAGATGGAGATAATGATGAATTTCATATGGATATGGTGAAAGGCTTATGTCTTGATGACATGAAGGCTTTCCCATGGTTTTCAGGAGACCCTCAGTGGGATTTGAAATTCATCACAAAAATATTAATGTCCCCAAGTGGCAGACTTACCATCTTTCCAAACAAGGTCCCCATTGTGCCCATTTTGGCCCTAAGTAATGAAGTACCAACAGAAGAATTCCCAAATGACTTACAAAATGCCTGGTCAGATGGGTCTTTGGATGTGGATCTCATCTCCTGTACCCCATACAAAGCCACCCTCAAACCTTGGGCAGAACCCATATACTACAAACAATACCCTTTGTCAAAAGAAAATGAGGACAGAATTTCTCCCATGGTGGAACATTTCCATAAACAAGGAATTTTAACCACTTTCCGACCGCCTCACGCCGATGTACGTTGGCAGAATGGCACGGGTAGGCAGAATCACGTACCTGTACGTGATCTGCCTCCCGAGGGCGGGGGGTCCGATCGGACCCCCCCGGTGCCCGAGGCGGTCGGCTTGTGTCTGGGAGTGATGAGAGGCGAGGGGGAGACCATCCATTCGTGGCCCCCCCTCGCGATCACTCCCAGCCAATCGGATTCTTTTTCTGCTGCTGTATGCTAAACAGCAGCAAAGGAAATGATGTCACCTCTCCTCGGCTCGGTATTTTCCGTTCCGACCCCGAGGAGAGAAGACTTCCCTGTGAGTGCACAACACACACACACACAGTAGAACATGCCAGGCACACATTACACCCCCGATCCCCCCCCCCGATCACCCCCCAATCACCCCTCCCCGTCACACTGATTACTTTTTCTGATTACTGCATGGTGTCAGTTTGTGGCAGTTAGTGTGGTAGGGCAGTTAGTTTTAGCCCCCTTTAGGTCTAGGGTACCCCCCTAACCCCCCTAATAAAGTTTTAACCCCTTGATCACCCCCCGTTGCCAGTGTCACTAAGCGATCATTTTTCTGATCGCTGTATTAGTGTCACTGGTGACGCTAGTTAGGGAGGTAAATATTTAGGTTCGCCGTCAGCGTTTTATAGCGTCAGGGACCCCCATATACTATCTAATAAATGTTTTAACCCCTTGATTGCCCTCAACCCTTTCACCAGTGATCACCGTATAACTGTTATGGGTGACGCTGGTTAGTTAGTTTATTTTTTATAGTGTCAGGGCATCCGCCGTTTATTACCTAATAAAGGTTTAGCCCCCTGATCGCCCGGCGGTGATATGCGTCGCCCCAGGCAACGTCAGATTAGCGCCAGTACCGCTAACACCCACGCACGCAGCATACGCCTCCCTTAGTGGTATAGTATCTGAACGGATCAATATCTGATCCGATCAGATCTATACTAGCGTCCCCAGCAGTTTAGGGTTCCCAAAAATGCAGTGTTAGTGGGATCAGCCCAGATACCTGCTAGCACCTGCGTTTTGCCCCTCCGCCCGGCCCAGCCCAGCCCACCCAAGTGCAGTATCGATCGATCACTGTCACTTAAAAAAAAACACTAAATGCATAACTACAGTGTTCGCAGAGTCAGGCCTGATCCCTGCGATCGCTAACAGTTTTTTTGGTAGCATTTTGGTGAACTGGCAAGCACTAGCCCCAAGCAGCGTCAGATTAGAGCCAGTACCACTAACACCCACGCACGCACCGTACACCTCCCTTAGTGGTATAGTATCTGAACAGATCAATATCTGATCCGATCAGATCTATACTAGCGTCCCCAGCAGTTTAGGGTTCCCAAAAATGCATTGTTAGCACGATCAGCCCAGATACCTGCTAGCACCTGCGTTTTGCCCCTCTGCCCAGCCCAGCCCACCCAAGTGCAGTATCGATCGATCACTGTCACTTACAAAACACTAAATGCATAACTGCAGTGTTCTCAGAGTTAGGCCTGATCCCTGCGATCGCTAACAGTTTTTTGGTAGCGTTTTGGTGAACTGGCAAGCACTAGCCCCAAGCAGCATCAGGTTAGCGCCAGTACCACTAACACCCATGCACGCACCGTACACCTCCCTTAGTGGTATAGTATCTGAACAGATCAATATCTGATCCGATCAGATCTATACTAGCGTCCCCAGCAGTTTAGGGTTCCCAAAAACGCAGTGTTAGATCAGCCCAGATACCTGCTAGCACCTGCGTTTTGCCCCTCCGCCCAGCCCAGCCCAGCCCACCCAAGTGCAGTATCGATCGATCACTGTCACTTACAAAACACTAAATGCATAGCTGCAGTGTTCGCAGAGTCAGGCCTGATCCCTGCGATCGCTAACAGTTTTTTTTGGTAGCGTTTTGGTGAAGTGGCAAGCACCAGCAGCCTAGTACACCCCGGTCGTAGTCAAACCAGCACTGCAGTAACACTTGGTGACATGGTGAGTCCCATAAGTGCAGTTCAAGCTGGTGAGGTGGCAAGCACAAGTAGTGTCCCACTGCCACCAAGAAGAAGACAAACACAGGCCCGTCGTGCCCATAGTGCACTTCCTGCTGCATTCACCAATCCTAATTGGGAACCCACCACTTCTGCAGCACCCGTACTTCCCCCATTCACATCCCCAACCAAATGCAGTCGGCTGCATGAGAGGCATTTCTATGTCCTCTCGAGTACCCCTACCCAACGAACCCCCCCAAAAAAGATGTCGTGTCTGCAGCAAGCGCAGATATAGGCGTGACACCCTCTATTATTGTCCCTCCTGTCCTGACAATCCTTGTCTTTGCATTGGTGAATGTTTTGAACGCTACCATTCACTAGTTGAGTATTAGCGTAGGGTACAGCATTGCACAGACGAGGCACACTTTCACAGGGTCTCCCAAGATGCCATCGCATTTTGAGAGACCCGAACCTGGAACCGGTTACAGTTATAAAAGTTAGTTACAAAAAAAGTGTAAAAAAAAAAAAACACAAAAAATATATAAAATAAAAAAAATAGTTGTCGTTTTATTGTTCTCTCTCTCTCTATTCTCTCTCTATTGTTCTGCTCTTTTTTACTGTATTCTATTCTGCAATGTTTTATTGTTATTATGTTTTATCATGTTTGCTTTTAAGGCATGCAATTTTTTATACTTTTCCGTTTACTGTGTTTCATTGTTAACCATTTTTTTGTCTTCAGGTACGCAATTCAAGATTTTGAGTGGTTATACCAGAATGATGCCTGCAGGTTTAGGTATCATCTTGGTATCATTCTTTTCAGCCAGCAGTCAGCTTTCATGTAAAAGCAATCATAGTGGCTAATTAGCCTCTAGACTGCTTTTACAAGCAGTGGGAGGGAATGCCCCCCCACCGTCTTCCGTGTTTTTCTCTGGCTCTCCTGTCTCAACAGGGAACCTGAGAATGCAGCCGGTGATTCAGCCAGCTGACCATAGAGCTGATCAGAGACCAGAGTGGCTCCAAACATCTCTATGGCCTAAGAAACTGAAAGCTACGAGCATTTCATGACTTAGATTTCGCCGGATGTAAACAGCGCCATTGGGAAATTGGGAAAGCATTTTATCACACCGATCTTGGTGTGGTCAGATGCTTTGAGGGCAGAGGAGTGATCTAGGGTCTAATAGACCCCAATTTTTTCAAAAAAGAGTACCTGTCACTACCTATTGCTATCATAGGGGATATTTATATTCCCTGAGATAAAAATAAAAATGATTAAAAAAAAATGAAAGGAACAGTTTAAAAATAAGATAAGAATGCAAAAAAAATAAAGGAAAAAAAAAAGCACCCCTGTCCCCCCCTGCTCTCACGCTAAGGCGAATACAAGCGTCAGTCTGGCGTCAAATGTAAACAGCAATTGCACCATGCATGTAAGGTATCACCATGAAGGTCAGATCGAGGGCAGTAATTTTAGCAGTAGACCTCCTCTGTAAACCTAAAGTGGTAACCTGTAAAGGCTTTTAAAGGTTTTTAAAAATGTATTTATTTTGTTGCCACTGCACGTTTGTGCGCAATTTTAAAGCATGTTATGTTTGGTATCCATGTACTCGGCCTAAGATCATCTTTTTTATTTCATCAAACATTTGGGCAATATAGTGTGTTTCAGTGCATTAAAATTAAAAAAAGTGTGTTTTTTTTCCCCAAAAAATGCGTTTGAAAAATCGCTGCGCAAATACTGTGTGAAAAAAAATGAAACACCCATCATTTTAATCTGTAGTACATTTGCTTTAAAAAAATATATAATGTTTGGGGGTTCAAAGTAATTTTCTTGCAAAAAAAAATAATTTTTTCATGTAAACAAAAAGTGTCAGAAAGGGCTTTGTCTTCAAGTGGTTAGAAGAGTGGGTGGTGTGTGACATAAGTTTCTAAATGTTGTGCATAAAATGCCAGAACAGTTCAAAATCTCCCCAAATGACCCCATTTTGGAAAGTAGACACCCCAAGCTATTTGCTGAGAGGCATGTCGAGTCCATGGAATATTTTATATTGTGAAACAAGTTGTGGGAAAAAGACAAATTTTTTTTTTTTTTTGCACAAAGTTGTCACTAAATGATATATTGCTCAAACATGCCATGGGAATATGTGAACTTACACCCCAAAATACATTCTGTTGCTTCTCCTGAGTACGGAGATACCACATGTGTGAGACTTTTTGGGAGCCTAGCCGCGCACGGGACCCCGAAAACCAAGCACCGCCTTCAGGCTTTCTAAGGGCGTAAATTTTCGATTTCACTCTTCACTGCCTATCACAGTTTCGGAGGCCATGGAATACCCAGGTGGCACAAAACCCCCCCCCAAATGACCCTATTTTGGAAAGTAGACACCCTATTTGCTATTAGCTATTTGCTGAGAGGTATAGTGAGTATTTTGCAGACCTCACTTCTTGTCTTTCTTCATTTTCAAAAACAAATGAGAGCTGCAAAATACTCACCATGCCTCTCAGCAAATAGCTTGTGGTGTCTACTTTCCAAAATGGGGTCATTTGGGGGGGGTTGTGCCATCTGGGCATTCCATGGCCTCCGAAACTGTGATAGGCAGTGAAGAGTGAAATCAAAAATTTACACCCTTAGAAATCCTGAAGGTGGTGATTGGTTTTCGGGGGCCCCGTACGTGGTTAGGCTCCCAAAAAGTCCCACACATGTGGTATCCCCATACTCAGGAGAAGCAGCTAAATGTATTTTGGGGTGCAATTCCACATATGCCCATGGCCTGTGTGAGCAATATATCATTTAGTGACAACTTTGTGCAAAAAAAAAAATGTGTCACTTTCCCGCAACTTGTGTCAAAATATAAAATATTCCATGGACTCAACATGCCTCTCAGCAAATAGCTTGGGGTGTCTGCTTTCCGAAATGGGGTCATTTGGGGGGGTTTGTGCCATCTGGGCATTTTATGGCCTTCAAAACTGTGATAGGTAGTGAGGAGTAAAATCAAAAGTTTACGCCCTTAGAAATCCTGAAGGCGGTGATTGGTTTTCGGGGCCCCGTACGCGGCTAGGTTCCCAAAAAGTCCCACACATTTGGTATCCCCATACTCAGGAGAAGCAGCTGAATGTATTTTGGGGTGCAATTCCACATTTGCCCATGGCCTGTGTGAGCAATATATCATTTAGTGACAACTTTTTGTAAAAATTTTTTTTTTTGTCATTATTCAATCACTTGGGACAAAAAAATTAATATTCAGTGGGCTCAACATGCCTCTTAGCAATTTCCTTGGGGTGTCTACTTTCCAAAATGGGTTCATTTGGGGGGGGGGTTGTACTGCCCTGCCATTTTAGCACCTCAAGAAATGACATAGGCAGTCATAAACTAAAAGCTGTGTAAATTCCAGAAAATGTACCCTAGTTTGTAGACGCTATAACTTTTGCGCAAACCAATAAATATACGCTTATTGACATTCTTTTTACCAAAGACATGTGGCCAAATACATTTTGGTCTAAATGTATGACTAAATTTGAGTTTATTGGATTTTTTTTATAACAAAAACTAGAAAATGTCATTTTTTTTTCAAAATTTTTGGTCTTTTTCCGTTTATAGCGCAAAAAATAAAAACCGCAGAGGTGATCAAATAACATCAAAAGAAAGCTCTATTTGTGGGAAGAAAAGGACGCAAATTTCGTTTGGGTACAGCATTGCATGACCGCGCAATTAGCAGTTAAAGCGACGCAGTGCCAAATTGTAAAAAGTGCTCTGGTCAGGAAGGGGGTAAATCCTTCCGGGGCTGAAGTGGTTAAAGGAAACAATTTCACCTTACAATAGACATGTGCATACTAAAATATTTCGTTTCGGAATTTCGTTTTCGTCCGAAAAATTAATTTATTTAGTTACTCCCGAAATTCGTTTTTATTTATTTTGTTTTTCGTTAAAAATTGCATTAGTCCGAAAATCCAAATTAAGGTCGAATCTGTCATTGAAGGCTTATGGTGTCTGTCGAATGTTCAAAACAGATTCGAAGGAGCAGCTAAACTGTACGACGCCGTACAGTTTACCTGCTCCATCGAATCTTCTTAGAACTTTCAACAGACACCATAAGCCAAAGTACATGTGTTCTTAGTTCTAGCTATTTTACTGCTCCTCCTCTTTGGTTACAATCAGCCAATAACATTCATCATCATCATTATTTTTATTTATCTTTTCTGCCCTACGTCAAATCTTTTCTCCCCTACGTCGAATCTTTTCTCCCCTACGTCGGATCTTTTCTCTTTATGTCGAATCTTTTCTCCCCTACGTCAAATCTTTTCTCTCTATGTAGAATAATTTTGGACTAGGAGAGTTAAGGTTAGGCACATTCGACCACAGGTTTGATGGACACAGATTGTTATTGTCATCATCATGTCGAATCTCCTATCTATATCGAACTGTTGTAGCAACGAAAATGAAAATAAAGCATTTGTTTATGTCGGATCTTTAGTTTTTTGGATTCTGCACTTTCGTTATCGTTTCTTAAAACGATAACGAAAATACCTGAAATTCAGACGAAAATGCATTCGGACGAAAACGAATGCACATGTCTACCTTACAACACTCTAATAAATCCAGTCAAAAAGCCAGATGGCAGTTTTAGGTTTGTTCAAGACCTAAGGGCCATAAATAATCTTGTAGCGCCCATAGCCCCTATAGTACCTGATGTGCCATCACTCCTGGCTTCCATACCATCTGATGCAGAGTATTTCACAGTAATTGATTTAGCAAATACATTTTTTAGCATCCAAGGGAACAAAGAGACACAGCCTATTCTTGCTATTTGTTTTAGAAATCGCCAGATGACCTGGTGCAGAATGCCCCAAGGGTATGTAGACTCCCCTGTAGTCTATTCAGTTGTACTCCAGGCAACCCTGCGGTCCTGGACTCCCCGCCATGGTTCAGTCCTATTACAGTATGTTGATGATTTGTTGTTATGTAGTCCGAACCAGGTTGCCAGCAAAGAGGATGGTAAAGATTTATTGTACTGGTTAGCAGAAAATGGTCACAAAGTCTCTAAAAAGAAATGGCAATGGTGTCAAGAGACTGTTGAATACCTTGGTTTTACCCTTACAAAAGGAGACAGAAGAGTCAGTCATAAGAGAGCTGCGGCTCTCGTGGGTCTGCCCCGCCCACTGACAAAGAAAGATATGCTACCTTTTCTTGGTATGATTGGTTACTGCCGCCAATGAATACCTGACTGCTCTTTTTATGATAACCTCCAGAGGCAAGCCACAAGCTCAGACATGCCAGATTGTGTAAAATGGACAGATGAAATGTGTGATGCATTTGTATACCTTAAGACAGCAATGGTAATGGCCCCTGGTCTCGGATTGCCTGATTTTGGCAAGATGTTTCACTTGTTTGCCAGGGTCAATTGTAAAACAATGGCGGGAGTCCTGGCGCAGGAACATGGAGGAAAACTCCGCCCTATTTAATTTTTTCAAAAGTAGTGCCAATGCCGGTACAGGGCATGCTGGCGTGTCTCAGAGCTTTGGCATCCTGTGCTATGGTAGTAGAAATGGCTACTTGTTTTACTCTAGGACATCCAACCACCTTACATACTACTCATAATGTATCCATTGTGTTGAAAAATATTCATACCCAACATATGTCAGCCCAAAGATTGAGTGGATACGAGGTTAGTCTCTCAAATATGAATCTTGAAATATGCTTCACCTACTTCAGGCCCAGCCCCGATCCTAAATGAGTTACTAGGTCTAAAAGGAAACGAGGATGAGGTAGTTCCTCAACATGAGTGCATTGAAATAATTCACCAGGACACATCTCCACATGCAGATATGTCTTTCACTGCAATCCCTGGAGCACAAATTATTTTTGTTAATGGTTCTTGTTCTAGACCAAATGACAACACATATCATGCAGGATATGCTGTAGTCCAGTTGCCTGATGTAGTGCTTGAAGCAAACCCAGTCCCATTTCAATCAGCACAGGCTACAGAACTGATTGCCCTTACAAGAGCATGCCAACTCTTTGAAAGACAAGATGTGAACATTTATACTGATTCTAAATACGCATTCGGTGTATGCCACGATTTTGTTAATATCTAGTTAAGAAGAGGGCACATAGCAGCAGATGGCAAATCAATTTCACATTCAACATTAGTGTCTTGCTTTTTGGAAGCAATTAAATTGCCTCGCTCTATAGCTGTCCTCCACTGCAAGGCACATGCCACAAACCAAGATGATGTTTCAGAAGGAAATGCCTTAGCTGATAAAGCAGCAAAGGAAGCAGCTTCTAAACAAGAAACCAGCATACAAATCCATCACTTGCACCTGAAATGTCCCTGTTATGCCGCATACACACAGTTGGAATTTCCAACTAATATTTTTTGTTATTTTGTGTGTCAAGTTACCACAACACCATTATTATCTTGTATTTTTTAACATCAAAAGAGGTTGGTTGGTGTTGGTGTCCCTTGTTAATTTAACATTGTATTTTTGAAATGTACCTACCTACTCACAAACAAACTGTCCTTTTTGAACTAAAACACATAGTCAAGTATTTCTCAAAAAAAATTACAAATTTATTAGGGGTCATAACAAAATACTGGAAAAACTGTTGAAATTGGTGAAGCCTTTGTACCCCAGATAAACAATTGGAAAAATGGAACTGCGCTAATGAAACAAGCTATACAAATGACAACTAGCCATCGTATAGTGCAAAACCACATGAAAGATATATGAAACATATATATAGTACACGTCACTAAACATATGCATTAAATGGACATACAAAAGTGCATTTTCCATGGCAACAGTGCAAATTACAGAGTATTGTAATAAAGTCCATATAATTAATGGGATAAGTCACCCAAGTGTTGATTAAGATGTGAAAGAATTCTTGATAACTAAGGATAAAGTGTTTGATCCACCACCACCAATGAAGATACTGCCCGCTTACCAGAGACCCATGACCCCCCACTACAGAGGGTCTGGGTAAGCTGTTAAAAAATGGTTGCTCCGGACCACCGCCAAGGAACCAGATAGTATCACTACGATGAGATATTGGGGGCCTCAACGTCAGATGAATAAATGGCACAATGGCAGGGCATCAAACTCTCAGCAGCGTGGTTAACCATAAATGGAAAAGAGAGCTCCAATAGTGTAAAATCATAAGGTTTTATTATGTAAAAATATGTAAACACTCATATGTAATACCAAAATGTTGAACGACTGAAGAGAAGTCTGGGGCACCGGCTGGATGCCCACAGACAGCCCGTCCTGCTGGTACACAACAGCGAAGGGGGATGACGCGATCATGTGGCTCCGTTCCGTGGAATGGTCAGAAAGAACTAACAGAACACACTGAAAATCAGAAAGAACCTGAGAAGAACGAACTTAAAATCAGAAATGAGTGGACAAGAATGCACTGAAAAACAGATACGAACTAATAAATAGAACACACTGAAAGACAGTAACGAACACTGAACACAGTAACATGCACTGAAGAACAGATACTAACCCACAAGCACAAACTGAAGAGCAGTAACGAACTGAAAATCATGAGGCTGAAAAGCGCGAATCGTCTCTCACCAAACTTCTACTAAGATGAGATAAACATGAGATTAGCAGAAGGAGCCCAAAGGGTGGTGCCCTGGCTATTGAACTTCCTTTTTATAGTCCCGTCATACCTGTTGTATGTCACGCGTTCTTGACATTCGGAATTACAACAATATTTGTGTGACCGTGTGTATACAAGACAAGTTTGAGCCAACATCCGTCACAAAAAAAATTCACGGTTTTGTTGTCAGAATGTCTGATCGTGTGTACAGGGCATTAGGCCAAACCTTGTCAGATCTTCAGACGTATGCTACAGACACAGATATTAAACAATGGAATATTGCAGGAGTGCAGAAAAGTCCAGATACTAAACTTGTCTATGAAGAGGGAAGACCGTGTATACCTGTAGCTAGTGCACCTTTATTTATTTCTCAGTATCATTGGGTAGGGCACAGAGGCTGGCAGGTCACATGTGAATTATTGGATAATGATTTCTTTATCCACGGTGTTCCCTCTTTGGTCAAATCATATGTTGCCAGATGCATCACATGCATCCGCATAAACCCAAGAAATCCACACAAGGCAAAACATGAACACCTTACATATCCATCCACACCTTTTAAACATTTACAGATTGACTTCACCCATATGCCTAAATTGGGTAAAAGACAGGAATATTTACTTGTGATAGTAGACATGTTCTCAAAATGGACAGAAGCATTTGTAACCACAAAAGAAGATGCACAAACAGTTAGAAGAATCCTCATGCAGGAAATTATCCCTAGATGGGGATGCCCGCTCCAAATAAATTCTTATAATGGTCCTGCCTTTATTTCAAAAGTGGGCCAAGATTTAGTGAAAGCACTTAAAATTGATTGGAAATTTCATATACCTTACCACCTGCAGAGTTCAGGTATTGTTGAGAGAATGAACAGAACTATTAAAGATAAAATAAGAAAAGCATCAGGAGGCACATATAATAAGTGGCAGAAAGTCCTACCAGCAGGCTGAAGAAAACAGAATACTCTCCATTTGAAGTCCTTATGGGTAGGCCATTTCCCACCCCGTGGGCCAGACATCCACTTATGTTAGAAAGAGGGGACCTAGAAGTAATACATGGAGAGTATATTAGGAAACACATTGAAACTCTGGACAGAATTGAAAGAAATGTTGCTTGCACCTCTCCTTTCTCTTCACAGGAACCTACAAACCCTTTCCAGGTAGGAGACGTAGTGGTGGACCAACAGCTTATTCGTACTAAGAAGCAAGAGTACCCATTCAGACCCCCGACCACTGTGATCACAGTCACACGTACCACAAACCTTACTGAGGGACAACAGTCCTGGATTCATGTTAGTCGCATGAAAAAGGTGAACCAAACACCTAAGAAGCAAGCCAAGGATAAAGGAGGTGAAATAAATCCTCAAAAAGTGAATGAAGCAGGTGAAAAAGTCTCTGAACAAGATGACCTTGCTTATTGCACAACAGACTTCTGGGAAGGCATTTTGCCTCCTGTTCTTAATCTCTCTGATAGTGTTCCTACCTACTTGGATGATAACTAATTATATTTATCATCCTGAGGACTTGGGAGCCCTTAAAGCAGTGGGAAAAAAGGGGTACTACTGGAGGTACTACCAAATGTCAGACTTTTAGGTCAGGAAACAATGGAGAAGAAAAATATTATAAATCATCACATTTATTGAAAAAATACAAAATATACATATAATAGTTAGAAAGCGTAAAAAACATCATACATATACATTAAGGCAATTTGTACAGTGAGCCCTTGTGCGTCTATGCGTTTTGCCCTTAGGCTTCTTCAGGACACGACCCGGGTTCAAAGACGCAACAGATATCTCACTATCTTAAGTTGGGGTACGTAATTATATATACCCACAGCCTGGAATAAATGATGGATTTTCACAATTCAAAGTGAATTTAAATCTTATGAACAGGGGCAGATAAGACCTTCTCTTCAAAAATGTATGGGGCCAACAGGGCAATCCTATAAGGTCCAATAAATATCAAGGGAACTGACCCTTATTTTGGGCTGATTTAGGCTAATAAAGCCTAAAAAGAGCCCGTCAGCGCCCGGCTGTCTCCCAGGAGCATGTTTCCTTATGATATCTCCCATGCACAGCATGTTTTTTTAGGCTTTATTAGCTATGAATACTGCTAAGCTCCAATAAGGGTCAGTTCCCTTGATATTTATTGGACCTTATAGGATTGCCCTGTTAGCCCCAAGAGATACACAATCAGATAATGAAGGAGTTAAAACAGATAGTTTTACAGACAGAATGTTGCTACTGAAATTCAAATATAATTATGCCCAGAAATCAGGGTATGAGAAATGTTGGATATGTAGTAAACTGCATCCTAGTACAGCCTGTATTCCCCTTATGGCTGTACCTTTAAATATCACCTTTTTTAAAATGGAATGCCTCCCGTTGTTTTAACCAACATATCAAGTTTATATTTAAGCAACATCGTTACTTTTCCAACAATGGGTAGAAGTCCTTCCCCTGACTGGTGTTTTAAGTAAGTCATGTTCATGACCTAAGAGGGGATTGTAAGAGAATGTATAAACAACTGACTCCATCTTAGATTCCCCTCCATTTTAAAGTAGAAGTGATCTTTTTGTGTGTGTGAGTTTAGCCATGGTCTGCTTTACTAGCAGTTTGCATAGAACCACACTCTTTCAGATACTATGGTTAAGCCGAATCTTGGAGTAGCATCCTGTGTCAGCAAGTCATCAACTGTTTCTTGTTATCTAGTCAGCAGCCTAACTATTAATAAGAAAGTCCTGAGTGTAAGTTTTGTATAACCCTTAGACACATATTTTTACTGGTATATAAGTTACTGTTGTACTCAATAAAGACAGGCACCTTGTGAAAATATTCAAAGCTTGTTTCCCGTGTCTCATGTGGTCTCTCATGGATCCAAGGGTCCCAGTGGTCTGCCTGCATAAACCAGGGTGGTCATCAAGGTATATAATTCCTTTCACCAGGACAGTGGAAAAACCACAATTTTTTAATAGCAACCACTCCAATGTATTTTTCAAGAGACATAAAGAGTGTTTTGAAGATCTACTTTTTTTGCCACAAGTTTTTGGAAAATGTGGAAAGAAAATGAAAGTTGTCAATTATTAATATATTTTTAACACACAGCATAGGCATTCTTAGATTAGCACCTCAAAACAAATTCAAGGCACATTCCTGAGTATTTGGAATTTACACGAGCAAGACCTTTTCAATGTTTGGACTGATTATGTACCGGATATTGCAACCTGTGTATCACAAAAAAAGCCAACACTGAAACAATATACTGTAATGGTCACCTCTGTACGAGTGGTCAGTGAATATAGCCTAACCTACTGGTACGTGGCTACCCTCATAGCACTATGCCCAACCTCCTGTACTTTTTGGCCAGTGAACAAAGGGTAAACCAATGATGGATGGGTGGCACTGGTGTCTCTCAGGATCCTAGCCAGTGGGATGTGCAGATGGGCCAGTACTGATGTCAGGCAGAGACATGGTCATCAAACAGGCAAAGCTGTGGTCCAGGCAGAAGGCAGGAACATGGTCCATAAACAGTCCAGAGTCAGTATAGACAGCAGACAGTGACGTGGTCAAAGGATTGGTCCAGGCGGAAACATCAGGCTTAGGGCCTTGGTCAAGTAAGACTGGACAAAAGGGTAGAGGCTTCCTCTCTCCTGAAGCTCTTCAAAGCCTCTGGACTCCAGACCCGTATCCAGTAATCACAAAACCCCAAAAAAACTGAAAATGTAGTTTTCTCCACTTGGAAAAACTACTCTGTAGCCCCTCACATACATGAGACCCCTGTGTTGTCTTGAATCCCACTACTACAGTGGCAGGAAAAAGATCAGTCCTGGTGGCAGGCAAAAAACACGGTCAATTAACTCATCAAGGTCAGATCAGGTGGAGGGCAGAAACTTGGTCAATAAACAGGCCAGGGTCAGTTCAGGCAGCAGGCAGAGGCAGACAAATGGGTCCAGGCAGCAGTCAGAAACATGGTAGGGAAATGGCAGGTAGTAACAAGGGAAATATCATCACCATACCTTCACTAATATTGTATTGATGTATGGTGGCGATGGAAGCAGTCTCCTATACAGAGTATAGCCAAACTGGGAGGGTCATTGGGGTCAACAGTATCAGGTGTCACTATCTAATTTTGTTTTTGGAGCATACTCAACTCTTTTGGGGGGTTTGTGGTCTGTTTGGGTAGAAGGGATAATACTGGGGAAGTGTCTTTTGTATAGCCTGCTCACTGCATCAGAGCAATTTTTTCAGGTACAGGGATTTCTTGATAGATATAGGGACGTTGCAATCTCCTCTTGATAGTGTAAGAATGTGAGGGGTCTTTCTGTGGACTTCTGAAAGAATATGTAGGAATTGTACAGGGCCAATTGGAAAAGGTAGAAAGATACTTGGATTGATCTTCTGGTGGGTAAGTAGGGATGTAACAGTTGATCATTAAAATACATTCCTCCCATGAACAGGTTGAACTGTTGTTGAAGTGTAGAAATCACATAATTGTTTTACAACGGGTCCTGGACATGGTAACAGAGTAGATTGGCATATGATGAGTGGGATTTGTGAACCAATAAGCCTGCAGTTCTTTTTTTTTTCACAATCAAAGGTTTTTATTAAAGCTTAGAAAAAACAAACATTAGACAATGATATACACGAGTCATACGAAATAGAAAAACACATGTCAGTTTACATGTATAGGTAACACAATATCAGATAAGTGTTTACTATAGGTTTGGTGAAGTATAAAGGAAAAAAAAGAAGAAAAGATTAAAATTAAAGGGGAAAAAGAGGTAATACAGAAGATGGTTGGATGGGGGGAGGAGGAGGAAGTTGGAGGGAAAGGAGAAAAGTAAGGAGAAAAAGGGGAGTGGATGGGATGATGGTAAAGGAAGGAAGTAAGGGAGATAAGCGTATAGGGGCTAAGTTATGTGTTTAATAATACAGATTTATGGTAAAATGTATAGTTGAGGTTATATACAGCTCCATTACTCGTAGAACCAGTCTATCAAAACATAATTAAACTGCAAAAAATACATCACATTTTGAGTACACGGTATTCAGATGAGAAGGTGAATAATAGCCAAGATTGCCAGGTTTTGTTAAAACTTGTGCTATTTTCATTTTTCATGGCCAGAATTTCCTCCATTTTATAAATATAATGTACCCTGTCCAATCAATTTTTAACTGTTGGGACCCGCTTAGATTTCCAGTGTAGGGGGATGAGCATTTTAGCTGCAAGTATTAGGTGTCTGGAGAGTGATTTCTTGTACTTACATATAGTAAGAGGGTTCAAATTAATCAAACAGGCAGCAGCATTAAGTTCTATTTTGGTGTTCGTGATGTGTTTGATCCATTTTTTAATTTCGTCCCAATAGGCAAGGATTAGGGGGCATTCCCACCAGATGTGTAGGTAGGTACCTAAATGTTTGTTACACCAACAGCAAGTATCTGGGGCTGTGTTGGACCATCTCCTGGCTTTTTGAGGTGTGATATACCACGGAGTGAGGATCTTGTAGGAAATTTCTTGGTAATTGGAGCTTAATGAACATTTATGATTCAGGATACATGCCTTTTCCCACTATTTTTCAGATATTTTAATTCTCAAATCATCTTCCATTTTTTCTTTATGCTTATTGTTATCACCGTGTTGCGTTTGGTTTAGCCATGAGTAAGCTAGAGATGTGGTATTTGCTACCTGAAATCTCTTGAAGCATAAAGTTTCAAGGTGTGTCATTGGGAAGCAGTATGATGATTTGTGTTTGCTGTTTACCAAGAAATCCCTCATTTGTATGTAGAACCATGGACCAGGAAATTAACCCTCCCCTTCAGATTGCAAAGTTTCAAAAGGCTTAACCTTCGAGCCTGCCATACAATGGGTGGCTAGGAGGGTCTGAGTATTCTTCAGATGTAGGCCTGGAATGAAATCAGGGTTATTGGTGAAGGGTCTGAGTATTCTTCAGATGTAGGCTTGGAATGAAATCAGGGTTATTGGTGATTGGTGTCAGTGGAGGCAAGTTTGTATTTACCAGCTATTTTGTGCCAGATGTTTAGTGTATTTGCTATTAGTGGATGGTTTATTTTGTTCTCTGTTTTGGAATGGGAGGACCATAAATAGAAAGGTATTTGAAATGGGACTAGGTTTTGTTCTAGTTGAATCCAATCTTTGTTCATCTCATGGCAATGCCAGTCTATGATTCTGGTGATGTGGGAGGCTTGATGGTACTTTTTGAAATCCGGTAGGCCTACACCCCCTCTGTTTTTGGGGAGAGTGAGTAAATTGAATTTTATTCTCGGTTTTTTATCTGCCCATAGAAAACGTCTTTGGGCTTTTAGTAGATTAGCAAAAAATATGTCAGGTATTCTGATGGGAAGTGCATTGAAAAAATAAAGCAGTCTAGGAAGGACCGTCATCTTCAGGATTGAGGCTCTGTCAAATTGGTAGCAGCAGTGGTCTTAATCAATCCTACTGCAATGTGTGCCATGAGTAGGGAATTGGAGCTGTGTTTATTTTTTGCTAAGAAATTGAATGCCGATAGAAGGGGTTTAGAAAGCAAATGTGTGTAGGTTTTGTAATATTGAGAGATGAAACCATCTGGGCCTAGGCTTTTCCCTGTCTTAAGTTCTTTGATGGCTTCCAAGAGTTCAGCAATGGATATAGGTTCCTATAATTTACTTGAATCCTCCTGTTTTAGAGCGGGGATTTTGCTATCCCTAAGGAACTCTTGGATTGCTTCCTGTCTCGAGGTTGTTAAGTGGGAAGGTTTGTGTTGTTCTGGGAGGCTATATAATCTAGAGTAGAAGCTATGGAAGATTTCCACAATATCCGTGGGTTTATGTCTGGGAATTCCTTTTTTGTCCCATATAGCGTGTACGTGATTCGCCAGTTTCGTGTCTTTAAGTGCTCTGTCCAATTGTTTCCCACATTTATCTCCATATTCATAATAAATACTCCTTTTGAATAAAAGAGCTTTTTTGATTTTTAAGGTTAATATTATTTTAGGGAGTTTCTACATTGTGTTAATTCCTCTTCTAGTTTGATCAAGATGGATTGTTTGTGTTGTGATTCGAGTTTGGCAATTTGGGAGGATAGTCTAGTGATCTCCTTTTCTCTTTCTCTCTTCTTTCTAGCTCCCCACTTTATAAATCCCCCTCTGCTAACACTTTTGTGTGCTTCCCAATTGTTTAATGGGTTTGTATCAGTATCAACGTTACCTTTAAAGTATTTGTTTATTGTGTTATGGATGTCGTCCTTTATAGTTTGGTCGGTCAGGAGAGTTGCATTAAGTCTCCAGTTAAAGGAAGATTGTTTGGATGGGCCAAATTTCATGGAAATGGCTGTGGGAGTGTGGTCGGAAAGAGAAATAATACCTATCTCTGCCTCAGCCAAGTTGCTTAGATCTCTCTGGGAGATAAAGATTAAATCAATCCAAGAGTATCTTTTGTGTGGAGGGGAGAAGAAGGTGTAGTCTCTGTCGGTAGGATGTGTGGATCTCCAAGTGTTTACCAGTGATAAGGAGCTTAATAGAGATTTAATTTGTTTAAGAATCCTATATGTTACGAAGGTATGGCCAGCAGATGTGTCTTTGAGTGGGGAGAAGGGGATATTGAAATCTCCGCCTAGAATGGTACATCCCTCCGCAAACTACTTAAGTTCCTTAATTACTTTGTGGCAGAAAGGAATATGTGCCGTGTTCGGAAAATAAACGTTTGCTAATGTTACAGGGGAGCCTTCCCAAGAATCTTTTAGAAAAATATAACGGCCCTCAGGATCTATGAGTTGGTGCTGTAGATCAAAGGGAGAGTCTTTGTTAATTAAGATGGAGACCCCTTTGGTTTTGGCGTGAAAGATTTTTGTAAAAATGTTATCAATGAATTTAGGGATGTGTTTGCTTTTAAAATGTGTTTCTTGAAGAAATACTATTGCTGGACATATTTTTTTGAGTTCTTTTAATAGTTTCAATCTTTTTTCGGGTATGTTGAGGCTATTTACATTGTGTGAGATAATAGTTGGCGCTTTCCCTAAGAATGTATAAGCCATTTTTTTAAAACTATAGTTGATTTTGGCCAAAAAAAAAGTATGGAAGTGTTATCTAAAACTTGTTGTTTTGAAGGGTGAACAAATAATTCTGGGGGGGGGTTCGAGAATTAAAATAAAATAGAAAAGAATCACTAAATAATAAAGGGGAGATAGAGGGAAAAGAAGAGGAGGATGGGGAGGGGAGAGGGTGTAGGATTTGAGGGGGGGAAGGGGTGGTTGAGTAGTTGCTCAAAAATCCACCTGAAAAGTGGAGAGCTAATTGATGTCTTGTTTAACAGACACCAAGTTTACACGCTAGTGAAGGACTAACAATGAATTCAAAGTTATCTTAACTATAACATTAGTGTGAACCACTTGTAGAACAGGGCTCGTGAGGGTCCGAGAGCCTTGAGATACATAAATGCATGTAATAGTTTGATTTTTTTAGACCAACTTTACTAAAGAAGATGAGTACAATTCAGGAAGTACATATAATTATCCTGCAGTAGGTACTTCTAAAGGACGAGGTTATACCTTATCATTTAACAAAGATATGCCTTAAAATCCATAGCATATAGAACGTAGCAGATATAAAAAAGAAAAGAAACAGCTTTTAAACTTTAACATAGAAACAGATATATAACAGTCAGACCCCTTGGGGTATCAACTAAGATATCGCCTTAATGAGTTTCTACCCATTTTGGTTCTAATGCAAACTGAAAGAAGATTCATAGTCTCAAAACATTGGTGCTAAAAGTATAGTATTACAGCCACATTAACCCTAAACATGAAAAGTAGGATTTCCACTAAGTTGGCATGGCTCTTAGAGCTTGAAGTAATATTTGACTCTCACCAGAGTGGAGTAGTGTCCACTTCTATGATTTCTAGTGTAGGTACTCCCACTAGTGGATAAAAGTGGAAATCCATCTCTATGTAAGGAATGGTTAGAAATGCTGAGTCACTTCATGCATATCAAGAAAGAAATTAGTTTAGGTATTTTCAGATAGTCTCTCTGTGATATATGTTTATGGGGCTTTCCAATTTACTCACTGTTTGGCTGAGTTGATGGTGAAGTTCTTTTGGCTTGTGTAGAAATATTCTGTGCTCCGCTTCTGTACTGTTTTTTTAAAAAAAACACAGATTCTTATGGCACATGGAGGTATGTTCGGAGTTTCAAATCCATAGTGAGCAATCGTGAGAGTCAACGCCAAAACAGGGTAGGAGGAAGAAAAACAAAGGTGAAAAAAGCAGAAAATAATTCTGAAATCGTCGTTCCTCTTCAGAGAGGTCCCCTTGAGGAGAAGAAAAAGGGTTAACTTGGAAACCTGCACACAACTATGGTGGAAAAATGGTTCCACTATTATACCCGTAGTAAACTAATAACACAGTATTGTATTAGTCAAAGTCTATCTGCAAGTTAGATGGGATAGTAACCAAGAATTCCTGCATCAACCCATAGAACACCTTGCAAAGTCGCTTGGTATGAAAGAACACTGAGGAGTGGGAGGTCAATAGTAATAAACTGAGCATTATAGGGATGTAGAAGTCTCAGTTATGTCTCACTTCTTTCAGTCTTGGGCTTTTAGTGCTTTTGGAGGATGATGGAGAATCATAGTTGCTCCTGTTAGTGCTTCTATGTTGCTTCCCTAGCTGGAAAGGAGATTGTGCAGATGTTGGGCCAGGAACAAACTGTGCGTTATTGATGGCAGGTGGCAGGAGGAATTCTGTGTACCAATCCGGGAGTTCCACAGGTGCAATCTGAAGATTTTCACAGAATTTTTCCAGGTCTGCAGCATGTGTTGTTTGCCCAAGAATGTGGCCTGCAGAGCAAAAGGGAGCTTCCACCTATAGTTTATTCCCTTTTCCCTCAGCACTGCCAGAAGGGGTCTCAGAGCTCTCCTGTTTTTGAGATTGATAGGAGACAGGTCCTGAAAAAGCTGGACTGCAGTATCATTGAACATTATCTGGTCTTCAGATCTCGCTTTCTGGAGGATATCCTGTTTCAGGCCAAAGTTTGGGAGACAGCATATAATATCTCTTGGGGGATTACCTTCCGGGGCCCTGGGCCTGAGAGCTCTGTGAGCTCTGTCAAAATCAATAGGAGATTGTTCAGGTCTGTCCATCAGGCTGTTAAAGATGGATGACAGGGCTGGTCTGATTTGTTCAGGGGTAACAGACTCGAGAACACCTCTGATTCTGATGTTGTGTCTCCTTCCGCGGTTATCTAAATCTTCGATCTGTCTGTCCATATCGATCAGGTGTTGGGAGTATGATGTAGTAATGTCATCTAGCCTGATCAGAGCCCTGTCTCTCCTTTTCCCTGCACATTCAGTTATTGCCATTTGCTCAGAGAGCCTCAGCAATTCAGTTTTGATATCAGTGATGGCAGTGCTAAAGGAGCTTTAAATGTCTGCAGCAATGTCAGTCATAGAAGCATAAGTTAAAGGTCGGTCTTTGTCAGCATTACCTGCTGCAGAATCTTCGGATGCTGATAGGAAGACCTCATCATCTTCTATGTCCTCCTCCATGTTTAGCCTGTGCGGCGGCGCCATCTTGGGATTCTTCTTCTCGCCGCTATATCTGAATTTACTCAGATTTGAGGATGAGCTTTTCCTCTTAGGAGTCACTAGAGAGCGGAGGATATGATTTTGTGTCCCCCTTCTGAGCTGTGTGGACATAAACGGCTTAATACATTTTCGGGTCTCAGGCCTCTCGGATGACCAGAGCTCTAGCACCCTGCAGCCATCTACGCTGCGCGCCAAGCCACACCCCTTCTTTTTTTTTTTTTTAGTCCTATATTAAGTTTGAGGCCATGAAACATTGTAATTAGACTCTTTTAGACTCTTGAATTGTGATGGGTTTCCACTCAAATGGACAGGAATAAACAGAGCTGGGATTTTAGGTAACTGGTGGGCAAAAAGATTGCATTGGTCCACAACTGAATTCAAAAAAGCATCTGTGAAAAATAAATTAGAATTATAAATGGGGAAGGGGTATTATACTGTAGGTGCTCCTGAATTTAAAGGTAGCCACACAGGGCTTTAAAGTGCCTCTGGAAAACTAGTATGGGCCATAATCCTTTGTGGCTGACGTGGCACACCACTACTAGTATTTGGCCTTTCATCCAGATGAACTGCACTGCTGGTGCTAGCCACATCACAGGGGGGTATTGAGCTGGTGGTGGTTGCCTTCTGCTCCTCAGAAGCCTATTTTTGTTGGAACCCTTTCCTCCTCTGAACCAAATACTGAACTGCTGCTGTCCATGGATTCATATTCAGAATCTGAGTCTGACAGTGAGAGTTCCCCGCTACTCTCATCTGTTATTCTCAGAATCTGGAATGCCTCCTTGCTGGTGTAGATTTTTTAGGACATGGTGTTGACACTAGTGTGGTGGTGATTAGGACACATTGGTATAGCAGTAATCAGGACCCATTGGTACGGTGGTGATCAGGACACACTGGTATGGTGGTGATAAGGATGATGTTGTGCCAGTAATCAGGGCACAAGTGCTGATGTACATTGATCTGACATCACTGCAATCAAGGACACTATTCCTGGAAGCTCTGGTGACACTGGGACAAGTGACAGATGGCTGGCTGCAGTTGGTTCACACTAGACACTGTTGGGCAGAGATGAAGGACACCGAGAGCAGAGTGTGCAGAGGCTGAAAATTACTCACAGTTAGCTGTAATGGCTCTCTCATCACAGACGTGGTAATGATCGGGGCACACTGCTATGGTGGTGATCAGGATGCTGGTGTGGCTGTGATCAGGACCCATTGGTATGGCCATGATCAGGGTCCACTGGTATGGCAGTTATCATTACACATTGGTTATGTCAGTGATCTGGACCCACTGATATAGTGGTGATCAGGATACACTGGTATGGCGGTAATCAGGACACACTGGTATGGCAATCAGGACATGGTGTGGCAGTAATCATGACACACTGGTATAGCTGTGATCATGAAGTGGTGTGGCAGTGATCAGAACACACTAGTATGGTGATCAGGACTCAATGGTTTGGCAATCAGGACCCACTGGTGTGATGACCAGGACACACTGGTATGACGGTGATCAGGACACACTAGTAAGGCAGTAAACAGGGCCCACTGCAATCAGGGGTAATTTTCCTGTTAGTGCAGGTGATAGGTGTTAGTGATCAGGGACACTGTGAAGTGGCTGGCAGTGTGATCGTGTCCTGAAACAACTGTATGGGAGGCTCTTAGAGCCCTTTCACACTGGCAACATGGCCACATTAGTGGTAAAGCTCCGCTAGTTTTAGTGGCACTTTACCATAGTTTTAGAGGCAGGTTTTGGCTGCTAGCAGGGCGCTTTTAACCCCCACTAGCGGCCAAATCAAGGGTTAAAAGCACCCGCAAAGTGCCGCTGCTGCCACTGTTGATTTCAATGGGCAGGGGCGCTTTGGGAGTGGTGCATACACTGCTCCTAATGCGACCCAAAGATGCTGCTTGCAGGATTTTTTTAAACGTCCTGCCAGCGCAGGACTCCAGTGTGAAAGCTTTCACACTGGAACTGCAGATGAGGCATTTTTTAGGGGCTTTACAGGCGCTATTTTTAACGCTAAAGTGCCTGAAAAACACCTCCATTGTGAAAGGGGTCTTACAGTTTGGCGGTGGTAACAGCTCCTTCTTCTCTCACAGACAGATCTTTGTGTGAGGAGAAAGAGCCCAAATCCGTACCATGCAGCTTCTGTTTACATTTTCACTGTGTCCTCATTGTACCTACACCATGTGTTTGCTGTGTGCAATTTAATTGGTCCTGTACCATAACATGTGATCCACTGTGTCCGAGCAACACACCGATCACCAGGCTTGCAGATGCATGCTCTGCAAGCCGTGTACAAGCCTCTGATATGGGGGGGAGTTGTGGGTACATCCACCCGCATCAGCACTCTTCTCATCCAGACATTTATGAACTATGGCCAGATAGGAAATGGTTAAAATACTATTTTCCAGCATTTCTAGTGTACTATCAACACTCACATGTAAAAGTTTGTTTTCTGTTCCTGCTTTCCACCCAACCACTAAACTTTAAATGATTGAAAGATGTAAACTACACACGTTGTCTATGTGCAATAAACATATAATTAAAACAGAATTACCATTAGGGAAAATCATCTTCCACTATAAACACTGCGTTTTTGTTGTATTCTTTTCATTTTTATAAATTAAGTTTGCAAAACCTTTTTTTTAATTGGCATTTTTTTTTTACATTTACTGGAGTGTTTCCATTTGGCCAAATGATCAGGAACAGATGCCTGTGAGGAGTGGAATCTTTACAGCTTCTAAATGCTGGGTGACTGCTGGTGCCATTTGCATATTTGTGCTGAAAGTGTCCATTAGTTTGCCATCTGCATGTTGATTCACTAGACCCCAGCAGGCAAGGAGGCTGTAGCCTTTGGTTAAAACGGACATGACTTGTTTTGGAAATAATGAGATAAGTCTTAAATCTTGAGAGTGAATATCTTGAAAATATTTTTATGTCTCAAGACTCAAATAGACATTGGAAGTTGTGACCAAAGATCACACTTTGCTGAACTTTGTGGAAACTTCAATGAGCTCTATAATTTAAAAGCGGAATTGTTTGCTTTTGTAGATGTTGCTGAAAATATTGCAAGTAGCACACAATATTCTTAAATGTATTTCTTCACCTGTCACATACACAGACAGATTTTAGAGATATTAGGGAGGGGACATTATGCATTCCTCCAAAATTTAATGCTAGTTAAGCACACATGAAGAATAGAAAACTATTGGGGATGATTAACTAAAGGGGCAGAGACTATTTACTTTGTTAGTAAATGTTCATTAGGCTTAGTAAATAAGGTAAAGCAGTGTTTACCTCTATTATCCAATCAAGTGCGGTGTCTTTTTTAACCACTTGACCTCCGGAAGGTTTTGCCCCTTTTATGACCAGAGCTGGCAATTGCACGGTCATGCAACACTGTACCCATATTCCATTTTTATCATTTTTTTCACTCAAATAGAGCTTTCTTGATGATATTTAATCACCACTGGGTTTTTAATTGTTTATTATATAAACGAAAAAAGACCAAACATTTTGAAAAAAAAACATATCTGATCAAAAAATAAAAATGAAAAAAAAAATATCTAAATGTCTTCATAAATTTAGGTCAAAATGTATTCTGTACATCTTTGGTGAAAAAAAAAAATCACAAAAAGTGTTTATAAATTGGATTGTGTGAAAGATTTTAGCATCTACAAATTTTAGTATATACTTTATAGTGTAAAATTACACAGCTATGATGCTATACTGTAATGGCAGGGATAGTGTGGCAGCCAAACTGGCGCTAACAGACACTGGCTGTGAGGGTCATTAACCACTTCAGCCCCAGAAGAATTTACCCCCTTCCTGACCAGAGCACTTTTTGCGATTCGGCACTGCATCGCTTTAACTGTCAATTGCGCGGTCGTGCGACATAGCTCCCAAACAAAATTGACGTCCTTTTTTCCCCACAAATAGAGCTTTCTTTTGGTGGTATTTGATCACCTCTGGGGTTTTTATTTTTTGCACTATAAACAAAAAAAGCGACAATTTTGAAAAAAACACATTATTTTTTACTTTCTGCTATAAAATATCCCCAAAAAATATTTAAAATTTTTTTTTCCCTCATTTTAGGCTGATACGTATTCTTCTACATATTTTTGGTAAAAAAAATCACAATAAGCGTTTATTGATTGATTTCCGCAAAAGTTATAGCGTTTACAAAATAGGGGATGGTTTTATGGCATTTTTATTATTAATTTTTTTGTACTAGTAGTGGCAGCGATCAGAGATTTTTATCATGACTGCAACATTATGGCAGACACATCGGACATTTTTTACACGTTTTTGGGACCATTGTCATTTATACAGCAATCAGTGCTATACAAATGCACTGATTCCTGTGTAAATGACACTGACAGTGAAGGGGTTAACCACTAGGGGGCAGTGTAAGGGTTAAGTATGTCCTGGGGAGTGTTTCTAACTGTGGGGGGGTGTGGCTACGCGTGAAACATCACTGATCTCCGCTCCTGATCACAGGGAGCAGAGATCAGTGACTCTGTCACTAGGCAGAACGGGGAGATGCTTGTTTACATTAGCATCTCCCCGTTCGTCCTCTCCGTGAGGCAATTGCGGGTATCCCCACGGCGATTGAGTCCACGGGACCTGCGACCCGACTCACGGAGCTCCCAGCCAGCACTCACGCAATGGCATGGCGAAAAATTTAAAGGAACGTACGGGTACGCCCATTTGCCCAGCCGTGCCATTCTGCCGACGTACATCGGCGTGCACCGGTCAGGAACCGGTTTACTGATACTGTCATCGGTAGAGACACTAATCAGTGATAATACTGTATACTGTTACTGTACTAATGACACTGGCTGGAAAAGGGGTTAACATCAAAGGGCAATCAAGGAGTTAACTGTGCATAACGTGTGTATAATGTGCTGCTTTTACTTTCTTTATTTTCTCCCTGCTTTGCACACATAGAACGTTATGCTGCAATTTAGGGGTGTTGAATATAATCGTAGCATCGATGCATCCTCCTTGTGGCAGTGCATCCTGGGTATTCAATTCCTGCAGTCCATGGCCTCCAGCTACATGTGAGCCGAGAAACAGTCTGAAATATGCGGTATTTAAATAGCTACATATTTTTTAAAAGGCATTTACAGTGAGGCACTTAATGTACATAAGAGGGGATTCAATAAGGCACAGTTAGTTTAACAGGGGTAAAGCAGAGTACATATAAGTGTGCTCTGCTTACAATTTGTACTGGCCGTGTGGGAAAGTTCAGCTCCGTCTTCCCCGTTCACACACATGTTAACTGCTAGTGTGCTGGAATGTGAAACAGGGAAGAGCTGAACTCTCACTGAGAGATCTGTGAAGTTTACTGTATTCTGTTTGTCAGCAGCAGATTCCATCACTTCTGCCCTCCCAGCAGCAGTTTGTTTTTCTACTATGTGAATGCCTGTACCCTGAGTGCCAGTGTTACTGATCCCACTATCCATCTGCCTGATCCCACCATCCTTCTGCCTCTGATCCCATCCATCCATCCCTCTGCCTCTGATCCCATCCATCCATCTCTCTGCCTCTGATCCCATCCATCCCTCTGCCTCTGACCCCATCCATCCCTTTGCCTCTGATTCCACCATCCATCTGCCTGATCCCATCTATCCCTTTGCCTCTGATCCCACCATCCATCTTCCTCAATTCCCACCATCCATCTGCCTGATCCATCTGCCTCCGATCCCACCACCCCTCTGCCTCTGATACCACCATTATTCTGCCTGATCCCATCATCCGTCTGCCTCTGATCCCACTAACCCTCTGCCTGATCCCCTCTATCCATCTGCCTCTGATCCCACCATCCATCTGCCTCTGATCCCACCATCCCTCTGCCTCCTATCCCACCATCCATCTGCCTGATCCATCTGCCTTCGATCCCACCACCCCTCTGCTTCTGATACCAGCATCCATCTGCCTCATCCCCTCTATCTCTCTGCCTCTGATCCCACCATCCATCTGCCTGATCCCATCTATCCCTCTGCCTCTGATCCCACCATCCATCTGCCTGATCCCATCTATCCCTCTGCCTCTGATCCCCCTATCCATCTGCCTGATCCTCTCTATCCCTCTTCCTCTGATCCCACCATTCATCTGTCTGATCCCCTCTATACCTCTGCCTCTGATCCCACCATCCATCTGCCTGATCCCCTCTATCCCTCTGCCTCTGATCCCACCATCCGTCTGCTTGATCCCCTCTATCCCTCTGCCTCTGATCCCACCATCCATCTGCCTGATCCCATCTATCCCTCTGCCTGATTCCAACATCCCTCTGCCTCTGATTCCAACATCCCTCTGCCTCTGATTCCAACATCCCTCTGCCTCTGATCCCAACATCCCTCTGCCTCCAATCCCATCATCCATCTGCCTCTGATCCCACTGCACCTCTGCCTGATCCCCTCTATCCATCTGCCTCCGATCCCACCATCCCTCTGCCTCTGATTCCACCATCCCTCTGCCTCCAATCCCACCATCCCTCTGCCTCCGATCCCACCATCTGTCTACCTCCGATCCCACCATCCGTCTGCCTCCGATCCCACCATCTGTCTGCCTCCATTCCCACCTTCCCTCTGCCTCCGATCCCACCATCCGTCTGCCTGATCCATCTGCCTTTGATCCCACCACCCCTCGGCCTCTGATACCACCATCCATCTGCCTGATCCCCTCTATCCCTCTGCCTCTGATCCCACCATCCATCTGCCTGATCCCATCTATCCCTCTTCCTCTGATCCCTCCATCCATCTGCCTGATCCCCTCTATCCCTCTGCCTCTGATCCCACCATCCGTCTGCTTGATCCCCTCTATCCCTCTGCCTCTGATCCCACCATCCATCTGCCTGATCCCATCTATCCCTCTGCCTGATTCCAACATCCCTCTGCCTCTGATTCCAACATCCCTCTGCCTCTGATTCCAACATCCCTCTGCCTCTGATCCCAACATCCCTCTGCCTCCAATCCCATCATCCATCTGCCTCTGATCCCACTGCACCTCTGCCTGATCCCCTCTATCTGTCTGCCTCCGATCCCACCATCCCTCTGCCTCTGATTCCACCATCCCTCTGCCTCCAATCCCACCATCCCTCTGCCTCCGATCCCACCATCTGTCTACCTCCGATCCCACCTTCCGTCTGCCTGCGATCCCACCATCTGTCTGCCTCCATTCCCACCTTCCCTCTGCCTCCGATCCCACCATCCGTCTGCCTGATCCATCTGCCTTTGATCCCACCACCCCTCGGCCTCTGATACCACCATCCATCTGCCTGATCCCCTCTATCCCTCTGCCTCTGATCCCACCATCCATCTGCCTGATCCCATCTATCCCTCTTCCTCTGATCCCTCCATCCATCTGCCTGATCCCATCTACCCCTCTGCCTCTGATCCCACCATCCATCTGCCTGATCCCATCTATCCTGCTTCTGATCCCACCATCCGTCTGCCTAATCCCCTCTATCTCTCTGCCTCTGATCCAACCATCTATCTGCCTGATCCCCTCTATCCCTCTGCCTCTGATCCCACCATCTGTCTGCCTGAACCCCTCTATCCCTCTTCTTCTGATCGCACCGGCCATCTGCCTGATCCCATCTATCCCTCTGCCTCTGATCCCAACATCCCTCTGCCTGATCACAACATCCCTCTGCCTCTGATCCCAGCATCCCTCTGCCTCTGATCCCAACATCCCTCTGCCTCCAATCCCACCATCCCTCTGCCTCCGATCCCACCATCTGTCTACTTCCGATCCCACCATCTGTCTGCCTCTGATCCCACCATCCCTCTGCCTGATCCCATCTATCCCTCTGCCTCTGATCCCACCATCCATCTGCCTGATCCCATCTATCCCTCTGTCTCTGATCCCCCTATCCATCTGCCTGATCCCCTCTATCCCTCTGCCTCTGATCTCACCATTCATCTGTCTGATCCCCTCTATACCTCTGCCTCTGATCCCACCATCCATCTGCCTGATCCTCTCTATCCCTCTGCCTCCGATCCCACCATCCATCTGCCTGATCCCATCTATCCCTCTGCCTGATTCCAACATCCCTCTGCCTCTGATTCCAACATCCCTCTGCCTCTGAATCCAACATCCCTCTGCCTCTGAATCCAACATCCCTCTGCCTCTGATCCCAACATCTCTCTGCCTCCAATCTCATCATCCATCTGCCTCTGATCCCACTACCCCTCTGCCTGATCCCCTCTATCCGTCTGCCTCTGATCCCACCATCCCTCTGCCTCTGATTCCACCATCCCTCTGCCTCCAATCCCACCATCCCTCTGCCTCCAATCCCACCATCTGTCTACCTCCGATCCCACCATCTGTCTGTCTCCGTTCCCACCTTCCCTCTGCCTCCGATCCCACCTTCCCTCTGCCTCCGATCCCACCATCCGTCTGCCTGATCCATCTGCCTCTTATCACACCACCCCTCGGCCTCTGATACCACCATCCATCTGCCTGATCCCCTCTATCCCTCTGCCTCTGATCCCACCATCCATCTGCCTGATCCCATCTATCCCTCTTCCTCTGATCCCCCCATCCATCTGCCTGATCCCATCTATCCCTCTGCCTCTGATCCCACCATCCATCTGCCTGATCCCATCTATCCTTCTGCTTCTGATCCCACCATCCGTCTGCCTGATCCCCTCTATCTCTCTGCCTCTGATCCCACCATCTATCTGCCTGATCCCCTCTATCCCTCTGCCTCTGATCCCACCATCTGTCTGCCTGAACCCCTCTATCCCTCTTCTTCTGATCCCACCGGCCATCTGCCTGATCCCATCTATCCTTTTGCCTGATCCCAACATCCCTCTGCCTGATCCCAACATCCCTCTGCCTCTGATCCCAGCATCCCTCTGCTTCTGATCCCAACATCCCTCTGCCTCTGATCCCAACATCCCTCTGCCTCCGATCCCACCATCCCTCTTCCTCTGATCCCATCCCTCTGCCTCTGATCCCACCATTCATCTGCCTCCGATCCCACCATCCGTCTGCCTGATCCATCTGCCTTCGACCCCACCACCCCTCTGCCTCTGATACCACCATCCATCTGCCTGATCCCCTCTATCCCTCTGCCTCTGATCCCACTATCCATCTGCCTGATCCCATCTATCCCTCTGCCTCTGATCCCACCATCCATCTGCTTGATCCCCTCTATCCCTCTGCCTTTGATCCCACCATCCATCTGCCTGATCCCCTCTATCTCTCTGCCTCTGATCCCACCATCCATCTGCCTGATCCCCTCTATCTCTCTGCCTCTGATCCCACCATCCGTCTGCCTGATCCCCTCTATCCCTCTGCCTGATTCCCTCTGCCTCTGATCCCAACATCCCTCTGCCTCTGATCCCAACATCCCTCTGCCTCTGATCCCACCATCCCTCTGATCCCACCATCCCTCTGATCCCTCTGCCTCTGATCCCAACATCCCTCTTCCTCTGATCCCAACATCCCTCTTCCTCTGATCCCAACATCCCTCTGCCTCTGATCCCAACATCCCTCTGCCTCTGCCTCTGATCCCAACATCTGCCACTGGAGAAAAATTTAGTTTTTCTGACTGCTTGAATTTTCAGATAAAAAGTTGTTAACCATGCACTGTAATTGTGATGCATTGTGATGCATCGCGGAATTAAATCAAATCAAATTGTGGACAGGATAATCGTAATCAAATCGAATCATGAGACCAGTGAATATGCGCACCCCTACTGCAATTGTACACAACTGATCAGCAGGTCTCAGACCTACTGACAAAATTGCACTGTGTCCAACCACAGCATGGGTCAGCAGGGGACACCCCAACCAAGAAGCAACCTGCTAAAGTTTATTTGCGTTGCCAAGCCTGCAGCTGCCCCTTGCTTACTTTGCATCTACTGTGACCGAACAGCAAATGGTTAATGACTTGACCTCCGGAAGGTTTTACCCCTTCATGATCAGGGCATTTTTGCTACAACACTGTGCTACTTTAACTGGCAATTGCTCTGTGCAACACTGCACGCAAATGAAATGTATATTTTTTCAGACAAATAGAGCTTTTTTTGTTGTTGGTATTTGATCAACGCTTGGCTTTTTATTTGAATAACATATATGAAAAAGGCAAAAAAAGAAAAAATAATATTATCTTTTTTCTGTTATAAACCATATCCAATAAAAATAAGAAAATCTAATATCTTCATAAATTTAGGTCAAAATATATTCTGCTAATTGTCTTGCTACATGACCTGGTAAAAAAAATCCCAATAAGTGTATATTATTTGGTTTGTGTAAAAGTTATGGCGTCCACAAGCTATGGCATATATACTGGAATTTATCTGACACTTACATAAATAGTGACACTGGTACCAATAACACTGGCTGGAAAGGGGTTAACATCAAGGGGCAATCAAGATGTTAACTGTGTGCCTAACAAGTGTAATGTGTGTAATATGTGCTGCTTTTACTAAGAGATCATTTTTTTTCTCTTTTTCTCTCTGCTTTGCTGGGAAAATAAATGGCCAAATCGCTGCTCTGTGTATCATTGGCTGATTGTAAATCATTGCCTGACACCTGCTGACAAAATCGCTGGCAACATTTATTTATGTTGCTGAGCTTGCAGCTGTCGCATGGTCACATTAAATCTACTTGTGACTATACGAGTGGTTACATTTATCTTGAAGATAATTGGTAATTGAAAGTCAAAACATGAATTTCTCAGATTGGGACTTTAAACCGGGCCACAAACAGGTGGATGGTAAAATATTCAAAATTTATTACACATTGATAATATATAGCAACATGAACATGTGGATATATACGCAAAAAATACAAATATCGGGAGCAGAAATGGAATCCAGCTGCAAGGAAAAAGCTCAGAGCTTTGGCAGACAGAAAGTCCAATGCTTTTCGAAAAACAAAATGCAGATCTTCTTCAGGGACAGAGGGCTTGCCGGTTTCAGATCTGTAGCTTATATCTATGATAACAGAATATATAACATCAGGGGTATGCAGAGATACATAATGCATAAAAACATATACATTTTATATACATTCTAAATACATTTAAAAAAATTGAAACAGTAAAAGCACAGCTGAGCATACTGCCCCCAAAGACAAAGAACATAACTCAAAAACGAAAAGAAAGCTTTGTCCGTCAGAGCAGTGCACAAACAACAGAGAATGTGAATGACTTTGGCCAGGGGTCTGTGTATTGTGGGATGGTCTTATTATATAACTTAGTGGTATAACTCTAAGGAAAAAATGGAACAATCAATTAATTCTAATTAATACATTTTCCAAAATTAGATTTTCTTATAGAATGAATTCAAATTTGAATAGAAATTATTAGAATAGAATAGAAAATAATGGAATTAAAAAAAAAAATAGAATAAAATCGAATATATATTATATTTTATTCTATTCTGTTCTATTGTTTTTCTATTCTATTCTTTTCTATTATTTAGTTTCCATTGTTTGAATTATTTTCCAATCTATTCTCGAATTCAAATTTATACTATTCGAAATTTGAATTTTGAAAAATGGTCATATTCTATTTTATTTTATTACATTGTATTAAATTCTATTCTATTATTTATTTTTTTATTTTATTCTATTTTTTTAATTATTCTATATTCTATTGTATAGTATTCTTTTTTAGAAAATCGATTTTTATTTTTTCTAATTTGATTCAAATTTGTTTTCTAATTGTTTTCGAATTTGTTTCGAATTTGATTCGAATTTAATTTTGTCTACTTTTTTCGATTTGAAACGTTTTTTCGGATTCATTTAAATACCTTACTATTGTAATTCGGTAATTCAGATGCTTCCGAATTTCCAAATAGTGAAAAATTTGTCTGAATTTCGATTCAGAACAAAACGTATTGCTCATGTCTAGTTACAACAGCTTCTAAGGATCATGGGATCTGTAGTCCTTAAAATTGGATTGCTCAATAAAAGTCAATGAAGGCCATGGACTGCAGGAATGGAATACCCAGGATACACTGCCACAAGGAGGAGGAGAGCACACTACAGTTATTTTTGAAAGAACTTGCCCACCACCTACAGAAAGGTCCTAATGAAGGCCGGCCAATACTGACAGCTAGGCGCCAGATACTCTAGCCACAACTAAGGGTCCCTCTTTGCCAGTAATGTATACACCCACCCGTCATTGGTGATGTATGCACAGAGTGCACCCAGGGACAATTTTTGGGTAGCTGTTGCTAAGAGATGCTGTGAGGTTTCTTTAATGCCATTCATGCTTTCAGAGTTGAAGCTATTCTTAGGTCTCATGTACACTGCTGCTGGTAAACGGACGTTCAGAGGCAGTTAGCTGCTTTTTTCAGCTGCCCCTGAACTCATCCAATGTTATCTTATGTGTACATGTACATGTACATGTACATTTAATGTCGTATTTAGGCAATTTCGTTTATAGGCTTTTCTTTGAAGGCAAAAAAATGAGTTCAGACACAAAAGTAAAAAAAGTAAATGTGGAAAAATGTGGTAGCAGCATTTTTCCGCGATTTCGTTTATAAGCGTTTTTACAGATGCCCTATTTTTTAACATTACAAAACTTAAAAATGATAGCAAATGATAAAAAAAACACTAAAAAAAAATGTAAAAACTTGTAATTGCTTGCTATGTTCATATAGGGTTAGGGTTTCCCATTATGGTTAAGGGGTTATGGTTAGGGTTAGGGTTTTCCCTTTGAAGAACAAGTTTAGGGTTATGGTAAGTGTTATGGTTTCCCGTTAGGGTTACAGTTTCTGGTTAGGGTTAGGGTTTCCCATTAGGGTTAGGGGGTTATGGTTAGGGTTTTCCTCTTGAAGAACAAGTTTAGGGTTATGGTAAGTGTTATGGTTTTCAGTTAGGGTTAGGGTTTACCATTAGGGTTAGGGGGTTATGGTTAGGATTCTCCCCTTGAAGAACAAGTTAGGGTTATGGTTTCCCATTAGGGTTAGTGGGTTATGGTTAGGCTTGGGGTTTTCCCCTTGAAGAACAAGTTTAGGGTTATGGTAAGCATTATGGTTTCCCGTTAGGGTTAGGGTTTCTGGTTAGAGTTAGGGTTTCCCATTAGGGTTGGGGGTTATGGTTAGGGCTTTCCCCTTGAAGAACAAGTTTAGGGTTATGGTAAGTGTTATGGTTTCTGGTTAGGGTTTCCCATTAGGGTTGGGGGGTTATGGTTAGGGTTTTCCCCTTGAAGAACAAGTTAGGGTTAGGGCAGTGATAGCAAAGCTATTGCACGCGTGCCACAGCTGGCACATCAAGTCCTCTCTGTCGGCACGGCAGGGGAATCCCCCATCCAGGCAGTCACTTGCACTGACGGTGCAGGCAGGGAGGAGCCGGCTCCCTTCCTCGCATCAGTGCCAGTGACATCGGGAGGGGGGTGGGCAGCCAGTCATCTTGTTCCATGTGTGCCATTTTGGAGGGGTATAAAATTCTTCTTCTTCCACCGTCCTGGAGGCAATGAACTGTTCGGCAGCTTATTGCCTCCCCCGGACCCCTACACTTCTGGTAAGGCATTCGGGATTCCTTTCTGCAGGTACCTTATTCCAGCTCCCCCTGCTCCAGGACAACTTTGGTTCAATCTGTCCTAGTGTAGCCTGTGAAAAAGCGGAGGGGGAGGGGCGGTGCTCGGAGCTGATCTTCCATGGAGAGAGGTGCAATTGCTGCTAGCTGACATTTAGGCGGCGAGGATATCGAGGAGTGGCTGGATTGTGGGGATTCCTTCAATACTGCCCGGGGAGAGCTGGACGATGAGGCCATGGAAAGGTAAGGAGGAGGATGGATCCTCCGATCTACATTGTACTGTGTGGGGGATGTTAGTAGTGCAGGAAGCATGTGCCAGGTAGGTGAGTGCATGTGTCATGTAGGTGAGTGTAATGGTCATGTAGGTGAGTGCATGTGTCATGTAGGTGAGTGTAATGGTCAGGTAGGTGAGTGCATGTGTCAGGTAGGTGAGTGTAATGGTCAGATAGATAAGTGCATGTGTCATGTAGGTGAGTGTAATGGTCAGGTAGGTGAGTGTAATGGTCAGGTAGGTAAGTGCATGTGTCAGGTAGGTGAGTGTAATGGTCATGTAGGTGAGTACATGTGTCAGGTAAGTGAGTGCAATGGTCAGGTAGGTCAGTGCATGTGTCAGGTAGGTCAGTGCATGGGTCAGGTAGGTGAGTGTAATGGTCAGGTAGGTGAGTGCATGTATCAGGTAGGTCAGTGTATGTGTCAGGTAGGTCAGTGTATGTTGCACAGTGCATTCTGCATTCTTTTTGGTCCCTTAGGGCTCATTCAGAGGGATGATCAGTCCCGTCCTTTGTACAGAGACGCTGGCAGGTTTAATTCTGTGTTGGCACTTTGAAAGAAATAAGTTGGTTTTGCGTCGCGGTTTGGGCACTCGGGCTCAAAAGGGTTTGCCATCACTGGTTTAGGGTTTCTGATTAGGGTTAAGGTTAGGGTTAATTAAAAATATTTTAAAAATTGCAATTAAAATTTGCATAAAATAGACAAAATAAATTAATAAAAAAATGAAATTACACATACAGCTTTTAAAAAAATAAACAAAAAATTCTAATAATCAATTGCAATTTAAAAATTAAATATGTTAACCAGTTGCGGACCGCCGCACGACGATGTACGTCGGCAGAATGGCACGGGCAGGCAAAAGGACTTACAGGTACGTCCTTGCCTGCCCGCGGGTGGGGGGTCCGATCGGACCCCCCCGGTGCCTGCGGCAGTCGGCAAATCTTCCCCGGCGATCGGAGGTGAGGGGGAGGCCATCTATTCCTGGCCCCCCCCTCGCGATCGCTCCCAGCCAATGGGATCATTTCCCTGTCTCTGTATTGTACACAGAGGCAGAGGAAATGATGTAATCTCTCCTCGGCTCGGCATTTTCCGTTCCGGCGCCGAGGAGAGAAGACTGTAATGTGAGTGCACAACACACACACATACAGTAGAACATGCCAGGCATACATTACACCCCCAGTCCCCCCCGATCACCCCTCCCCCCCTGTCACACTGACACCAAGCAGTTTTTTTTTTTTCCGATTACTGCATTGGTGTCAGTTTGTGACAGTTAGTGTGGTAGGGCAGTTAGTGTTAGCCCCCTTTAGGTCTAGGATACCCCCCTAACCCCTCCGATAAAGTTTTAACCCCTTGATCACCCCCCGTCGCCAGTGTCGCTAAGCGATCATTTTTCTGATCGCTGTATTAGTGTGACTGGTGACGCTAGTTAGGGAGGTAAATATTTAGGTTCGCAATCAGCATTTTATAGCGACAGGGACCCCCATATACCATCTAATAAATATTTTAACCCCTTGATTGCCCCCTAGTTAACCCTTTCACCACTGATCACCGTATAACTGTTACGGGTGACGCTGGTTAGTTCGTTTATTTTTTATAGTGTCAGGGAACCCGCCGTTTATTACCGAAAAAAAGGTTTAGCCCCCTGATCGCCCAGTGGTGATATGCGTCGCCCCAGGCAGCGTCAGATTAGTGCCAGTACTGCTAACACCCACACACGCAGCATACGCCTCCCTTAGTGGTATAGTATCTAAACAGATCAATATCTGATCCGATCAGATCTATACTAGCGTCCCCAGCAGTTTAGGGTTCCCAAAAACGCAGTGTTAGCGGGATCAGCCCAGATACCTGCTAGCACCTGCGTTTTGCCCCTCCGCCCAGCCCAGCCCAGCCCACCCAAGTGCAGTATCAATCGATCACTGTCACTTACAAAACACTAAACGCATAACTGCAGCGTTCGCAGAGTCAGGCCTGATCCCTGCGATCCCTAACAGTTTTTTTGGTAGCATTTTGGTGAACTGGCAAGCACCAGCCCCAGGCAGCGTCAGGTTAGTGCCAGTACCGCTAACACCCACGCATGCACCGTACACCTCCCTTAGTGGTATAGTATCTGATCGGATCAATATCTGATCCGATCAGATCTATACTAGCATCCCCAGCAGTTTAGGGTTCCCAAAAATGCAGTGTTAGGGGGATCAGCCCAGATACCTGCTAGCACCTGCGTTTTGCCCCTCCGCCTGGCCCAGCCCAGCCCACCCAAGTGCAGTATTGATCGATCACTGTCACTTACAAAACACTAAACACATAACTGCAGCGTTCGCAGAGTCAGGCCTGATCCCTGCGATCGCTAACAGTTTTTTTGGTAGTGTTTTGGTGAACTGGCAAGCACCAGCGGCCTAGTACACCCCGGTCATAGTCAAACCAGCACTGCAGTAACACTTGGTGATGTGGCAAGTCCCATAAGTGCAGTTCAAGCTGGTGAAGTGACAAGCACAAGTAGTGTCCCGCTGCCACCAAGAAGACAAACACAGGCCCGTCATGCCCATAATGCCCTTCCTGCTGAATTAGCCAATCCTAATTGGGAACCCACCACTTCTGCAGCACCCGTACTTCCCCCATTTACATCCCCAACCAAATGCAGTCAGCTGCATGAGAGGCATTTTCTTTATATCCTCCCGAGTACCCCTACCCAACAAACCCCACCCAAAAAAGATGTCATGTCTGCAGCAAGCGCGGATATAGGCGTGACACCCGCTATTATTGTCCCTCCTGTCCTGACAATCCTTGACTTTGCATTGGTGAATGTTTTGAACGCTACCATACACTAGTTGAGTATTAGCGTAGGGTACAGCATTGCACAAACTAGGCACACTTTCACAGGGTCTCCCAAGATGCCATCGCATTTTGAGAGACCCGAACCTGGAACTGGTTACAGTTATAAAAGTTAGTTACAAAAAAAAGTGTAAAAAAAAAAAATATATATATATATAAAATAAAATAAAAAATAGTTGTCGTTTTATTGTTCTCTCTCTCTTTATTCTCTCTCTATTGTTCTGCTCTTTTTTACTGTATTCTATTCTGCAATGTTTTATTGTAATTATGTTTCATCATGTTTGCTTTTCAGGTATGCAATTTTTTATACTTTACCGTTTACTGTGTTTTATTGTTAACCATTTTTTTGTCTTCTGGTACGCCATTCACGACTTTGAGTGGTTATACCAGAATGATGCCTGCAGGTTTAGGTATCATCTTGGTATCATTCTTTTCAGCCAGCAGTCGGCTTTTATGTAAAAGTAATCCTAGTGGCTAATTAGCCTCTAGACTGCTTTTACAACCAGTGGGAGGGAATGCCCCCCCCACCGTCTTCCGTGTTTTTCTCTGGCTCTCCTGTCTTAACAGGGAACCTGAGAATGCAGCCGGTGATTCAGCCAGCTGACCATAGAGCTGATCAGAGACCAGAGTGGCTCCAAACATCTCTATGGCCTAAGAAACCGGAAGCTACGAGCATTTCATGACTTAGATTTCGCCGGATGTAAACAGTGCCATTGGGAAATTGGGAAAGCATTTTATCACACCGATCTTGGTGTGGTCAGATGCTTTGAGGCAAAGGAGAGATCTAAGGTCTAATAGACCCCAATTTTTTCAAAAAAGAGTACCTGTCACTACCTATTGCTATCATAGGGGATATTTACATTCCCTGAGATATCAATAAAAAAAAAAAAAATGAAAGGAACAGTTTAAAAATAAAATAAAAAAGCAAAAAAATAAAAAAAAGCACCCCTGTCCCCCCTGCTCTCGCGCTAAGGCGAACTCAAGCATTGGTTTGGCTTCAAATGTAAACAGCAATTGCACCATGCATGTGAGGTATCACCGCGCAGGTCAGATCGAGGACAGTAATTTTAGCAGTAGAGGCTTTTAAAGGCTTTTAAAAATGTATTTATTTTGTTGCCACTGCACGTTTGTGCGCAATTTTAAAGCATGTCATGTTTGGTATCCATGTACTCGGCCTAAGATCACCTTTTTTATTTCATCAAACATTTGGGCAATATAGTGTGTTTTAGTGCATTAAAATTAAAAAAGTGTGTTTTTTTCCCCAAAAAATGCGTTTGAAAAATTGCTGCGCAAATATTGTGTGAAAAAAAAATGAAACACCCACCATTTTAATCTGTAGGGCATTTGCTTTAAAAATATATATAATGTTTGGGGGTTCAAAGTAATTTTCTTGCAAAAAAAAATAATTTTTTCATGTAAACAAAAAGTGTCAGAAAGGGCTTGGTCTTCAAGTGGTTAGAAGAGTGGGTGATGTGTGACATAAGCTTCTAAATGCTGTGCATAAAATGCCAGGACAGTTCAAACCCCCCCCCCCAAATGACCCTTATTTTGGAAAGTAGACACCCCAAGCTATTTGCTGAGAGGCATGTCGAGTCCATGGAATATTTTATATTGTGAGAGGTATAGTGAATATTTTGCAAACCTCACTTTTTGTCACAAAGTTTTGAAAATTGAAAAAAGAAAAAAAAAAGTTTTTTCTTGTCTCTTCATTTTCAAAAACAAATGAGAGCTGCAAAATACTCACCATGCCTCTCAGCAAATAGCTTGGGGTGTCTACTTTCCAAAATGGGGTAATTTGGGGTGTTTGTGCCACCTGGGCATTCCATGGCCTCCGAAACTGTGATAGGCAGTGAGCAGTGAAATCAAAAATTTACACCCTTAGAAATCCTGAAGGCAGAGATTGGTTTTCAGGGCCCCGTACGCGGCTAGGCTCCCAAAAAGTCCCACACATGTGGTATCCCCATACTCAGGAGAAGCAGCTAAATGTATTTTGGGGTGCAATTCCACATATGCCCATGGCCTGTGTGAGCAATATATCATTTAGTGACAACTTTTTGTAATTTTTTTTTTTTTGTCATTATTCAATCACTTGGGACAAAAAAAATAATATTCAATGGGCTCAATCACTTGGGACAAAAAAATAATATTCAATGGGCTCAACATGCCTCTCAGCAATTTCCTTGGGGTGTCTACTTTCCAAAATGGGGTCATTTCGGGGGGGGTTGTACTGCCCTGCCATTTTAGCACCTCAAGAGATGACATAGGCAGTCATAAACTAAAAGCTGTGTAAATTCCAGAAAATGTACCCTAGCTTGTAAAACTTTTACGAAAACCAATAAATATACACTTATTGACATTTTTTTTACCAAAGACATGTGGCCAAATACATTTTGGCCTAAATGTATGACTAAAATTGAGTTTATTGGAATTTTTTTATAACAAAAAGTAGAAAATATCATTTTTTTTCAAAATTTTCGGTCTTTTTCCGTTCATATCGCAAAAAATAAAAACGGCACAGGTGATCAAATACCATCAAAAGAAAGCTCTATTTGTGGGAAGAAAAGGACACAAATTTCGTTTGGGTACAGCATTGCATGACTGCGCAATTAGCAGTTAAAGCGACGCAGTGCCAAATTGTAAAAAGTGCTCTGGTCAGGAAGGGGGTAAATCCTTCCGGGGCTGAAGTGGTTAAACAAATTTCAATTAAATTTTGCATATAAAAGACAAAATAAATAAATTTAAAAAATGAAATAACATATACAGCTTATATATTTTTTTTTTTAAATATGCTAATCAATTGAGGAAAAAGGTAGGAGAATTGACTGATGTGAAGTTACTGCCAACATCCTAATAGACACTGTGAAGAGAACATGCACCAAATGCATTGGAAGATGCCCCCTTGGACTTTGATGGCAGAAGTAAAGTATAGGAAATCAAGATAAGTAAAAAAAAAGGCACGGAAGTGCCAACTTTATTGAATACAAAAAATGGTAAAAAATATATAAATATTATATCACATATATACACAGTGATTTAAAATGTATTGCAATAACGCATCAATGAGTAAACATGAACAAGAAATAATTTGTGCATATTGACCCAAACTGATAGTCAAGAAGATCACTGGCCAGACTGGATGGAGGTTAGCCAGCTGAATTCTCTAGACACATAAACCCGACATGTTTCAGAAATTATTGTGCAATGGTATGCATATTCCTTCTTCAGGGGTAGTTATAGAATGGGTAATTATATTCTAGTATATCACAGGTTCACTGCAAGAAGAGAAAAATGCTGGATAATACAAAAGATTATACATGCTGCCTGTACAAATCCATACACTGGCTCGATTAGGTTGATGGAGGCATGCATCTACAGCCCATTAGTCAACACGTGTTCACAAAAGATGCCTGACAATCACCATGGCAACTGAATGTGCACTTAAGGGAGTAAAAGCATAGGAGATGTGGACACCAAGTCAGCAGCCGGCATACTTATCTTGATTCCCTATACTTTTCTTCTGCCATCAAAGTCCAAGAGGGCATCTTCCAATGCATTTGGTGCATGTTCTCTTCACTATACTAATCAATTGCAATTTAAAAATTAAATATATTTAAAAAATTGCATTTTTTTCCTCACATATGCTCATTATGGGATCCATAGTAAAAGCACCAAAATTGAGGTAGATACAAGTACACTGCTGCTCTCTCAGCTGCTGCTACTCACTCTGGTCTCACAGAATGGCTGCAATAGTTAAATAATATTGTTTAGGGGCGGGTCCTATGATGTTATCTTAAATAAACGCTCCTAGACTCAAACGCGGCAAAACACGGCAAAACACGGCTTGCAAACGCCGTCAAAACTGGCGTTTTTAAGCGCCGGTTGGAAGCTGTCAAAAAATTTGTTCAGAGGAGGTTGCCTCAGTGTCCCGTACACATTAAGCCTTACTGTGTGGTCTAAGGTAATGGGCTTAGCGTTATTGTGGTGCAAGTTAAGGTCCATAGGCGAGGCTAACCTGCCCATCAGTTAATCTAACATATTCTATTGTCCTGTTTATGTGCTACATGCATTGCATTTGCTTAACCACTTTCCACCCGCGCGATAGATGAATGACGGCTACAGCGCAGGCTTCCAGTGCCTGGAGGGCGTCAATAGACATCCTCCTGTGATCACCCGGCATTCACTGTGATCACCGAATCCTTCAAATCACAGAACAGGGTAAAGGGCCAATCACAGAGGGCCCTTTACCATGTGATCAGCTGTCAGCCAATGACAATTGATCAGGAAGTAAACAGTTACCGGCTTATTTTCTCCTCACGATCAGTGTGAGGAGAAACTAATAAAGCCATTAACTGGCTTCTGTTACAGGGACATCGGGTCCGGATCTGTGCTACCCATCAGTGCCCACAAGTGCTGCTAATCAGTGCCCACGAGTGCCATCTATCAGTGCCCACCAGTGCCACCTTTCATTGGCAATCAATGCCCATGAGTTCCACCATTCAGTGCCAATCTGTGCCCATCATTGCCACCTTTCATTGTCATTAGTAGTGCCCATAAGTGCCACCTATCAGTACTGCCAATTAGTGCCTATCAGTGCCTCATCATCAGTATCACCTATCAGTGCCTATCAGTGCCCATCAGTGCCAATCAGTGCCACCTATCAGTGCCCATCAGTGCCAACTATCAGTGATCATCAGTGCCACCTATCAGTGCCACCTCTCAGCGCCTTTCAGTGCCGCCTATCAGTGCCCATCAATGCCCCCTTTAAGTGCCCATCAGTGCCCATCAGTGCAGCCTCATTTTTTTCAATGTTTAGTCTTTCATTGTTTCTTTAGCAAAAAATAAAAAACCCAGTGGTGATTAAATGCTAGGGTTGCACCAATACTAATACTGGTATTGGTATCGGTGCCAATACTAAGCATTTGTATGAGTATCTGTACTCGTGCAAATGTGCTGTTACCTGAAACTGATACCTTCAGGTTCGGGGTTATTGTTTAGGGTGGAGAAGTGGGGAGGGGGTTATTGTTTAGGGTGGAAAGGTGGTTATTTTTAAGGTTGGAGAGGTGAGGAGGGGGTTATTGTTTAGTAAGGAGAGGTGGGGAGGTGGTTATTGTTTAAGGTGGAGAGGTGAAGAGGGGTGTTATTGTTTAGGATGGAGAGGTGGAGAGGGGGGTTATTGTTTAGGGAGGAGTGGTGGGGAGAGGGGTTATTGTTTAGGGTGGAGAGGTGGGGAGGGGGTTATTATTTAGGGTGAAGAGGTGAAGAGAGGTGTTATTGTTTAGGGTGGAGAGGTGGTTATTGTTAAGGTTGGAGAGGTGAGGAGGGGGGTTATTGTTTAGGGAGAAGAGGCGGGGAGGGGGTTATTGTTTAGGGTGGAGAGGTGGGGAGGGGGTTATTGTTTAGGGTGGAGAGGTGGGAGGGGGTTATTGTTTACGGTGGAGAGGTGGGGAGGGGGTTATTGTTTAGGGTGGAGAGGTGAGGGGGTTATTGTTTAGGGTGGAGAGGTGGGGAGGGGGTTATTGTTTAGGGTGGAGAGGTGGGGAGGGGGTTATTGTTTAGGGTGGAGAGGTGGGGAGGGGGGTTATTGTTTAGGGTGGAGAGGTGAGGAGGGGGTTATTGTTTAGGGAGGAGAGGTGGGGAGGGGGTTATTGTTTAGGGTGTAGAAGTGGAGAGGGAGTTATTGTTTAGGGAGGAGAGGTGGGGAGAGAGGTTATTGTTTAGGGTGAAGAGGGGAGGAGGGGTGTTATTGTTTACGGTGAAGAGGTGAGGAGGGGGGTTATTGTTTAGGGAGGAGAGGTGGGGAGGGGGTTATTGCTTAGGGAGGAGAGGTGGGGAGAGGGGTTATTGTTTAGGGTGAAGAGGTGAGGAGGGGTGTTATTGTTTAGGGTGGAGAGGTGAGGAGGGGTGTTATTGTTTAGGGTGGAGAGGTGGTTATTGTTTAGGGTGGAAAGGTGAGGAGGGGGATTATTGTTTAGGGAGGAGAGGTGGGGAGGGGGTTATTGCTTAGGGTGGAGAAGTGGAGAGGGGGTTATTGTTTAGGGAGGAGAGGTGGGGAGAGGGGTTATTGTTTAGGGTGAAGAGGTGAGGAGGGGTGTTATTGTTTAGGATGGAAAGGTGAGGAGGGGTGTTATTGTTTAGGGTGGAGAGGTGGTTATTGTTTAGGGTGGAGAGGTGAGGAGGGGGGTTATTGTTTAGGGAGGAGAGGTGGGGAGGGGGTTATTACTTAGGGTGGAGAGGTGGGGAGGGGGTTATTGCTTAGGGTGGAGAGGTGGGGAGGGGGGTTATTGTTTAGGGTGGAGAGGTGGGGAGGGGGTTATTATTTAGGGTGGAGAGGTGGGGAGGGGATTATTGTTTAGGGTGGAGAGGTGAGCAGGGGTGTTATTGTTTAGGGCAGAGGGGGGAGGGGGTTATTGTTCAGGGTGGAGAGGTTGTTTGTATTATGCAGGAAGGGAGGGGCGAGGAGAGGAAGGGGGGTATTTGGAAACCCACACACTGCCAATCACTGCACTACAACACCCAGCAGACCTGCCCCCCCTCCAAGAAGGAGATTGTTTTTAAACCACATTGCACTGCACTGCCATTGAACTATGGTCAGAAGGCTAAGAAGGGCCATTAGGGGGCTTTTGGTTAAGCCAGCCCCCTCACTATAAAAAGGGGGCAAGAGCAGCCATAGTCTCAGTGAAATATAAGCTGTTATAGGAAAAGCTGACAAACTTTATAAAGAAATATTAGGATCAATTAGAAAACTGTACACTGGTTCCAATTACTAACCCTCTTGGCATTCAACCCCTTTGTCACCTTGCTCCTATTAATGCCAGTTTTTTCTATTTTATGTTGTGGTTGCTTTTAGATTACCAGTTACTTTTATCTGCTGTCCATTCCATAATAAACTGTTTTTTTTTGCTACACGGCTTCCCTTAAAAAAAAAATAACTTTTATTTGAGGGGTTGGCATTAGAGATATTTATTCATTTTGAGAATATATTGTTTTTTATTTTAGGCTTATAGGACATTAGGGATTTTTTAAGCTATATATATTTTTTGTTTGCTGAAAAAATTCTCTTGGGCTTTGTTTCAGAGTTGCTTCTTGGGGGGGGTTCATTTCTTTTTTAATTCTTTTTAAATGTTAGTTTATGTTGATAGGGGCTTTTTTTTAAGTTTTGGGTGCACAGAGCACAGCACTTACTTGTTGCTGACCTTTAGAAATGAGCAAATCGGACTGCTTTTGGTACACAGGTTGTACATCTAACCCATTGTAAAGTCCAAAAATTGTGAATGTTAAACTGAATCCCACTGAAAGATGGGGATAAATATTGAAAATGCCTTTTCTATTAGCAGTTTACAAGGCATGGGGGACATTTACCAATGCAAAAAAAAAAAATGTGAGAAATACCGTACAGTGGGGGTAGGATCCAATCTGACCTTGAGAGCGAAAACAACAATCTGTTCTGTAACATGCTTGGAAGATGCCCTTAAGCTACATGTGGGTTTTTGGAATCGTACTAAGCTCACAGACAGCATGTACTGTATGTATTTTTACATCACATATTTTCCTTGTCAAAAAGGTTTTTATTACTTGAGCATAAAAGTTTAATACAATTAGGTACAATAAGTACTAATAATATAATATAACAGAAATGATAAATGGTACAACTCATTGGCTTATTAATTCATTACAACCAGGTAATCAGTGCAATATCTTCCATTTAACATTTGGTTACTGTCTGAACAAGGGAATGAAGGAGATATTATGTTAAAATAAATTGTTTTATTTGTTGGACCAGAGCTTTGGAGATATTGTTTTATTAAATCATTACATAGGTAAAATATAGTAAAAATGAGTTTAAGATGTAAGAAAGAGGAAAGGAAAGAATAGTAGGAAAGATAGAAATAGAAGAGAAAGAATCCACAGGATTGATCCAGGTAACATGGCGTGATTTTGTTGATATTAAGAATGCTATATTATCATAATAATGGGGTGAAGAGTTTCCTTAGCTACCACGGTTTAAGAATTTAATTATCAAATATTGGCGATAAATGATACTTAATCCAAGGGTTCCAAGTTTTTTCAAATATAGGAATTTAGTCTCTTTCTATTGCCAGCATTTTGGCATGTGACATGAAAGTGTTTAGTCTGTGTTTGGTCTCGGGTATTTCTAAGTTGGCAGACCTCCATGCCTTTGCAATCATCTGTTTTGCAGCAGTGAGGAGTTGAATAAAGAGTTTAAATTGATTATGTGTGAGACAATCTGGTTTTAAGTTGAGTAAGGCTATGACAGGATCTGATTGCAATTTTAGTTCAAACATTCTGGAGGCAATTTCAAATATTTTTCCCCAAAACGTTTGTACCGTCGGACAGGACCACCATATATGCATATGAGTGCCTGGATCTGAACAGCCCCGAAAGTATTGAGCTGCTTGGGTTGGCGCAAATTTGGCCAACCTGGAGGGTACAAGGTACCAACGAGTTAGAACCTTATAGTTAGTTTCTACCGCCAGAATGTTTGGTGAAGAAGATTTAGTTGCAGTCCAGATTTTAGACCAATCAGCCATATCCAATGATTTTTCCAAGTCCTCCTCCCATTTCCGGGCATAAGGTGGTTTTTCGAGGCCAGAATTCATTGAAATTTGTGAATATATGGAAGAAACCTCTTGAGTGGGGGTCTTTTAGGCATACTGATTCAAAATGAGTGATTTGGGACATGGAGGTATTTGTGCTTACCAAAGGTGAATAGAAATTTTTAATTTGAAGGTATCTAAACAGTTCGGAGTGTGGTAGCTTATAGGTATCGCAGAGGGTAGGAAAGGTGAGGAAGGATGTGGAGGAAATCAGTTTATTTAGCCGAATAATGTCTAAAGAGGCTTTGAATGATTTAGGGGAGACCCATGCTGGATAAAAAGCAGGGTTTTTGAGGAAGGATAAAAGAGGGTTATGAGGAGATTGTAATTGGTGTTTAAATTTGAGCTTATCCCATAAGGATAGAAAGTATTTGGTGATAGGATTACGTAGATTCCTCCGATCTTTGGAGTGGAGCCATAATAGATTGGAAATAGAGAGTGGGTCGCATTCTGAAGCTTCTAATATTACCCATAAGGGTATTTCTTGTGTTGCATGGTATTTAGAGAGGCTGGCAATGTGTGCTGCTCTGTAATAGTTTGCAAAGTTCGGAAAGCCAAGGCATCACTTGAGTTTTGGCAGGTGTAATGTGTGTAAAGATATGCAGGGTTTGATGGAACCCCAGATAAAAGTTGTTGATCTTTTTTGTATTATTCTTAAATAGTTAGGAGGGATTGAGATTGGCAAAACTCTAAATAAGTAAAGCAGTTTTGGCAGAATTGTCATTCTTACTGCGTTAATTTTGCCTATCCATGATAATGGAAGATGTGTCCATTGCTGTAGGAGTTTTGTAATCTGTTTCAGGATTGGGGGGTAGTTTGCTGAGAAGAGGTCATGGTGAGAGGCTGTTTTGTGAATTCCTAGATAGGGAATTGACCTTTCAGCCCAAATAAATGGAAGTGCATGTTTTACTGAGTCCAATTCCACTTTGGAGAGAGATATATCCAGGGCTATGGATTTTTTAGGATTTATTGAGAGACCTGAAATCATCGCAAACTTATTGAGAATAGGCAGGAGATTGGGTCCAGAAATTTGTGGAGATGACAGAAATAGTGAAATGTCATCTGCAAATAGACATAATTTGTGATGGTATCCAGCGGTTTCTATACCAGTGATAGTCGGGTCTGATCGAATTTGTTGGGCTAAAGGTTCTATTAGGAGGGCAAATAACAGAGGGGAAAGTGGACATCCTTGGTGTGTTCCCCTCTCTATATTAAAAGAATTTGATTTGTATCCCGCATATTTGATATATGCTTTGGGTTTGTTGTAAAGTGCTTCAATCCATGTCAAAAATTGGGGTCCAAAACCCCATTTTGTAATGTGTAGCGTAGATAAGGCCATGATACAGAATCAAAGGCCTTGTTTATATCGAGTGAAATGAAACAAGAAGGAATATGGCGTGCTTTAGCTATTTGCGCTAATAAAACTGCTCGACGTACATTGTCGCCAGCTTGGCGTGTTGGCATGAAGCCTACTTGGTCCCTGTGGATTAGACTGCCTATGATCTTGTTTAGTCTTTTTGCTAAACTTTTTGCTAGAATTTTGATATCTAGATTCAAAAGGGATATTGGACGGTAATTTGTGCAAGAGGTGTCATCAGTGAGAGGTTTGGGGATCATGCAAACTATGGCAGTTAGTGATTCTTGTCTAAAAGATTTTCCCTCTAGTAACACATTAAAAGCATCAGCTAACATAGGTGATAGGGTATTTGTAAAAGTTCTATAATATAAGGCAGAGTAACCATCCGGGCCTGGTCTCTTATTTATCTTTAGTTCTTTAAAGGTATTAGAGACATCTTCTGGAGAGATGCTTTCTTCTAGTAGAGTCTTTTGATTTAGGGAAAGCTCTGGTAATTTTATGCTAGAAAAGAAAGCATCTGCTGAGTTTGAGTCAAAATTGTTAGAAGATTAATATAATGAGGTTAAGTGGGAGTGGAATTTCTGGACAATTTTGATAGGGTTACTTGTGTATATGTCTTTCGCTAATTTTAAGCGAATTGGTTTAAATGGTTTGTTTATTGAGTTAGGTGTACGTGCTAAGTAAGTACCCAGTTTATTGGATTATATAAAATAGTTGTATTTAGAGTGTTTAAAAGATTTTTCGACTGACTCAGTTAAAATAAAGTCAAATGCAGTACGGGTTTTATCTAATTGAGATTTTGTGATGGGCGATGGATTGTCTTGATGGTCTATAAAGGCATTATTAAACTTAGATTCTAATTTACGAGCAAGGGTTTTTTGTTCATTATTGAATAAAGTATATTGTTTCTGAATTATATTACATAACACAGGTTTATGTGCTTCCCAAAGTGTTAATGTAGTTATTTCTGGGCTGGTATTAAATGATATATATTCTTTTAGGGCTTGTTCGATGATTTGATGGTGGTTTGAGTGTTTGAGCATAATATCTGGGAGATACCATGTGGGGTCATGGCCTTTGGGTATAGTATAATTAATTGAAGTGAGTACTGCATTATGGTCAGACCATGGGATAGGAATTATTTTAATAATTTTTAATTATTTCTGGAATCATGTCAATTGTTAGTAATATATGATCAATCAGTGTTGAATGGGGATGAGAGTAATATGTGTATCTACGTTTTGTGGGATTAGAATCTCTCCATGTATCTACAAAGTTATATTTGGATAACAATTGGGAAAAAGACATTTTGTATGTTTTATTGGATGGAGTGTAAGGGGATTTATCCAGAAATGGAAGAAGGACCTGATTGGAGTCTCCACACAAAATAACTGTTCCAATTTTATGATCATTCACAACTTGTAGTAAGTGTGAGAAGAACGGGTTTGGTTTTTTGTTAGGCGCATAGTATGAGATGACAGTAATTGGTTTATCTATTATTTGTCCTGTAAGAATTATGTAGCGTCCTTCTGGGTCATTAATTTGAGATTGGAAGATAAATGGAGTAGAACGATGAAAGGCTATGAGGGTACCTCTTTGTTTAGAGGTAGCCGATTCTGTAAAAATTTGTGGATAAAAATGGGATATAAATTTAGGAGTAGAATTTTTTGTGAAGTGTGTTTCTTGTAAACAAACTATGTGAGCCTTCCAGGCCTGAAATGTACGAAAAGCCTTGGTTCATTTCTGGGGTATATTAATTCCCTGAACATTCAGGGATAGATAGTGGTGCCATGGTAACCGAATGGAGAAGTGAGATTTACCAAATAGCGTGTTGTTCCGGTTAGATGGGTCAATCCATGTGGACTTGAAGAGTGAGAAGAGGAGGAAAATATAAATAAATGCTGAGGTGAGAAAGAAAACAGAAATGGTTAAAGAATATCTTATATAAGATATCATAAAGAAATGTACAAAGACTTCCCCTGAGAAGGGATAAAGATCCCCCTCAGGGAAAAAAGTGCAACCGTCAGACTTCCACATATTATAAGTAGAAGAATGAGGGAGGCAGAATAGGGGACACGGATCTCCCCTACCTGGGAGAAGAGCCTTCCAATGAGAACATGACAAAGATGTTCCTAACAGTACACCACACAATCTAGGATAAATTTTGGAAATGGGATACAAAAAAATTAAGGAGGGGAAAACTGGGGAAGTGGGAAATTTGAGAATGTTACTAAGCATTTTCAAGATCCCATGGTAAAGTGTGTATCAGGCTGTAATAATGAAGAAGGAAACTGGAGGATGGAATAGGATTAATGGGTCCCTAAACTAGTAATAAGTGTAGAACAATAGGTCAACCTGAAGGGTTTGGAGTGAAAAACTCCTATGACATTAACAGCATATTAGAATTCCTAATATTAAACTAAAAGTCAACTAAAGATTTAGAACTATAATAAGTAAATCAATTAAATCTTGTGGTCAGACTAAATATTAGAAATACTTTTAGACCATCTGTAAGTATCTTTTGAGGAGGTTTAAAGTATTTTAAATTTTCTACACTATATGTGCAATGGTCTATATTCTAATTTTAGGATATTGACCGTAGTTTTAGAGAAAAAAAAAAGGGGGGTATAAAAAAAAAATGAAAAAATGTAAAAATATAAAAAAAATACATTTAAAGATAAGTATCTTCAGCTGTGACTAAAAAGATACATGAGAATTATAAATCATGCGGTAATTAAATAAAGGAAATGTAAAATAGAGTTTTTATATTAGTAGATTACTAGTTTCAAGGCAAGAGTGCACGGTGCATCTGTGATGAAAGCTTTTATCAGGATGAAGAATGAACAGTAAGCTCTGCTTAGATTACTTCCTTCAGTCCATAGAATCATCTCTTTCCTGAGGGGGAGATGCAAAGCGACCTCTCTTATGGGATGGATGGTTTTCATTTCTCAAGGTGGATTGAGAGGAGTTGCCTGCAGATGATAAGGATGGTGATCTTTTACGTATTGAAGTAATACGTGGTGAGGAATCCATTAGGTGCAAGTCTATGAGCATTTGTTGAAGTTCTTCATTGGATCTACAGATGTATTTCGTTCCATTGTAAGCAAAGCGTACAGAGAATGGGAAGTCCCATTGATAAATGATGCTCTGACATTGCAATTCCATGAGGAGGGGTTTCATTGCTTGCCTTTTTGATATAGTGACCTGGGATAAATCAGCGAATAGTTGGTAGTTGTTACCTTGAAAATTTAGGTCTTTTTTATCTCTGGCTGATGATAAGAGCTGTTCCTTTGTGCGATAATAGTGAAATTTCACTATTATATCACGTGGCAGACCGTCTAATTTTTTTGCTGTAAGGGCTCGGTGTATTCTGTCAAACTCCAATCTTTCAATTGGGATATCTGGTTGCAGTTCATGACATAGAGCCGTTATGGTGGATTGTAGGTCAATGATCAATTCCGGAATTCCTCTTATGCGTAGATTGGACCTTCTGGCTCTTTTCTCCTGGTCTTCCAATTTAGTTTAGCATTAGGTTTTTCCTTTCTGAGATTTTCCATAGCAGTGTTATGTTCTTGTGTGACATTTTCCAAATCATCCATTTTAAGTTCTAATGCAGCTGTGCGGTTGCCTAATTCTCTTATTTCTCTAGTAAGGTTGGTTGTAATTTGCTCAGAGGTTTGTTTTAGGGCTTTATGCAACATACGTTCAAATTGTTTAAGTATAGCTGGAGCTATTTGTAAATTCTGTGAAGTATCTTGTGAGGTGACAAGTTCACTTTCTGAATCAGCTGGGGAGTCAGGCTGTGTCATTTTGTGCCTGTCAGGCTGTGTCATTTTGTGCCTGTCAGGCTGTGTCATTTTGTGCCTGTGAGAGCGCACTGAGGCAGTGTATGAAGAGGGGGGCAGCGCCATTTTAACAGCTGCTTTCTCCTGTGAGGTGAGGGGATTCTTTAACTTAGAATGGCCGCCTCCCAGAACCATATTTTCCCACAAAAACGGACCCCCGAGTTCCTGGGTAGATACTGAAGCCCATGGATATTTCAAATACTTGCGGGTTTTAGTTTGACAGCGGCTCTTCTCCAGTATGGTACGGAGCTCTAACTGTGCATGTCCACACCACTAGACTCCACGCATGCGCCCGACATCACATATTTTCAATGTGCAATTGATTTGTTTACTCTTACATTTATCTTGGTTTCATACATAAGCAGCACCCCAACCTGATTCATTAAACATTTCCAGGTAGTTTGGCCACAATGCCTTATTTTTTTATCCAGCTATAATAGGCCTAAATAGAATGGTAAAAGAAGGGAAGCTCCAACAGATCTTATTACTACAGGAATGTTTACATTAAAAAAAAAGTTAAAGCCAATATGGCCATTGGAAAAACAGTTTAATAGTATAGTTTGTGATATTCTTTCTCTTTATGTGAGCAGTACCACACTGCATTGTTTTAAACATTTAATAAACTGTTAAATCAGAGTGCACAAAAACATTTTAAAACTGCAACCCCACATTCCACAAAACCCCCACCTGATTCGTGTATCCCAAATTAGTCCTCAGATATTCCAAATTTAAACTTGATCTACAGTATGTGTTTGGTATATTGGTCAGCATCAGGCAGGCACTTGAATACACAGAGAATAGACTTGAAGCACACTTTGTAAGCTGCTTTAGCAAGTTACAGTTTATAAGGAAGATACCAGGCAGGTTTATTCTGGAAATCAAACTTATACTGTATTATTTTACAGAAAAAAAAAATACAGACATATATTTGAGGCACACTAAGTAAGCAGGATTAAAAGGCCACCGTTTCAGAATAGGAGACTAGAGAGGGTTTCATCTACAAAAGATTAGTAGAGTGTATAATTTCACAAAAAAAACAAAAAACAGAAAACAAAAATATAGACTCTATCCACATTATGTAGCAGCTTTAGTTGGTCACACCTTCAGATGGAGACACCAGGTGGGTTTTATTATGAAAAAAAAAACTGCCCTTATGATAAGCAAAAACAAAAAATTGCAGCAACAATCAAGTGAGATATTATCAAAAAAATGAAATAGGTGAACGAATATGTTGCGCTTAAATGAAATAAACAGTAAATAAATAATGTAAGCAAGTGAGTCCAAGAGTCACAAACATGACACAATAATGAAAGTTTGAATGCTGTGTCTCCAACTTCCTTCACCTTGTGCGGCCACCACCAAAAAAAATAGGATGTGCCCTTACCAAAGAGTGTTGGCCATTTATTTCTGGGGGTCAACATAGGCTTGTATGTCTGGAAAAACTCCACGTCTGTAAGGAGGTCCACTCAACAGAAACTTCAAGCCACTGCCAAGGAAAACATCATGTTTCTTTTACTCCAACCGTGACATCAGGTTATATACCCCAAATGAGAGACAAACACCACAACAGTGTAAAACCTTTTTTACCAGAATTTAATATAGGTAATGCACTTACATGAAAAGACGATTAAAACAGTATGTACTGGACACAGTGGTTTCAGAGGTAGATTCTCCAAACGCAGTGACAGAAAATTATGCTATCGCTCGACCGATTTATTCACCAGACTTCTTCCAAAGCATGGTACAGATTACTGTATTTATTTATTTCTGAGATAAAAGCCAGAAATATTGTACAAACTTGCTTTAAAGTATGTAAGTAGTTTTACTAGGCCACAGTGTCAAAGGGAGACACCAGCCAGATTTATATATATAAACAATTATATATAAGCAATAAAAAGGAGTGTAACATTAATATACAGAAAAAAGCCAAAGATAGTGTATAGACTTAATGCAAGCATGTTTACTAGATTGCAATTTAAGAGGGAGAGACCAGGTTTAATAAAAAAAAAAAATTCTCTGGCTTTTTTAACAATATACACTTTGTAAAGGACTCTAGTAGTCCATGATGTAAGAGTGAGGGAGAGAGCAGGCAGTTTTAGTAAAAAATCAAAACTAGAAAGTAAGCTTTGCCATCCTCAGGTATCCACACCAGAGACTCTGGGGTATACTAAAAAAAGAGGAGAGAAATCATCATAGTCTTGAAGTATAGCAGAAAAGAATAGCTCAGAACAAATTTGAATCAAAGGCTATACTTCACTAAATAAAAAACTAAGGCACCATCCGGCTGTACCCCAGCAGCTAGTGAAATCCTGTAAAATCTAATAGCAAAGATCGTTAACCTTTAACACTAATGGCATATGACAAAAATGACATATAGCCTCCTCTGGATGCAGCTTAACATTAAGGACAGCAAATACTATGAGCAGATACCTTCCAACTCCCAAGTGCAGATAATCTGGTCATAAGTGAGCTCAGTGTTATGTAAGGGATACTGAGTGCAGGTATCCAGGAACTGCATGAGTGATCAGTTCATTGTAACTTTACTTAGGAAACTGAAATCAGACTGTGTATGATTAAAATAAGACTTATAATTTCATCCAATACATTGTAACCCCATGTTCCCGCAAAGTTTGGAATACAAGGTTTTTATACATTGAAGGCTGCTGGCTTGTCCTTGGTTTCATCCATTTTTTGTTCAGACATGCATTCATTGAAATGCCTCTCTGCGTTGTCTGCTAAGTTCCACCTTCCTTCCCAACATTTGTTCTATTATCACCAAGTAGTGACCTGTGACAAAACCTGCTACAATTTCAAAAAACATCCCTTCCAGACATCTGTAGTGGACCAAGCAATGCAGAGAGACTCTTATTCCACATTGGCTCTGTAATGACCACTCAACTTGGCACTTACAAAAGTCCACCCACATACCATTCTGAAAGCTTGGAACAGAGAATTCCTGAACCTTGTGCCACCGGATAAAATTATTGACAGCTATCACAAAATCTGCAAGACTATTACCAGTGAGGTCTGGAGGGAGACCCAATTCAAACTTATTCACAGGGCCTTTGTTCCTTTTCAGGTTGATAAAAGTAACTCATCCCTATCCATCTGGCCCTGGTGTAATTTACCTCAACTTACATAAGTGCATCATTTCTGGGGCTGCTGTAAGATCTTCAACTCCTGAGACGTGGTGGCTGCTCCATCCATCCAAGTTGTGAAAAGGGAGCTCAAATCTCTGATGAATCTTGAAAAACACAATACAAATTTCGGACCCACTAAATGCCTTTTCACTAGATGGCGGCCTTTTTGAAATTCATATGATTAAAACCTATCCAATAAAGGCTTCAAAAGTGTGGTGCAAATTGTTTTATGTTTTTACTTTCAATTTAACGCAAAAATCTTTTTCCATCTTTAGTCTCTGAAACAAGACACTATTTTTTGAATTTTACATGCAATGTGCTTTCCCTCTCACTCAGAAATTGTGACCTATCCAAGAAAGACTTCTAAGGTGTGCTGTGAATCTGTAAAATGTTTTACTTTTTAATTTTATACAAATAGGCACTATTTTTTTTTTCCAAATGCAGTACGTCTGCTCAATCCCTAAGAAATTGCGACCAGTCTAAAAAGGCTTAATAGCTGTGGTGATTAACTGTAATTTTTTAGACAGCTGCAGTCTATGAATCAAGAAAATATTTTTTAGATGCAATATGCCAGCTAAATTGCAGCCTGTCCATACACGTCTAAATTGAAATTGTGGCCTATCCAAGAAAGGCTTAAAAAGTGGGCTGTAAGTCTACATTTTTATCTTTTAAATGTGAAACAAATAGGCACAATTGTTTCTCCCCAAATGCAATATGTCTGCTCAATCCCTGATAAACTGCAATCTGTTCAAAAGGGTGAATATTTTATTGTGACAGCTGTAAAAAATTTCCTTACTCAGACTAAAAATCAAGACATTCATTTTAAATTTCGAGATGCAATATGCTTGCTTATTTGCTCAGAGTTTGCTGCCTGTTTATACCAGTCTAATATCTGTGGTGTAAAATGTTGGCATCATCAGTATCTTAATCAAGATTTTTTATTCCAGATGTAATACGGCCACTCAGTTGCTCTTTCGGTTCATCTTCAGTCTTCTAAAAAGTATATTATTTTGTTTTTTTCCACTTGCAATGTGCTTTCTCTATTTTTTGTACTCAAGACCTTGCTCTCTCTCTCTGAAATTACAGACTTGCTCTCTCTGAATTACAGACTATTCAAAAGGTTTTTAAAAATCTGTTGCAAAAACAGTATCTGCTATTTTTGTTTGACTCAAAAAAATACACTATTATTTGCTTAATTATGATGAAATCTGTGTGTTCTCTCTAACTGACAAAATTTCAAAACACTTTTAGATGGGCATCTTAGCAAACAAAATAGAGGGATATGGGAAATGGTAGAGACATAAATACATACACACACCCACACTGGTTGAACTGGGTGGATTGGTGTCTTTATTCAACCTTATTAACTATGTATGTAGCTATTTAAGAAAAAGGCAATTAAAGAGGGAGGGAAGGAAAAAAGGAAAAAAAAAAAATAAGAAAAAAGAGGGGCAAAAAGAAGAGAGAGAATTGAAAGAATGGAAAGGAGAGGTAAATAAAAATAAAACCACAAAAATATAGAACTGGAGACAGGGAGCTTTAAATGCAGCAGCCCCTATACAAGAAAATGACAGACTTTCTCAGCAAGTACAAAGCGGTAAATCTGCAAAAGAGAAGATTAAAGAAACAGCTGTTGCTAAACTTGAAAAACTTGCACTGATATCAAAAGATGATGAAAATAAAGTTCCTCAGCGTGATGTCAGTAAAGAGTCAGAAGAATCTTATATTGGAACAGAAACAACTACTTTACATAAATACACGGAAAAATCGATATGTGATGTGGAAGAAAGGGAGAATAGAGTGAGACATTACACTGATAAACAGTCAAATGGCCTGCAAGCATTAACAACATCACCAACACCATCAGAGCCCACATTATTAGATATGCTAAAAGCGGTACAACAATGTCAGAATTCTATATGTAATTTAACAGGGCAAGTGCAGGGCCTTAAAGAAGAATTTACTTTTCTTTGTCAGGAGGTACAGAAGATAAGGGAAAGAATGTCAGTTTTTGAAGATCATGTTAAAGAATTATAGGATACTTTGCAGCCACTGGGCAACGATATTAAAGAAGTAATGAAAAAATCAGATATTAATGCTCACAAGTTGGAAGATCTTGAAAATTGTCTTTGACGTGATAATATTAGATTGGTAGGTCTCTCAGAGCATTTTGAGAGAGCAGACCCTACAGAATTTGATGAAACATGGTTTTGGGGGGCGATAGGGAAAGAGCACATTGGGTACCCAGTAGACCTTTACCAGCAGGAAACCCCCCACTGCGATTTCTAATATGATTACTCAATCAATGAGATAGAGATTTTATTCTTAGAGGAGTCAGATTATTGAAGGAAGTTCTTTTTAATGGAACTAAAGTTATGTTTTTTCCAGACTTTTGTCCTGATGTACAAAACAGCGTGTTAAATATCAAGACGTAAAAAAAAAGACCGCAGGCCCTGCAATTATCATATTCAATGCTATACCTTGCTAGAATTAGGAGGCAAATGAAGTTGCATATTTTTTTGATCACCCACAGGCTGCCACTGAATGATTTGATAGGCTTTATAAATAAAATAGAATGAGAGGGAAAGGAGAGAGGGTTTTTTCCCTCCTCCCTTTCTCTCTTTTCACATATGAGAGGCAGTTAAGTCAAATTTTTTCTTTTTTTATATAGAGCCGGGGGAAAGAGTCCAGTAAAAAATTACTGAATGGACTCTCTATATTTTGTTTTGTCTGGATGTAAATGTTTGTTTTTGTAGGAATTGACATAGGCATATGTTAACTTTTTGGAGATTTATTTTAAATAATTTTCAAGATTTGTTTTCAACTAATGAAAAAACTTTATGTGTATATTGTGATGCATTTATATATAGGATCCCTCAGGAAATGGTCATTGAAATGGATGATATCTCTTTAGGGGTCTATATGAAACCTTTACAAGTTTTATTATTTTATTATTAATATTATTTTTATTTTCTTTCTTTTGGGGTACTTCTTTTTTTTGGTGTTGTTGTTAAAATAAATACAGAAACTTTCTCCTCACAAGGAAGGGATTTTTTTTCTTACTGCTAGAAAGGTTTATCATATCTAGAGATATGAACTTAAAGCTTGATATCAAAGTAATATGCTAACTCAAATGCAACTTCTAGTATCTTGGAATATTAGGGGGCTTAGCGACCCAGTAAGGAGAGACAAGCAATGTTCACTACATTGAAACAGTTTTCCCTGTCTATTATTTGCCTGTAGGAGACCCATTTAAATACACATAAATTAAATTATTTGAAGCGTATACAATATAGTAGGCAATATCATTCTACTTATACCACATATTCTAGAGGCGTATCTATATTGATAGCAAATGATGTTGATTTCTCCTGCAGACAAGTACAAATAGACACTTATGCCTCGTACACACGATTGCACATTCCAATAACAAAATCCATGGATTTTTTCTGAAGGAAGTTGGCTCAAATTTGTCTTGCATACACACGGTCACACAAAGTTGCTCGGAAATTCCGAACGTCAAGAACGTGGTGACTAGGGATGAGCTTCATGTTCAAATCGAACGCATGTTCGACTCGAACATTGCCTGTTTGGTCGTTCGCCGAATTCCGAATGATATGGGTCGTTTGTGCCAAATTCGAGTGGCGCTTCATGGCCCATACTTCACTGCGGCATCGCAGTGCATTGCTGGCTGATGATTGGCCAAGCATGCACTATGACCCGCATGCTTGGCCAATCACAGCGCCGTCTGTATAGAGAGCCGTAATTGGCCAAAGCCAGGGTGGCTTTGGCCAATTATGGCTCAGGGGGTTTAGTACACACTATATAAGGCCGCCTGCATGGCAGCCCTGTGTAGTGTGGTAGTGTGTTCCGGCGCTGAGAGAGAAATAGATAGATAGAGAGACAGTGTCATTTGATATAAGTTAGATAGAGTAGGCAGGCAAGTCAGTTAGCTGCACTTACAGTGTATTGTGTATATATATATATATATATATATATATATATATATATATATATATATATATATACATCCTAGGTGTTGTATATATATACTGTATTCAGTTTAGCTAGATCCGTTCCTGTTATTCTCTTCCTACTACTGACAGGCAGGCAGGTGTTTTTACAGTATTTACAGTTACCTGAAGAAAATTGCTGGTGTTCTTCTGATCCTATTAGTCCTATTAGCTACAGTATTTACAGTTAGGGTAGTGCGTCCTCTGCACAGTGTGCCCCTAAAGCTACCTGAAGAAAATTAGTGTTCTTCTGATCCTATTAGTACAGTACCGCAGGCAGCTGCAGTATTTACAAGTTAGTGTAGTGCGTCCTCTGCACGGTGTGCACCTAAAGCTATCTGAAGAAAATTAGTGGTGTTCTTCTGATCTTATTAGTACAGTACCACAGGTAGCTGTAGTATTTACAAGTTAGTGTAGTACGTCCTCTGCACAGTGTGCACCTAAAGCTACCTGAAGAAAATTAGTGGTGTTCTTCTGATCCTAATAGTACAGTACCGCAGGCAGCTGCAGTATTTACAAGTTAGTGTAGTGCATCCTCTGCACAGTGTGCACCTAAAGCTACCTGAAGAAAATTAGTGGTGTTCTTCTGATCCTTTTAGTACAGTACCGCAGGCAGCTGCAGTATTTACAGTTAGTGTAGTACTTCCTCTGCACAGTGTGCACCTAAAGCTACCTGGAGACAATTGCTGTTGTTCTGCTCCTATTAATACCACAGGCAGGCAGCTACAGTATTTAGAGTTAGTGTACTGTGTCCTCTGCACAGTGTGCACCTAAAGCTACCTGAAGTAAATTAGTGGTGTTCTTCTGATCCTATTAATACCACAGGCAGGCAGCTACAGCATTTACAGTTAGTGTAGTGAGTCATCTGCACAGTGTGCACCTAAAGCTACCTGGAGACAATTGCTGTTGTTCTGCTCCTATTAATACCACAGGCAGGCAGCTACAGTATTTACAGTTAGTGTACTGTGTCCTCTGCACAGTGTGCACCTAAAGCAAATTAGTGGTGTTCTTCTGATCCTATTAATACCACAGGCAGGCAGCTACAGCATTTACAGTTAGTGCACTGTGTCCTCTGATGAGTGTACACCTAAAGCTACTTGAAGAAAATTAGTGGCATTCTTCTGATCCTAGTAATACCACAGGCAGGCAGTTACAGTATTTACAGTTAGTGTACTGCTTCCTCTGCCCGTGTGCACCTAAAGCTACCTGGAGACAATTGCTGTTGTTCTACTCCTAATAATACCACAGGCAGGCAGCTACAGTATTTACAGTTAGTGTACTGTGTCCTCTGCACAGTGTGCACCTAAAGTTACCTGAAGAAAATGAGTGGTGTTCTTCTGATCCTATTAATACCACAGGCAGGCAGCTACAGTATTTACAGTTAGTGTAGTGCATCCTCTGCACAGTGTGCACCTAAAGGTACCTGGAGACAATTGCTGTTGTTCTGCTCCTATTAATACCACAGGCAGGCAGCTACAGTATTTACAGTTAGTGTACTGCATCCTCTGCACAGTGTGCACCTAAAGCTACCTGAAGAAAATTGCTGTTGTTCTGCTCCAATAATACCACAGGCAGGCAACTACAGTATTTACAGTTAGTGTACTGTGTCCTCTGCACAGTGTCTACCTAAAGCTACCTGAATAAAATTGGTAGTGTTCTTCTGTTCCTATTAATACCACAGGCAGGCAGCTACAGTATTTACAGTTAGTGTAGTGCGTCCTCTGCACAGTGTGCACCTAAAGCTACCTGGAGACAATTGCTGTTGTTCTGATCCTATTAATACCACAGGCAGGCAGCTACAGTATTTACAGTTAGTGTACTGTGTCCTCTGCACAGTGTGCACCTAAAACTACCTGAATAAAATTGGTGGTGTTCTTCTGATCCCATTGTACTGTGTCCACTGATCCTAGTGTACTGTGTCCTCTGCACAGTGTGCACCTAAAGCTACCTGAAGAAAATTGCTGTTGTTCTGCTCCTATTAATACCACAGGCAGGCAGTTACAGTATTTACAGTAAGTGTATTGTGTCCTCTGCACAGTGTGCACCTAAAGCTACCTGAAGACAATTGCTGTTGTTCCCATACTAATAATATTACAGGCAGGCAGTTGATTCTGCTAGCTGCAGTATCAGTATATCTCACTGCAGGCCATTAGTATGTCTGGAAGGCCAACAAGGAGAGGCAGAAAGTCAACAAGCCAATAAAAGAGGGCAAGCAGGCTCTGTGTCTAGAGGCAACAGTGCTGGTCATGGGACAAGCTTGTCCTTTTTTTCGGCAGCTGGCCGTGTTGAGCCACAACATGCAGAAGACTTGGTAGAGTGGATTACCAAGCCGTCCTCATTCCCCTCATCCTCTCTCACCCAGGCTCAGGGTACTTTGTCTGGCAAAGCAGCTGCCAAAGCGGCCTCTTCTCTCAGCTCAATGACATCAGTCAATCCTTCCCTAGCCCCACCATGTCCTCCTGAGGAGTCCCCCAAACTGTTTGACCACAGTGTTGGGTACATGCTCCAGGTGGATGCCCAGCGTTTTGAAGGCTCCGATGATGGTACTCAGCTAGAGGAAGGCAGTAACGTGAGCCCAGAGAGAGGGGGTGCCCAAGAAGGGCAGCAATCTGGCAGTCATAAAAATTTAAAAAGGATCTGCTGCGCCAACCAAATAAACAACAAGCAGCCAACACCACCAATTAGACCAATTGTGAGAATCAATAGAAAAAAGAAAAAAAGTGTAGCGCTGTGATGTGCCAATCAGCAACCGTATAACATATACCATTTAACACACCTTTATGTATTTCAAATGTTAGGTCCTGTTAGACCTCACAAAACAAAAAGCAATAGACTAATTAAAAAATCAAATGTTTTAAAAAAGACATTGTTAGCAATAAATCATGTGTAATAAACAATATGTAATAAAACAATGTGATTTATGTGTATATCATAAAATAATAATAATCCAAAACCCTCAATCCAAATACAAACATGTATAACATGAAATGGGGTAGGGATAAATGGCAAGTCCCTGGGGGGTTAAACAGTTCATTAAATCAGGTAGAGAGATCAAGGAACATAGATGTGAGTCTTAAAATAACATCTATTTCTATCTCCAATGGATTCTTCCAATGCTCGACCAGGCAGAAAGATAATATAAAAATGCCCTTACAGGACGTGGTGGACTCACAGGCCGTTGGCGGTGAGTCATACGGGCTTGCACCGTTAGGTACGGCAAGGTTGCAGCTGCTCTTGGTCACGACAAACGAGTCCTGGAAGGGTCTCCAATCCTGAACAGTCCCCCGGAAACGTCCGCCAGTGATCACTTGGATCTCATATAATTGAGATGCAGGAAACAGGAGAAAAAAGGCTCCACATGGCATAAATTCCGGATTACCAAATAATTTTATTGTATAAAAGTTCCAATAAAAATTCAAGTAAAAACAAAATTCATATAATCGAAAAAGGATAAAATTTAGCGCAGTAGACAGATGGTTAGGGTAGCGTCATACATCCGACGCGTTTCGTCTGAAAAGACATCGACTGGGGTAAAGCTAACTCTCATCTGCTGCGCTATTTATTTAGAAAGGCTCAAAATTGCATCTAATCTGGCAGTCATGTTCCCCCAGCTGCAGCATACTGCCAGCTTTGCTTCAGTGATGAGGAGGGAGGGGATGATGAGGTCACTGACTCAACGTGGGTGCCTGATAGGAGAGAGGAGGAGGAGGAGGCACATCACCAACGAGGCAGGATGCCCTCCAGGGGCCAGCTATAGGGCAGCACACCGACTGCATCACACCGCAGAGCTCCGCATGTGCAGGGTGTGGGCCTTTTTTGAGATGAGTGCATCAGATCCCACCGCTGCTATTTGCAACATATGTCTCAAGCGTATTTCTCGTGGCCAAAACATCTCCTGCTTGGGCACCACATGCTTGACCAGACATATGTTGACCTGCCATGCAGTTTGTTGGCAAACGTACCTAAAAGACCCACACCAAAGAACAAAGAGGACCTCTCCTTGCTCCTCATCAGCTGGGATCTCCAACCCCACTATACCTTCAGTCCTCTCTGAGATCTGCATTGAGAGGAATGAAAGTGTAGAATTAGGTGTGTCACAGCCAAGTACTTGGGGGCAACCTGCTATTGATACACTGACATCAGATTGTAATAGGCAAATTTCCCTGCCCCAGCTGCTGCACCGCCAAAAGAAGTGCGCTGCCAGCAATCCACATGCCCAGCGGTTGAATGCTAGCTTGGCTAAATTGCTAGCACTTCAACTGCTGCCTTTTCAGTTGGTAGACTCTGCCCCCTTCCATGAGTTTGTGGAATGTGCGGTTCCTCAGTGGCAGGTTCCCAAATGCCACTTTTTCTCACGGAAGGCGATTCCGGCTCTCTACCGGCATGTGGAAGGCAATGTCTTGGCTTCGCTGGACAGGGCGGTCAGCGGTAAGGTGCATATTACCGCTGACTCATGGTCCAGCAGGCACGGACAGGGATGTTACCTATCTTTCACCGCGCACTGGGTGACTCTTCTGGCAGCTGGGAAGGATGCAGGACAAGGTGCAGTAGTGTTGGAGGTTGTTCTGTCACCACGCCTCCAAAATACTACTAGTGATGATTCTGCCACACCTCTCTCCTCCAACCCCTCCTCTTCTTCTTCCTCCATGGCCTCTTCCTGTGCTGATTTGACTTTGGAACCAGCGGTGCTCCGTAGGCGTTCAAGGGGCTATGCAAGCACACAGGCCAAAAGATGCCATGCGGTGCTTGAGCTGGTGTGCTTGGGGGACAGGAGCCACACTGGGGCAGAGATTCTGTCAGCTCTGCAGGGGCAGGTTCATAGGTGGTTGACACCACGCCAGCTTAAGACAGGTATGGTGGTTTGCGACAATGGCACCAACCTCCTCTCCACCCTCCGACAGGGACAACTGACCCATGTGCCCTGTTTGGCTCATGTCCTTAACTTGGTGGTGCAGCAGTTCTTGGGCAGGTACCCGGGCTTACAGGATGTCCTGAGGCAGGCCAGGAAAGTCTGTGTGCATTTCTGCAGGTCATATAATTCCAGTGCTCGGCTGGCTAACCTCCAAAAGGAATTTAACCTGCCCAAAAACCGCCTAATCTGTGACATGCCTACCAGGTGGAACTCAACATTGCACATGCAGCAGAGGGCCATCAATGAGTACCTGTGCAACTATAGCACAAGGACAGGGTCAGGGGAGCTTGGTCTTTTTTCCCCATGCCAGTGGGCCATGATCAGGGATGCATGCACTGTCCTGTCACCATTTGAGGAGGCCATGAGGATGGTGAGCAGTGACAGTGCATGCATCAGTGACACTGTCCACCTTGTCTACCTGCTGGAGCACACGCTGCGATGAATAATGGACAGAGCACTTGAGGCAGAACAGAGGCAGGAAGAGGAGGACTTCCTTAGCTCTCAAGACCCCCTTTATCCAGACAGTGTTCCTGCATGCCCACCGATCACACAGGAAGAGGAGGAGGAGGAAGAGGAGGATTGTGTCAGCATGGAGTTGGAGCCTGGCACTCAGCATCAGCAGCAGTCTTTCAGGGGTCATTTACAGTCCCAAGAAACCCATGGACTTGTATGTCGCTGGGAGGAGGTGGCTGCAGATCATGTCGTGCTTAGTGACCCAGAGGACTCCGGACCGAATGCCTCAGCAAACCTACGCTGCATGGCTTCCCTGATCCTGCAAAGCCTGTGGAAGGATCCTTGTATTCGTCGTATCAAGGAAAGGGATCAATACTGGCTGGAAACCCTCCTTGATCCATGTTACAAGGGTAAGGTTGCGGACCTTATCTTGCTGTTGCAGAGGGAGCAGAGGATGAAACATCTTCGGGAGGCCTTGCAGAAAGGTCTGTGCAACGCGTTCCCAGAGACTGGGAGGTTACAAACTCCTGTTCCTGGACAACGTGTTGCTGAGGCTTCGGTCAGTCAAAGAAGGAGTGGTGGAGAAGGTGGCCGTCTGACCGATGCATTCAGACAATTTTTAAATCCGCAGCCCCAAGGTATGATTGGTTCCAGCAACCATCGCCAGCGTCTGTTTTACATGGTGCAGGACTACCTAGGGGCAAGATCTGACTTGGACACCTTTCCCACCGAAAATTGACTGGGTCTTGAGGATGGATCACTGGCCAGAGCTTGCACAGTATGCAATTGAGCTACTGGCCTGTCCTGCATCCAGCTTTCTTTCGAAAAGCACATTCAGTGCTGCTGGAGGTTTTTTAACCGATCACAGGGTGTGCCTGTCCACTGACACGGTCGATCGACTGACCTTCATAAAAATGAATCAGTCTTGGATCACCACGAGCTACCAAGCACCTGATGCTGATGTAACTGAATAATTTTTTTTGAAATGTCAGATCCCTTCAAGACTGCCTTTGGTGGTGCTGAGTGGCTATCCTGTTATGCTGAGTGACTATCCTCTTCCTCCTCAATGATTATGCTGATAGCTTGTAAGAATATTTTTTGTTCGGAGCGCCGCCACCAGTCCCTAAGGCCCAATTTTTCAGCCCCTGTTTAACAGGAGCGTGTAATTACAATCTTTGATGCAATAATTTGCAGCAGGGCTTGATCCTGCGCTCCAACCAGAGTATCTGTGATGGGTTGCAGTATTTCGGCACCAGCACCAGTGCTTGAGGCCCACTTTTTCAGCCCCTTTTTAACAGGGGCATGTAATTACAATTTTTGATGCAATACTTTGCAGCGGGGCTCGTTCCTGCGCTCCAACTAGAGTATCTGTGAGGGGTTGCAGTGTTGTGGCAACACCAACACCTAAGGCTGCAATTTCTGCAGAGTATATAGGGCAGGCCCCTACTTTCATACATCCAACTTACAAACGACTCCTACTTGCAAACGGAAGGAGACAACAGGAAGTGAGATGAAATCTACCCCTAGGGAGGGAAATTCTCTCCTGTAAGAGTTAATATGGGAAAAACGTGTCTCCTCTCCACTAATGCTTTATCACCAATACTTGTTTCACTAAAGACCCCAAATTGTCAAAAAACATTTGTCATTGGAACAGAAAGTGAGGTAAAATCTTCTGAAGAGGTGCACAGACAGCAAAACAAATGTCACAGGGGTGATAACCCTTCCCTATGTTTTCCAAAAAGCTTGAAAACAGATTTTTTGGCTGGAGCTACACTTTAAAAATGTACCAGTTCAAAATTACAAACAGATTCTACTTAACAACAAACCTACAGTCCCTGTCTTGTTTGCACCACCTGTATACTGTTGTTCAGAGGGCCTGGGGCCCCACGCCTTTCCTTTTTTTAATTTGGGTGCAGGGTTCACCTTAATATCCATACAAGACCCAAAGTCCTGATAATGGACTGGGGGGGGGTACCCATGCCGTTTGTCTCACTGATTTTCATCCATATTACCAGGACCGGACATTATATTAAAGCCGTAAGCAGTTTTAAATGACTTTTATTACTTTAAAAATGTCATTTTGTGCAGGGACTGTTCTAAGCACAGGAAACACGCGCCACTTTACAGGCATACTGTAGACACCCCCCAGGTACAATATTTAAAGGAATATTTCATTTTTTTTCACTTTAAGCATCATTAAAATCACTGCTCCCGAAAAAATGGCCGTTTTTAAAACTTTTTTTTGCATTGATACATGTCCCCTGGGGCAGGACCCGGGTCCCCAAACCCTTTTTAGGACAATACTATGCAAATTAGCCTTTAAAATTAGCACTTTTGATTTTGAACGTTCGAGTCCCATAGACTTCAATAGGGTTCTAACATTCGTGCGAATTTTCAGTCTGTTTGCAGGTTCTGGTGCAAACCGAACCGGGGGATGTTCGGCTCATCCCTGGTGATTTACAACAGGTTCTGGTGCGAACCGAACCGGGGGATGTTCGGCTCATCCCTGGTGATGTACAACACGTACGACAGCACTAGAAAGAGGAAGTTCAATACCAAATGCGCCACCCTTTGGGCTCCTTCTGCTAATCTCGTGTTAGTAGAAGTTTGGTGACAGATGATTTGTGGTTTTCAGCCATCTGCTTTTCTGATCGTTACTGCTCTTCGGTTTGTGCTTGTGGGTTCGTATCTCTATTACATATTTGTTTTTCAGTGCGTTCTTGTCCGCTCGTTTATGATTTTCAGCTCTGGCCTTTCTGTTTTTCAGTGCTTTCTGTTAGTTCATTATGACCAGCCGACCATTTTGAAGCCATGGACCCTCACCCCGGACCACAGGGTTTATAACTACCATCTGGCCAGAGCCAGAAGAGTGGTGGAGAACGTTTTCGGGATAATGGCCGGCCGGTTCTGCCTATTCCTTACGCCAATCAACATGGCGGAATATAAACTTAACCAGATAATCCTTGCATGCTGCATTCTACACAACTATTTAAAGAGAACTTCAATGAACTATGTGGCCTCAGTTGGACCTGAGGCCGGACTTCAAAAAGAAACCCTGATGGCGCCTGAAGCTAGCCGTCCTGGCTTGCCCCCCGAAAGTGCCCGCAAAGTAAGACAGAAGTATGTCAAGTACTATGTGGGTAGGGGGGCCATTGATATGCCAGAAAATGTTTAAGAAACATCTACAATTTTTGAATGTAAACTGAAAGAAGATTTCCTTTGATTTACTGCCCGGGTTTCTTTTAGCTGTCTCCTAGGTTCTCCAATGGGCTTTTTTTTTTGGACACTTTCTTCAATAGTGCAAATGTAATTTATTTGATACATGAGGTGACAATCTCTTCTTCAGCGAACTATTATTATGTTGTGGGTCTGCTACACATACCTTATTTTTGTTGTTAATGTATGTAATGCATTACTGACAAAAATATTCATCATTTTCAGCACAATGAATTAATTTTGTGGAGTCAGGAAAATGACGTGATTGTGGCAAATTAGAAAGCACTGTGGGTGTTATTTACTAAAGGCAAATATACTTTGCTCTCCAACACTTAAAAGGGCACATGAAACTGCACTGAAACTGCACTTGTAGCGCAAAGTGGATTTGCCTTTAGTAAATAACCCCCATTGTCACTGTAAACACCAACTTACTACAAAAATTGCTATTGAGCATTGAAAGAAGAAGCCACACATTGTTGAGTAGAAAACATTTTACTCAAAGCACATTCACATGTGTGTCAGAAAAGGGTTTTTGAACAAACCAACATCTTGGATGTATCTTTTTTTTTACATTGTAAAGATCCTTTTTGGTTAAACAGGCATGTTTCAAAGCATAACATACACAACTCAGGAACTTACAAAGTTCAACTTTGATAAAAAGATACAATATCAGACATTATTATGTCCAAACTGTGTTAATCTTGCCTTCATCAGATAGGGTGATGTCACCCCTGTAAAAGCCAAATTTTGAAGATGCACACAAATTGGGATTCAAACTGGGGATTACCTTCCTGATCCCATGCCTAATGTCAACATGTGCTAGCTCCCATCATGGGGGGATCAATACATGTGTTTTGGGGGTGCAACCCCTTCCTCTCATCTAATTGAGTTTGGAGGAAGGGGTTGCCCCCACAAAATGCGTACATTGATATCCCCTGATGGCAGATAGCACATATTGACACACTGCGTGCATCTTCGAAATTTGGCTTTTTTAATACTTTGCAACTTTTTTTAAATTCAAAAATACACAATAAAACAATACTTTTTTTAATTTTTTATATTCTGCCGAAAACATCAATGATGTTCTTCATTTTTTGTTAAACATCATTGATGTTTTCCTTTATATTTTCTAAATCACAATTGCACCCCATTCTCTCCCCGATGAGGATCTGGGCACTTTCACTTGTGAAATCAGATTCTTCTTCCACAACATCCGCATCACCTAAAAGAAAAAAACACACCATGTATTATAAATATGCAGGCATACATCTATTACAGCTATTACCTGAAGCTGTGGTCTCAGACACTCTGTCATGTACCAGATAAGACCAGAACTGTGTGGACTGCAACAGAGGAAACCCAGACGTGTATAAGTGAAAATATAAATGATTTATTAAAGATAAATGAATAAATATAACACGACCACCTCCAATATCACTTAGTGCACCACAACCAATACAAAACAGAACCCCACAAATAATAATAATAACAGAACAAATATATACAAGTAAGGGAAATACCGAGATCATAAACACAGCCAGGCCAGGGTCGTCAAGGGGAGGTCAGCAGCTGGGGAAGGGAAACAAACAGGACAAGAGAGGATGGATGGATGACAGGAGGGACAGGTCAGATACAAAGCTCAGGGTCCAGAGCAAGGAAACAGACAGGGAACAGGAACAACAGGGATCAAGTCTCAGGAACAGGTTTCAGGAATCAGGTAAACAGGATGCAGGCTGCAGGTCAGGGCTCAAGGAAAATACCAGGGCAAGAAGAGTGTGTACTTGTCGGGTATTTATACTGCTAATTAAGGTGACACCTGTTTGCAGAAATACCTGCTCCATACTGCCAAAGAGCCTCGTCACGGCACCCTGATATCTGTGGTCCTAACACTAAAATATGAGTGTCCCCACAGTGGAGACACATACATTCTGATGGATAAATGAGGGCAGGTGGACTGAAGGGGAGCCCACCCCTTCTTAAAGGTGCAGGAGCACACCAAACACCCAGCAGGTAGCACAATGGTTGCAAAGGTGCTGGTGCATTACTGGACCAATACACACACCAACGTGATCACAAAAAACTTGCCACCACCCTCATTTATAGCTGGCTATCACGGTAAGCAGCAGATATCAGGGTGCCGTGACGAGGCTCTGTGGCTTACGCATGCTTTGCAAATGCGTGCAGACTAAACCCCTGTTTTTAACGCATACTGTTAGACAGGTTTTTTGTGATCACGTTGGTGTGTGTGTTGGTCCAGCAACGCACCAGCACCTTTTCAGCCATTGTGCTACCTGCTGGGTGTTTGGTGTGCTCCTGTACCTTTAAGAAGGGGTGGGCTCCCCTTCAGTTCACCTGCCCTCATTTATCCATCAGAATCTATGTGCCTCCACTGTGGGGACACTCATATTTTAGTGTTAGGACCACAGATATCAGGGTGCCGTGACGAGGCTCTGTGGCTTACACATGCGTTTGCAAATGTGTGCGGACTAAACCCCTGTTTTTAATGCATACTGTTAGACAGGTTAATCGGTTGTCTGTGAGTTGGTGGTAAGTAGGCTTGGATTTTTTCCTGGGCATTCCCCAGGCTTTGTTGGTATCTGTTTGTAGCCTTCCAATGCCGCTTACTGTGATAGCCAGCTATAAATGAGGGTGGTGGCAAGTTTTTTGTGATCACGTTGGTGTGTGTATTGGTCCAGCAATGCAACCAGCACCTTTGCAGCCATTGTGCTACCTGCTGGGTGTTTGGTGTGCTTCTGTACCTTTAAGAAGGCGTGGGCTCCCCTTCAGTCCACCTGCCCTCATTTATCCATCAGAATGCATGTGCCTCCACTGTGGGGACACTCATATTTTAGTGTTAGGACCACAGATATCAGGGTGCCGTGACAAGGACTCTGTGGCTTACGCATGCGTTTGCAAATACAATGTGGTTGTCTGCATATTTATACTATATGGCCTTTTTGCAGAAAAATTGGGCCTTAGGTGTTGGTGGTGCCAGAACACTGTAACTCCTCACAGTTACTCTTGTTGGGCACAGGAACGGGCCTGCTGTGAAATATTATATCAAAAATTGTAATTGCATGGCCCTTTGGCCCTGTTAAATAGGGTTAGAAAAATTGGGCCTTTGGTTTTGGTGGAGCCAGAACACTGTAACCCCTCACAGTTAAGCCCTGTACATACGATAGGATTTTCCGACAACAAAATCCATGTTTTTTTTTCCGACGGATGTTGGCTCAAACTTCTCTTGCATACACACGGTCACACAAATCTTGTCAGAAATTCCGAACGTCAAGAACGCGGTGACGTACAACACGTACGACGAACCGAGAAAAATGAAGTTCAATAGCCAGTGCGGCTCTTCTGCTTGATTCCAAGCATGCGTGGAACTTTGTGCGTCGAAATGTGTACACACAATCGATATTTACAACAACCGATTTTGTTGTCAGAAAATTTGAGATCCAGATCTCAAATTTTGTGTTGGAAATTCCAATGGAAAATGTCCGATGGAGCCTACACATGGTCGGAATTTCTGACAACAAGCTCCCATCAAACATTTTCCGTCGGAAAATCCTATCGTGTGTACGGGGCATAACTCTTGTTGGGCGCAGGAACGGGCCCTGCTTAACTATTATTTCAAAAATTGTAATTACATGCCCCTGTTAAACAGGGTTAGAAAAAATTGGGCCTTTGGTTTTGGTGGTGCCAGAACACTGTAAGCACTCACAGTTACTCTTGTTGGGTGCAGAAACGGGCCCTGCTGTGATCTATTATATCAAAAATTGTAATTACATGCCCCTGTTAAACAGGAGCAGAAAAATTGGGCCTTGGGTGGTGGTAGTGGTGCCCTAAACCAAAAATATTGTTGGAAGCTAGCATCATTAAGATTGATGAGGAATAGGATAGTCAGCATAGGCAGTCTTCAAGGGATCCTAGATCCATAGCAAATACAATCAGTTACATCAGCATCAGGTGTTTGATAGCTACTGATCCAAGACTGATTCACTTTTATGAATGTGAGCTTGTCAATGGAGTCTGTGGATAGGCGCACCCTTTGATCTGTTATAAACCTTCCAGCAGCACTGAATGTGCATTCAGAAAGCGCGCTGGATGAAGGACAGGCCAGTAGCTCGATTGCATATTGAGCAAGTTCTGGCCAGTGGTCCATCCTCAAGACTCAGTAACCCAGTGGATGCTCTGTTGGAAAGGTCTCCAAGTCTGCTCTTTCCCCTAGATATTCCTGCACCATATAATGCAGATGCTGGAGATGGTTGCTTGAACCGACCTTGGCGCTAAGGACTGAAAAATTGTTTAAAGGCATCGGTCAGCCACCTTCTCCACCGATCTTCCTCTGACTGAAAGAAGCCTCAGCAGCAAGTTGTCCAGCACCAGGAAATGGTAACCTCCCAGGGTCTGGGAATATGTTACACAAACCTTACTTCAAGGCCTCCTAAAGATGTTTCATCCTCTGCTCCCTCTGTGAAGGCAGGATGAGTTCTGCAACTTTACCCTTGTAACGTGGATCACAAAGGGTTGCCAGCCAGTGATGATCCCTTTCCTTGATACCACGAATCCTAGGGTCCTTTTGCAGGCTTTGCAGAATCAGGGAGGCCATGCAGCATAAGTTTGCAGAGGCATTCGATTCTGAGTCCTCTTGGTCACTAAGGATCACATTATCCGTAACTACCTCCTCCCAGCCACGTATAACTCCTTGGGTTTCTGGGGACCAAAAACCATCCCTTGAAGACTGCTGCTGGGTGTTATCCTCTACATCCATGCTGACACAATCCTCCTCCTCCTCTTCTTCCTGTGTGTGGCGGGCCTGCAGGAATGCTATCTGGATAAAGGGGGCCTTGAGATGAAATGTCCTACTCTTACTCCCGCTGTTCTACCTCAAGTGCACTGTCCATGATTCCACAAAGTGTGTGCTCCAGCAGGAAGACTAGAGGGACAGTGTCACTGATGCATTCATTGTCGCTGCTCACCATCCTTGTGGCCTCTTCAAATGGTGACAGGACAGTGCATGCATCCTTGATCAGTAGCCACTGGCGTTGGCAAAAAATAGCCAAGCCCCCCTGACCCTGTCCTGGTGCCATACTCGCACAGGTACTCATTGATGGCCCTCTGCTGCGTGTGCATTTGCTGCAGCATTTAATGTTGAGTTCCACTTGGTGGGCATGTCACAAATGAGGTGGTTGCATTCCCTTTGAATGTCAGCCAGCCAAGCACTGGCATTGTATGACCGGCGGAATAACCACAGACTTTTCTGGCCTGCCTCAGGAGATTATGTAAGCCTGGGTACCTGGTCAAGAACCGCTGCACCACCAAATTCAGGACATGTGCCAAACATGGAGCATGGGTCAAGTGTTCCTGTCAGAGGGCGGAGAGAAGGTTGGTGCCATTTTCACCTACAACCATTCCTGGCTAAGGCTGGCATGGCATCAACCACCTCTGCGCCTGCCTCTGCAGAGCTGACAGAATCTCTGCACCAGTGTGGCTCCTGTCCCATAGGCAGACCAACTCAAGCACCGCATGGCATCTTTTAGCCTGACTGTTTGCATAGCCCCTTGAACGCTTATGGAGCACTGCTGGTTCAGAGAACAAATCTGCAGAAGAGGCCATAGAGGAAGAAGAAGATGAGGAGATGGAGGAGAGAGCTGTGGCAGAATTACCACTAGCATTGAACCCTGTCCTGCATCCTTCCCAGCTGCCATCAGAATTACCCAGTGTGCCGTGAAGGAAAGGTAACATCCCTGCCAATGCCTGCTGGACCATGAGATAGTGGTAATATGAACATTACTGCTGACCTCCCTGTCCAACTAGACCAAAACATTGCCTTCCACATGTCGGTAGAGAGCCGGATTGGCCTTCCATGAGAAGAAATGGCATTTTGGAACCTGCCACTGAGGTACAGCACATTCCAAAAATTCATGAAAGGGGGCAGAGTCTACCAGTTCAAAAGGAAGCAGTTGCAGTGCTAGCAATTTGGCCAAGCTAGCATTTAGATGCTGAGCAAGTGGATGGCTGGGACCAAATTTCTTTTTACGCTTTAGCAACTGGGGTAGGGAAATTTGCCTGCTAAAATCAATTGGTGGTTTACTGCTAGCAGATTGGCTGCAAGTACTTGGGGCACCTATTGCTATACCTTTATTCCTTTATTCTTTATTCCTTTATTCCTCTCAGTGCAGGTTTTTGAGAGGACTGGAGGTATAGTAGGGTTGGATTTCCCAGATAAGGAGCAAGGAGAAATCTGATGCACATGTGTTGAAAAAGGCCCACACCAACAAACTTTTAAAAGTCAGGGTGGAGTCAGCAGTGCCCTGCACCTGTGGAGCTCTGCGGTGTGATGCAATAGGGTGGCTACACTTAAGCTGCCCCCTAGAGGACATCCTGCCTCGTTGGAGTTGTGCCTCTTCCCAAGTATAGTCAGTGACCTCATCATCCCCTCCCTCCTCATCACTGGCCCAAACTCGCAAACTTAGCAGTATGCTGAAGCTGGGGGAACATGACTGCCAGTTTCTTGTCTTTCTGTGGCACCTCCTCTCTCTAGGCTCAAGTTACTCCCTTCTTCAACCTGGGAATCAACATTGGAGCCTTCAAATCACTGCACATCCTCCAGCAGCATATAACTGACACTCAGGTCAAATAATTCTGGGGACACCTCTGTGAATAATGGTGGGGCTACGGAAGGAGTGACTGTGGACAAGGAGCCAGTGGAATAGACTGCTTTGGCAGCTGCGTTGGAAGGCAAACTACTCTGAGCCTGGGTAACAGAGGATGAGGAGGATTAGGACGGCTTCATTATCCACTCCACCAGCTCTTCTGCATGTTGTGGCTCAATAACACGGCCAGCAGCAGAAAAAAAGGACAAGCATGCCCCAAGGCCACCAGCAGAGGATGCACCATGTCCATGACTAGGTATGAGCGTTGAGTTCGAGTCGAACTCATGTTCGACTCGAACATCTGCTGTTCGCAAGTTCGCCAAACAGCGAACAATTTGGGGTGTTCGCGGCAAATTCGAATGCCGTGGAACACCCTTTAAAAGTCTATGGGAGAAATCAAAAGTGCTAATTTTAAAGGCTTATATGCAAGTTATTGTCATAAAAAGTGTTTGGGGACCTGGGTCCTGCCCCAGGGGACATGGATCAATGCAAAAAAAGTTTTAAAAACTGACTTTTTTTTGGGAGCAGTGATTTTAATAATGCTTAAAGTGATAATAATGCTTAAAGTAAAACAATAAAAGTGTAATATCCCTTTAAATTTCATACCTGGGGGGTGTCTATAGTATGCCTGTAAAGGGGCGCATGTTTCCCGTGTTTAGAACAGTCTGACAGCAAAATGACATTTCAAAGGAAAAAAAGTCATTTAAACTACTCGCGGCTATTAATTAATTGCCGGTTTCGACAATACACATAAAAGTTCATTGATAAAAACGGCATGGGAATTCCCCACAGGGGGACCCCGAACCAACATTAAAAAAAAAAATGACATGGGGGTCCCCCTAAATTCCATACCAGGCCCTTCTGGTCTGGTATGGATTTTAAGGGGAACCCCGTGCCAAAATAAAAAAAAAACGGCGTGGGGTCCCCCCAAAGATCCATACCAGACCCTTATCCGAGCACGCAACCTGGCAGGCCGCAGGAAAAGAGGGGGGACGAGAGAGCGCCCCCCCTCCTGAACCGTACCAGGCCCTCAACATTGGGAGGGTGCTTTGGGGTATCCCCCCAAAACACCATGTCCCCATGTTGATGAGGACAAGGGCCTCATCCCCACAACCCTGGCTGGTGGTTGTGTGGGTCTGCGGGCGGGGGGCTTATCGGAATCTGAAAGCCCCCTTTAACAAGGGGACCTCCAGATCCCGGCCCTCCCCCCTGTGTGAAATGGTAAGGGGGTACAAAAGTACCCCTACCATTTCACTAAAAAACTGTCAAAGATGTTAAAAATGACAAGAGACAGTTTTTGACAATTCCTTTATTTAAATGCTTCTTCTTTCTTCTTTCTTCTTTCTTCTATCTTCTATCTTCCTTCGGTTTCTTCCTCCATCTACTTCTGGTTCTTCTGGTTCTTCTTCCGGTGTTCTCGTCCGGCATCTTCTCCGCTGTGTCGGCGTCTTCTTCCCTTCTCCTCGGGCTGCTCCGCATCCATGATGGCATGGAGGGAGGCTCCCGCTCTTCTCTTCATCTTCTTCTCGGGCCGCTCCGCATCCATGATGGCATGGAGGGAGGCTCCCGATGTGTGACGCTTCTCCTCTTCTGATAGTTCTTAAATAAAGGGGGGCAGGGCCACCCGGTGACCCCGCCCCCTGTGACGCACGGTGACTTGACGGGACTTCCCTGTGGCATTCCCCGTGATGCCACAGGGAATTCCCGTCAAGTCACCGTGCGTCAGAGAGGGCGGGGTCACCGGGTGGCCCCGCCACCCTTTATTTAAGAACCGTCAGAAGAGGAGAAGTGTCACACAGCGGGAGCCTCCCTTCATGCCATCATGGATGCGGAGTGGCCCGAAAAGAAGATGAAGAGAAGAAGATGAAGAGAAGAGCGGGAGCCTCCCTCCATGCCATCATGGATGCGGAGCGGCCAGAGGAGAAGAAGGAAAGGAGACGCCAACGCCGTGGAGGAGATGCCAGATGAGAACACCGGAGGAAGAACCAGAAGAACAAGAAGAACCAGAAGAAGAAGAAGATGGAGGAAGAAACCGAAGGAAGATAGGAGATAGAAGAAAGAAGAAAGAAAAAGCATTTAAATAAAGGAATTTTCAAAAACTGTCTCTTGTCATTTTTAACATTTTTGACATTTTTTTAGTGAAATGGTAGGGGTACTTTTGTACCCCCTTACCATTTCACACAGGGGGGAGGGCCGGGATCTGGGGGTCCCCTTGTTAAAGGGGGCTTCCAGATTCTGATAAGCCCCCCGCCTGCAGACCCCCACAACCACCAGCCAGGGTTGTGGGGATGAGGCCCTTGTCCTCATCAACATGGGGACAAGGTGTTTTGGGGGGCTACCCCAAAGCACCCTCCCAATGTTGAGGGCATGTGGCCTGGTACGGTTCAGGAGGGGGGCCGCTCTCTTGTCCCCCCTCTTTTCCTGCAGCCTGCCAGGTTGCGTGCTCAGATAAGGGTCTGGTATGGATTTTTAGGGGGACCCCACGCTGTTTTTTTTTATTTTGGCGTGGGGTTCCCCTTAATATCCATACCAGACCTGAAGGGCCTGGTATGGAATTTAGGGGGACCCCCCCCCACGTCATTTTTTTTTTTAAATTTTGGTTCGGGGTTCCCCTGTGGGGAATTCCCATGCCGTTTTTATCAATGAACTTCTTTGTGTATTGTCGGACCGGCAATGCATTAATAGCCGCAAGTAGTTTTAAATTACTTTTTTCCTTTGAAATGTCGTTTTGCTGTCAGACTGAAATTTAAAGGGATATTACACTTTTATTGTTTCACTTTAAGCATTATTAAAATCACTGCTCCCGAAAAAATGTCAGTTTTTAAAACTTTTTTTTGCATTGATCCATGTCCCCTTTGGCAGGACCCAGGTCCCCAAATACTTTTTATGACAATAACTTGCATATAAGCCTTTAAAATTAGCACTTTTGATTATTCATGTTCGAGTCCCATAGACTTTAACAGTGTTCAAACAAATTTTTTGTCTGTTCGCATGTTCTGGTGCGAACCGAACAGGGGGGTGTTCGGCTCATCCCTATCCACGACCACCACTGTTGACTGTAGACACAGAGGCTGCTTGCTCTCTTTTAGTGGCCTGTGAGCGTCTGCCTCTCCTTGGTGGCCTTTCAGACATGATATATTTTTTTGTTTTGCAACACCATACTATATTGTATTATATACTGTGTACACCACCAGAAGTGTAGTAGAAACTTTACACACTGTATTAGATACTGTGTACACCGCCTGAAGTGTATTATAAACTGTACAATGGCTGCACTGTATTGTATACTGTGTACACCACCAGAAGTGTAGTAGAAACTGTACACACTGTATTAGATACTGTGTACAATATATATATATATATATATATATATATATATATATATATATTAATACACCGCCTGACGTGTTTTAGAAACTGTACACACTGTATTAGATACTGTGTACACCGCCTGCACTGTATTGGAAACTGTACAATGGCTGCACTGTATTATATACTGTGTACACCACCAGAAGTGTATTAGAAACTGTACACACTGTTTTAGATACTGTGTACACAACTTGAAGTGTATTAGAAAGTATACACCGCCGAATTCAATGTATATATAGGCTACACTGAATGCAGAGAATATATATAGAGACTAGACTGTGTATATACAGTGGGGATGGAAAGTATTGAGACCCCCTTAAATTTTTCACTCTTTGTTATATTGCAGCCATTTGCTAAAATCATTTAAGTTCACTTTTTTCCTCATCATTGTACACACAGCACCCCATATTGACAGAAAAACACAGAATTGTTGACATTTTTGCAGACTTATTAAAAAAGAAAAACTGAAATATCACATGGTCCTAAGTATTCAGACCCTCTGCTGCACTTAAGGCTCCTAAAAGCACAGTGGCCTCCATAATCTTTAAATGGAAGGCATTTGGGACGACCAGAACCCTTCCTAGAGCTGGCCGTCTGGCCAAACTGAGCTATCGGGGGAGAAGAGCCTTGGTGAGAGAGGTGAAGAAGAACCCAAAGATCACTGTGGCTGAGCTCCAGAGATGCAGTCGGGAGATGGGAGAAAGTTGTAGAAAGTCAACCATCACTGCAGCCCTCCACTAGTCGGGGCTTTATGGCAGAGCAGCCCAACAGAAGCCTCTCCTCAGTGCAAGACACATGAAAGTCTGCATGGAGTTTGCTAAAAAACACCTGAAGGACTCCAAGAATGGGATAAATAGGATTCTTTGGTCTGATGAGACCAAGATAGAACTTTTTGGCCTTAATTCTAAGTGGTATGTGTGGAGAAAATCAGGCACTGCTCATCACCTGTCCAATAGAGTCCCAACAGTGAAGCATGGTGGTGGCAGCATCATGCTGTGGAGGTGTTTTTTAGCTGCAGGGACAGGACAACTGGTTGCAATCGAGGGAAAGGTGAATGTGGCCAAGTACAGGGATATCCTGGACGAAAACCTTCTCCAGAGTGCTCAGGACCTCAGACTGGGCTGAAGGTTTACCTTCCAACAAGACAATGAGCCTAAGCACACAGATAAAATAATGAAGGAGTGGCTTCACAACAAGTCCGTGACTGTTCTTGAATGGCCCAGCCAGAGCCCTGACTTAAACCCAATTGAGCGTCTCTGGAGAGACCTAAAATTGGCTGTCCACAAACATTTACTATCCAAACTGACAGAACTGGAGAGGATCTGCAAGGAGGAATGGTAGAGGATCCCCAAATCCAAGTGGGAAAAACTTGTTGCATTTTTCCCAAAAAGACTCATGGCTGTATTAGATCAAAAGGGTGCTTCTACTAAATACTGAGCAAAGGGTCTGAATACTTAGGACCATGTGATATTTCACAAAAATGTCAACAATTCTGTGTTTTTCTGTCAATATAGGGTGCTATGTATACATTAATGAGGAAAAGAAATGAACTTAAATGGTTTTAGCAAATGGCTGCAATATAACAAAGAGTGAAAAATTTAAGGGGGTCTGAATACTTTCCATCCCCACTGCATATATATATATATATATATATATATATATATATATATATATATATATATATATATATATATATATATATATATATATTTATTAAGACACCTCCTCAAGTGAATTAGAAACAGTACACCACCGAATCCATTGTAGATATAGGCAACACTGGATGCAGAGTATATATGTAATACACTGCATGCACTGACTGAATATAGAGTAAACACTGAATATATAGTCTATGCTAAATGCAGAATATATATATATACTAGACTGTGTGTTTATATCAAATACACTGTCACTAACTGAATAACCTGCCTGATTAATCTAACTCAATCTATCTCTCTGTCCACGCCAATAACACTGCCAACACTACACATGGCCACTATGTAAGCAGCCTTCAGCCTTATACAGTGTGGGACATGCACTTAGTTCCCCTGAGCCATGATTGGCCAAAGGCACCTTGCCTTTGGCCAATTATGGTTCTCTCAGCAGAGCACGATGTGATCATCATACAGCAATGCACTGCAATCTCAGGGGCGTACCGCAGCACTCTAATTTCTCGCGAATGCCCCATAATGTTCGCTGTTCTGTGAACGGGCGGACACCCGATGTTCGAGTTGAACTTATGTTTGACCCGAACACCGAGTTCATCCTTAAAGGGGATGTAAACCCAATGTGATCCTTTCTAAACCACTGCCATAGGGGTTATCTGTAAGGATATACATGACTCCTGCATGTATCTTTACCTGTCAAATGTCTCCCCTCTGTCTGTTAATAGACCCGAAAAACTGCATATTCTGTAGGTGGGTCTGTTGTCTGGAGCTCGTGGGTGGAGTCGTGATGTCAGTAGACACCCCGCCCACCTCTACACTCCCCTGTGTATTTCTAACACTGAACTTCTGCTATGATCTCTAACATCCAGTGAAAAGACAGGAGAGTAACCACATGAATTCAGCATGCCAAATCATGCTGAGGTGTGGAACAGCCAATCCTTGCAGAGCTGCTGAAGAAAGGAGTGGGGGAGGGAATTAAAAAATACTGCATGTGTCTTAGGCTGTCACTCACAGCAAGGGGGAGTATTTGACAAAGTTTTTCTCAGTTTGTCAAGAATTGTCTCACTGAACAATAAATGATTGCTCAGAGATGGATTAACTCCGTGTAGCAAGACTGGGCTCAAATGATAGGAAATTTTATACTCTACAGTATGATATAAAAAAAAAAAAACATTTTTTTTCGGGTCTACATCCACTTTAAGCCACATGAGAAGACCCTCTCCCAGCTGAAAGATAACTTAAAAAAAAAATTGTAGGGGGTGTGACTGGAAGCCGCTCTGGATGGCAGCCTGATTCTCCTGCTCTCCCTCAGCCCGTGAAAATCCAGCGCATAGGGGACGTTCAGCCGCTTCCACATGGGCAAATCCAGGACAACCAAATCTGCAGCAGCCAGGGGATCATCCCTACCCCCGCCAGGAACCTCCACGGACCTCCGGTCCTTCTTCCCACCGACGGACATGCCGCTTACTGGAGCGTCCAAAATGGCGCCTGACGCTCCCGCGGCCTACTCCCGGAGCCCCGCTCGGATCTCTCCCCCGCCTCATCCACCCTATAAGCAGCCCGCGGATCGCGAGCCAGCTTCGACGGACACCACAGCCAGACCCTCTCTATCTGGAGGGGTGAGTCCCCATCCCGGATCCATCTCCTATGAAGCAACACCACAGGACTCACAGGGCGCCATGATAGGCCTCCCCCCCAGCAGTACACACAGTGCTCAGATGCGTTCCCTCGTCTGCTGAGAACGGCATCAGACCCTTGCATCCAGGGCACTGAACCAGGCTCCCCAAGCACCTCAGACTTTTCTGTGGACTTCCCGGCCCTGCCAGATCCTATGCAACCAGCTAGCTGGATCCCACCAGAGCCTACACTGAGCCCTGCATCCTTTAGTCACACAGAGCTGGATTCACCACCCTTAAAGACCCAGAGACTAGCCCTCTCACAAATCCTCGGCTCACCCACAGAAAAGACAATATCACAGGCTACTTATGCTCAAAAAGTGTGCCTACCCGATCCCCACCTCCAGAGGATGGGTACAACAGGGGCCCCCCCCGCCCGCTCAGACTCCAGCTTGGAGTGAACCATGGGACTCCCCACCAGGACCAGCGCGTCAGGCCCCAGATCTCACCACTCTTAGCCCTCAACCTCTACCACCCCGCACATCTTCAGCGCAGTGGGCCCCAGTGCCAGTCCACCCCCAATCAGCACCCCCACAATGGCAAACATACTTGCAGGCGATCCCCACTAAAGAGGACTTTAGACAACTGATAGAAGACGTAAAGTCCACGTGTCACTCGGAAATACAAGTGCTCCAATCAGGCCTTAAACATTTAGCAGGTAGAGTGGAAATGGCTGAAGAAGAAATCCAAGAGACTAAGCTAGCAGTCCACAGAACCCAACTCCAGGGAGCAGATCACCATACTATGTTAAGAGATATGCAGCGACATGTGGAAGACTTGGATAACAGAGGACGCAGAAACAACATACGAGTGAGAGGGATCCCAGAAGTCGAAGGCCCAGAAGACATTCAACATATTTTACAAGAAGTGTTTAACAATCTTCTGGGCGAACCCATCACCAAGTTCATAGAAATGGACAGAGCCCACCGAGCCTTGCGGCCCAAGAGCGCCTCCTCACAACCGAGGGACATTATATGTAGGATCAACTCTTACCCCTTGAAAGAGGACATTATGCGGCAAGCTCGATTAGCACGCAAAGTGACTTATAAAGATGCCCAGGTACAACTATACCCGGATCTCTCTTGGATCACATTACAAAAACGCAGACTCCTTCAACCGTTACTGCACGTCTTACAAGACGAACATATCCCTTACCGTTGGGGGTTCCCCTTCAGCCTTACAGCTAAAAACCAAGGCAAATCAGCCATTCTACGCTACCCGGAGGACCTAGAAGCCTTCCGCAACGCAATAGGAATCTCCGTTCCCCGACTTCCGGATTGGGATCTTGTTACCACCCCACCAACACCACCCACAACTTGGCAGAAGGTTCCTTCAGCCAACAGATCCCAGAACAGTGATACGTCTCGCAAGAATACCAAGCACAGAACTGGCTGACCCTGGCTGTAGCGACAACACCTTAAGTTACTTGTTGATGGAATATCTTACCATCAGATACTACTGGTGAATTAGCCCTGGACATTTTAGCATACTTAGTCCCCCCCTCCATGCGCCCTAGTTTTACTTTTCAGTTTACAATATGGGCATGTCTCTGTAGAGACTCGAGAGAGTAGGAGATCCTATACCTACCCACCCCCCTCCTGGTTAATTGTTGACAGTTATAGCTGTTTTGCAATTCATGTTTTATATGACCAATTTTGGGCTCCCCTGCATCCACCCGACTGGCCCTTCGGGACCTTTGTTGGGAGGATCCCTGGATTCCCGTACCGACCTAGGCCTCTTGGCCTTCCAAGGTCGAGAGATAACAGTTGTTCAAATTTATAAATGTTTAATATGTATTAACTACCTTCTTCTCTTTTCACTTTCCCTTCTACTTTTCTTTCTCCCTTTAACTTCTTCACCATCATGTGACCCACCGCACAATCCGTGGAATCTGCCTGGCTCTCCTCTCGAAGTATGTACACCACTGATCCACAACTTCCGAAACTGCTCCTCCACATCAGGTAAGGCATCTTCTCCCCTTCACTTGGTATCATGGCTAAGATCCTATCTTTAAACGTCCACGGCCTAAATTCCAACAAAAAGAGACATTTGGCGCTGAGGGAGTTTAGACAATCTGGAGCGGACATTATTTTTGTTCAAGAGACACACTTCAATAAGGGAGGTTCATTTGCATTTGCCTCTAAACAATTTCCCCAAATATACCACTCCTCGGGACCACATAAAAGAGCAGGGGTTGCCATCCTCATAAGAAATGGGTCTCCCTTTACTTGCACAGCCCACTACAGCGACCCACAGGGCCACTTTGTTATCCTTCAAGGACAATGGCAAAAACAAGCAATCACTCTCTGTGCCCTTTATGTTCCCAACATTAAACAATATAACTTCCTGTCTAAAGTATTTACTCACCTCTTTAAATCTGAACACGAGATACTAGTGGTGGGGGGTGACTTTAATTTAACCAATTCAACAACTATGGATCGCCAGGCGGTGAGCCCCAAGGCAACATCGGCTCGAGCCCTACGAGTCTCAAAGCTTTTTCGCAAATTCTCTAGACGATATGCTCTCTTCAATGCCTGGAGAGCTCTCCACCCTGGCGATCAGCAATACACGTTTTAATCAGCCCCCCACCAAACACACTCTCACATCGACTACTTTTTTGTAAATAACCTTACGTTTAGAAATACACGAGAGGCACAGATAGTCCCAATGTCATGGTCTGGCCATGCACCTATTTTACTTAAGCTGGAACAAGGGCCCCCCAACTGTAGACCCTACAACTGGAAATTAAATACATTTCTTCTCCAACACCTCCCATCGAAAACGGAACTAGCATCCACCCTAAATTATTATTTTGCCGAAAACAATACTCCCGGCATATCCCCTCCCACACTCTGGGAAGCCCACAAGGCGGTACTGCGAGGCAGGTGTATGGCATTATCTTCTGCCATGAAAAAAGATGCCCTGACCACAAAACTTCAAACTGAAAAAGAGCTTAGAGCATTAGAATGCCAATTACAACGGTCTCCCACCTTATCCCTCCTTAAGAAAATCATACACTTGTGAACTACTCTGAGTGACTTAGCTATGGGACAGGTAGAAAAGGCCATCCTTAGACTAAGACAAGTGTACTATGATAAGGGCAATAAGGCACATTCCTTACTAGCGAAAAAACTACAAGATAACTCACATATGTCCACGCCACACCAGATTAAGAATAAACTAGGCTCCCTATTATCCCACCCCAAAGACATTGCCAACACTTTTGCAGATTACTACCAGGACCTCTACAATAATCCTAATATTCCTAGTAACCCCCTCCCTCACGACCTGCACCAGCGCATGCAACATTACCTCACACAGAGCGGAGTCCCACAGTTCCAAACCTCCGATCTAGCAACCTTAAATTTGCCGATCACCGATGAAGAAATAGAGCAGACTATTAAAAATCTCCCATCCCACAAAGCTCCAGGTCCGGATGGATTACCTTATGAATATTATAAGGCTTTCCTCCCCATCCTAGCACCAAATATGTGCAAACTTTTTAATGCCTTTTTTCGAGACTCTCCTATCCCATCAGACATGCAACGATCATTCATCACGTTGATTCCTAAACCAGACAAAGATCCCACCCTATGAGCTAACTATAGACCTATCGCCTTACTGAATTTGGACCTAAAAATTTTTACAAAACTGTTATCAATCCGTCTGAACATGATCCTCCCATCCCTTATCCATAAAGGGAAATTTAGAAAAACCGCGCTAATAAACCAAAGTGCTCTATAATGCGAAAAGCTGCAAACCCCACAACAAACATCAATTGTGGATAAGTAAAGAAAAAATAAGGGGTTGCGCTAATAACTAGGTTCATCAATATAGTGTCTACAGTGAAGATAATTGAGTCTTAACTATGAATAAATCAAAAATATTGTGCAAACATGACATGTGAAATACATTCATCAAATAAAGCCATCAAAAATGATATCTTAGTGAGTCCCAAAAACATCAACAAAACCCAACAAAAGTCCAAGTGATGTTTATAATTAATCCGTGACAGCAGGAAAGGGTCCACCACCAGAAAATAGAAGGGGTAGCTCCTTACCAGATGGCCGTGACCCCCCACTACAGAGGATCACAGCAAGCAGAAATCTTTACAGGCCAGAGTTAGGAATTGCCCACGATATCCACTAGAGGTCCTCACACCATCAGTCACCGCAATGAGCCCATGGCAGCGATCCGAAGATGGATCTGGATGGCTATCGTAGAGCTTAGCAGCAGATGTACTTCAAAGAAAGGAGAGGAAATGGCTGGAGGAAGCTGATGCAAGGCCTGATGGGATTGAAAGTACGGAGGCTTGCCTCCGTACTTTCAATCCCATCAGGCCTTGCATCAGCTTCCTCCAGCCATTAGAGCTTAGCAGCAGTACTTTCAATCCCATCAGGCCTTGCATCAGCTTCCTCCAGCCATTTCCTCTCCTTTCTTTGAAGTACATCTGCTGCTAAGCTCTACGATAGCCATCCAGATCCATCTTCGGATCGCTGCCATGGGCTCATTGCGGTGACTGATGGTGTGAGGACCTCTAGTGGATATCGTGGGCAATTCCTAACTCTGGCCTGTAAAGATTTCTGCTTGCTGTGATCCTCTGTAGTGGGGGGTCACGGCCATCTGGTAAGGAGCTACCCCTTCTATTTTCTGGTGGTGGACCCTTTCCTGCTGTCACGGATTAATTATAAACATCACTTGGACTTTTGTTGGGTTTTGTTGATGTTTTTGGGACTCACTAAGATATCATTTTTGATGGCTTTATTTGATGAATGTATTTCACATGTCATGTTTGCACAATATTTTTGATTTATTCATAGTTAAGACTCAATTATCTTCACTGTAGACACTATATTGATGAACCTAGTTATTAGCGCAACCCCTTATTTTTTCTTTACTTATCCATAAAGACCAGGTGGGCTTTGTCCCCCTCAGACAGGCGGGGGACAACACTAGGAAGGTGATTGATCTGGTAGATGTGGCGAACAGGGAGAACTCGGAGTCCTTGTTACTTAGCCTGGATGCCGAAAAGGCCTTCGACCGCCTTGGGTGGCCCTTCCTGTTCGCTACACTACAACATGCTGGGTTCCGAGGACCTTTCCTGAGAGCCATACAACAACTCTATTCCAATCCCTCCTCACAGGTCAGGACTCCTTTTGCCCTTTCTCCCACTTTCTCGATCACGAACGGCACTCGCCAGGGATGCCCATTATCACCCTTACTATTCGCACTCTGTGTCGAGCCCCTGGCGGCCTCTATTTGAGGCAACCAGGATATTCGGGGAATTTCAGTCAGGGCGACGTGATCCTCACCTTGACCCAGCCCAGAATTTGCCTTCCAACCCTACATGCAGAACTTGACCGATACAGAGCCCTTTCGGGCTATAAAATTAATGCATCTAAGTCAGAGGCCCTCCCAATCAATATCTCAGATACGGAAACAGCACATCTGAAGGCTACAGCTACCACTGGAAATCCACCTCATTGAAATACTTAGGAGTACACATCACCCCAAAATTCAACACTCTTTACCAGGAGAACTTCCCCCCCTTTTCCGCTCCATCAGAACTCTGCTTACAAACTGGAAAAAACACCATATCTCCCTGTTAGGTAGGATCGCATCGATTAAGATGACGATCCTCCCGAAACTATTATATCTCTTCCAAACATTACCCATCCCTGTCCCACACAAACAACTGAGTAAACTCCAATCTGACCTTTTCAAATATACCTGGAATTATAAAAGACATAGAATCCCTCAATCGGTAATGATGGCGGCGCGCTCAGATGGAGGCCTTGCCTTTCCCAACCTTATTAAATACTACCAAGCCGCCCAACTACGTGCAATAGCTTCATGGTTCACTCAAAGGTCCTATAATAGGTGGACAGAAATTGAAAAAATATGGTTAGCCCCGACCCACCCAAATAGCCTACTATGGAGCACGAGTGCAGAGGTGCCTCCTGAGCGCTTACTGGGACCTATGTCCCAGCTTCGACGATTGTGGAACAAGCTATCCCGTTCACACGAATTGTGCTCAGAAAAGTCAGTTCTAACATCATTTATCTGCAACCCCAAAATCCCAGACAGTCTCACTCACCAGATGTCTTATCCATGGACGTCACGGAACCTTTTCCACTATGGGAATCTGGTAGACCCCAGATCTCGCAAACTACTATCCTATTCTGACCTTCAGACCAAATTTGACCTACCACATCAAGCTTTTTATAGTTACCTGCAGATACGCCACTATGCCATGTCCATATCGCCTGACCTACAGTTCTCCCCCCCATCGCCTTTTGAAAATCTAATCCTGGCGGGCACGGCCCAGAAAGGTTTAATCTCTGACATCTCCAAAATACTAAATGCCTATCCATTAGAAACTAAAGGTAAACATGCTTATATGATCAAATGGGAGAAGGCCCTTAATGAGGAACTCCCTATGGAGCAATGGCAGACGATATGAACCCAGGCGGCAAAGAGCTCCCTCTGTACCCTATACAAGGAAAATACCTACAAAATCCTCCTTTACTGGTATATGACTCCGGATACTCTCCACGCCATATACCCCTCTAGCTTTGATCGCTGTTGGCGATGTCAAAAAGATAGAGGGACCCTCCTCCACATTTATTGGAACTGTCCACTAATCACCCCTTTCTGGGATACGGTTCAGCAGCTGCTGGCTCGTCTTCTAGAGATGCAGATCCCCATGGTCCCCAAATTTTTTCTTTTAGGAATCTTACAGTTAAAGATCCCCGCATCTTACAAAAAATTAACACGCCATATCCTCACAGCGGCACGCTGTCTTATTACCCTACACTGGAAAAATATTCCCCCCCCCCCCACTCCTGAAGCTTTATACGCTAGAATTAAAAATGTGGAGTTGATGGAGAAAATGACGGCCAGGATACAGTACAGATTGGAAGCACATAATAAAGTGTGGGAGCTGTGGCATCTTCGAGAGGACCCACCATGATCAAGTAAACGAGCTATTACTAAGTTCTTCTTCTCCTTACTCCCCCCTTTTCCTCCTCCTTTCTCTATCCTTCCACTCTACCTTGAATTTTCTAGTGACTCGCATAATTTTAAGCAGAATAGAAGAGAAAAAAAAAAAAGAAGAAAGAAGGGATTTGGCATACATATATTCTCTATTGCGTATTCTTTCTTTTTGCTGTTTCACACATATTATGTGTTCTTGTACTGCAAATATTACAATAAAATGTTATTTGGAAAAAAAAAAAATAATTGTAATTGGCACATGTTGCCCAGCCCACTGCCCGGCTCCCCATGCCCTTTTTTAGTTTCTAGCCCAGAAAATGGTCATTATTGATTTCTGAGATTAGTCTTCTATTGACATCAGTGGGGTTTGGATTTGGCATCAGGTTCAGCATACCATACCTTGGGTGCATACTACTCATCCTTAGTCACTATACAATGCAAACAGCTCCAATGTCTCAAAGTAAAGGGATGGGTTGAAAAAAGTTTAGTGTCCTTAGTAAAAGTCTACTTTTTTTACTCTCTCATAGTGGTAAAACCCAGAGTATACTTTGATAACCTCTTTGCATGGTAAATTTTGTTTGGCTGTGATCACATTGGCTGAATGGAACAAATCATGTAAAGACAAAGTTCTGAGAAGACTGTTCTTAATTATGATCAAACTGGTAATCTCTATGTAAGGACTATTAAAGAATAGTTATTACTGTATAATAAAGTCTAGCTTATGTGCACAGAGTCACTCTTGCAATGAAAAACACTCATAAATTAAGTTAAGGAAATGCCCATAATTACATTAAGTACAATCCAATCTGATGTTAGTGTGTGTATTCTGGCTACCACTGTGCAATACCCGAAATAGTTATCATTAAGATAGTTATTGCATATTGAGGCCTGCGGCCTGTCCGGAGCCTGACGCTCGCCTACACCGCGGACCGGGGGATGAACGGATCCTTTACCGGGAACCTCCCGACCGGGACTTCCGAGCCACCACCGTGAGGAGGCAGATACCCGCAGCATGAGGGAGAGCTGAGCGGGGCTCTCTCCTCCCATCTCAGATCCCCCCACGGCCTGCCGCCACTCCTGGGCTTCTCCACCGGCCATCCTGGACTCTGTGAGTACAAGGGCTGTCGCCCGAGCCTTCTTCCACTGCTGCTCTGCTGTACCTGACCCCAGAGTCCCTGTTTCTTAGGCCCTAGAGACCCGGCCCGGGCCCGTGAGAGGACCCCCCCGATCGGCCTCAGCCCCCAGGACAGACCGCGGCTTCGGCCTAGTCCTGGAAGTCGGCGGCCATCTTGGTACTCCAAGTACCCCCACAACCTATCCCCTGCAGTTTAATCAACTACAGATCGCTTGTAGTCACCAAAGTCTTTCATATATCTGCAAATCTCACAGCTGTCACCTCAGCACTCCCTGATTATTAAAGTGACCACCCCCAGACCGGCGTGCAGGGAAGCAGACATGTAAGAGGAGTCCTTTGATCCCCGTCTCTTCAAGAGATGCTCCTACAAAGCTAACAGTTCCCTATTAATCGCAGGAGCGATATCATAACAAGACATCAGACCCTTCCTAACACTGCATGGGGAAGATTGGCTTCCAGAAGGCAATATATAGAGGTTTTATTCCACCGCCAACGTCGCAGACCCCTAATACCATGAAGCGCTTCTTATATGAACAAAGATCCCCGATCTCCAGTGAACAAGATCCTCAGACACTGCTGACCCACATACTCTGCCGGACGGCATGACCCAAGATGATAACAGGTCTCAATCCTCCCAACACTCTCTTCCACCCTACCACCCCGTGGATGTAGTGACAGTAGCTGTCCTAGACACAAAGTTGAACTCATTACTACACAAACTAACCCGCAGCATTGCTAAAGAAGTGAGCAAAATAGCACATGAGTTACGGGGTGAAATTGACCAACTAGGTGAACGCACCAACACATTGGAGAACAAATTCGATGAACTGACCCAATATGTACATGTTCTTGAAGAGGACAACTCCAATCTGAAACATACAGTCTCCCTACTTCAACTTCAACAGGAAGACCTCGAAAATCGTGAAAGACGCCAGAATCTGAGGATTAGGGGAATCCCTGAGACGGTGAACGACAAGGAACTGCGTCCCTGCCTTTTAGGCCTATTCGTCACTTTAGCCCCACACATTCCGGACATAGACTGGCGTATGGGCAGGGCGCATAGATCTCTGGCCCCAAAGCCTCCTCCTACTGCCAACCCCAGAGATATTATTGTCCGCTTCCACTTCTACGAGAGCAAAGAAGCCCTCACACTTGCAACATGTAACAAGTCACGTATTGACTATAAACAACACAAAATCCAGATATTCAACGATCTCTCTCCAATCACTTTGGCCAAAAGGCGCAGTTTTCGTCCTGTTACTACCCATCTACAAAACCATCAAGTTCCATACCGCTGGGGATTCCCCTTCCGCCTAACCGCTTCCAAAGATGGTGTTCAACATTCCCTGAGAGACCTTTATGAAAGTGAAGCCTTTATCCACAACCTAGGTCTTCCCCCCTGCCTGGGGAAGATTCTATACCCCAAGCTCCGAACCCCAAATCACTCACCACACCAGCCAAAATTTGGACCCCAGTTCAACGAAGATCCCAGAAGAACTTCTCTACCCCACAACGAGCCAATCGTCACAGATATCCAACCTGATGTGACTTATTATTTTTTATTTTCTATTTTCTCAATTTTTCTGGCCTTTAATAAATTACCATGGATATCTTAGTGACCTTACAGTAATCGGGTCACTTTGTTGAGAGGTCACACCTCTTACCACTGTTTCTGATAGATGCCTTCTTGGGGGGTTCCCCCCCCCTTTAACTTTTTTTTTTTTTTTTTTATATATATATATATATATATATATATATATATATATATATATATATATATATATATATACTTCTCTGTCATATACCAGCTTGTCTTAAGATCTATCTACTTGTTCATAATAACATGCCAAATATCTTTGCTCCTCCTGTCTGTTTTTTTTTTTTTTTTTTGTTTTACAAAAAACAGAGACGAGGATCTCCCCACCTCCCCCCCTCCTCCATTAATCCCTGCAGGCTAACATGCCCCCCCTCATGACCCAAGGCTTAGGCCTGGGCAGCCTGAAATTTTTTCTCAGGCTTTTCAAAAATGATTTTCTCTTTTTTCTTTTTTTAACATTTTTCATCTTCTTATGCAATTTAGTTCCTAATTTTTTTACCTCCTTTGGAGTTTTCATATGCAGGTCTTTTTTCTTTTTTTCTCTTTTTGACCTATATTTGTTTTTTCAGTATTGTACTTACATTAATATAACAATTGTAAGAAATGCTTGTTTTCAAATGTTCCTTTTTAAGGATGCTCATTTATATGCTCTCAGTCTTTATACTGCATTAGCACTTTTTTGTTTAACTAAATATGGCCCTCAAAGTTTATTCTTGTAATGTTAAAGGATTAAATTCCATAGGCAAAAGGTGGCAGGCCTTAAAAGAATTTAAATCATCCAAAGCAGAGGTGATTATGGTCCAGGAAACCCATTTTAAGCCCAGTGGCTCCTTTAAGTTTGCTTCTAGACACTTTCCCGTAGCATAAACTGCCTCTGATCCCTCTGAAAAAGCGGGAGTGGCAATTCTTATTAAACGCACTAGCCCAATAAAAATACTCTCCTCCTACCCAGATCCTCACGGTAGGTTCATATTCCTGAAGTGTGGTCACTTATCTACCTCCTTTTCCTTGATTAACATTTATGACGCAAATGTAGGACAAATCGGTTTCCTTGAAAACGTTTTTGAGAAACTACAACCCTTCTCCCAGCCTTTCATGATCATGGGAGGCGACTTCAATGTGTGCATGTCCCCGACCAGGGACAGGAAAACTCTATTCCAAACCACCCCACAATCTTCCTCTAAGAAACTATCAACATCCTTTCGCAAACTAGTCAGATCCCATAATCTATTTGATTCTTGGAGAATAAAACACCTGACCCAAAAACACTATACATTTTATTCTCATCCCCACAAGTCTTATTCTAGACTAGATTACTTCCTTATTACAGGCCCTCTATTGCCCTATGTAGTATCTTCTGAAATAAATCCTATTACCTGGTCGGATCATGCACCCATTGAACTCAATGTATTATTGACGAAGTCTTTTACTAAAACCTGCCACTGGCGCCTCAATGAATCCTTGCTTAAAAACCCTTTATCTCAAACCCAACTACAGCAGAAACTAAGCGAGTTTTTCCAGCTTAATGATGGTTCTGTCCCGGAGATTTCCACCCTGTGGGAGGCCCATAAAGCCTTTTTTAGGGGTGAATGCATAGCTATGGGCTCGCGCCTAAATAAAGATTCTGTACAACTCAAAAAGGATCTTATTACCCAACTACAGACAGCGGAAAGAACTCTGTTGGCCTCCCCCACGGTGGAAAAACTGAGAAATGTCATCTCAATCCGGGACCGGATTAAGTCTTTCGATATGAATCAAATTTCCAAATCCATGCTGTGGGCTAAGCAAAAATGTTACGATTATGCAAACAAACCACATAGGATGCTAGTGAACAAATTAAAACCACGGCCCTTTCTATCTATACCTGACCACTTGATACAATCTGATGGCACCCCCACGTACTGTCCGAAAGCTATGTCAAAGGTCTTTGGTGATTTTTATAAGCGGCTTTATAACTGTTTAGGTCCTGACTCACATCCTCAATTCTCACAATCAGAGTTTGATAAATTTATAAATTCCCTCCCGCTACCAAAGATCTCTGCTGACCATCTATCCTCCCTTAACTCTCTGATTACTGGGGAGGAAATAGGAGAGGTGATTAAAAATCTTCCAACCCACAAATCTCCGGGCCCTGACGGTCTCCCTTACCATTGACATTTATACAGCGATCAGAGCTATACAAATGCACTGATTCCTGTGTAAATGTCACTGGTAGGGAAAGGGTTAACACTAGGGGGCGATCAAGGAGTAGAATGTGTTCCCTCAGTGTGTTTCTAACTGTGGGGGGATGTGACTGACTAGCGGAGAAGCCAGATTGTTGACCCTAGCTAGTAGGAACAGACAATCTGTCTCTCCTCTCCTGACAGAACCGGGATTTATGTATTTACACACACACAAATGCCCATTCTGTCTCTGGTACCCGTGATCAGATGTGGCCAGTGGTCATCGCTACCGCCGGCCACGTGCTTCATTTCCCCCACCGTGCAGCGGGCTCGCGTGCCTGTTCTAGCTGTTTAAGGGGCCGACGTACAGTTACGGCGATTTGCAGGAGAGAGCCGACCTGCCACAGTAGAATGACGGCAGCTGGTCGGCTAGTGGTTAAAGTGGTTTTAAATCCTCTTATATACCCAGGGAAGTGACTGGCCTCAGGTGATAAACATAGATGAAACGAATTCTCCTACAATAGTTATACTTGTTTATCTGCTACCTTTTCTTCTCTACATCCCTTCAAAAGTGCAGAATTGTGATACAATTATTTTTATCCGTCTAGAGCACAGAGGAGGGGGTGGAGAGCTGCAATTAGAACATTTGTACAGTGTATGAGAGATGACTGGAGAAAAGGGACACACCCCTCTTCAGACCATGCACAGGAATGAAGGAAGGACACAGAGCTGTGTTCTAAATAGACAAATTGTGTGCTAAGCTCCTACCCATCACAAATTTATTTCAAGTGTCATGAAAAGTTGTCAGGATTTACGCTGCTATGCTGATAGCAGAGGAACGAAGCACCAGAGAGAAACAACACTTAGAGCTTTGGAGATAGACAAGTAAACACTACAGATAGATGTGCTTTGTTCAGATTTCATGACTGAGGTTTACAACCACTTTAAGGGATATTAACTGCAGGGTTCTGGCCTGCCTGGACAAGTTGCCAGGGCCAACAAAGCAACATCCAGATTGGAAGACACTGAACCTGAATCAGAGATATATGAATCAAAAAGGGCTGGCAACTTGGATGCTCTTGAATAAAAGTCCTTTATTGGTTACATGGGTACACGGGTACAGGCTATACGCTGACACATTTCGGCTAAGAAGCCTTCATCAAAGCATATGCCGAAGCCAAATCAGGCCACCCAAGTGGAGTCAAATCTTTCTTGCCTCTCTCTTCCGCCTCTCCCACACCTTGTCAACCCATTCAAATTCACTTGGAATGTGCGGGCTCTTCCAGTGGACTGGTATGAGGCATTTTGCAGCATTGAGAAGATGAGGGAGAGCACTGTGCTTATAGCAAAAATAGAAATGGGTGGAACGTGCAGAAGCAGAAAGTGTTTTGGTGAAGTGGGGAGATAAATACCTAGGTCATTTTATATGTGCTTATGGACCATATACCAAAAGGACAGTAGCAGTGGACAGTCCCACCATACATGTAGGAACATTCCCCTCTGGCCACATCCCCTCCAACACAGCACAGAGGTTGAGGGATAGATTCTAGCAAGGGACGTGGGCACCCAATACATCTCAATAACAGCTTGTAATTGTTCTCTTGTGTCTTGGAGTCCACTGAACTAGAGTGAGTCAAGTGGCATAGGTGGTGCAATTGCTCATCAGTGAACTCACTCTGGAGGTCACGCTCCTATTCGCTAACAAAAAATGGTTTAGGGTTAGGCTTACGTATTAAGGACCAAAATCATATGAGGAAGGGGGTCTTTGGCAGCCCATAAGCGTTCAAATTCTGTAAGTGTAGACCTAATCTGAGAGGCATGGCATTGCAATGCAATGAAATCAGCAAGCTGGCGATGCCTCCAGAAATCAAAAAGGAAACTGCCATACTGGTCCCTAAGAGTTTCAAATGAGATTAATTTATGGCTTTCCATAAAGCGAGACAGACTGACATCCCCATTGCACACCCAGGGTCCAAAAAAGTACAGTTGCTCACTGAGGGGAACTAAGGTAAACCTCCTACCAGCGCCAGAGTCAGGGACATATTGAGTCTATCCCAAACTTTCTGGGAGTGAATAGTCAGAAAGGCCCCTATCCTTCGGGGGAAGCCAAGGAGCATATGACAAATTGCGGCCTGCAATAGATTTTTCTTTGGGATACCATAACTGGAATCCTCCAGTTGAGAAACCACTGTAGTGCAACTTCTCAATAGTAGTGTAAGACATCAGGAATGCCCAAGCCCCCTGCACATTTGGACCACTGCAACAATGCCATGGCAAGACATGGTCTCTTGCCTTTACAAACAAACTTGTTGAAGAGGCTGTGGAGCTCTGCAAAAGAAGCGCAGAGTTAGGGGCACAGGTACCATCTGCAAGAAAAAAAGAGTATGCAATATTGTTATCTTCACCCATGTGAAGTTTGCCTATTCCAGGATTGCAGGTCTTGGCAAATTTTCTTAGTAGTAGTAAGTAGGGGGGCATAATTATGTACGTACAGGGTGTCCAGGCAATCAGTAAGTTGGATGCCCAAGGGAAATGGTGACCGTCAGAATTTCAGATGTAGTATAATTGATCCAAAAATTAAACACTTGACTGCAAGCTGACAGTTCTTCCATCAGGTTAGACAACAAGATAAGGGGGTCCAAAACATGAAAAAGGATATCGTTCACATAAGTGGAAAGCTTGTGCTCATCTAATGATTGTTAAGCTAAGAAAATGGATACTAAAATAAATGGCTTAATCAGGAAAAGGTTAAATGAAGCAAATAATATTCTGAAAGACTGCCTTTTTACTTATGCCCCGTACACACGGTCAGATTTTCCGATGGAAAATGTGCGATCGGAAATTCCGACCGTGTGTGGGCTCCATCGGACATTTTCCATCAAATTTTACAACACACAAAGTTTGAGAGCAGGCTATAAAATTTTCCGACAACAAAATCCAATCGCGTCAATTCCGACCGTGTGTGGCCAATTCCGACGCACAAAATGCCATGCATGCTCAGAAGAAATTCCGAGATGGAACAGCTCGGTCTGGTAAAATTAGCGTTCGGAATGGATATAGCACTTTCGTCAGGATTCAATGTTTAAAATTGTTTAATACAGCGCTCTCTCCTCTTCTTTATAATGCTAGAAGAATGAAGTAATTTTGCTGCTCATATTCACACAGACTTCTCACAAACTTATTTATTATTTATCGTGATTTCATCAATATATTTAGATTTGTCACATTGGAAAAAATATATATTATTTTATTTTTTTGGTTTGTATTGTTTTCAAGCCTGATCTTGTTGTTAATTTTTTTTTTTTTTTTTTTTTTAGATCCTGAATATTTTTGTGTGTGTTTTGTGTGTCAAGTTACCACAACACTATTATCTTCTATATTATTATCTATATTATTATCTGGTATTATTTCATCTTTAACCTCAAGGAGATTGGTTGTTGTTCGTGTCCCTTGTTAATTTCACATTGTATTTTTGAAATGTACCTGCCTCCTCACAAACAAACTCTCCTTTTTGAAGTAAACACACATAGGCGAGTATAATTGAAACAAAAATTCCTTTATTAAGGGATCCAAACCAAACAAAGAGGGAGGCAACGCTGGAGAAACAGCAGAATTGGGTGAAGCCTTTGGCCCCCAGGGCACACATCAATTATTTCATGGCAAAATTGGTGGCCTGAGGAGTCCATATCTAAGGGAGTGCAGTCTGGTCCAGAAGTCCCAGAGATCATGAAAGCAGCAGATGACATCTGTGTCCCCAGGCTGTGGTCATACAAGAGCCTGCATCTTTTGTCAGACCAGACTGAACCCAGGGTCATCACTCTCTGGTCTTCCTTCCACGCTTCCTTCCACGCTGTGGCTCTGGTGGTGGAGTTGTGGCAGGAGGAGGAGGATGGTCCAACTCACTCAGGTGGGTTTTGTGTGTGATTTCGCTCCTCACCCCCTTAGTTAGGACTTTGTAAATAAGGTCCTCACACAGGAGGCGTTAGCCCTCCTGCATGCCCTGCAGTTTGGTGGCAGCCATGCAGGCAAAGGTCTCTTCAGGAGTGGGGATGGATCTGAGGGATGCAGAAGCCTCCTGAATCAGCCTGAGTGCTGAATCCTGCACGTGACTCCCCTTCCTGGGTCTTTTGTTTGGAAGGCGGAGGGGAGGAACCTATGATTCAGTCAGACTCCTACTGGGCCCAGGCTTCTCCTGGCTGCCACTTAGTCCCACCTCCTCCTGGCTACCACTAACCCCCGCCTCCTCCTGGCTGCCACATTCCATAGCCTCCTCCTGTGTGGCACATTCCACAGCCTCATCCTGGCTGAGGATGCCCCGTACACACGGTCCTGTGTATGAAAAAGGGACATAGTTTTAGTTTTTTATTCATCAATCACACACAATTTTCACCTCATGATTGTTGCAAATTGAATGTTAACAAATATAACAGACTATCATTCTGAGCCCAGCATTTTCCATTCTTGTCCCAATTCTTTTTGCCCACTACTGTCTATTGATATGTAAAACACTTTATTAAATCAGCAGTTAGCGATCAACAATAACATCTAGTAAACATCATTTATTTATTGACCAGAAATTTGTAGAAGAATGCTATACCTGGCTCCAGCTGGGCTCCTCCACTTCTTCCTGGCTGGAAGTCCCAGCTTGGACATCGAAAGCCTCAGCTGGGGTGGAAGGAAGAGTGAAAGGAAGAGTTGAGAGGGATTTCCTGACTTCAGTCTGGTCTGACAGAAATCGCAGTCTCTCATAGTACCACAGCCACGTCATCTGCTGCAGCTTCGGATCTCTGGGAATCCGTGTCCTTCTTGCGCTCCCTAAGATAAGTGCTCCTCAGGCCACCAATTTTGGCTTTTAAATAGGGGATGGTTGCCGTGGGGACCACCGGCTTCACCAACTCCAGCACTTTCTCCAGCGCTGTCTGCCTTTTGTGGATGTGGATGTTTGACCTGCCACAGACAGGGCAGCTCCCTGAACTTATCTATGAACAGGGGGAGGAAGTTGTGGTCATTGAAGCCATCCATTTTATCTGCAAGACACAACACAAGACAAACCCTAATGTCAGGCGAAACTCTCATAATCTTGTTACAATATAGGCCTCAATCTAGAAGCAGCATAGGGCCAAGTTTAGATCTTACCTTCGTTATCACAATCAGCGCCTCCAATACCCCTTCCTCCACTCACAGATCGTACGTACTATGCACACGTGTTACGCTTTATATACACTGCGCATGTGTGAAACTCTGCCCGCCCCTGATGTTCTTTCTAGTCTATTCCCCGCCCCTTCTCATTCGGCACAGTGGGGGAAGAGCACATGGCGGAGACACAGCAGGTGCGTGCTGATTACAGCAACGAGGAGGAGAAGGAGGAGGAAACCACAGAGCCAGAAATGTCCCGATCCAGAAAGAGACGATTTAAGGCCTCAAATATGTCCTTTGGGGAGATGTTGGAGATGGTCGACATACTGAAGAGGGCCGACTATGACGGGAAGTATGGACCTTACCCCAACCCAATGTCCGAAAGGCCAAGATCATGGCGAAAGTGGTCAAGAGTCTGCACAGGAATTTCGGGGTATGACGATCGAAAGATCAGCTCAGGAAGCTGTGGTCGGACCTGAAATTAAGGGAGCACGAGCAGTACAGAAGGATCAGGAGAGTACTGCAAAAAAGTAAGTAGTTGTGCTGTGTTCGTATTCTTTATTTTTATTACGTTCGTGTTGCTCCATGTGCTTTTCTTAACTGTTGTACAGTTTAAAATGGCAACTTTCATGTTCATGGGCACATTATTCGTTCATATGAAACATTGTTCGTTCGGCCTAGAAAACACAATTTTTTTTGGCCATAGGCATTTGAATAGATTTTTTAGGGCCTACTTCTCTTAAAATAATTTGGTTGTGTAGATGTGTTTGTAACTAGAATGAAACGCAAACTAGATTCTGGGTAAGGAGAGGACACTCAGCAGCTGTTTACACATCTGGACGCTGGAGCACTAGTGTGGGCCAAAAGAACACCCTTTTTATTAGGGGGCCCACACAGGTGCTCCAGTGTATACTATAGGGGTGACTCCATCTGTGAAGCTTGTACAAAACAGGTAAGTATTCAAGCTTGACAAAGGACAAAAAAATTTCTTAATCTTGGAACTCTGCCAAAATAGACAATTGTACCCCACTTCCAAGCAATGTTTCATATTCCTATTTTTGCCATCAAATATCTGTGTGCTAAGTATACCTATTTTTTTTTTACATAGGGGATAAAAGACTCGGAGGACACCCCTCATCCGAGGAGACCACAGACCCCCCACCTCAGGAGGAAGTGGAGACCTACCAAAGACAACAGGAGGAGGAGGAAGGAGATGTGGTGGAAATTGTCACCACAACAGGTGAGTGTCTGCGACCACAGGCTCAGGTAAGAGATGGATGCCGGCATATTTATAATACATGGTGTGTTTTTGTTTCTATCTTTTTAGGTGATCGTGATGTTGTGGATCCAGATCCTTTCACCTCTGAAAGTGCACAGATCCTGATCGAGGAGATCATGGGGTGTAATAGGGACTTGGAAAACATCATGAAAAACATCAATGATGTTCAAAAAAATGAAGAACATCATTGATGTTTTAGGGAGAGTTTAAAACCCCTCCAAATCCCATCCCTTTTTTGTGTTTTTTGGGCTCTCAAAATTTCAAACATTTTTTGACATATTCTCGAAAAGCCAAATTTTGAAGATGCACACAGTGTGTCAACATGTGCTATCTGCCATCACGGGAGATCAATGGACACGTTTTGGGGGGGCAACCCCTTCCTCAATAACAAAGTAGATGGGAGGAAGGGGTTGCACCCCCAAAACACGTCCCTTGATCCCCCGTGATGGCAGCTAGCACATGTTGACATTCGGCAATTTGTGTGCATCTTCAAAATTTGGCTTTTCCAGGGGTGACTTCACCCCATCTGAATGCAATATCAAACACAGTTTAGAAATACTCATGTCTGATATTGCCTTCAATTTCTTGAAAAGTTGAACTTTGTAAGTTCCAGATTTGTGTCTTTCTTGTTGTTTTTAAACATGCCTGTTTTATCTTGAATGGACATTTCTACTTTTAGTAATGTGACCCAAAAAATTGTTATACAACAAACATGTTGGTTTGTTTTAAAAACCTTTTATAAATGCACATGTGATTTTGCTGGTATTAAAAAGATTAATAATCAAGAATGTGTGGATTATTGTTTGAACGCTCCAAAAATTTTGTTGTGCTCAAATTGGTGTTTTCTGTGACAATGGGGGGTTATTTCCTAAGGGCAAATCCACTTCGCACTACAAGTGCAGTTTCAAGTGCACTTGTAGTGCAAAGTGTCTTTGCCTTTAGTAAATAAAACCCAACAGTGCTCTGTAATGTTACACAATCATGCCTTTTTCAGGACTCACCACATTTCTGTCAGGGTTAAAAGAAACACAAGCAGTAAATGTCACCAAAGATTTTAGTAGTTAAAATGATTTTTTTATTTGAAAAAGGTTTCAGACATTGTCTGGCATATTGATGGCCCCCCTACCCGCAAAGTATTCAAGGTATCTTAGACGGACCTCACGGGCACTCAGGGGGGGCAAGCCAGGACGGGCACTTTCAAGCGCCGTCAGGGTCGGTTCATTATGAATTCCAGCCTCAGGCCCAACTGAGCCAGCATAGTTGGCAGAATTTTGCCGTAAATAATTGTGTAGAACACAGCACGGCAGGATAATATGATTCAGTTTGTACTCCGCAATGTGTATGTGTGTAAGAAATAGGCGGAACCGGCTGGCCATGATTCCAAACATGTTCTCCACCACTCTTCTGGCTCTGGCCAGCCGGTAATTAAAAACCCTCTAGTCCGGGGTGAGGGTCCTCATCGGGAATGGCTGCATAAGATGGTCCCCCAGCGCAAACGCTTCATCCGCAACGAAGACGAATGCAAGTCCTTCCGCGCTGTCTTCTGGAGGTAGCAAGTCCAAGCTGACATTCTGGAGACGCCTGTAGAACTCCGTCTGAGTGATGACTCCACCATCGGACATCTGGCCATTCTTCCCCACGTCCACATACAGGAACTCGTAAGTAGCCAACACCACTGCCAACATCACAATACTATTGAACTCCTTATAATTATAATAGTATGACCCCGAGTTGGGTGGTGGGACGATGTGGACGTGTTTCCCATCAATTGCCCCTCCGCAGTTAGCAAAGTCCTACCGCTGGGCAAAGTGGGAGGCCACAGTCTGCCATTCCTGTGGGTTGGAAGGAAACTGTGAAGTCAAACAAGAAAAAAAATAATCATTTTGCACCTAAACAGGGAAAGCAGATTAGACACAAACATTCTTGGCCAACATCAGTATAACATTTATTTTAGGGAGTTTGGAAAGACCAAGGTATAAGGTCCACCTATCAGATTCCCCCTTCCCCCCCACCCTCTCATGGGCCATTTCTGACATTTTAGGGGGGGAGCTCTTGGACAGGTAACCCTCTCCACTTCATTGAGAGATGAATGCCTAAATAATGTGTATTACTTTGGCCAGCCCCTCCTTACTTACACTATTGACAGCCCACTGGACAGGTAAGAAGTGTCATAATACAAAGATATAAATACACACTGTACACATTTGAGCACATTTGGACATTCTGCTATTACCTATCAAGATAATAATAGTATACAAAAACTTGAAACAGTACCATTTGAAAGTATACAGGCAGGCCCTTGCACTACATGCTTTGGGGAATTCATCCATAAAACTGACCACAAAAGAGATGGGTATAGTGTGTATGGGTTTGGCAAAGTCAGCAGATAGATGATTGAGGATAGATAGAGGATTGATATCAGCTGACTTAGCAGTTGGGGGGAGGGAGGGTTCCAACTGATTTGGGGAACCCAAACAAAAAGCCTCTGGCACTCTGCCTGAATTTTAAGCACAAATCACATTTTAAAACATTTTAGGGGGTGTTTGGGGTAAAGCACTACTATGGAGCTGACAAAATACATTGTTAAGTGACTACATGAGGTGAATATAGGGCCAGGAGAGCATGCTGGGGAGGTAAGTGAAGGCAAATATGTATGATGGACAAAAAATAATTACATAAAAATCCAGCATGCATGAGAACAAAGGGGACATTCACAGCATATTCCAATCATGGTAATTAGGGAATGAGGAAAGAAATACAATATATTATCAAACATTAAATACAATAAAATGTGATATAAAAGGATAAAAATCTTACCTTAATATACCCCTTCTGCAGGACCTGGATGATGGCAGAACAGGTCTCCGGGGTAATGATCCCCAGAGCCTGGGGGAGATGCCTGTCGAGAACTTCAAGTCCTGCAGGCTTCTCCGCATCGCCAAGTACCGCGGGGTGGCGACTAGCCTCTGCTCCTGAGTGATGGCTTGCCTAATGCAGGTATCCTGCCTGCTAATATAGGGGGTCAGCAAAGCCAACAAACGTTGAAATACGGGGTCCGTCATCCGGAGAAAGTTCCTGAAATCATCAGGATTATTCTCACGGATCTCACGGAGCAAAGGCATGTGACAAAACTCGTCACGCTGAAGCAACCAATTCTTGGTCCATGAACTCCTCCCCGCCCTGTTCATGGACTGAACTTGTGTCAAGGTAAGGACCCCAACACCAAGCCCCCACACAGCACGAACTCTACGAGGAGTACGTATACGCAACATGGCTAGAAAACGGTCGGCTGCTCAGAACGAAGTAACAGAACGCACTGAAGAACAGCAAGTCCTGTGAAGAGCGACCTGAAAAACAGTAACAAACGAACAAGAACACAATGACAGAGTCACGAGTAACTCGCTGCATGCACTGAAGACCAGATATAAACCCACAAGCACAAACTGAACAGCAGAAAATGATCTGAAAGCCACGAGTCTGAAAAAGCGTGAATCGTCTCTCACCAAACTTTTACTAACACGAGATTAGCAAAAGGAGCCCAAAGGGTGCCGCGCTTGGTTTGGACCTGCCCTTTTCTAGTCTCGTCGTACATGGTGTACGTGACCGCGTTCTTGGCGATCGGAAATTCCGACAACTTTGTGCGACCGTGTGTATGCAAAACAAGTTTGAGCCAACATCCGTCAGAAAAAATCCATGGATTTTGTTGTCGGAATGTCCGATCAATGTCCGATCGTGTGTACGGGCATAAGAGGGAAAAAAAAAGATCAAAAAAGCACAAAGATATCTGCAGACTCACATAATAATGGCTCATTGTGTACATATTGTCTTGCATGTGACATTTCCCATCATTTGGCATTACTCCTCCTAATTTGCCATCACCAGCAGAATGCACTGAAGAACAGCAAGGCCTGTGAAGAGTGACCTGAAAAACAGTAACGAATGAACAAGAACACAATGACAAAGTCACGCGAAGCTTGCTTGCACGCACTGAAGAGCAGATACAAACCCACAAGCACAAACTAAACAGCAGAAAACGATCTGAAAACCACGAGTCTGAAAAAGTGTGAATCGTCTCTCACCAAACTTTTACTAACACGAGATTAGCAAAAGGAGCCCAACGGGTGCCGCGCTTGGTTCTGAAATGGCCTTTTCTAGTCTCGTCGTACGTGGTGTACGTCACCGCGTTCTTGGAGAGCGGAAATTCTGACAACTTTGTGCGACCGTGTGTACGCAAAACAAGTTTGAGCCAACATCCGTCAGAAAAAATCCATGGATTTTGTTGTCGGAATGTCCGATCAATGTCCAATCATGTGTACGTGGCATTAGTGTTTACACCATGGAAAATAGGTTTACAAAAAAAAGTGTCAATAAAAGTTATATGTAGTTTGTTTAAATACTACCGAACACATACAAGTGTAATAGCTAAGGTTATAAAATTTAACTGTGATTGCAAAGGTGTTGAATGCAAAATGGTGGTGGGATACACACTAATCTTTACAGCCTTGTGAAAAGTAAGGCCCATTGCAGTCACCTCTGATCAAAAGCAGTCTTCATGATGATGTGTTGTTGCTTGTTCAGATATAGTAAAGCTGGTATGAGTGAACTCTGACAGCAATTCTTTGTTTACACCAAGTGTACCGTAAGTATACACGTTGCTATAGAAATAGTGATTATTTTTAATGTGGAGCACATAAGCTGGAAACTTTGCCAGTCTCTTATGTCAAGATCATGACATTGGACTTGTGTACAGTGTAACAGTTTTAAAAATGATTTTTTGAAATTCTATGTACACCTAGTTTTTAAGGTACAGGGACTAATAATAAATATTATTTATGGAATTTAATTCTTTTTATGATTTACTGCAAAATATTAAATCTGTAAGGATTTAAAAAAATGAAGTTGAGATATTGAGTATTTATTATAGTGATTATTATGTTATAATAATGTTCATTTTGTCTAAATTACCAGGAACTTACAATAAAAATGGAGCGAAGTACACCATGGGAACCTTTATCCTATCTGATGTAACTAAATTTACAGATAGTTGGGGATCAAAAAGTGGATTTCAACAGTCAATATTTTAAATCTAAATCTTTCGGGGATGGCAGCCGTATAGTATGGCCGCTTAACAGCACAGCTCAAATCCACAGTGGCTTACCGGAGCGTATGCAGCAATACTAAACCTCAGACATCAGCGGTTTTGGGCTCCTGAGCCTTGGGCAACCCTCAGCCATATGTCCAGGAAGAGAAAAGAGGTGGGAAGACGGGTAGAATGTCCAATTTTTTTATGCAGCCCCACCTCAACCACAGCCAAGATGGCGCCAGCAAGAAAGTAGAGGGACCACATGACAGACCTCCAGGACATAAGGACATTCCACATCGATCTTCTTCTCATAACAGCAGTTCCTATCAGGGAAATTACTTCAGGTCACAGTCCTCCTCATCATCCTACAGCCCTATTACCCTCAAGTTGTAAAGTGCTACATAAACTGTCGGCACTATATAAATCCTGTATAATAATATTAAAGCTAAACAGAAACACATGCAAGCTTCTCATACCATCCTGGGGATAAGTTACATAGATGTTTCCCTTGAGGACACTAGGGAATTGCACGACTCCGTGTTGGAATTTCCTTTGAAAGATCAGCCCCTTCTAGATATAACATTTAAGGACATGTGGGTTTTCTTGTGCAGAACCATCCATACAGACATACTAACTTAGGCACAACAATTTAAGTCTCTAAGCAGTAAGTGAGAGAGTCACTGAAATAAAATTGAGAAATTTGCTTTCATATTTAATTTATTGGTGGATGCACACAATAAAAAGGATGATAATATACAATGGAGTAAAGCCAAGATAGCAGCCCTGGAAGACAGATTGTGACAAAATAATATAAAAACTTGTGGCATACCTGGAACAGCTAAAAGCCCACTTTCTCAACATTATGAAATTAACTTTACCCAAGGCACCTTTTGGAAGAATTCATTGTTGACCATATACTGTACATAGGTTGCCTAAACACAAACATTTGCTAGATTATCTACCCTGGACACAGTTGTCCAAATCCATTTCTATTTACATCAAAGACAAATTGCTCTCACTCAACATGGCACAATGTTGACAAGGTCTATCCCTGTTCCCCTCTGCTTATGCAGATCAGGAAAAAGCTCACTAAACCACTACATATATTACATACAGGTGGGTCTACCCTGCAAAGCTCCAGATAACCAGAGATGGTAATCTTACACTGTACTGTAACTACAGTTGAGGAAGGGATCTGGATTCTGAAAGATTGGCATATATTGGATCCAGATCTGAGAGACCCTGAGAATGACAACTCCCCAACCTGGCACTTTTCAGGCTGGCAGGAGGCAGATGAAGGCTGAAGGTCCGGTTAACATACTGTATTTACTCTACAGCTCCGGGAGCCCATGGAGCCAGCTAAAATTTTTGATTTCTATTACCTTAAAAGTTGTGGTTATTAACCGCTCAGATTCTGAAAGAATCATATTTTTTATGTGCCTTTTCACAAGTTTTTCACTGAACTTGTATTCTTTTTCTTCCACTTTATTATCTCAATCTTTATAGTTCATGACTGACTTGGTTCCGAATGTTACACCATCTTTATACACCACCTGGATCAACATGAGGGTCTTGGCTAGACTAATCACACTTCCTTCGGACTTTCGCTCCTGAACTGTGTTTTTTTCCTAACAAAGGTTTCACAGAACTGTGAGTATTACGCAGTAGCTATCATTTGTTTAATTTGTCCAAGAAGAATAATATGGACTTCAAACTTTCCTCCTTCAATGTCAAAGGGCTTTATAGCCCAGCAAAAAGACAGATGGTATGGAAGAAAGTTCATTCACTACACTGTGATGTACTCTGTCTCCAAGAATCTCACTTCTAATCACAAAATCATCCTAAATTTCATCACCCACATTTTCCTGTTATGTTGCAATCCCAATCTCCTTAAAAAAAGAGAGGGGTGGCAATAGCTATCAAAAACTCTGTTGCCTTTAAATTTCTCCAAGCTAAAGTGGACGATCTCAGTAGATACATTATTTTGGTATGTGAACTAAACAACACTGTGTATGTGATTACTAATGTATACCTACCTAATACAAAACAAATCTCATTCCTGAAAAAGATTTGTACAAAAGTGGAATTCATACAAGGACATGTCATTCTCTGTGGCGATTTCAATGCAATCCCAAACAGACAGATTGATATGTCTGATCCCACATGTAATCTGCACTGTAAAGCTACATTGATGCATTTCATCTCATTCACAAATATTTATGATGTGTGGAGGCATTGAGACATTCGATAGAGAGAGATTATACTTTCTTCTTGAATGTACACCTCACATACGCTAGGCTAGACCTTTTTCTGGTTGATCAATTTCTAGTGCAGAATACCCGATCTTCTGAGATTCACGATAAACATGGTCTGACCACACACTGTTTTCCATAACTGTAGGGGTATCCCATATGGAAACAAAAGCGAATGGATGGAAGCATGATGTATTCCTTTTGGAATGCCCCACCTATAAACCTGAGATCTCTAAATTAATAGAGGATTCAAAATCAAATCAAATCAATGCACCATTCCTTTGGGGAAACACTTTTCTTTATCAATTACCCATATAGCATATATTCATGGTGTTCTCATGAAAATAAGTAACACTGTCAAAAGGCAATGGTCACAGCCGTTTATTGACCTTCTTTCCTAAATTCATAAGCTAGATATCTTAAATAAAATAGATCAGACCCATAGAACGACCTCCGCCTACTGCTGCTTTCTCAATATAACCATAGCTTAGGAAAAATGCTACCACTATGCTAACAAGGCAGACAAATTATTAGCATGCAGGGTAAAAGAAAAAAAATACTAAGCAGAACATTCTATTTCTTCATCATCCACACACAGGGGAAAAACTTTTCAACCCCAAGGACATAGCTGATGCTTTTAGCAGCTATTACCGTAAACTGTATAACCTTAGGGAAGACCCTGCCTCACCCCAGCCAACCCAGATCTGATTCAAGATTTTTTTGACCCAGTTTCTCTACCTTCACTTTTATTTCTCCCTTAACCACTTGCTTGCTGAGCACTTATATCCCCTTCCTAATCAGGCCAATTTCCAGTTTTCAGTGCTCTCTCACTTTGAATGACAATTGCGCGGTCCTGCAATACTGTACCAAAATAAAAATAAATTTCACACAAATAGAGATTTCTTTTGGTGGTATTTAATCACCACTGCATTTTTTATTTTTTGCTAAACAAACAAAAAAGACTGAAAATTTAGAAAAAAAACCTAAATGTTTTTCATATTTTGTTATAAAACTTTGTAAACAGGTAATTTTTCTCCTTCACTGATAGGCGCTGATGAGGTGGCACTGATGGGCACTGATAGGCTGTAATGATGGGTACTGGTGATACAGAACTGATGGGCACTGATAGGCAGCACTAATGGGCACTGATGGGCTCTGATATGTGACACTGATGGCCACTGATGAGCCAGCACTGATGGTCACTGATTAGGAGCACTGATGAGGCTGAACTGATGGGTGGCACTGATAGGCACTTATAGGTGGCTCCGATGGTCACTGGTAGGTGGCACTGATGGTCACTGGTAGGTGGCACGGAGAGGTGGCTCTATTGGGCAGCACTGGTGGGCACTGATCAGGAGGTACTAATGATGAGGCACTGATGGGCACTGATAGGCAGCATTGATGGGCCCTGATTGGTAGTACTGGCCACTGAAAGGTGGCACTGGTGGGCACTGATTAGCACTGATGGGCACAAATAGATGGCACTGGTGGGCATGGATTGCAGCACTGGAGGGCACTGATTAGCAGCACTGGTTGGCACTTAGGGGACTGATGTCCCTCTAACAGAAGCTGATTACCAGCTTTATTCTTTTCTTCATGCTGAGAACATGAAGACAAAAAAAAGGCGGTAACCAGCTTCTGTTTACTTCCATGTTCAGCTGTTATTTGCTGACAGCTGATCACGTGGTAGAGTGCCAGCTGTGATTTGCCCTTTACCCTGGGGCACATGAGCGGTGTGAGAATGGGAGGATGTACATGGACGCCTCCCGGCATTTGAGGTCCGTGTGCTGTGGCCATCTTTTGACTATAGCGTGGACATCAAGTAGTTAATGCACCATTTTTTGCAAAAGAGATTAGAGAGATTATTAAATCTCTCCCTCACAACAAACCTCCTGGACCCGACGGGTTTTCCTCAGAATATTATCAAACTTATGACTCTGCATTTATTGAAGGTTTACAGTGCTGCTGTTTCCAGGGCCTCATATCCTTCTGAAATATTAACCAGTTGCCGACCGCCGCACGACGATGTACGTCGGCAGAATGGCACGGGCAGGCAAAAGGACTTACAGGTACGTCCTTGCCTGCCCGCGGGTGGGGGGTCCGATCGGACCCCCCCGGTGCCTGCGGCGGTCGGCAAATCCTCCATGGCGATCGGTGGTGAGGGGGAGGCCATCCATTTGTGGCCCCCCTCACGATCGCTCCTGGCCAATGGGATAATTTCCCTACCTCTGTATTGTACACAGAGGCAGAGGAAATGATGTCATCTCTCCTCGGCTCGGCATTTTCTGTTCCAGCGCCAAGGAGGGAAGACTGCACTGTGAGTTACACAAACACACACAGTAGAACATGCCAGGCATACATTACACCCCTGATCCCCCCCCGATTACCCCCCCAATCTCCCCCAATCACCCCCCCCTGTCACACTGACACCAAGCATTTTTTTTTTTCTCTGATTACTGCATGGTGTCAGTTTGTGACAGTTAGTGTGGTGGGACAGTTACTGTTAGCCCCTTTAGGTCTAGGGTACCCCCCTAACCCCCCCAATAAAGTTTTAACCCCTTGATCACCCCCCGTCGCCAGTGTCGCTAAGCAATCATTTTTCTGATCGCTGTATTAGTGTCGCTCGTGACGCTAGTTAGGGACGTAAATATTTAGGTTCGCCGTCAGTGTTTTATAGCGACAGGGACCCCCATATACTACCTAATAAAGGTTTTAACCCCTTGATTGCCCCCAGTTAACCCTTTCACCACTGATCACCATATAACCGCTACGGGTGACGCTGGTTAGTTAGTTTATTTTTATAATGTCAGGGCACCCGCCGTTTATTACCGAATAAAGGTTTAGCCCCCTGATCGCCCGGCGGTGATATGCGTCGCCCCAGGCAGCGTCAGATTAGCGCCAGTACCACTAACACCCACGCACGCAGCATACACCTCCCTTAGTGGTATAGTATCTGAACAGATCAATATCTGATCCGATCAGATCTATACTAGCGTCCCCAGCAGTTTAGGGTTCCCAAAAACGCAGTGTTAGCGGGATCAGCCCAGATACCTGCTAGCAGCTGCGTTTTGCCCCTCCGCCCAGCCCAGCCCAGCCCACCCACGTGCAGTATCGATCGATCACTGTCACTTACAAAACACTAAACGCATAACTGCAGCGTTCGCAGAGTCAGGCCTGATCCCTGCGATCGCTAACAGTTTTTTTGTTAGCGTTTTGGTGAACTGGCAAGCACCAGCCCCAGGCAGCGTCAGGTTAGCGCCAGTACCGCTAACACCCATGCACGCACCGTACACCTCCCTTAGTGGTGTAGTATCTGAATGGATCAATATCTGATCCGATCAGATCTATACTAGCGTCCCCAGCAGTTTAGGGTTCCCAAAAACGCAGTGTTAGCGGGATCAGCCCAGATATCTGCTAGCACCTGCGTTTTGCCCCTCCGCCCGACCCAGCCCAACCCACCCAAGTGCAGTATCGATCGATCACTGTCACTTACAAAACACTAAACGCATAACTACAGCGTTCGCAGAGTCAGGCCTGATCCCTGCGATTGCTAACAGTTTTTTTGGTAGCGTTTTGGTGAACTGGCAAGCACCAGCGGCCTAGTACACCCCGGTCGTAGTCAAACCAGCACTGCAGTAACATTTGGTGACATGGCGAGTCCCATAAGTGTAGTTCAAGCTGGTGAGGTGGCAAGCACAAGTAGTGTCCCGCTGCCACCAAGAAGAAGACAAACAGGCCCGTCGTGCCCATAGTGCCCTTCCTGCTGCATTCGTCAATCCTAATTGGGAACCCACCACTTCTGCAGCGCCCGTACTTCCCCCATTCACATCCCCAACCAAATGCAGTCAGCTGCATGAGAGGCATTTTCTTTATGTCCTCCCGAGTACCCCTACCCAACTAACCCCCCCAAAAAAGATGTTGTGTCTGCAGCAAGCGAGGATATAGGCGTGACACCCGCTATTATTGTCCCTCCTGTCCTGACAATCCTGGTCTTTGCATTGGTGAATGTTTTGAACGCTACCATACACTAGTTGAGTATTAGCGTAGGGTACAGCATTGCACAGACTAGGCACACTTTCACAGGGTCTCCCAAGATGCCATCGCATTTTGAGAGACCCGAACCTGGAACCGGTTACAGTTATAAAAGTTAGTTACAAAAAAAGTGTAAAAAAAAAAAATATATATATATATATGTAAAAAAAAAAAAAAAAATAGTTGTTGTTTTATTGTTCTCTCTCTCTCTATTCTCTTTCTATTGTTCTGCTCTTTTTTACTGTATTCTATTCTGCAATGTTTTATTGTTATTATGTTTTATCATGTTTGCTTTTCAGGTATGCAATTTTTTATACTTTACCGTTTACTGTGTTTTCTTGTTAACCATTTTTTTGTCTTCAGGTACACCATTCACGACTTTGAGTGGTTATACTAGAATGATGCCTGTAGGTTTAGGTATCATCTTGGTATCATTCTTTTCAGCCAGCGGTCTTTCATGTAAAAGAAATCCTAGCAGCTAATTAGCCTCTAGACTGCTTTCACAAGCAGTGGGAGGGAATGCCCCCCCACCGTCTTCTGTGTTTTTCTCTGGCTCTCCTGTCTCAACAGGGAACCTGAGAATGCAGCCGGTGATTCAGCCAGCTGACCATAGAGCTGATCAGAGACCAGAGTGGCTCCAAACATCTCTATGGCCTAAGAAACTGGAAGCTACGAGCATTTCATGACTTAGATTTCGCCGGATGTAAACAGCGCCATTGGGAAATTGGGAAAGCATTTTATCACACCGATCTTGGTGTGGTCAGATGCTTTGAGGGCAGAGGAGAGATCTAAGGTCTAATAGAGCCCAATTTTTTCAAAAAAGAGTACCTGTCACTACCTATTGCTATCATAGGGGATATTTACATTCCCTGAGATAACAATAAAAATGATTTAAAAAAAAATGAAAGGAACAGTTTAAAAATAAGATAAAAAAGCAAAAAAATAATAAAGAAAAAAAAAAAAAAAAGCAACCCTGTCCCCCCATGCTCTCGCGCTAAGGCGAATGCAAGTGTTGGTTTGGCGTCAAATGTAATCAGTAATTGCACCATGCATGTGAGGTATCACTACGAAGGTCAGATCGAAGGCAGTAATTTTAGCAGTAGACCTCCTCTGTAAATCTAAAGTGGTAACCTGTAAAGGCTTTTAAAGGCTTTTAAAAATGTATTTATTTTGTTGCCACTGCACGTTTGTGCGCAATTTTAAAGCATGTCATGTTTGGTATCCATGTACTCGGCCTAAGATCATCTTTTTTATTTCATCAATCATTTGGGCAATATAGTGTGTTTTAGTGCATTAAAATTTTAAAAAGTGTGTTTTTTCCCCAAAAAATCCATTTGAAAAATCGCTGCGCAAATACTGTGTGAAAAAAATGAAACACCCACCATTTTAATCTGTAGGGCATTTGCTTTAAAAAAATATATAATGTTTGGGGATTCAAAGTAATTTTCTTGCAAAAAAAAATAATTTTTTCATGTAAACAAAAAGTTTCAGAAAGGGCTTTGTGTTCAAGTGGTTAGAAGAGTGGGTGATGTGTGACATAAGCTTCTAAATGCTGTGCATAAAATGCCAGGACAGTTCAAAACCCCCCCAAATGACCCCATTTTGGAAAGTAGACACCCCAAGCTATTTGCTGAGAGGCATGTCGAGTCCATGGAATATTTTATATTGTGACACAAGTTGCAGGAAAGAGACAAATTTTTTTTGTTTGTTTTTTTTTTTTTTTGCACAAAGTTGTCACTAAATGATATATTGCTCAAACATGCCATGGGAATATGTGAAATGACACCCCAAAATACATTCTGTTGCTTCTCCTGAGTACGGGGATACCACATGTGTGAGACTTTTTGGAACATTTATCATTTTTATGTTGATACTCACATTTTGTCACTTCACTTTTGAATAATTTACAGCGCTGCACGTATCTTATATATTTTTGGGAGCCTAGCCGCGTACTGGACCCCGAAAACCAAGTACCACCTTCAGGCTTTCTAAGGGCGTACATTTTTTATTTCACTCTTCACTGCCTATCACAGTTTCGGAGGCAATGGAATGCCCAGGTGGCACAACCCCCCCCCCAAATGACCCTATTTTGGAAAGTAGACACCCCAAGCTATTTGCTGAGAGGTATAGTGAGTATTTTGCAAACCTCACTTTTTGTCACAAAGTTTTGAAAATTGAAAAAAGAAAAAAAAAATGTTTTTTCTTGTCTTTCTTCATTTTCAAAAACAAATGAGAGCTGCAAAATACTCACCATGCCTCTCAGCAAATAGCTTGGGGGGTCTACTTTCCAAAATGGGGTCATTTGTGGGGGGGGTGTTTGTGCCACCTGGGCATTCCATGGCCTCCGAAACTGTGATAGGCAGTGAAGAGTGAAATCAAAAATTTACACCCTTAGAAAGCCTGAAGGCAGAGATTGGTTTTCGGGCCCCCCGTACGCGGCTAGGCTCCCAAAAAGTCCCACACATGTGGTATCCCCATACTCAGAAGAAGCAGCTAAATGTATTTTGGGGTGCAATTCCACATATGCCCATGGCCTGTGTGAACAATATATCATTTTGTGATGACTTTGTGCAAAAAAAAAAAAAAGTGTCACTTTCCCGCAACTTGTGTCAAAATATAAAATATTCCATGGACTCAACATGCCTCTCAGCAAATAGCTTGGGATGTCTACTTTCCAAAATGGGGTCATTTGGGGGGGGTGGGGGTTGTGCCATCTGGGCATTTTATGGCCTTCAAAACTGTGATAGGTAGTGAGGAGTGAAATCAAAAATTTACGCCCTTAGAAATCCTGAAGGCGGCGATTGGTTTTCGGGGCCCCGTACGCGGCTAGGCTCCCAAAAAGTCCCACACATGTGGTATCGCCGTACTCAGGAGAAGCAGCTGAATGTATTTTGGGGTGCAATTCCACATATGCCCATGGCCTGTGTGAGCAATATATCATTTAGTGACAACTTTTTGTAATTTTTTTTCAATCACTTGGGACAAAAAAAATTAATAATGAGCTCAACATGCCTCTCAGCAATTTCCTTGGGGTGTCTACTTTCCAAAATGGGGTCATTTGGGGGGGGGGGTTTGTACTGCCCTGCCATTTTAGCACCTCAAGAAATGACATAGGCAGTCATAAACTAAAAGCTGTGTAAATTCCAGAAAATGTACCCTAGTTTGTAGACGCTATAACTTTTGCGCAAACCAATAAATGTACACTTATTGACATTTTTTTTACCAAAGACATGTGGCCGAATACATTTTGGCCTAAATGTATGACTAAAATTGAGTTTATTGGATTTTTTTTATAACAAAAAGTAGAAAATATCATTTTTTTTCAAAATTTTCGGTCTTACGGCATTGCATGACCGCGCAATTAGCAGTTAAAGTGACGCAGTGCCAAATTGTAAAAAGTGCTCTGGTCAGGAAGGGGGTAAATCCTTCCGGGGCTGAAGTGGTTAACTGCTAACATCATCACACTTCCAAAACCTGGTAAAGACCCTGTCTCTCCACAGAATTTTAGGCCCATTTCACTAAATGTCAACCTAAAGATATATGCAAAAATATTAGCTACCAGGTTTACCCAATTTTTCCCAACATTGGTATAAGACCAGGTTGGTTTTTACTCATGGAGGCTCCAGATGCCACTGGGTGGATTATTAATCTAATGCATTTAACCAAATCCTCTGCGACCCCTTTTCTGCTTCTAACATTAGATGCAGAGAAGGCTTTTGATAGGATACACTGGGACTTTCTTTCCCAGGTTCTGCATACATTTGGTATGTCTGGAGAGATCAACTCTGCCATTCTAAATACTATACTATATACCACACCTTCTGCATATGTGTTTACTGAGGGTATGTTTTCAGACAAGTTTACTATTACCAATAGGACACGTCACGGCTGCCCGTTATCTACCCTGATTTTCACCCTCCTAATGGAACCATTGGTGGAAAGAATAATAGCAGTTATATTGCAGGTATATTGTCCCAAGACCATCCTCATTCAGTTAGGCTTTATGCAGATGATGTCATACAGTCAATTTCAAACCCAACATCTTGGTGAATAGTCATAGACAATAGGACTAAAAACTAATTAGAAACACAGTTTCTTTATCTGTGATCTTAAAACTCACTTAAATATCTAGGCATTACTTTGACATCTTCCTGTATACCTATATTACCTATATAACCTATATAAAATGAATTTTCCATCTCTAATTAACTTTGTATAACAAGAATTGAATAGGCTGAGATCCTTTTACCTCTCATGGTTGGGTAGGATAGTGGCTTACAAAATGCTGATCTTACCAATAATCGTATACTACTTTAGAGCCTTACCCCTGCCTATCCCAGCCTTAGTCTTTAGAACTATGCAACAACAAATCATCAAGTTTATTTGTGCTTATAAGAAAAGTGTGTTGCACCATCAATATCCTTTCAAAACAGAAAGATTCAGGAGGTAGGTGTTCCTATATTGAAAGACAATTACATTGCCAGTAAATTGGATCAATTAAAATATTGATTTTCAGTGTCACATTTAAAACACTGGTTTCAATGGGAAGTAAACTGGCTGTTTCCTACCAAGTTATACCATTTTATGTTAGCCAACACATTCACATCCTACTATCTAGGCAACGGTCCAAGTTTCACAATAAAACTTAGGACCAGATAAGACAGAAATTCCTATATTTATTTATTTATTTCAGGTACTTATATAACGCCATGAATTTACTCAGCGCTTTACATATACATCGTACATTCACATCAGTCCCTACCCTCAAAGAGCTTACAATCTAAGGTCCCTAACACAAATTCATACATACTAGGGACAATTTAGACAGGATCCAATTAACCTACCAGCATGTCTTTGGAGTGTGGGAGGAAACCGGATTACCCGGAGGAAAACCACGCAGGCAAGGGGGGAGCATGCAAACTCCAGACAGGTAGTGTCGTGGTTGGGATTCGAACCAGCAACCCTTCTTACTGCTAGGCACAAGTCCTATCCACTACACCACTGTGCCGCCCTCCACTACACCACTGTGCCGCCCGCTATATCAATATCCTCCCTACAAATTCTGATTCCTGACTGAGCTAAACATCACCAAATGGGAACAGAAGGGCACAACCACAATCTCTTACCTTATAAAAGAGGGAAAATGTATCTCCTTTGAAAACCATTTCTAACAGATACTCATTACCACAAACTGATCAATTTACATATTTACAAATAACCTCCTGTATCCACTGACATCCTCTACATGTACTACAGATACCTCATAAAGCTTGGTCATTTTGGCATACATGAAACAGAACAGAAAAAGGTATCTCGTTATTCTACAACCTTTTACAGCAAAAAACATACCTTTGTTAAATCAAATCCCTTAATTAAATAGGAAAGGGATCTCTCGTGCCGATTCAGCAACTACCAATGGAAAAAGGCCATGAACTATAACTCACTCTATATGGAATGTGCTATATATTGGGAAATGAGTAAAAAAAATCCACTTACAGTGGTATCTAACTCTGTACACTACACAAATTCACTCCTAATGGGTCCAACATATATTTTGGTGATTTTTTGTGGGCAGGTGGGCACTTTAATGCATATGTTATGGTCATGCCCACATATTCGCAGCTTCTGAAGGGGCATCTTCCTCTTGATATCCAGGATAAATGGTATGATTTCTAAAGATAACAAAGAACAAGCAATGCATCAGGAGACCCCTGATGAAGTCACATGATCGGTGATGATACACGGAGGGAGTGAGCCAGGAGACATCACAGACCAAAATGAAGAGTAGCAGTAAGTACATAGATAGCTTACATACCTTGATTGTTTTTATCTTGGATGCACTGTACAAGATACATGTTTGTGAGTGTAACTTTTATGCTATTAAAGTGATTCATTTTTTACATACTACACTATGGTGGCTTGCTTGTGGTGTTAGGTTTTTTCTGTAGAAACTGCCAGAAACATCACAGCCTGTACCTGAGTGGAACAGAGAGAGACAATACAGCTGAGGTGTATAAGAAAGGGAAAGTCAGTTGCACCATCCGGGGACTACACCACATACTTAATCACCCCTGAAGTTGGGGACAAAGCGTGTTTAGACCTATTGCATGGGTCTATAAATCAGGTACGGGCCCATCTTACATTCACATGCATGGTGGTGCACTGGAGTTTGATGTGGATTTGCAGAACTGAGATTGGGGATTCAATTACCAGCAGTAATTGTACATTTTGGTGAAGGTTAAAACTGTTTTGAAGAATATTACAGCTTTGTTAGTGTGTGGACTACAGCTATGTGTGGACAATATCATTTCTGGCACTGAGGGAGTAGTTTGAAGTACCTGTCATTCATTTCACACCACTGCACATTGTATGGATAGCACTGGGACTATTGTATATTGGCATATAGGATTAATTAGGCAATGTTCTATATCACAAGAATTTGATTGATTGCGCCATTACTGTATTTGTTGTAAATCTTCTAGGTTTTCCAAGCAATGGGAACCATGGTTATCTTTTAAATGTGAATATCAATCTGAGCAGATTAGCCTGACTCTAATTTTCACTGAACCAAATTCACTTGGTAATATACACTTATGTGAATGTTCAATTAAATTACTATGATTAACAATTTTGTAGCTTTTGTTAAAGGATAAGTTCACCTTTTTGGACAGAATTTCAGTTTTCATAATGAATAGAAGCATTTTCCAATGCCATTTCTGGCCCAGCTATTCCAATGTGTTTTTCTCTCACTTTGTAGTTATAAAAGGATTTTCACGTTCCATCATTTCCTCATCTCCCAAAAGCCTTACCTTCCTTGTTGCATCACAGAAGAGGGTGTGATAGGGTGTGTTTACCACTCTGGACCATACCTCCCTCAGCTATGTAGTACAAGGGCCTGTCTGATTTGATACAATTAAAATGGATTGTTCGGGTGTTCAGGTGGAAGGTGTCTCCGTCCACTCCCTCTTATGTATTTGTAGAAAGATGGCTATACACTATGCAATCAGATTGTACAATCACTGTACAATCTGCGATAGATTTACCAAAATTATATAATAGGAGGACACATCACCTATCCAATCACTCTGTATAAAATCAGGCCCTTACACTACATCAGGGGTGTTCCATGGGCTGCATGCAGCCCCAGGGATTTTAACATGCAGCCTGAGCCTGTTTTGAGGGACTCTGTGGAAACGAGGCAAATGCATGCATGGAGAAATGCCAGGACTGCTGTGAAAGTTGATGGGTGAAGGTGTGCTAATGAGGTCAGCTGGTAAACTCCTTTCTGTTTCTTACTGGTTCCTCTGTCTCTATCTGTATACCAGGGAGTCTATGAAGCTTTCTAAGAAATATAGCAAGGGCTAAGGTAAGGCCATGTTCTTGAAATAAAAGAAAGCTTGTATTTTTCAGCAACGAGGTACATTAATGGTATATTGGTACGTAGGGGAGCAGGAATTTAGAAAAAAGTTGAACTTAGCCTTTAAATTTACTATAATTATTGAGTATAAGATATTTCTTCTGTGCTGGCACCGGGCTACTTTTCTCCATAGCCCAGTCATAATTTGACCTACGTGATTATATCCAGTGTACAGATTCTTTACCTATTTATAATTGTTGATGCTTGTAAGCAAAAAGGATAGTTTCCACTACTCACTTCTTTTGCCCAGTTTTGACTGATGATATCATCTAAAGCAAAGCTCAACAGGGGAAGCAAGTAGTGGAAGCCTTTCTCTGCTAGCTCTTTGTTTACAAATGACAGCAGTGATTGGCTGAACTGTCACTGCTTCTGAAAATCCACACTGATGGATAACTAAATGAGTACAGGTGCCCATTGCTTCTCATCCCTAGGGCTAGTCTTTGGAAATGATGACTAAATAAATAAGAATGATATGCCATGAGTGCCCTGGACTTTGTTTTCTTGAATTGTTGTATGTGGATACTTACTAGGAGCATCAAGACCCAGTCGAGGACAGAAGTATGGGATTTCTGACGGTAATCTCTTCAATATGCACTAGACTGAGCTCCCTTTGAAGCTACTAATGGCATAGGTGCCTCCAGATTGGCCCAGAACCATTAAAAGGTACCAGCAAAGATGCTTTCAGAAGACTTCATTTACGCAATCCTGATGGTTGAACAGAACTGCGGTGGAGCAAGAAAAGCTGATTGTAATCTACTTGGCAAGGAAAGAGTTTAGAGATCCTTTTACTTTGCAAAAAATAAGGCTCATTTACGAAGTGGCTGGCATTCTGCCTTACTTATCTATGTAGATTATATAATTTTACTATTCAATTCCACTTTTTCCACATGCTTCTGTTATATTGAATCTACTTCCCATTATGCAATTTGGCTTTTAATCGGATATTTCACAACTTATACTACAGTAAATAACAACTTACATTTATACAATGTTCATAACTGCAAAAAGCTTTCAAAACTGCTATTGATGCATTAATCAAATGAAGGTATTATATCTGCACTTTGAAATTATGTTTGTAATCAAGTTTCAGTGATATTGTGTGTATATATATATATATATATATATATATATATATACACACAGTATATGACCTAATTAATGTTCTATGCACCTTTTAATTATTTTAATTATCCGCAGATAGATGGATGCATGACGGTGGATGAATCACAGCAGAGTGAAATGTTGTCAAGCTATACTGTAAACAGTGTGAAGCTGATTAGTACTTTACCTTAGGATGATATGAAATTCAGGGAATATGTATTATTCAAATGTATCATATTTTACAAATAAATAATAATAAAATAAGACTATGGCTTGAGTGAATCTACCAGGTTTGGGGGGGGGGGGGGTTGTTGATGTCCATAAATACCCAGTTTAGAAGTGAACTCCATTACATTTTATACAGAGTAAATCTTGATGCTAAAAACTGGCCATTTTTATGGCTAATAGGCATAGGGGTGCGCAGCCTGTTACATTAGAGTGTGCACCTCAAAGCTCAAACACACATGCATGTGTTTTTGTCTACTAATATATGGCCTGACTCATTGATCTCCCTGCCTGCACAGTGAAAGAGAAGTCCGTAAGCATTTCTCTTATGGCAGCGTCGGTACGAGGTAGTTCTTTCCCATCTCCCTGCTTTCACACAAAGCAATAATGCTAATGCGCACAAGGTGATTAGGGTGTGCCCAGGCACACTCTGCACATCCTGTGTGTACACCTATGCTAATAGATAAAGTATTTTCAAAAAAGGGCATCGGGAGCTGAACACTGCCAGGGGGGACAATTAACCAAAGAAAATTTTGAAAAGTACCATAGAGCAGCGATGTGACTGATAGGATCACATGGAAAAAAAAAAATCACTCCTTTAAGGCTTTTTATCGCCAGAGGCATTTTTGCACGTTAAAATTTCCAGATGAGGCATTCGATGATAAACTTCTTGGAGGATATAAAAAAATTTGCAGTTTAATAACTAGCGAAAATTGGAGGGAAGCACAATTCAAGATACCACATCAAGCTTTCATGTACTTGATTGATAAATCGGATCCCTCAGCCTCAACCTGTTCTTCGTGTGACACCATACAGCCCACATTACTTCATAGAATGTGGGGCTGTGCCAAGATATCTACCTTCTGGGACCAAATTCTAAACTACATACTGTACATACTATACATAAGTAAAAACAGCGCTCACTAAAAGTCCCAGTCCAAAAAAGTGTCCTTCCAAAGGATTTATAACATTCCCAAGTCCAAAATGGGTCAAACAACTTCACTGATGCCCCCTCCAGTGAAGTTTCTTTGTGATGTTTCCCTCCCGTCTGTGAGAAACCTTGAAAGAAAAAATACTATATATGATAAAGTATGTCTGATACCATCAATAAATACCATGCAAATATATTGTGCTCACATCAAACAAATCTCCATCAGATCCAAATGTGTTCACATATATACTGTATGCACTCTTACCCTCCTGTATCTTAACATAAAGCCTTTGTATATACTATTCACATGAATCTGTTGTTGTTTGTCTCAACCTTTCCTCCAGATGGATTCTTTACTTCCTCACCACAATACAGTGTGTTGGAAACCTGAAAAGTGAAAAAAAAAACTCACATAGTGTAATACTGTAATACAGCTTTTTTCACCAACTGCAAAATCATATTACTCACAAAAGTGCATTTATATGTGTGTGTGTTTCTCTTTAAACCCAGTATCAAAATTCCTTGTGCATATATATAAGAAGGCCAGTATGGTGGCCTGAATTTATGGGAGGAGTCCGGGGGGTATTTAGGCAGCCCACTCATCTGTGGTCTTTGTTGGTTCCAGTGCGTGATTTGTTACATCACTAGGCTGACTCTTCCAACTCATTCGGAGTTCGTGAGCTGCATGTCCGAACTTCCAGAGGCTTTCGGTTCTCTTTTTGTGATTTTTCATAGATCGAGTCTTTCTCAAACTGTCGCAGGTAGGATTCGTATATAATTTCTTCATTTCGCGCATCTTTGTTTGCCAGGTACCTCGTATCACCGAAACCCCACTGCGGAACTTATGAGTCATTCGTTAAATCTCCGTATGCAGCCATTTTAGCCTTGTGCAAAACCACAAACTCATGGCTCAGTTTGTGTGCACAAACACAGAGCCATTTTTCATCGGTTTCATTCTTACATTCTCATACTTTGCTGTTTTACGCCACATAGTCGGCCCATTTCACTTAAAAAACACTGTCTATCACTTTAGCTATTTTAGTTTGCATTACCCTACACTCTGGTCTGTATCCAGTCGCATAAGCGTCTCACCGATTTATCCTGGCTAGTTTTGTCATGTTATCTCATGCCATGCTCCACAATCCGGTTCGCAATTGCAGCACACCAATTCAGGTGTCTGTCAGGGCATCCATCGTTATTTCGCATACCATTTACTACGATTCAAATCCAGACGCATCTGCGATGCACCGATTCATGTTGGCTTATTCTAGTCAATCCATCTCATTCCATTACATGCTCCACAGTCCGGTTTGTTGTGAGTCGCAATTGCGGCACACCGATTTGTGTTTCTGTCATGGTAATCATTCTATTCATCTCATATACACCTCACTCAGATTCAAATTCAGTCACATCTGCGACACACAAATTCACATCGACTCATTCTAGTCATCCCGTCTCGTGCATTCCATGCTCCACAGTCCGGTTCATTACCAGTCGCAAATTTTGCCACGCCGATTCATGCCTCTGTCATGGCAAATCATTTCATTTATTACATTTGACATACCTTTCACCCCGATTCGAATCCAGTCGCATCTGCAATGCACCAATTTGTGTTGGCTCGTTCTAGTCATTCCATCTCATTCCATTTCATGCTCCACAGTCCGGTTCGTTGTCAGTCACAATTGCGACACACCGATTCATGTTTCTGTCATGGCAATCATTCCATTCATCTCATAAACCCATCACTCTGATTCTAATCCAGTCGCATCTGTGACACACCGATTCATGTCGCCTCATTCTAGTCATTCCGTCTCATGCATTCCATGCTCCACAGTCTGGTTCATTATCAGTGGCAAATTGCGGCACACAGATTCATGCCTCTGTCATGGCAAATTACTTAATTTGTTACATTTTGCATACCCTTCACTCCGATTCAAATCCAGTCGCATCTGCAACGCACCAATTTGTGTCGGCTCGCTCTAGTTATTCTGCCTCATGCAATTCCATGCTCCACAGTCCAGTTCGTTGTCAGTCGCAATTGTGGCACACCCTTGACTTTGATTCAAAGTCAGTTGCATCTGCGACACACTAATTCACGTCGACTTGTGTTAGCCATTGCTATTTCCTGTTCCAGACAGGTTCGCTGTCAATCGCTATTGCGATACACTGATTCCTGCCTCTGTCATGGCAATCACTTTGGTCATTTCATTTCATATACCCCACACACCGATCCGAGTCCAGTCGCTTTAGCAACACTTCGATTCATGTCGGCTTCATTTTGCTCATTTAATTTCGCCCTCATTTCATCCCATATTCCACAGTTCGGTTCACTGTCAGTCACAGTTACGGCACCCCGATTCCTTCAGAGGAATTCTCCCTGAAATATGCTTCAGTCGACACGGCGATCCAGGCCATTATCAAAATAGGCCCAAGCGCCTGGCCCTCTGAAGCCAACATATCAGACGCATTTAAGCTTATACCCATCCAACCGTCCCTCTGGTGCTGGCACGGCATTAAATGGAAAGAGTCATTTTACTTCACCACTAAACTGACCTTCGGCTCTAAAAGCAGCCCATGGCTCTTTGACACCTTCACACAGTCCCTCACTTGGATCCTGTCGCACCAAGCCCAGTGCCAGATGGTCATTCATTATCTGGATGACTTCCTGCTATTCGAACAGCCTGACGTGCCCCCGGTAGACCTAGATCGGTTAAGAGTGGTGTTTGGTTATCTTAATGTGCCCATAGCAGAACACAAAGTGGAAGGCCCAGCACACTCTATCACCTTCCTCGGGGTCAACCTTGACACTTGCTCCATGCAGGCCAGTGTGCCCCCCAACAAACCGACCCGTATCAGGTCCCTTCTTCATGATTTTACCCATGCACAGGGGTGTAATAAGAAACAGCTTCAATCCCTCTTTGGGATGCTCAACTTCGCAATGAGAATTATTACCCAGGGACGATTTTTTATTTCTCGCCTCTTGGTCTTCCTCTCTGACACAGGACCCCAATCAAAACCTTAGACTAGACACAGCAGCAGTAGTTGATTTGTCTATGTGGGATGAGTTCCTTACTAGTCGGAATGGCATATCCATGTTCATACCGTCAGTGTCGCCTCTATCACCGCAGGTAGTAACGTATGCCGCAGCCTCCAGAGGCTTCGCTGCAATTTTTGGCCATCATTGGTTTGCAGGACCGTGGCCTCCAGAGATACTCCTAATCCCTGGGTTCATCCAGTCTTCCTCATTGTTCGAGCTATACCCGATTTTGGAAGCCGCTCAGGTCTGAGGCCATACCTGGACCGGACAAATGGTGACTTTTGCCACCGACAACCAGGCCAGGGCTGATATCATTAACAAGGGCAGGTCCAAGTCACTCCCTATTATGTCCTGCATATGCAGGCTGGTACAATTATCCCTGCAGCATCAGTTCAATGTGCACTGCACATACATTCTGGGCAGGTGCAATGTCGCAGCAGATGCACTATCCCGTTTTAACTTCATTTCATTTTCTAGCAGAAACCCAGAGCCAACCCAATGTCATTTCTTATGCCGCGTGCACACGAGCAGAATTTCTGTCAGAAAAAGTCAGATGGGAGCTTTTCATCGTATATTCTGACCGTGTGTATGCCCCATTGGACTTTTTCCGTCAAAAAAAATTCAGACGGACTTAGATAGGAATTTTATCCATCGGAAAAATCTATCGGAAAAAACACTTGTCTGTATGCTGTTCCGTCACACCAAAAAATCACGCATGTTCTGAAGCAAGTACGAGACGGAAGTGCTCAGTCTGGTAAAACTAGCGTTCGTAATGGAGATAGCACATTCCTCACGCTGCAAATGCTGTGATCTTTTAATGCAGCGGATTCTTTTGTGCTTTATAATGCTAGAATAATGAAGTTGTTTTGCTGCTAATATTCACACAGAGTTCTGACAAACTTATTTCTTTATTATTTCTCGTGATCTCATGAATAATCTTTTATTTTTTTTAAAGCCAGATCTCCAGAATAATGTTTAGAATTATTTTTTATAGTCTTTTTTTATTTCATCAAGATCTCCTTTTTTTTGGATTATTGAAAAATTATCACAAACTGAACAGCAGTAAAACGATCTGAAAAGCACGAGTCTGAAAAGCGCAAATCGTCTCTCACCAAACTTCTACTAACATGAGATAAACACAAGATTAGCAGAAGGAGCCCAAAGGGTGGTGCAGTGGCTATTGAACTTCCTTTTTATAGTGCCATTGTACGTGTTGTACGTCACCGCGTTCTTGGCGGTTGGAATTTGGTGTGACCGTGTGTATGCAAGACTTCCGTCGGAAAAACCTTCAGAGTTTATTCTGACGGGAAAACCGGTCGTGTGTGCAGGACATCACCCCACCTTGGTCTCAGTTGACATTAGATTAAAGCAGTACCTTCACAGCGCAACTCGGCTTATCAATCAATCCTTATCCCGCAACACACTCAAGGCCTACCACACAGCTTGGGATGCCTTCTGCAAGTTTCTGGCATCCTGCCCCGCGGAAACGTCAACAGACACTAAGCACATACTAGCTTTCATTTCATATTGCCACACTCAATTGGCTCTATCAGACAATACCATAAGACTATACTTAGATAGCATCCAAAACTTCCTGGCCTTACAGGATCTCACAAAGCCATCCTCATTCGCAACCCATGTGATCCGAGCCATTTCCCTGCGGCATTCAGAAGCAGCAGCCCATAGCCAACTCCAAACGCTTGCCCATCACAAGTACCATATTCAGATATGTTATCTATACTCTCTCGTTCCCCATTTGGCTTTCCTCCCAGCTTAGTCATTCAATCTACCTGGCCCACTACTTTTTTTGCGGTCTAAGTGAGTTTAACAGGTACTGTGTAGACGTCACCTGGCTCGCTTCCAAGATCATTTCATTCTTCACCTAACAGTATCCAAAACCCAGCAATCTGGCCCCGGGGTCGACATCCATCTTTTCAAGACAAACAACATCTGGTGCCCAGTAGTGATACTCGACCGTATACCGTCCTTCCTACCCAGCCAATCGAACTCTAGTCCCCTACTACCTTTCCTGTCCAACCCCTTGAGTGGCTGCTAGTTCATGAAGCATGTCAGGATCCTCCTGCGCAACCTAGGCATTGAACCCAGGCGGTACTCTTGACACTCCTTCTGAATTGGAGCAGCCTCGGCAGCATCCCAACACGGGGTTCCAGACCATATCTTCAAGAGATTAGGCAGGTGGAAGTCTGCCTGCTTTGCCTGGTACATCCTGAATCCTCAGGTAGAAATGTTGCAAGCATTTACCAAACTTGCTCAGTAAATAATACTAAACCAATAAAGAGCTTTCACCCCTACCTGAATGTTTTTGCCCCCTTTTTTGGTATACAGACCAGCAGACCAAGGCACACTTCAGGTCCATTTCATGTTTATAAGTCTTGTGGCATGTTTATGTGATCACATCCATCCCAGTTGAAGGGCTACAACCAGAAATAAGAAGGCCAGTATGGTGGCCTGAATTTATGGGAGGAGTCCGAGGGGTATTTAAGCAGCCTACTCATCTGTGGTCTTTTCCGTTTCCTGTGCGCGATACTTTCCTTCCCATTCCTCTTTTCAGGGCATTTCTCAAATTAATTTCTCTCCACAAACATCTATTACTTATCTTGGGCATGCCCCCTTTTTTGGTATACTGACCAGCAGACCAGGGCACACTTCAGGTCCATATCATGTTGTAAGTCTTGTGGCATGTTTTTTTTTATTTTTGTGATCACATCCATCCTGTTTGAAGGGCTTCGACTATATATATATATATATATATATATATACACAGTATCTCACAAAAGTGAGTTATACCCCTCACATTTTTGTAAATATTTTATTATATCTTTTCATGTGAAAACACTGAAGAAATGACACTTTGCTACAATGTAAAGTAGTGAGTGTACAGCTTGTATAACAGTGTAAATTTGCTGTCTCCTCAAAATAACTCAACGCACAGTCATTAATGTCTAAACCACAGGCAACAAAAGTAAATACACCCCTAAGTGAAAATGTCCAAATTGTGCCCAAAGTGTCCAAATTTTGTGTGGCCACTGTTATTTTCCAGCACTGCTTTAACCCTCTTGGGCATGGAGTTCACCAGAGCTTCACAGGTTGCCACTGGAGTCCTCTTCCACTCCTCCATGATGCCATCATGGAGCTGGCGAATGTTAGAGACTTTGTGCTCATACATCTTTCTTTTGAGGATGCCCCACAAATGTTCAATAGGGTTTAGGTCTGGAGACATGCTTGGCCAGTCCATTACCTTTACTCTTGGCTTCTTTAGCAAGGCAGTGGTCGTCTTGGAGGTGTGTTTGGGGTCGTTATCATGTTGGAATACTGCCCTGTGGCCCAGTCTCTGAAGGGAGGGGATCATGCTCTGCTTCAGTATGTCACATGAATGTTGGCATTCATGGTTCCCTCAATCAACTGTAGCTCCCCAGTGTCGGCAGCACTCATTCAGCGCCATACCATGACACTCCCACCACCATGCTTGACTGTAGGCAAGACACCCTTGTCTTTGTACTCCTCACCTGGTTACCGCCACACACACTTGACACCATCTGAACCAAATACATTTATCCTGGCCTTATCAGGGGCTGGGCTCAGCCCTTCCTTCTCTGAGCTGGCTGCTCAGCTGTTGGCTAATTGCCAGCTCCTTTCTCTCCACAGTGACTCAGCTGTTGATGATCTGCTCGTCAGTCCTGCCTACTTAAAGCCGTCCAGCTCACTTCATCTCTGCCTTCGCCTTTGGTCACATCTCAGAGACTTTCTCCTGCGTTCCTGTAGAAGACTTGCTCAGCTGATGTCCCTTCTGGCTGCTGATCCTGATTGCTTTATTACTACGTTGATCTATGGCACTCTGAGATTGGCATTGGCTGACTATCCGATCTGGTTACTGAACTCTGGCTATGTATTGACTATGCTTACTCTGTTTACCTTATAATTATTATTAAACAAGTCTGATTAACTGTGCTTCTGTCTCAGTCTTATTCATGGTTTCTGACAGTAGACGAGGCCATGAATTCAGAAGATGCAGTCAGTCCACTCGTTGTTAATATTTTTTCCAGATTGGATGACTATGTTCACCACATGGATCAGTTTTCCTTGGCATTACAAATGCTCCTGAGTCACACAGCTCACCTGGAATCTTCCAATATGGCTGCTCCGGTACAACCTCTGTGTTGCAGGCCATCCCTGCTGCTGCTCCAGTCTCTGTGCAGGCACCCGCTTCGAATATAACCTCTACAAGAGGCATGTCTGGTTCCACTCCACTTCCCCAGTGATTTGGGGGTGATCCAGATAAATGCAGAGGGTTTCTCAACCAGGTTGAGATATACTTTGAGATGCTGCCTAAGGCGTTTCCCACAGACAGAAGCAAAGTAGGTTTCGTGATATCTTTGCTTTCTGAGAGAGCCTTGGCCTGCGCAAAACCTCTATGGGAGATGCAAAAACCAGTGGTCCTGAGTTACCCAGAATTTGTGGCTTCCTTCAAAAGGGTATTTGACGTTCCCGCACACTCCGCTTCTGCTGCCAAGAGCCTCATGTCCATCAAACAGAGTACGAGAACTGTTGCTGACGCCATTGAATTCAGTACTCTGGCAGCAGAGGTTGCTTGGAACAATGAGGCCCTTATGGCTGCTTTTTCTCATGATCTCTCGGATTCCATCAAGGATGAGATAGCAGCCCAAGAAATACCCACTGGGCTGGAGAGGTTGATCACATTTGCCATCCTCATTGACTCCAGACTCAGAAGAGAAAGACCGAACCCTTGTTTGACTCGAACATCGCCTGTTCGACCATTCGTCAAATTGCGAACGTTCGTCGAATTGCAAACGTTATGGGCCGTTCATGCCAAATTCGAGTGCGCGTCATGGCCCATAATTCACAGCGGCATCGCAGTGCATTGCTGGTTGATGATTAGCCAAGCATGCACCATGACCCGCATGCTTGGCCAATCACAGCGCCATCTGTACAGAGAGCCGTAATTGGCCAAAGCCAGGGTGGCTTTGGCCAATTATGGCTCAGGGGGTTTAGTACACGCCCCACACTATATAAGGCCGCCTGCGTGGCAGCCTTTTGTAGTGTCTTGCGGCGGCGGAGAGATAGACAGAGAGACAGTGTCATTTGATTTAAGTTAGATAGAGTAGGCAGGCAAGTCAGTTAGCTGCACTTACAGTGTATTGTGTATATATACGCATCCTAGGTGTTGTGTATTGTGTATGTATACACTGTATTCAGTTTAGCTAGATCAGTTCCTGCTATTCTCTTCCTACTGACAGGCAGGCAGGTGTTTTTACAGTATTCACAGCTACCTGAAGAAAATTGCTGGTATTCTGATCCTATTAGTACCACAGGCAGGCAGCTGCAGTATTTACAGTTAGTGTAGTGCATCCTCTGCACAGTGTGCACCTAAAGCTACCAGAAGACAATTGCTGTTCTGTTCCTATTAATATCACAGGCAGGCAGCTGCAGTATTTACAGTTAGTGTAGAGCATCCTCTGCACAGTGTGCACCTAAAGCTACCAGAAGACAATTGCTGTTCTGTTCCTATTAATGTCACAGGCAGGCAGCTGCAGTATTTACAGTTAGTGTACTGTGTCCTCTGCACAGAGCGCACCTAAAGCTACCTGAAGACAATTGCTGTTGTTCTGATCCTATTAGTACCACTGGCAGGCAGCTGCAGTATTTACAGTTAGTGTAGTGCGTCCTCTGCACAGTGTGCACCTAAAGCTACCTGAAGAAACTTGGTGGTGTTCTTCTGATCCTATTAGTACCACAGGCAGGCAGCTGCAGTATTTACAGTTAGTGTACCGTGCTCTCTGCACAGTGTGCACCTAAAGCTACCTGAAGAAAATTGGTGGTGTTCTTCTGATCCTATTAGTACCACAGGCAGGCAGCTGCAGTATTTACATTTAGTGTACTGCATCCTCTGCACAGTGTGCACCTAAAGCTACCTGAAGACAATTGCTGTTGTTCTGATCCTATTAATACAACAGGCAGACAGCTGCAGTATTTACAGTTAGTGTACTGTGTCCTCTGCACAGTGGGCACCTAAAGCTACCTGAAGAAAACTGCTGGTGTTCTTCTGATCCTATTAGTACCACAGGCAGACAGCTGCAGTATTTACAGTTAGTGTACTGTGTCCTCTGCACAGTGTGCACCTATAGCTACCTGAAGGAAATTGCTGGTGTTCTCATACTTATGCCCCGTACACACGGTCGGACATTGATCGGACATTCCGACAACAAAATCCTAGGATTTTTTCAGACGGATGTTGGCTCAAACTTGTCTTGCATACACACGGTCACACAAAGTTGTCAGAAAATCTGATCGTTCTGAGCGCTGTGACGTAAAACACGTATGTCAGGAATCTAAACGGGGCAGTAGCCAATAGCTTTCATCTCTTTGAAATATAATGAAAATGGGAATTTTATCAAAGAATTAATGGGATTTTTGTGGAAGATAATACGTCTATTTCCAGTAGGCATCAAAGATAAGAGTATTTAAAATATTAAATTTTTATTGAATAATAATAAAAAGGGGGATACACAGAACAAATCAAAATGCATATAAACGACCAGTATAACCATCCGATATTGTGTTCAAATTTCATTCATGCCTATTTGCCAACATGTTTCGCAACCGTTTCATTGCTTCATCAGGGCATATGTCGGCATCATTGGTTATTCTGAACTATGTAAATAACAGATAAATATGTAATTATATAGTGATCATACATATTCAAATGTGCCAAAGGATAAATGACATTAAGTCAAAGTAATCAATCTAATAGTCTCACCTACTGGTACAAGTCTAAAACCAAATAGCACAAGCCACCATTGCCAGATATCGTCCACCGCACCTACTGCCACAGAAAATCCGAGGGTGCCAGATCCCAACCAGATAATGCCAATAGAAGGACTGGACCATGCACTAGCCAGACTGGAATCTAATGTGTAAGGGGTAAGATGGAAAGATAGGTAAGCCAATCAGATACCCAGTCCAGATAGATTATATACAATGTCTACTTAGTATGTTTAATGGGGTAGTTATAGTAGCATATAGTCAATTACACCAAAACAGTGTTAATTAGCAGTTAATACCGCCAATAAAACTTAGAGGTGAGGGTCTATTTAACTCTATAATTTATGCGTAATTGAGAGTTTCAATCCATGGTCTAATATATCCTTGCAAGGGGTTGCCATGCAATCTAACCCTGCTTGTAATTATAGCAAAATATAATAAGCTTTATGATTTACAAGGATACATGAAAGAGAAAACAGAAATGAAATATATATTATAAAACCCATAAGTAGTTTAAAACATAAGTTCCATTTGATAGTTTACCTGTAGGGCTAAGTGATAAGGGCTCCGCAGACACATAAGATCCTCCTGTCAGCGTGGATGGAGTGAAGCCGACTGCGTCTGTAGACACAGTGGCGGCTCCATCTATTGGCATGGTCCCACCGGAAGTGAAAAGGTCAATGATGACCTCCGGCGTCACTTCCGGTCCGGACGTCCCCGCGTGTGACGCGCGCGCACCACGTCAGACGTAAGCACATCAGAGGGTGCGCGCGCAATGCCCACACTAGAGTGACACAGTAAGGGCAAACAGGGCAGATATAGGAAGCTCCGCCCCGTAGCGCGGGGACGTCCGAATCCCCCTATCTAAGGCAGGAGCAGCGGTGCAGTATCAGATTTGTCCAGCAGATGGAGTGCTAAGTTCAAATATAGTCCCGTTTATGACTATATATATTGAAAGGATTTTTTGAAACATGCTAGAGGTATAGAATATTAGATGTCTTACTAAGTTAGGCATGATATTAACCCATGCAGGGATCTTTCCCCTCTAGACCAAACAGGTATGCATGGATAAAAATCTATCAGCCATTTACAATTGCTATATACTGGTAACCCATGCAGGGATCGTTCCCCTCAAGACCAGACAGGTATGCATGAGTCAGATTTATGGCCGCCATTAATTAATTTGAAAGAAAAAAAAAAAAAGGGGGGGGGAAATAGGAGGGGGTTGGAAGAAGGAACAAATGTGCCACATAAGATTCGCAATATTTATATTACAGAAATGATTTGTAGGAAAGGGCTGTGTTGAGGCCTGGTGGATACGTGGCCTGTTGGCCAAAAATCCATCTTGCCTCTCTCTGGAGTATCCGTTTATCTACGTCTCCTCCCCTCTCAGTGTTAGAAATAACCTCTAGAGCAAAGAACGAGATGTAGCTAGGATCAAAGCTATGGTGAAGGCCAACGTGCTTACAGATGGGAGTATACAGGAGTCCAGCATCAAGGTAGTATAGGTGGTCCTGGATTCTTTTTGCAAAGGGGCGTTTAGTTTTGCCAATGTAGAAGGCACCGCAACGGCACGTGGCAAGATATACGATGCCTGTTGTGGAGCAATCTGCGTACCCTTTTGATCTATGAAAGCCTCCTCTTGGGAGGGGGCAACCTGTGCCTTCTCTGATCCATGGACATACCTCGCATTGTCCACATTTAAACGTACCGTTTCCACCTTCTGCTCCCAATATTGGTGTTACAGGTTGTAAATGGCTGTGTACTAGCGTGTCCCTAATGGACCTTGATTTTCTATATGTGATCTGTGGTACATTGGCTACATATTTCGATACTATGGGGTCCTCAGAGAGGAAGTGCCAATTTGCATTAATGAGATTTCGAATCGTCTGTTGGTGGGTCATAAAGGTAGTAATCAGCTTTGTAGTGGGATGAGGGTCTTTTATTTTTTGTTTAAATAGGAGGGTATCACGTATATTACATTTGGCTCGCTTATAAGACCTTTTAAGGGTTTTTTTGCTATAACCCCTGTCAAGTAGCCTCTTGTAGAGAGCTTGGGCTTCTCTCTCAAAATCTTCATTTCTTGCACAATTGCGCCGTAAACGCAGGTATTGGCTATACGGTATACTGTGTACGAGTGTACGAGGGTGGGAACTCGAGAAATGCAATATCGTATTTCCCGCAGTTTCCTTCCTAAATAATGTACTATACACAGAACCATCATCCCTAAGGGTAAGGCGCAGATCCAAAAAAGGAATGGAATGAGCATCTGATTGACATGTAAACTTTAAATTAAAGTTGTTATGGGACAGGAATTCCATAAAGTCCAACAGCAATGTAGTTGGGCCTGTCCAAATGAGGAGGATATCATCGATGTATCTCCGCCAAAGGAGAATATGGCGGAGATACATCGACGCCTCCTCATTGGAAAAAAGGGTTCGCTCCCAACCCCCCAGGTACAGGTTGGCATACGATGGGGCACACGAAGTCCCCATCGCTACCCCCTGTACCTGGAGGTAGGTGACACCATTAAACAAAAACATATTGTTGGTTAGGACATGTTCCAGCAAGGTAGTGATAAACTGGCCCAGTTCCCAGCTATTAGTGTCTCTTTCTCTCAGGAATTCTGAAATTACCTCAATGCCCCTATTGTGTGGGATGCTTGAATAGAGAGCCTCTACGTCAATTGCTGCCAATATAGCTCCTTGGGGTATCGTAAGTCCTTCCAAGATTTTTAATAGATCTAAAGTATCTTTCAAGTAAGAAGGTAAGCTTGTTGCATGTGGGCGTAGATAGGCATCTACATATTCACTGGACGTTTGGGTGTGGCTGTCTATCCCAGAGACAATCGGGCGTCCAGGGGGGTTCACAATATTTTTGTGGACTTTGGGCAAAGAATAAAAAGTTGGCGTAATAGGCCATTTGATTTCTAAGAATTCCCGAGTATCCCTGTCAATTAGGCCCTTTTGAAAAGCTTGGTCAATAATGGCCAAATAATTAGACCTAGCCTCAGTAAGCTTGTAGGCTGGGACTTGTTGATACCATTCCTGGTTGTTGAGTATATTTAGACACATATTAATGTAGTCCTCCCTGTTCATCAGCACTACATTTCCCCCCTTATCGGAAGGTTTAATTACCAGATCTTCCCTCTCCATAAGATTTTTTAAGGCTAGTTGTTGTGCCCATGACAGATTAGTAGTAGAAGGTTTAGGGAATTGCAACCCCTCAATTTGTTTGGTCGTTTGTTTCAGAAATGCCCATATCGTTGGGCATGTCTGGAGGTTTGGGAATTTTTGTGATTTTGCCTTAAACCTGAGTGGTACAATTGGGGTTGCTATAGTTGCTGTAGTTGCGTCATCGTCTTCCGATGATGAGTCTTGAGAGTCTACATGTCCTTCGTTCTCATCCAATAAATGGATCAGTGTTTTAAGTGCCCTAAAGTCCTGTACTTTGAAGCCCTTGTAAAGGTCCTCTTCTCTTTTGGCTCCCTTCTCTTTGTCATTGTCAAAGATATACTTATACGTTAAGTCTCTTGCAAAAATGTGCAGATCTTTAACTAAGGTAAATTTATCTAGGTGCTGTGAGGGACAAAAGCTGAGCCCTAGTTTCAGAACCTCCAATTCCACTGTAGTAAGCTGATAAGATGAAAGATTAATGATGTCTAATCCCAATTCATTACATTCTGTTTGATCATAAACGGGTCCATTTTCCCCGTCCGTTGAATCATTGGGGTGGCCGGGGGGTTGGGAATATGGCCTAAAGGGGTTGATCCTATTTGGTGACCGCGTCCATGATTGGATTTGGGTACGGCCCCCATGTCTTTTAGGGGTGCTGGCTCATTTTCTGGTGTATCCCCAAACATAGGGAGAGATGTAGTTGCACCTGTGAATGAGTCATTGTATACACCTTCTCCTGAGTCAGAGTAGGGGTCACTTTGTATATGTCTGGAGGGAGAGATATTGCGTCTTTTTGTAGTACCTCCATGATGTTGATGTTCACTAATATTTCCCCGTTTCGGTAGGCGTGCCCTATTATGTGAACCTCGTGATGGTTTGGGAGGTGGTTTATAGGTGGTTTATAGGATGAGACGGATGATGAAACTGATGCCTCCGAGTCAGACCTATATGGAGTTTCAGGATTTCTTTTGTTTGTGCGAAATTGTCTCTCCCGTTTGTTGCTTTGACCTCTAGGCCATCGATAGGCGTACCCTCCTGAAAAGGCTAATTTATTTATAAAATTTGGTGTCCTTTTTAGAGACAATGTTTTTATTATAGTTTTCCAAGTATTGTACTAAATCATTTTCTCTCTTTTTGAATTCTGCACTAGTAGTTAGTTGGTGTCCACTTATTTTGAGTGATTCAATTTCCTTATCCAAGTCTATTAGTTCATTGTTGTATTTATTTTTTAGCATTGAGATCATATGTGCAGAACATCTATTGAGGTTTTGTTCCCACTCCTCTTTGAAAGCTGGATCAGTCATTTCAAAGGAGGGAAAAACCTGTATCCTCAGTCCTTGGGGACTGATCTTTTCTCTTAGATAACGATCTAGGAATCGAATATGCCAACCTAAGTTAGACTTTTTTCCATGAGTCTCTTTAGTCTCAAGAAAAAAATATCCAAATTAATCTCAGTTTGTGTGTGAGAGGTGCATGTACTCTGTATATTATCCAAGAACTGGTCCCAGTTAGATCCCAAAAATTGGGACATTGTATGGATAAATGTTCTCCGATTCAAAGAGAGAAAAAACGATATTTGTTGTTGGAGACCAGAAAGTGGGGGAAGGGAAAGGAAGGAAAAGCAAGAGAAACTATATGAGCGTCCAATTTGTCAAGTATATACACAACTTATGTTATATGACAGCAACAACGTCACAAAATTCAAAGTAATTCAAAATAATAGCGGTCAACGTTAAATTTAAATGCCAGTGGATGTCCAAGAACAGTGACCGTGGGTTTTGCACCCCATTAGGATATAAGCAGAAAGAAATGGTGAATAGCTATGGACATACACCAGCACTAAGACGGATCTCCCAATCCCTGGGTAAATTTGAAATATAATGAAAATGGGAATTCTATCAAAGAATTAATGGGATTTTTGTGGAAGATAATACGTCTATTTCCAGTAGGCATCAAAGATAAGAGTATTTAAAATATTAAATTTTTATTGAATAATAATAAAAAGGGGGATACACAGAACAAATCAAAATGCATATAAACGACCAGTATAACCATCCGATATTGTGTTCAAATTTCATTCATGCCTATTTGCCAACATGTTTCGCAACCGTTTCATTGCTTCATCAGGGCATATGTCGGCATCATTGGTTATTCTGAACTATGTAAATAACAGATAAATATGTAATTATATAGTGATCATACATATTCAAATGTGCCAAAGGATAAATGACATTAAGTCAAAGTAATCAATCTAATAGTCTCACCTACTGGTACAAGTCTAAAACCAAATAGCACAAGCCACCATTGCCAGATATCGTCCACCGCACCTACTGCCACAGAAAATCCGAGGGTGCCAGATCCCAACCAGATAATGCCAATAGAAGGACTGGACCATGCACTAGCCAGACTGGAATCTAATGTGTAAGGGGTAAGATGGAAAGATAGGTAAGCCAATCAGATACCCAGTCCAGATAGATTATATACAATGTCTACTTAGTATGTTTAATGGGGTAGTTATAGTAGCATATAGTCAATTACACCAAAACAGTGTTAATTAGCAGTTAATACCGCCAATAAAACTTAGAGGTGAGGGTCTATTTAACTCTATAATTTATGCGTAATTGAGAGTTTCAATCCATGGTCTAATATATCCTTGCAAGGGGTTGCCATGCAATCTAACCCTGCTTGTAATTATAGCAAAATATAATAAGCTTTATGATTTACAAGGATACATGAAAGAGAAAACAGAAATGAAATATATATTATAAAACCCATAAGTAGTTTAAAACATAAGTTCCATTTGATAGTTTACCTGTAGGGCTAAGTGATAAGGGCTCCGCAGACACATAAGATCCTCCTGTCAGCGTGGATGGAGTGAAGCCGACTGCGTCTGTAGACACAGTGGCGGCTCCATCTATTGGCATGGTCCCACCGGAAGTGAAAAGGTCAATGATGACCTCCGGCGTCAATTCCGGTCCGGACGTCCCCGCGTGTGACGCGCGCGCACCACGTCAGACGTAAGCACGTCAGAGGGTGCGCGCGCAATGCCCACACTAGAGTGACACAGTAAGGGCAAACAGGGCAGATATAGGAAGCTCCGCCCCGTAGCGCGGGGACGTCCGAATCCCCCTATCTAAGGCAGGAGCAGCGGTGCAGTATCAGATTTGTCCAGCAGATGGAGTGCTAAGTTCAAATATAGTCCCGTTTATGACTATATATATTGAAAGGATTTGTAAATGGCTGATAGATTTTTATCCATGCATACCTGTTTGGTCTAGAGGGGAAAGATCCCTGCATGGGTTAATATCATGCCTAACTTAGTAAGACATCTAATATTCTATACCTCTAGCATGTTTCAAAAAATCCTTTCAATATATATAGTCATAAACGGGACTATATTTGAACTTAGCACTCCATCTGCTGGACAAATCTGATACTGCACCGCTGCTCCTGCCTTAGATAGGGGGATTCGGACGTCCCCGTGCTACGGGGCGGAGCTTCCTATATCTGCCCTGTTTGCCCTTACTGTGTCACTCTAGTGTGGGCATTGCGCGCGCACCCTCTGACGTGCTTACGTCTGACGTGGTGCGCGCGCGTCACACGCGGGGACGTCCGGACCGTGACGCCGGAGGTCATCATTGACCTTTTCACTTCCGGTGGGACCATGCCAATAGATGGAGCCGCCACTGTGTCTACAGACGCAGTCGGCTTCACTCCATCCACGCTGACAGGAGGATCTTATGTGTCTGCGGAGCCCTTATCACTTAGCCCTACAGGTAAACTATCAAATGGAACTTATGTTTTAAACTACTTATGGGTTTTATAATATATATTTCATTTCTGTTTTCTCTTTCATGTATCCTTGTAAATCATAAAGCTTATTATATTTTGCTATAATTACAAGCAGGGTTAGATTGCATGGCAACCCCTTGCAAGGATATATTAGACCATGGATTGAAACTCTCAATTACGCATAAATTATAGAGTTAAATAGACCCTCACCTCTAAGTTTTATTGGCGGTATTAACTGCTAATTAACACTGTTTTGGTGTAATTGACTATATGCTACTATAACTACCCCATTAAACATACTAAGTAGACATTGTATATAATCTATCTGGACTGGGTATCTGATTGGCTTACCTATCTTTCCATCTTACCCCTTACACATTAGATTCCAGTCTGGCTAGTGCATGGTCCAGTCCTTCTATTGGCATTATCTGGTTGGGATCTGGCACCCTCGGATTTTCTGTGGCAGTAGGTGCGGTGGACGATATCTGGCAATGGTGGCTTGTGCTATTTGGTTTTAGACTTGTACCAGTAGGTGAGACTATTAGATTGATTACTTTGACTTAATGTCATTTATCCTTTGGCACATTTGAATATGTATGATCACTATATAATTACATATTTATCTGTTATTTACATAGTTCAGAATAACCAATGATGCCGACATATGTCCTGATGAAGCAATGAAACGGTTGCGAAACATGTTGGCAAATAGGCATGAATGAAATTTGAACACAATATCGGATGGTTATACTGGTCGTTTATATGCATTTTGATTTGTTCTGTGTATCCCCCTTTTTATTATTATTCAATAAAAATTTAATATTTTAAATACTCTTATCTTTGATGCCTACTGGAAATAGACGTATTATCTTCCACAAAAATCCCATTAATTCTTTGATAGAATTCCCATTTTCATTATATTTCAAATTTACCCAGGGATTGGGAGATCCGTCTTAGTGCTGGTGTATGTCCATAGCTATTCACCATTTCTTTCAGCTTTCATCTCTTTATTTATTCTGGCACTTTGTGCGTCTGATTTGTGTACACACGATCGGAAATTCCGACAATGGATTTTGTTGTCGGAAAATTTTATAGCCTGCTCTCAAACTTTGTGTGTCGGAAAATCCGATGGAAAATGTGTGATGGAGCCTACACATGGTCTGAATTTCTGACAACACGGTCCTATCACACATTTTCCGTCGGAAAATCCGACCATGTGTACGGGGCATAATAATACTACGGGCAAGCAGTTGATTCTGCTAGCTGCAGTATTAGTATATATATAAATCCAAGCTTTGTGCAGCTACATCTCACTGCAGGCCATTAGTATGTCTGGAAGGCCAACAAGGAGAGACAGACAGACATAAACCAATAAAAGAGGGCAAGCAGGCTCTGTGTCTAGAGGTAACAGTGCTGGTCGTGGAGACAGTGCATCCTCATCACTACGTGGCCGTGGGACACGCTTGTCCTTTTTTTCGGCAGCTGGCTGTGTTGAGCCGCAACATGCGTAAGATTTCATAGGATGGATGACCAAGCCGTCCTCATCCTCCTCATCCTCTCTCACCCAGGCTCAGGGTACTTTGTCTGGCAAAGCAGCTGCCAATGCGGCCTCTTCCCTTGGCTCAATGGCATCAGTCACTCCTTCCCCAGCCCCACCATGTCCTCCTGAGGAGTCCCCTGAACTATTTGGCCACAGTGTTGGGTACATGCTCCAGGAGGATGCCCAGCGTTTTGAAGGCTCTGATGATGGTACCCAGCTAGAGGAAGGCAGTAACGTGAGCCCAGAGAGAGGGGGTGCCCAAGAAAGACAGCAATCTGGCAGTCATGTTCCCCCAGCTGCAGCATACTGCCAGCTTTGTTCCAGTGATGAGGAGGGAGGGGATGATGAGATCACTGACTCCACGTGGGTGCCTGATAGGAGAGGAGGAGGAGGCACATTTCCAACAAGGCAGGAAGCCCTCCAGGGGCCAGCTTAAGGGCAGCACACTGACTGCATCACACCGCAGAGCTCCGCATGTGCAGGGTGCTGCTGTCTCTGTGCGTTATTCCAAAAGTTCTTTGGTGGGGGCCTTTTTTGAGACAAGTGCATCAGATCCCACAACTGCTGTTTGCAACATATGTCCCAAGCGTATCTCGCGTGGCCAAAACATCACCCACTTAGGCACCACATGCTTGACCAGACATATGTCAACCTGCCATGCAGTTCGTTAGTAAGCCTACCTAAAAGACTCACACTGAAGAACAAAGCGGACCTCTCCTTGCTCCTCATCAGCTGGGATCTCCAAACCCACTATACCTTCAGTCCTCTCTGAAACCTGCACTGAGAGGAATGAAGGTATAGAATTAGGTGTGTCATAGCCAAGTACTTGCGGGCAATCTGTTATCGGTACACTGACGTCAGATTGTACCAGGCAAATTTCCCTGCCCCAGCTGATGCACCACCGAAAGAAGTTTGCTCCAAGCCATCCACATGCCCAGTGGTTGAGTGCTAGCTTGGCTAAATTGCTACCACTTCAACTGCTGCCTTTTCAGTTGGTAGACTCTGCCCCCTTCCGTGAGCTTGTGGAATATGCGGTTCCTCAGTGGCAGGTTCCCAAACACCACGGCGATTCTGGCTCTCTACCGGCATGTGGAAGGCAATGTCTTCACCTCGCTGGACAGGGCGGTCAGTGGTAAGGTGCATATCACCGCTGACTCATGGTCCAGCAGGCATAGACAGGGACATTGCCTATCTTTCACTGCACACTGGGTGACTCTTTTGGCAGCTGGGAAGGATTAAGGACAGGGTGCAGTAGTGTTGGAGGTTGTTCCGCCACCACGCCTCCAAAATTCTACTAGTGGTGATTCTGCCACACCTCTCTCCTCTACCCCCTCCTCTTCTTCTTCCTCCATGGTCTCTTCCTGTGCTGATTTGACTTCGGAACCAGCGGTGCTCCGTAGGCATTCAAGGGGCTACGCAAGCACGCAGGCAAAAAGATGCCATGAGGTGCTTGAGCTGGTGTGCTTGTGGGACAGGAGCCACACTGGGGCAGAGATTCTGTCAGCTCTGTTGGAGCGGGGTTGAGAGGTGGTTGATGCCACGCCAGCTTAAGCCAGGTATGGTGGTTTGCAACAATGGCACCAACCTCCTCTCCACCCTCCGATAGGGACAACTAACCCATGTGCCCTGTTTGGCTCACATCCTTAACTTGGTGGTGCAGCGCTTCTTGGGCAGGTACCCGAGCTTACAGGATGTCCTGAGGCAGGCCAGGAAAGTCTGTGTGCATTCCCACAGGTCATATGCAGGCCAGTGCTCAGCTGGCTGACCTCCAAAAACAATTTAACCTGCCCAAGAACCGCCTAATCTGTGACATGCCCACCAGATGGAACTCAACGTTGGCCATGCTGCAGCGGCTGCACATACAGCAGAGGGCCATCAATGAGTACCTATGCGACTATGGCACAAGGACAGGGTCAGGGGACCTTGTTTTTTTCCTCATGCCAGTGGGCTATGATCAGGGATGCATGCATTGTCCTGTCACTATTTGAGGAGGCCATGAGGATGGTGAGCAGTGACAGTGCATGCATCAGTAGCACTGTCCCTCTTGTCCACCTGTTGGAGCACACGCTGCTTGGAATAATGGACAGGGCACTTGAGGTAGAACAGAAGGAGGAAGAGAAGGAATTCCTTACCTCTCAAGGCCCCCTTTATCCAGACAGTGTTCCTGCGTGCCTGCTGATCACACAGGAAGAGGACAAGGAGGAGGAGGATTGTGTCAGCATGGAGGTGGAGCCTGGCACTCAGAATCAGCAGCAGTCTTCAAGGGATCATTTACAGTCCGAAGAAACCCATGGACTTGTACGTGGCTGGGAGGAGGTGGCTGTGGATTATGTCATCCTTAGTGACCCAGAGGACTCTGGACCGAATGCCTCAGCAAACCTACGCTGCATGGTCTCCCTGATCCTCCAAAGCCTGTGGAAGGATCCTCGTATTCATGGTATCAAGGGGAGGGATGATTACTGGCTGGCAACCCTCCTTGATCCACGTTACAAGGGTAAGGTTGCAGACCTTATCTTGCCGTCGCAGAGGGAGCAGAGGATGAAACATCTTCGGGAGGCCTTGCAGAAAGGTTTGTGCAACACGTTTCCAGAGCCTGGGAGGTTACAATTTCCTGGTCCTCCTGGACAACGTGTTGCTGAGGCTTCGGTCAGTCACAGAGAGAGCGGTGGAGAATGTGGCCATCTGACCGATGCATTCAGACAATTTTTAAGTCCGCAGCCCCAAGGTCTGATCGGTTCCAGCAACCATCGCCAGCGTCTGATTCACATGGTGCAGGATTACCTAGGGGCAAGATCAGACTTGGACACCTTTCCCGCTGAAAATCCTCTGGGTTACTGGGTCTTGAGGATGGATCACTGGCCAGAGCTTGCACAGTATGCAATTGAGCTACTGGCCTGTCCTGCATCCATCGTTCTTTCAAAACGCACATTTAGTTCTGCTGGAGGCTTTGTAACCGATCACATGGTGCGCCTGTCCATCGAATCGGTAGATCGGCTGACCTTCATAAAAATGAATCAGTCTTGGATCACCAGCTACCAAGCACCTGATGCTGATGTGATTTTTTTTTTAATGTGAGATCCCTTCAAGACTGCCTATGCTGATGCTGAGTGACTATCCTGTTATGCTGAGTGACAATCCTCCTCAATTTTCATGCTGATAGCTTGTAAGAATATTTTTGGTTCTGGGCACTGCCACCAGTGGCCAAGGCCCAATTTTTCAGCCCCTGTTTAATAGGGATGTGTAATTACAATTTTTGATGCAATACTTTGCAGCAGGGTCCATTCCTGCGCTCCATCTAGAGTTTCTGTGAGGGGTTGCAGTGTTGTGGCACCAGTGCCCAAGGCCCAAATTTTCAGCCCCTGTTTAACAGGGGCGTATAATTGCAATTTTTGATATAATACTTTGCAGCAGGGCTTATTCCTGCACTCCAACTATAGCATCTGTGAGGGGTTGCAGTGTTGTGGCACCAGTGCCCAAGGCCCAATTTTTCTGCCCCTGTTCAACAGGTGCATGTAATTACAATTCTTGATCTAATATTTCACAGCAGGGCCTGTTTCAGCACCCACCAAGAGTAACTGTGAGGACTTACAGTGTTGTGGCACCAGCACCACCACCACCACCACCAAAGGCCCAATATTTCTACCACTGTTCAACAATGGCATGAAATTACAATTCTTGATCTAATATTTCACAGCACGGCCCATTCCTGCGCCCACAAAGAGTAACTGTGAGGGCTTACAGTGTTGTGGCAACACCACCACCACAACTAAAGGCCCAATTTTTCTGCCACTGTTCAACAGGTGCATGTAATTACAATTCTTGATCTAATATTTCACAGCAGGGCCTGTTTCAGCACCCACCAAGAGTAACTGTGAGGACTTACAGTGTTGTGGCACCAGCACCACCACCACCACCACCAAAGGCCCAATATTTCTACCACTGTTCAACAATGGCATGAAATTACAATTCTTGATCTAATATTTCACAGCACGGCCTGTTCCTGCACCCACCAAGAGTAACTGTGAGGGCTTACAGTATTGTGGCAAAACCAACACCTAAGGCCCCAATTTCTGCAGAGTATATAGGGCAGGCCCCTACTTTCAAACATCCAACTTACAAACGACTTCTACTTGCAAACGGAAGGAGACAACAGGAAGTGAGATGAAATCTACCCCTAGGAAGGGAAATTCCCTTCTGTAATGCCCCGTACACACAGTTGGACTATGTTCGGACATTCCGACAACAAAATCCTAGGATTTTTTCCAACGGATGTTGGCTCAAACTTGTCTTGCATACACACAGGCACACAAAGTTGTCGGAAAATCCGATCGTTCTGAACGCGGTGACGTAAAACACGTACGTCGGGACTATAAACGGGGCAGTGGCCAATAGCTTTCATCTATTTATTCTGAGCATTCGTGGCACTTTGTCCATCGGATTTGTGTACACATGATCGGAATTTCCGACAACGGATTTTGTTGTTGGAAAATTTTATATCCTGCTCTCAAACTTTGTGTGTCGGAAAATCCGATGGAAAATGTGTGATGGAGCCTACACACGGTCGGAATATCCGACAACAAGGTCCTATCACACATTTTCCATCGGAAAATCCGACCGTGTGTACGGGGCATTAGAGTTAATATGGGAAAACGTGTCTCCTCTTCACTGATGCTTTATCACCAATCCTTGTTTCACTAAAAACCCCAAATTTTCAAAAAACATTTGTCATTGGGACAGAAAGTGAGGTGAAATCTTCTGAAGAGGTGCACAGACAGCAAAACAAATGTCACAGGGGTGATAACCCTTCCCTATGTTTTCCAAAAAGCTTAAAATAGATTTTTTGGCTGGAGCTAAACATGTTAAAAATGTACCAGTTCAAACAGATTCTACTTAACAACAAACCTACAGTCCCTGTCTTGTTTTCACCGCCTGTGTACTGCTGTTCAGAGTATATAGGGCCTGGGAGCCCCACGGCTTTCCTTTTTTTAATTTGGGTGCGGGGTTTCCCTTAATATCCATACAAGACCCAAAGGGCCTGGTAATGGACTGGGGGGGGTACCCATGCCGTTTGTCTCACTGATTTTCATCCATATTGCTGGGACCTGACATTACATTAAAGCCTCAAGTAGTTTTAAATTACTTTTATTCCTTTAAAAATGTCATTTTGTGCAGGGACTGTTCTAAGCACGGGAAACACGCGCCACTTTACAGGCATACTATAGACACCCCCCAGGTACAATATTTAAAGGAATATTTCACCTTTTTTTTCACTTTAAGCATCATTAAAATCACTGCTCCTGAAAAACGTCCGTTTTGTTTTTTTTTATCAGAAATTTTTTTTAATTTTAATTTAATACATACACTTCACAAAGCAGTTATACATAATATATAGTAATACAATTTCTATAAAATTATACAAATTCTCTATTATATTCTCAATATCATATCTTATCTCTTACCCGCCCCAAGCCTTCCCCCCTCCCACCCTCACATCTACCTGTCAATCATCACTTTAGGGTTGCTTTATTTTATTTTAATTGCCACTCCCTCATTTGTCGCTGGCTTCCCCCCCAACCTATTCTTTGTTGTGTAGTTATCACCCCTTGGGTCCACTCGCTATCTTACTCCTTCTTCTCCTCTTTCCTTTCCCCTCCTTTTGCTTCTTCCTTTTCCGACTATTTTTTGCCTGTTCTTTCCTTTCTACGCCATTCCCTCTGCTCTACATCCGGAGCTTTTCCACTACCAGTTGATGGGGGGCCACTTCCGCCTCCCTCAACCAGGGTTGCCATATTTTGTCAAATTTCCCCTTGTCATTTCTACGGTTGTAGGCCAGTCTTTCTCTTGGAAGGAGGGAGTTTACATATGAGATCCATTGCTTCCCAGTGGGCACCGTAGGAGCCATCCAGTATCTTGCGATAAGTTTTCTAGCTAAATACATCAATCTAGTTATCATAAGATACTTTCCTCCAGGGAACATTTCTGCCTCAATGGCGCCAAGCAAATAAACCGTCGGATTCAAGGGAATATGGATTTGCGCCAACCCAGAAATGCGTCTGGATACCTCTTCCCAGTACCTATGCAGCTTTGGGCACCTCCACATTAGGTGAATAAAGTCCCCCCTGTGCACTCCGCACTTGGGGCACGCAGAAGAATCCCTACCTCCCCACCTGTGGAGTTGCACTGGTGTCCTGTAGGCCCTGTGTAAAATAAATAATTGTGATAACTTTTGTGATGCAGATAACGAGACCACTGGGATAGCTTTGAGTGCCGCTTCCCACTGATTATCGTTTATCTCGCCTACATCCTCTACCCATTTTTTCCGACACTTTAATGATGTATGATCTTGGGTCCTAATCAATAATTCCCTGTATATTTTTGTTATTAGTCCTTGTGTCTGCTTTCAAAACTTCATTCAGTATTGGGACTGTTTTTACTCCTAAGGAGTGGGTTGTTTGTTGTGCCTGTAGCGCATGGCGGATTTGAAGATATTGGTAGAAGCCCCTAGGGTGCAAATGGAATTCCCTACATAGTTGTTCATATGACTTTAATACGTCCCCCTCATAGATTTTTGAGAAGAACCAAATCCCCCTTTCCTTCCAGTGTGAGAAACCTTGCAACTCCTGAACCTCAGTATATCTTTTATTATGCCATATTGGTGTGAATGGGAGCACACCCGTTATTTTCAATATTTTCCGAGTTTCCCCCCAAACCCTTTTAAAAAGAGAGCTCATAGGTTCTAATCCCTTCATACTTGGTAGATCCATTTCTAAATGGGAGGCCGCCGCCAATGTGGGTTCCGAGATGGTCACCAATCTACATATAGGGTCTTCATTTCTCACTCTACCCCATCCTGCCATTTGTTGCAACTGTGATGCCAAGAAATATAACCTGGGGTGGGGTATTGACATGTTTTTCATATTGCAGTGTTTCCAAGCTAATTCTAGGCACCTTTTTTTTCCATATCAATTCTCTCGTTAATGTGTCTATTAGTCTGAACCACTTCTTTGAAATCCATATTGGTGAATTGTGGAGGATATACAATTGCTGTGGGGCCCAGATCATCTTTACTAGATTTGCCCGCCCTACGACTGACAATGGGAGCCTACACCAACTGTTACATTTTTCTTTCTGTCTGGTGAGCAATGGCCCCAAATTCAGTCGAAGATACTCGGCTGGCTCTGGGGACACCATCACTCCCAAATATTTAAAGCAGTTAACAATAGCAATTTGTTCAGCCCCCTCTGGGAGTCCCTCCCTCGTCTGATCTAATGGCATTATAGTTGATTTCGACCAATTAATTGCAAAGCCCGAAAAGCTGCCAAAGTTTCCCACTATCTCCATCACTGCCCGCAAAGAAGAGGACATATCCCCTAGATATATAAGTGCATCATCTGCATATAAAGATATTTTTTCCTCTCTCTGAAATCTGCGGAACCCCACTACCTCAGGTGAGTTCCGGATCAGTATAGCCAGGGGTTCAATCGCCAAGGCGAACAGTAATGGAGACAGCGGGCAGCCCTGTCTAGTCCCCTTATATAATCCAAATGGGGGGGAGAGGATCCCATTGATGCGCAACCTGGCTCTAGGTTTGGAATACAGTACTCTTACCCAGGATATGAATTTACCTCCCACTCCGAATCTTTCCAGTATTTCCATGAGGTAGGGCCACTCCACACTATCAAACGCCTTAGTCGCGTCAAGTGACAGAATGGCCCTACCCCCCGGATTGTCCATTGGCATCTGCAAATTCATGTATAACCTCCTTATATTATCAGACATAGAGCGCGTTGGTATAAAGCCAGACTGGTCACAATGAACCAGTTTGCCAATTACCTGAGAAAGCCTCTTAGCCAAAACACTGGCCAGCAACTTAACGTCTGCATTCAATAACGAAATTGGACGGTATGAATCTATTAGAAGTCTATCTTTTCCTGGTTTCAAAAGAACTGTAATTATTGCTTCTTGCATACTATCTGGTAACCTTCCCACTTCCCCAGCCTCCTCTATTGTCTGCAACAATGACGGTAAGAGGACCTCCCTATAAATGGGAGTATACCTCTACCGGTATTCCATCTGGGCCTGGGGATTTATGACGCATTGCCCCCTCTAATGCTTCCGTTAATTCAGCCAGTGAAATTGGGGAATTCAGAGTTTCCCTCTCCTCCTCCTCGTCCGTTTTTAAAACTTTTTTTTTGCATTGATACATGTCCTCTGGGGCAGGACCCGGGTCCCCAAACCCTTTTTAGGACAATAACTTGCATATTAGCCTTAATAATTAGCACTTTTGATTTTGAACATTCGAATCCCATAGACTTTAATGGGGTTCTAAAGTTCGCACAAACTTTCGTTCCGTTCGCAGGTTCTGGTGCGCACCGAACCGGGGCGTGTTCGGCTCATCCCTAGTCAAGATTAGGGAGGGCGACGAGTGGAAAACTGTGTTTAATACCAGATCAGGTCATTATGAGTATCTCGTAATGCCTTTTGGCCTTTGTAACTCTCCAGCAGTTTTCCAGGAGTTCATTAACGATGTCCTCCGAGATTTGTTGCAGTTATGTGTGGTGGTGGTTTATCTCGATGATATACTCATATTTTCCAAGTCCCTGGGAAGCCACCATACAGATGTCTGTCGTGTGCTTCAGAGACTATGAGAGAACAATCTCTATTGTAAATTAGAAAAGTGCAAATTCGATTGTGAACACGTGAAATTCCTGGGTCATTTCCACTGCTGGTTTTTCAACGGACCCAGAGAAACTTTCAGCGGTCCTACAGTGGCCTCGACCCGTGGGTTTACGTCCTCTGCAGTGTTTTCTTGGCTTTGCCAACTATTATCGGAAGTTTATTCGTAACTTCTCTGGTCAAGCCCCTGACTGATATGATCAGGAAAGACGGCAACCCACAGTGTTGGTCTCCAGAGTCCATTGAGGGTCTCAAGGTTGCCTTTGTTTCTGCTCCTGTGTTGGCATATCCTGATCCTACATTGCCGTTTACGTTGCCGAAGTTGATGCTTCAAAGACTGTGGTTGGTGCCCTTCTGTCTCAACGTCCTTACTCTGAGTACGCTATGCATCTGTGTGGCTACTTTTCCAAGAAATTATCACCGGCAGAGTGCAATTACGAGATTGGTGACAGAGAGCTGTTGGCGATCATTTTAGCCCTGAAAGAATGGAGACATCTCCTTGAAGGTACCACTGTGCCGGTTCTCATTCTTATTGACCATAAGAATCTCACATTCTTGTCTGAGGCTAAGCGTCACTCTCCCAGAAGGGCGCGATGGGCTCTTTTCTTGTCGAGTTTTAATTACATTGTTTCATTCTTACCCGGTACTAAGAATGTAAGGGCTGATGCCTTGTCACGACAATTTTCCTCCACTTCCAAGATGGAGACAGTTCGCACCAGTCTTACTTCTCGTTTGGGTGACAAAATTCTTGCTGGTCAGGTCGATGCTCCTCCTGAGAAACCTTGTGACCGCTGCTTTGTTCCCAAGAGTCTCCATACTGCCGTTCTCCAGACTTACCATTCTCCCAAGGCTACTGGCCACCCTGGGAAGAATCAACACTTTTGGGCCATTTCCCAACAATTCTGGTGGCCTAGTCTACATGCTGATGTAACCGCCTTCGTAGCTGCCTGTTCCGTGTGTGCTCAGAGTAAGACTCCACGACACCTTCAAGTGGGCCTCCTACAACCCATACCAAATGGAGAGAGGCCCTGGACCCATCTGTCTATGGATTTCATTGTGGAGTTACCCAACTCCCAGGGCAACACAGTTATCCTTATGGTGGTTAACTGGTTCTCGAAAATGTTGCATTGTAGGAACTGGCTTCTATTTTTGCTCGGGAGATCTTCCGCTTACATGGGCTACCCAAGGTGATTGTTTCAGACATGGGTAGTCAGTTTGTGTCCCGGTTCTGGTGAGCCTTTTGTGCACAGTTGGGTATTCAGCTTGCTTTCTCCTCTGCGTATCACCCGCAGTCTAATGGGGTCACAGAACGAGCCAATCAGTCCTTGGAGCAATTCCTACTTTGCTATATTTCTGACCATCATAACAATTGGTTAGACCTCTTACCGTGGGCGGAGTTTGCTCACAATAGTGCCTTGAATTCAGCTTCCCGTTTATCCCCCTTTATGGCGAACTATGATTTCCAACGTTCCGTGTTGCCTGCCTCATTTGTTCCGCAGAGAATTCTTGCATTAGAGGAGCATTTCTGTAGTCTTCGTTCCACTTGGGCACAAGTTCAGGAGGCTTTGCGACATGCTAATGATGAGTACAGACTCCATGCTGACCGCAGACGCCTGCCTGTGCCTTCCTACCAGGTTGTGGACAGAGTCTGGCTGTCATCTCACAACCTCTGACTTCGTGTTCCTTCTTTGAAGTTCGCACCTCAGTTTATTGGGCCTTTCCGTATCCTTTGCAGGATTAACCCAGTGGCTTACGCATTGGACCTTCCTCCTAGTATGCGCATCTCTAATGTGTGTCATGTCTCCTTATTGAAACCTTTGGTCTGCAACCGCTTTACCACCTCAGTGCCATGTCCTCACCCTATACAGGTTGAGAACCATGAGGAGTATGAAGTACAATCCATTGTTGACTCCCGTAGGTTCCGTGGGTGCATACAGTATCTGATACATTGGAAGGGGTACGGTGCAGTGGAACGCTCTTGGGTCTCATCCTTGGACATACATGCCCCTGTCCTCCTCCGTTATTTCCATAGACATTTTCCCCTCAAGCCTGGTGGTCCTCTGAGGGAGAGGGGTCATTGAGGAGGGGGTACTGTCAGGGGCTGGGCTCAGCCCTTCCCTCTCTGAGCTGGCCGCTCAGCTGTCGGCTAATTTCCAGCTCCTTTCTCTCCACAGTGACTCAGCTGTTAATGATCTGCTCGTCAGTCCTGCGTACTTAAAGCCGTCCAGCTCACTTCATTTCTGCCTTTGCCTTTGGTCACATCTCAGAGACTTTAAAAAAACTATACCTCTGTGTTTACGTGAACTTCAGAGACCACAAACATGGAACTGTGGACAGGACATGCCTATTTGCCCAGGTGGAGAAGAGTCAATATTTTTAGATAGTTTAAACAATGACACTTATCTTTATTGGTTCCAAATAAAGGACAGTGAGAAAAAAATATCTAAAACTTCTCCAATGTAAGAGAGAAAGATATACGGTACATTTTAAAAATCATTTAAAATATGTGGACACTGTACAATGGATATCCAACTAGGAATATTAGCATGTTTATTGTTCAGTTTTTTTATTGAGTTTTACAAGATTGCCACAAAAGTAAAAGAAGACAAACATACAATGCTAAAAGAGAGGCTCATACAACATAGTTTGTATCACAAAGATGATTTAAGTTTTACATTTCAGAGGGTCCAACAAACAATCAGAAGACATTGGAAAAATATTTGCTATCCATCCATTGTTTCCACAGATCATCAAACAAAGCCCATGTGAAGTTATTATTTTAATACATTTTTTCACAGGACAATTGTAAGTAGACGAGATCTACGGTTTCAGAAGGGTTGGGTGCCATATTTTTTGTCCAATGCCTGACTATCACTGTTTTTACTGCCACTAACATGTGTAAGAAGGTCGTTCTGAGGTTTCGGGAAATATCTCCATACCTAGGTGAAGGATAGCTAGGGCAGGATCAGGTTTAGATAGAATCCCTGTAATCTTCGAAATTATAGAGAAGATTTTTCTCCAGTAACTGGCATCCCCTCCAGCAGAGTGGGGACTGGGATTTGGAAAATTTGGAGAGTTGATAGGGTGTCAGATACCATTCAGTAAGTATCTTTTGCATTTGGTCCCAGTGAGCTATACAGTGAGACATTGAGTAGCTACATCGGACGCCCTTTTTCCATTGGGTATCCGAGAAGAATACGTAAAGGTCCTCCTTCCATTTTAACATAGGGGGTGTCTAAGTAAAGCTAATTTTGTTTTGTAAAATGTTATAGAATAGTGATATACCTCTGTCAGTGGGAGTCGAGGAGGAAAGAAAGAAACAAACATTTTTGAGTAACTTTATAGAAGGTTGTGTTTGGATAGGAAGGAGGAGATTCTGGTATACGTGTAGGAGGCAGATTTGGGAAGGTTTTATTCAGGTCAGTAAGGAGGCAAGGGAAGGGGTATTGGAAGACTATTATGAAAAATCTGGTCTATCCACTGGATTCCTGCTTCTTCCCATTGCTGAAGGGAGATGCAAGAAATAAAAAGTTCTAGAGTCCTTAATAGGAAACGTATGGGATGCTGAGAAGATCCCTGTGGGGGTTGGGTTGTAAATTTTCTCCAGGCTATGATAGAAGCGTGAGTAGTTAAAGGGAGAGCTTTGATATTTAGTGAGGTCCAGGAGTCTGCTAGGAGGATGTGGTGGAGTTTAGTCGAATGTGTGTGGTCTCAATGCCAAACCAGGGAATGTCTTGGGGAGTTTGGAACCAGTGGCAGAGGCTAGTTGGGAGGTATAAAAGTAGTCCTCTTCTATATCCAAAGAAGAAAGTTCAAAAAATAGGCCATGTCCGTAAATATATGAAGACAAAAAAAAATAGGTAGTACTACGTATTACCAGGGGGGCGGACTTTTTAGGCTGAGAAACACTGGAGAGGAAGTAACAGTATAAAATTTAAATTTATTGAAGGTTAAAAATACATAAAAGTAAGAATGAAGATTATAACATAAATGCATCTATGAATATTGTGCAGTGAGCCCTTGTATGTCTACGCGTTTCGCCGCTAGGCTTCCTCAGGACACGGCCAAGGTTCACAGATGAGACAGAAAAGAGAATATGTTTCTCTATCCGAAATGATATATAATGTCATTAGACACACATAACTAACACATAAACAAGCTGTTCAAGATAAAAATCATACGCTAAGCAATTGCGAGTGCAGAGACGAATCTCAAGCCATTACCTTGTTTGGAATGCACAATCATGTACAATCACGATACGGTGGGTAATTCACTCAAAAGTTAAAGAAACTGAAAATGGAGCACATACAACCAATGTCAGCACAGAGAGTCTGTATTAGGGTAAAAGAGTACAGGCTTTAAAAAAAAAAAAAAGGCTAGGACTTACTATATTAGGTATCGCTGAATGTATGAACAGGGGCATGTGAATAGTATTCCTTATTTTGGGAACGGCCATCAAAGAGAGGAGGGCCATCAAAGAGTATCCCACAGTGAATCCTGGATTTGAATTCCAGTACTGCTGATGGCTAAATATAGCCCAACAGCCAATCGCTGTATCTATAAGCATACAATAATAACATTGGCTTAGATAGAAACAGTAAGGACACATAAATAGTCTGAAGTAGCAAGGACCTAATAATGACCTAGAGCTAAGTACTTACGTTTAAAGTTTCAATATCACAGCATGCCCCTGGGAGACAGCAATCCACTGCACACAGGGCTTGCGGCAGCTGAGAGGTATTTATAGTCTAGATCAGCCACAGCTGATCGTTAGATAGGGCATCATGTGATCTGCTAGAAGGATTGTGGGAATTGTAGGATATCGGCTCTCATACTCTCTGCACCTGTGCAGAGAGGTCTATACAGAGAGAAGGACATTACATCTAAGGGGAGAAATCCGAGCAGTGCAGCATCCGGGCAGAGGAAACGCATGTGCCCGCCATATTAGAGTATAACAACTGCATTCTGGGCATTGTAGGAACTGCTGTGTCTATCGGTTTTAGGTTAAATCTGATAGCCGATGGACTACAAATGTCAGTAAAAGTACGCAGTGCCACCACTGTCTGGGATTTACATGTTTCTGAAAGACTCTGTGTTAACATTGCTGCCCAGGCCCCAATTACGATAGATAAAAATTATGCATACAAATGCTAAAGAGAAAATTCTTATTATTCTTATCGGTATGCCACTCTGATCGTGCATGTGCAAAGAGACCACATATTAATGCATTCGGCTTAAGATGTTTTGTGACCACCACTCACAAGTGGATAGCCCATGATAAATCATAAAAACAGAAACATAGATGCATCTGACAAAATTACATAAACAGTATACTAAAAATATATAAACACCGTTAATCTGAAATCATGCATGAATTCTCCAGCAAGTCATATTTACTAACGGTTGGATACCGATTCTATATATATAGTACTGTATATGCATATACATCAACTATCTCCATTGAGATAATCTAGTGAACCTTGCGAATGGTACAGATAAAAATTCAATTTCTATTCCTGTGTTACCCTATCTTAAAGAACAAGGAGGGGAATGGGGGTAAGGGAAGCAATTTAGGAAGGCAGAAGAATTAACTCAGAAACAAACAAATCGCATGGTATATTAATGGACTGAATCTATTAGAGAAAGGATTTGAAAGTGATCATATCATTTCAGCCTTGGTAGACCGTGGCTTGTAATTTATGTATCCATTGTGTTTCACATTGGAGTACTCTTTTATCAAAATCGCCCTCACGAGGGTCGGCATAAACAACGTCCAGAGCAGCAAATTTAAACACCATGGGGTCATACATATGCTTGAAAGCTATGTGATACCCCATTGTGGTATTCAGAAGACCATTTGTAGCATAATATACATGGTCCTTGATTCTTCTCCAAAAAAGGCCTAATAATTTTGCCCACATAAAAGGCTCCACATTGACAAAAAATGATATAGATAACACCTTGAGTTTGGCATGTAATGTGGTGCCGTAGGACCATCTGGGAGAACAACCGAAGGTCCAGTGAGTAACAAATCGCAGAAATCGCAATTGCCTCATTGGAAGAGGCTTGCAGGGGATTGTGCTGTATTCATGGTTTTTCGGTAATGACTTTGTACTAGGGAGTCCTTTAGGGATTTAGCTCGTCGAAAGGGGATTTTGGGACGAGAGCCTAAGTATTTGCTGATCGTGGGATCTGTAGTTAGAATATGCCAGTGTTTTTGGATAATAGAATGTATGGTTTGATACTGGTCAGAATAGGTTGTGATGAATCTCACTACGTCTGGACTGACTTGTTTTGGTTTTGGGAAAAGCAAGGCGTTTCTAGGTCTGGTTACAGCCTTTTTAAAGATTAGAAGTCGTTGATAAAGAAGATCTGCTTCGTGCTTAAAGTCGGCATCCGATGAGCAGTTCCATTTTAGGTGTATGTACTGGCTAAACGGAATGCTCTGGACGAGAGGGCGTGGGCGCGCGCTCCGCGCATGTAGTATTGTATTACCCGCTGTGGGTTTACGAAACAGTGATGTATTAATTTGGCCCTCCTGACTAATTTTAATAGCAATGTCTAGATATGTGATTGTAGTGACGCTACAAATATTGAAACTGTCCCTGGGAAAAACACCAGAGTGGGTAACCCAGGGATAAAGATGGCTACTAATGGTCAGAGAGGGCAATAAGAGAGGAGTGGGTAAAAAACAGAGTCAAATTTTATTATTTTACCTAAACCACATGATGTATAAAAACATGTTGATTCTCAATAGAAGCTAAGGATTCTCAGTCCCCCGTCACCAACCATAAAATGGTACACCAGAAGAAACAATCACAGATGGTGCAACGATGAAACAGATAAATTGGCAAAGACTAACAAGACAAACCGTACACATTAAATGACAGACAAAAAAAACATGCAGTGCAGCCGCCTACAGTGATCCACACATACATAGAAACCCCAATGGCTAAACGCCAATAAACGTAATTAACCAATATTAATGAAAGAGTACATAGGGGTGACTATGCATGTGTGGCCCCCGGGGGGAGCAATGAAGCTGAATCTGGGTAATAGGATAACATCATGAAAAATAGGGCCACTAGGAATTAATCATGTAAGGATAACAGATGGCGCTAAATGGGGGTCCCTTAGAACATGCTGTTGTTGTACAAAGTCACACTGGTTGCATGTTGTAAAGGCATATCCTGGAGATAACAAAGTTCAAAAGCAAGGATCCTATTGCAATGATGTTCACATAAACGTAAGATCTAGTCCGTGATTTGTCAGGCTGTGCCAAAGTAACAGTGATTGCTGGACGGGTTGCTTATACCAGAAAAAGTTCAAAGTGGTATTATGCCATATAGCTTTTCTGCCGTCATCAACACTAGGTGTGCCCTAATTGCATGTCCATCAGAGCAAACTGTGGCACTCAGTTACTGACTAGCAAAGTTCCAAAGTAGAAATACAATGAAAAATGCATTGATATTGCAGTGTAACATTACCGCCTTCCTTGCTGGTATGAGAGCAAGCGCTTCGGAGGTAAAGTGGGCTCATCACATTCCCGTCTGTCTATAGGGGGTGGGTAAGTTGGATTAAACGCCCTGGATGTCCACCCGCTGTCTGTGCGTGAGTCGGCCGTGCCGCGGCAGAGTCCTGCGACAGCTAGTAGCTTTACTAGTGACAGCTTTGGCTGTGTGGATGGAGACGTTTAATAGGAGGCTTCTCCGCTTCACCACTTCCTGGGATGTTCGGGGGATCACTGAAGCGGCGTCCATGCACAGCAGTTACGTTGACGCGTTTCGCAACGTAATGTCACGTAGCTTCAACTGGACATCACCCCTATACTCTTTTATTAATATTGGTTAATTACGTTTATTGGAGTTTAGCCATTGGGGTTTCTATGTATGTGTGGATCACTGTAGGCGCCTGCACTGCATGTTTTCTTTGTCTGTCATTTAATGTGCACGGTTTGACTTGTTATCTGTTTCATCGTTGCACCATCTGTGATTGTTTCTTCTGGTGTACCATTTTATAGTTGGTGGCGGGGGACAGAGAATCCTTGGTTTCCATTGAGAAGCAACATGTTTTTATACATCATGTGGCTTAGGTAAACTAATAAAATTTGGCACTGTTTTTACCCACTCCTCTCTTATTGCCCTCTCTGACCAATAGTAGCCATCTTTATCCCTGGGTTACCCACTCTGGTGTTTTTCCCAGGGACAGTTTCAATATTTGTATGCTTTATACAGGCTACGATTAGAGCCTCTCAATCAGAGGAGTGGCAGGGAGTAAGTAACCACCATTTATCAGCGGTGAGAGCTTAATAGTGTGGTCACCCTAGTTGTGTTGCATTGTAGTGACGGTAGACTGCATGGTGAACTTCAAGTTGTAATCATTCTGACTTAAGATGGCCATGAAATCCTCTAGTGCTGCTGGTGGTCCCGCCCACAATAACAGAATGTCATTTATATAGCGGAACCACCGCAGCACATAGGAAAAAAGATTTGAGTGTCTATCGCTGGCAAACAGATCCCATTCCCACCACCCCAGGTACAGGTTTGCATAGGAAGGTGCACAACATGTGCCCATAGCGACCCTCTGTACCTGGAGGAAGTGAGAACCACGAAGCCATTAAGGTCCGAAAATGTGGGTCCTCTTTCGTTTAGAAATCTGGCAACTGTGTTTAGACCAAGTTCATGTGGGATAGACGAGTATAGAGTTTCCACATCAATGGTTACCAAGAGGCACCCATACGGAACAGTTAAACCCTCCAGGTTTTTTAACAGATCTGGGGTATCTTTAACATAGGAGGGTAAAGTGGTGACATGAGGTTGTAGGTACTGATCTACAAAGATGCTTGCTCTTTCTGTTTTGGAACCTATACTTGAAACAATGGGACGTCCGGGTGGTTTCATAAGGTGTTTGTGAATTTTGGGGAGGGAATAAAAGGTGGGTACTTTTGGGTGAGCAACTTGAATACCTTTAACCACTTCCATACAGGGCATTTTCACCCCTTTCCTCCCCAAGCCAATTTTCAGCTTTCAGCGCTGTCACATTTTGAATAACAATTGCGCGGTCATACAACACTGTACCCAAATGAAATTTTTATCATTTTTTCCCTACTAATAGAACTTTTTTTTGGTGGTATTTGATCACCCCTGCGGTTTTTATTTCTTGCGCTATAAACAAAGTAAGAGTGACAAGTTTGAAAAAGACACAATATTTTTTACTTTTTGCTATAATAAATATCCACTTTTTTTTTAAACAAATTTTTTCCTCAGTTTAGGCCGATACATATTCTTCTACATATTTTTGGTAAAAAATATTGCAATAAGCGTATATTTATTGGTTTGCGCAAAAGTTGTAGCGTCTACAAAATAAGGGGATAGATTTATAGCATTTTTATTATTTTTTTTTTTTACTAGTAATGGCGGCGATCTGCGATTTTTATCATGACTGCGATATTGCGGCGGACACATCGGACAATTTTGACACATTTTTGGGACCATTCACATTTATACAGCGATCCGTGTTATAAAAATGCATTGATTACTGTATAAATGTGACTGGCAATGAAGGGGTTAACCAGGAGGGGGCGCTGTAGGGTTAAATGTGTTCCTAAGGAGTGATTCTAACTATGGGGGGAGGGGATTCACAAGGGGAGGAGACCGATCGGTGTTCCTCTGTACAAGGAACACACCATCGGTCTCCTCCCATCTGACAGGACGTGGATCTGTGTGTTTACGTACACAGATCCACGGTCCTGCTCGGTTACCGGGCATCGTGGCCGCCAGGCATGCGCACCGGGACCCGAGTGATGCGCTGGGCGTGCGCGCGCGCCCCCTAGGGATCCTGGAAGGCAGCACCGTCATATGACGGCGGCCCAGGATAACAGCTGCACCGTCCCGCCGTCATATGACGGTGGGCGGGCAGCAAGTGGTTAAAGATCTCTTGCGTGATCATGCCACTAGCAAGGGTAGATTGTAAAAGATCATCATACTGTTGATCAAATTTCGTTAGGACACTAGCAGCAATTGGTTTATACCAGAGTCTATTCTTTAAGATGTCCCAACACATATCTCTAAATACTAAAGTATCCATCAATACCACGTTCCCGCCCTTGTCTGACAGCTTGATTATCAAGTCAGGATTGTTGCTTAACCACTTCAATACCAGGCACTTAGACACCTTCCCGCCCAGGCCAATTTTCAGCTTTCAGCGCTGTCGCAATTTGAATGACAATTGCGCAGTCATACTACACTGTACCCAAACTAATTTTTTATCATTTTGTTCCCACAAATAGAGCTTTCTTTTGGTGGTATTTGATCACCTCTGCGGTTTTAATGTTTTGCGCAACAAATAAAAAAAGACCGAAAATTTCGAAAAAAACAAGTTTTTCTTTGTTTCTGTTAAAATTTTTTGTAAATAAGTACGTTTTCTCCTTCAATGATGGGCACTGATATGGCGGCACTAATGGGCACTGATACGGCGGCACTGATGGGCACAGATGGGCACCGATGAGGTGGCACCAATGAGGTGGCACTGATGAGGTGGCACCGACGGGCACTGATGATGGGCACTGATAGGCGGCACTGATGGGAACTGATAGGTGGCACTGATGGGCACTGATAGGTGGCACTGGTATGCGGCACTGATGGGCACTCATAGGTGGCACCAATGGGCACTCATAGGCGGCACTGATGGGCACTTGTAGGTGGCATTGATTGGTACATATGGGTGGCACTGATGGGTAATTATGGGTGGCACTGATGTGTGGCACTGATGGGCACTGATAGGTGGGCACTAATGGGCACTGATGGGCACAGATGGGCACTGACAGGTGGCAACGATGGGCAATGACAGGTGGCACTGATCAAACATATTGGGGGCATTGCTGGGCAGATCTGGAACATAATGGTGCCAATCAGTGCCCATTTGTTGGCACTGATTGGCACAGATTGGGCACATTGGGCACATGTGGATGGCCATGGGGTACATACCTGGCCATCCACATGTTGCCCCTTCCCTGGTGGTCCTAGTAGCGATCCCTGGTGGTCCAGTGTGGTGATCTGAGGGGGGGCTGTGCTGATAAACAATCAGCGCAGACCCCCCTGTCAGGAGAACCGCCGATCGGCTCTCCATTACTCGCGTCTGTCAGATGCGAGTGAGGAAAAGCTGATCAACGGCTCTTCCCATTGACAGCTTGATCAGCTGTGATTGGACACGGCTGATCACGTGGTAAAGACTCTTTACCAAGATCGGTGTATCGATGTGTCAGGCTGACACACTGCTCCACCGATCGCCGCGATGGCATGTTATCCTGCTGGACGTCATATGACGCCCAGTCAGGATAACGGAACCACTTCCTGGACATCAAGCCGCTATAGGGAGGGTGGGAAGTGGTTAAATTAAATAGGGCTGTTTGGTGAGCTTCACTCGGATTGGGGTTGGTCGTTTTTCTCATTGAGATAGTTTCGATGTCTTTGATGTTTTGGGCCAAAAAGTCCATACATTAGAGTTGATATGTAGGGAGGGGAAGTGAGTAGACTTTTTCTTGATTGCCTCTCCTAGTGACCTGATATCTTTTAAAAAAAAGAGTTGGTTGTATATGTTGACCATAGATTAACTCCGATTCAGGGGTGTCTTGAGTGGTTGTAGTAGGTTTGCTCTCTTCTAGGAGTAAGACCAGATTTTTTAAGGCTCTGAATTCAGCCACTGAAAAGTCTTTCCAGATCTCTTGGTGAGAGATCTGCGCCTGTTTCCCCCCGTCTGTCACTGTCATACATAAACTTTAAAGTAAGCTTTCTTGCAAACAAGTACAGATCTTTAATGATCTTGAACCTGTTTGGTGAAGAATTGGAACAGAAACTGAGGCCGAGCTGCAATAGCTCCCGTTCAACGGTATTGAGGGGATATGATGATAGATTGATCACTTCTAATCTATATTAATTTGTGGGGAGATTCTGTTCAGTTGCTATTGGTGTATTCATTATGGGGTCACAGGAAGTTCTGCTGTCAGAATTGGCGCTTACCCATTTTGTACTGGTGGTAGGAAAGAATTGATCTATGCGTCATTTTTTGTCTTTCTGGATTGCTCCGGCTGTCGCAGTACTGACGGGCCTGGATGCCATCAAGGTTTTGGTGCAGTCTATGATTTGTAGTCGAGTACTCTGTTCAGTCTTAGAAGTCAAAGGTGTAGTGATAGAAGAACTGTCAGAGGAAACACCTAGTGCTTGATTAGGAAACATAGTGAGTTAGTGGAGGAATCAGAATCACTTGCTTTATCATTAGGTTTACCACTATTTCTTTGTACATTGGTGAACTTACGGTTCCCTCGTTGGCCGTTAGTTTGTGGCCAATTGTAGGCATACTTGCCTGCAAAGGCTAATTTGTCATGTGCGAGTTTGTCCTCTTTCTTGACTAAAAGATCTTTCGTGAACGTTTGAATGTGTTCTTTTAAGCGAATATCAAAGGTTGAAAAGTTAGAGTTGTTTAATATACTGGTATTTTCATCGTAGATTCGTTTTATCTCACAATCTACTAGTTTAAGCTCTTGCATGTAATGCTCAATCATTAATTCCATCATTTTCCTAGAACAATCCTGGAGGTTCTGTTCCCATCGGGTCTTAAAGTCATGGTCAGTGGCCCAAATTTTGGGAAAGACCTGAACTCTGAGACCTTTCGGGTTGAGATTCTCCCGGATATATTGTTCGAAGTATTTAATGTGCCAGAAAAGACTCGCTTTTCGCTCAAACACTTGTAGTAATTTGTGATAAACAATCTCCATTTCAACATTATTATTAGTCAGACAGGAATATGTTTGCTTAATGTCCAACATAAAACCCTCCCAATTGCCTCCTGCCAATTCCGCCATCCTGGTACACACTTGCAAGGAATAGGTACAGATTCAAAGCAACTTAGTGCACTAATAAAATTTAATGGTGTTTGCCACCCATCTATAGACAAATAAGAAAGTGCAAAAATAGGCCACGTCCGTAAATATATGAAGACAAAAAAATAGGTAGTACTACGTATTACCAGGGGGGCGGACTTTTTTGACTGAGAATCACTGGAGAGGAAGTAGCAGTATAAAAATATAAATTTATTGAAGGTTACAAATACATAAAAGTAAGAATGAAGATTATAACATAAATGCATCTATGAATATTGTGCCGTGAGCCCTTGTATGTCTATGCGTTTCGCCGCTAGGCTTCCTCAGGACACGGCCAAGGTTCACAGACGAGACAGATAAGAGAATATGTTTCTCTATCTGAAATGAGATATAATGTCATTAGACACACATAACTAACATATAAACAAACTGATCTTTAAAGGTATTCAAGTTGCTCACCCAAAAGTACCCACCTTTTATTCCCACACTAAAATTCACAAACACCCTACAAAACCACCCGGACGTCCCATTGTTTCAAGTATAGGTCCCAAAACAGAAAGATCGAGCATCTTTGTAGATCAGTACCTACGACCTCATGTCACCACTTTACCCTCCTAATTTAAAGGTACCCCAGATCTGTTAAAAAACCTGGAGGGTCTAACTGTTCCGTATGGGTGCCTCTTGGTAACCATTGATGTGGAAACTCTATACTCGTCTATCCCACATGAACTTGGTCTAAACACAGTTGTCAGATTTCTAAACGGAAGAGGACCCACATTTTCGGACCTTAATGGCTTTGTGCTACGACTCCTGTCACATATTCTTTCCAAAAATGTATTTTCTTTTGATGGTTCCCACTTCCTCCAGGTACAGGGGGTCGCTATGGACACATGTTGTGCTTCCTGTGCGAACCTGTACCTGGGGGGGTGGGAATGGGATCTGTTTGCCAGCGATAGACACTCAAATCTTTTTTCCTATGTGCTGCGGTGGTTCTGCTTTATAGATGACATTCTGTTATTGTGGGTGGGACCACCAACAGCACTAGAGGATTTCATGGCCATCTTAAGTCAGAATGATTACAACTTGAAGTTAACCATGTAGTCTAGCGTCACTACAATCACATATCTAGACATTACTATTAAAATTAGTCAGGAGGGCCAAATTAATACATCACTGTTTCGTAAACCCACAGCGGGTAACACAATACTACATGCGCGGAGCGCGCACCCACGCCCTCTCGTCCAGAGTATGCCGTTTAGCCAGTGCATATGCCTAAAACGGAACTGCTCAATAGATGCCGACTTTAAGCACGAAGAACAAAATAAGGGGTGACAGGCCCCCCTAGGTTTAAAAGAGCAGTGCCACATCCAATAGACAGATACATATAAAGGTGGGTTCTCCTGAGCGGACTTTAAAGGCACTTTTAAGAGATTACAAGTATTGAAGAAGTATAACAGAACTTTAAAAGTAACACATTTTTATTTAAAGACAAATTATATTAAAACATTGTATACATTGAATTCAACAAAACATTAGCATATTAGAAAAATGCATTACTGTCACCACACAGTGAGTTTATGAAGAGGCTCTTTCCACACCCAACGCGGGATATAAAGTATTTTAGTCCTTCTTCGGGGGTGTAGAAGAAAAGAGAGATTCATCTGAGGTAATTAAAATGTAAAATGATAAGTAAATTACAACAACATGTAGATACATACAGTAATCCACTTGAAGTTGAATAATCGACAGATCACTTACATAGTATTAGAAGGTGAAGTACTTATTGGTATGTTTCGTTAAGCTGCATTAAGAACCTGAGGTTGAGATAGCATTGGACTTTAATGCTGGTGGGGTTGCTGTCCCTTTAACACCATGATTATCATAAGATAATATCACTTAATGGTAGCCTCATTTAAAGGGTGTTTTCCCCTGCGTTCCGCGGATGCGTATCAGCCAGAGTGGTATACTGAGGCAAAAAAGGAATCCCTGAGAGTAAAGAAAAAATTGAAATGAGTCTAAAAAAGGGCTATGATCAATATGGGAAAGTAGAGAAATAAAAGTAGAAATAAAAATAGTAATAGAGTATAAAAAGTAAGATAAAAAGTTGTTGTGTAAATACCGTATATCAAATGTAGATTGGGACGCGTATAGTAAGAAATGGTTGCCAATCAGGTTGGTAACTGAAAACAAACAATATATAGAGTTGTATAATACTATATTGTCAAAGGTAGTTAAGAGTGAGGAGATAAAAAGTAATAATAGATTTAAAGTGATAAACATGAAATTTATGATAATGCCAGTGTAGTTATCGTTGCAATATAAAAACACTGATCAGGAGTAAACATAGTAAAATTCATTATAGAGGCATATAAATAGCCAGTATAGACAAATACCTAGTATCTTGCTAATTAGCAGTTGTACTGGTCAGCATATGTGTGGTATCTAAGCATCTCATATAACTAATTTGTAGTTATAGATATCAATGGTATTTAAAACAAAGGGCTGACTAGGGATTATACAATGAAAAAGTAAAATAGAAAAAAGCCAGTACAATAGTGAAAGGTACCTTTTTAAGACAAATTGGTGTAGACCAGTCACGCATCCCAGCATCCAGCATGTGCAACGCTCGAGCTGGGAATGAATGAATCTGGTATATATGCAAGGTGAACTTCCATCAGCTGGCATGGCTAATTGCGCTCAGCTGAATATTGGAGTTCATTGCCAGGGAGACCTGGACGCTGCCTCCTGAGCCGAGGGTGCGCGGAGCCGCCCCTACCTCGCACGCGCTAACGTAAGCATGTTGGGGTGGCGTCACGCACACCCAGCCCACCGACATGATCTACCACAATGGCAGACTACGCATGTCCGCCGGAGTCGTAAGATGGAGGCTGTGGGCGGAGATGTCGAACGCCCAGCTAGCCTCTCCTAACGCCAGTCTGGGCGGCTTTCCATGCCAGGCAACCCCTCTGGCCAATCGCACCCAGAGGAAATCTAAAGAGAAAACAAAAAAGAAAAAAAAGAAAGTATTAAATAATGAGGACCATGGCCAGAGTTTTATTTAAGTCAAAGGGGACATAAAACCGCATAAGAGGTGCAAAGAGTATTTTAGATGTTAACATGGGAACAGCAACATTAATTGATGGTAAAGAAATATATATATTTACACAAAAATATACCTTTTGTGAGCGGTTACTCGAGAATGGGCGAGACTGGTTGATAGTGTAAGACAGAATGCAATAAAATTGTACATTATACAACTGATCATATGAAGATAAAGAAAAGCAGTTGGTGGTGAAATAGGTAAACATTGTACATTTTCTGAACAGAAAAATATAGCAAATACAGCAATATGCAGTATGGTAGATATGAAGAACAGGCATTAGGGCACAAATATTCGTTTCATAGGTAAGAATATATAATGGGCATAGCAATATGCGATACAGCGGTGTATAACATAATAACATAAAAAAATCAACGTTAAATCACAAAAAAGGAAAAGTATTGATCATGCTGTATTCCAAGACACCTATCCATAACCACGTACGTCTTAACATATCTAATCACATATTTTACTTGTTTTTATAGAGTGTGCATATTATATATTGCACAACAGCCCAAAGGCATATGAAAAGTTTTTTGTGGGCCTGTAGGTCCTTATTGTGAAAATAAATTAATAAAAGTAAGAATATTGCAAGCGTATATGTTATAGATTAAGAATGGGATGTTTCATACATATATAAGCAATAAATGGCACTGGATCAATATATTGATATGCAAATCTAGAGATGTCATACAGACACAAAGACAGCCCCACATGTTGATAATACACAAGAGGAATGGGAAGAGTAAAAAGTGACATAATTAGTATAGCTCAATACAGAAAGTGTATTAGGGATAGTTGAAAATTATTTTTCCATTCCGCCGGAGCAGAAACCTTTGAGGAATGGCTTGAAACAAACAGCTTCATTTAGGCTTGGAGGTAGGGTGGCCTTTAATAAATAGATCCACCTCAGTTCTCTTTGGAGGAGGACCTTATTCCAGTCACCCCCCCAGGACTAGGGTGTATCCGATCTAGTATTAAGAATTTTATCCTAGGAAAAATTCCGCCATGTACTAAGGAGACATGGCGACCTAGGGGGAGATCAGGGTAGCAGGTTTGCATACAAAGTGCCTATAGGCTCTTCTCCAGAATTCTAGTTTAGTTTTTCCAACGTAAAAGCAGCTGCAGCTACATTGGAGCAGATAAACTACTCCTGGGGTTCTGCAATTGGCAAAATGTTTAGGGTGGAATATTTTCCCATTTGGGAGGGTGGGGTTTCTCTGTGTGAGCATATACTTGCAATAATGGCATGAGCCACATGCAAAGGTGCCTTTATATTTGCAGTGTGTTTTCATTGATTCACTTCTGAACTCGCTGTTCACAATTCTATCACTGATAGAGGTGGCTATTCTGAATGTAAATTGTGGCTTATCTGGGACAAAATGGCCCAAAGATGGATCTAGGGTCAGCATGTGCCAGTACTTCTCGATGATTTTTTTGACTTGGCGTTGTTGCTGGTTAAATGTGGTAATAATCCGTAATTGATTTATGTCTTTGCGCTTAGTGGCCTGAAATAGAGTATTTCTAGGTTTCTTCATTACTTGTTTGAGGGACTTTTTCAAAGAGGTGCGTGAGTAACCTCGTGCTAAAAGTCTATCCCGTAGGTTGCCTGCTTCTCTTATAAACGTATCCTCATCTGTGCAGTTACGCTTAATTCTTAGGTATTGAGAATATGGTATGGAATTAATCAGGGGTTGTGGATGGAAACTGGTGGCAAGGAGTATTGTGTTGCCTGCAGTACTTTTTCTAAATAGCATGCTACATAGTTTTCCTTGTTCACCTTTGTAAATCTCTGTCTAGGAATGTTATCTGGTTCTTGTCAAAGGACATAGTAAAGGTTAGGTTAAAGTCATTTTTGTTCATTCTTAACAAGCACTGCTCGAGTACATCAGTGGGGCCGTCCCAGATGACCAGAATGTCATCTATATAGCGATACCATCCCATGATGTGGTTGGTATACTGGGTCAGGCTTTCATCAGTTAGAAACATCTCCTCCCACTCCCCCAGGTACAGGTTGGCATGCGACGGGGCACAACATGTCCCCATCGCAACCCCCTGCACCTGGAGGTAGTGAGAGCCATCGAAAGCAAAAACATTGTGGGTGAGGATGTACTCGTGCAGTGCGATGACAAATTCATTGTACGTAGGGTCAGTAGCAGTATTTTGTTGGAGGATATGTCTAATAGCTGCTAATCCTCTCTCGTGTGGGATTGAGCTATATAGAGTTTCTACATCTATTGTTACTAGGCAAGCTTGGTCCGAGACATTCAGTTCATCCAAGATTTGCAAGAGGTGACTTGTATCTCTCACATAGGATGTTAGTGAAATTACAAAAGGTCTTAGATATTTGTCCACTAATTTGCTAGCATTGTCACTGATTGAGCCAATGCCTGAAATAATAGGCCTGCCTGGCGGATCTATAGGATTTTTGTGAATTTTAGGAAGTATATAGAACGTAGGGATCCTGAGAAAATTATTTCTAATAAAAGTCCAGGTTTGTTTGTTGATTGTGATGTTCAGAAAAGCAGAATTCACTAGTGTGTAAAAATCTTTATTGTATTTTTCAATAATGGTTGCCGGCATACGACGATACCGGTCTAGGTTGTTGAGAATCTTCTTACATATGTTAATGTAGTGTTCATTGTTCAGAACAACCACATTACCACCTTTGTCTGAAGGTTTTATGGTGATTTTTCTATTAGCAGCGAGGGAATTTAGTGCGTCCAATTCTCCTGGGCTTAAGTTAGAGGTTTGTATCTTTAATTTATCTAAATCATTATTTACTAACTTCAGAAATGCTGCCACATTTGGAGAAGTACTGGGAGGTGGGCAAAAGTCAGATTATTTCTTTAATTTTGATAAGGCCCGATTGGCTTGAGTATCTGAGTCTAGTTCCTCTATAGACTGTAGAATTCGGGGAAGATCTATCGAATCAATGAGGTCAGCTGTGTCACTCTCTTCGAGGAGGGTGATCAGCTGATCTAAAGCTTGGTTTTCTTGGGGGGTATAGTTCATTTTAGTATCTTGTTTCTGATAAAGTTTTTTTTTAATTATTTTGCGAACAAATAGCTGAAGGTCTTTGTAGAATTCGAATTTGTCTAGGTTGTGATTAGGGCAAAAATGTAATCCTTTCTTCAAGACTGAAATTTCATCTTTAGATAAGGGATGTGAAGATAGGTTGATTATACTTAGGTCTGTGTTTGGATATGTTGATATTCCCTGGTGGGGGATTAAAGTGTCAGTTGTGTGTAGGTGTTGAGATTGGGTGGGGCTGGCTTGACCCCAGCCAAAATTTGGTCTAAAAAAGATGGATCACTAGAACCCAATTCGCGTGAGATGGGGGTGTCATGACTAGTGAGGAGTGTAATTTCCTGTGATGTGTGGTGAGGTGTAGGGGGGTTAGCAGATTTTTCAAAAAGTGCAGAACTTGGATGCTAGGATTTAGGTGTATTTTCTGAGACTTGTTTTTTAGGTTTTTGGTCTTGTGTCGAGTCCCCTTGGAATTGATGTTTAGTGCCTGATGTGGACTTGGGTTTTGAAGTAATAGAAGAAGTATTGTGAGAAGAAGGTTTAGTAAAGTTGGGGTTTGATGCTGTATTACTGCTTTTATTAGTGGACTTGTTTTGATTCCATTTGTAGGCTCTGCCAGCCTCAAATGCATTTTTGTCTCGTAGGAATTTTTGGCCTTTTTTAATGAGAATGTCTTTATTAAAGGATTCTAAATGAATCTTGAGTTTTTTCTCTTTAGCTATCGCCAATTTATGTGTTTTAAATTGGTGTAATTGTTCGCATAATTTGATGATTTCTGTGTCTAGGATCTTAGTTCTCTTGGTATATTCTTCAATTAAGGTCTCCATGAGACTTCGTGAACACGTTTGAAGTATGTTTTCCCACATTAATTCGAAGTTTGCGTCCAGATCATCCAGAGTTGGGAAGATCTGGACACAAAGTCCCAATGGGTTGATGTTTGTGACAGACCTAGCCAGGAAAGAGACTTTTGGAGGGAACTGTATGCTAGCCTCTTGCCGATCGATCGGGGGCCCTTGCATTTTGGGGAATGGTGTTCTTTGTGAGCTGTATGTCTGGGGACCCTGGATTTGCCATATTGGAATAGTGGCTGATTCATAATGCTGGGACAGATACTGTTAGGAAATGCTGATGTAAATTCCAACACCTGTCTGTCTATTGTCTGCTAAAATGTGTATTGTAAATAAGTCTACTATGGGATCTAAGAGTCATTAGATCCCCATTGTTATTTGTTTTAATTAACTCTGCTATTGTGTGAAGAAGAGTCTATGTTGATTGTGATAATGTTGATTGGATTTTCTGAACTACAAGACGGCCAGTCTGGCCTAACGGTCATGACTGAGTCATCTAGGCTGTCTAAAGGGATTAGTTAATTAGCTCATGTTAATTAGGTTAATTAGGTTACAGCTGTATTGTTAGAGTAATATGAGCAGGAGGTCTGCACCTCCACCTTGAGTGTATAAAAGCCTGTATTTTGTCAATAAAGAGAGATTCCTGGTTGAACTTACATACAGCCTGCCTGGTGTTTGTTCTGAGCTACACAACTGGGTTAGAACGGCACATAGCTGAAGTTCTAGTCCCGGAGCATTGGATGACCGAACCACCAGACGTTGCAATCTGATTCAATAGCTGCAGAGGAGTGTCGGGAGAGTGGAACCGAGCGAGCAAGGGGCTCGTTACAATGTTGCTATTAATATAGTCCTGGAAGGACTTTACATGCCAAAAAAGGAGAGATTTTTTCTCTAGGGTTTTGGATAGTTTGATAAAAAGAGAAGAAATCTCTGATTCAATTTGTTCGTTGTCTCCGAATTTCTTCAGGCATCCCTGCATGAGAGATTCACAATCTTGGCCCACAAAAGTGTTTTCAATGTCCATGCTTTCTACTTCAGAAACTGAAAATAAGTGAAGAACTGCGCTAAGTGTATAAATAGTGACAGGAGATGCATTTTTTTGCGAAACGCAGCATAGGGCTGAGTGGAATCATCGTGCCACCTCCCACTGCCGCTGTACATCTAACAGGACGAGCTATCTGTGGTCATCCGGCCGGTGCCACAGTTTGTTCTTCCGTCTGATGATGCTGATTGTCTGATGATGCTGATTATCTTATTTTACATGTGAGTGTTTATATATTTTTTTTATAATAAATTGCTACCGGATTTTACACTATGGGAGCCCTCCCTTTCTTCTTTCCTATGATGATATTGCCTCGCTGAGGGCTGAGCCCCCTTCCTGTGGACCCATCCATCTTCATCCCAAAACCTGACGCTCCTTCCAGTTTCCACCTCCATCTCTGTTCCTGGATAGCTCGGATTACTAGGATCTCAAAAGCCCTTTAGACCCTCTGTAACGGGGGGTCATGGGGTTCTGGTAAGCGGCCAGGCTCTTACTGTTGGTGGTGGTCCCATATATCTGAGGCTCCATGTGGTTGAAAAACCCGTGATCACTATCTTCACTCTTTTTGGGTTCTTCTTATGGACTATTTTTTCAATTATTCACAAATGACTTTTCAGTACATTTATTTTGTTTGGACTTTATCCTCTACGTTTGTTTGCATTGATTGAGATACACTATTGCACATATGGTTATGTATTCATTTACACAGGTTGCATTTAGTGTTTTTGGTGTGACTAAACGGCCACACATTTACTAATTTATATAGCGCGAATCATTTCTATTTTCTCCTATAAATAGTGAGAATATAAAATGAGTGAATCATTAATAACAAAACTATGATAAAAGTCCTGCTGCTAAACACTATAACCCCGATATAAGGCAAAAATTTTATGGATAATAATCAGTGTAGCGCTGGACACAAATAATAAATAGTGATGTAATAATAATGCTAAAAAATGATGAGAAAATATTAACCACAAAATATGTTATACACAATTCATGGTATTAATAGATCTCCAATGGGTGAAATATCATCAGTGAAGAAAAGTATATCAAAACAAACAATGTAGCACTGAACTGGTGATACGGTACACAAATATATTATAAACACATGTGAATTATTGACCTAAACTTATTTAGTCATAAAATAAAATTGGTGAAAATCATATAAGTGATAATAATTATTATTATAAAATAAAATTGGTGAACAAATGAAGAAATAAATCCGAAGAAATCTAGCCTTTTCTGGATTTCTTCAGATTTATTTCTTCATTTGTGACACTCATGAACTTTAGCCTATTTTGCACTTATGAACTTTACATTCTATACGTTTCATTTTGCACTTGTGTTTTTTTCTTTGTATACACCCTTTCAGGGTACAGACTCACATTAATAATTATTATCACTTATATGATTTTCACCAATTTTATTTTATGACTAAATAAGTTTAGGTCAATAATTCACATGTGCTCATAATATATTTGTGTACCGTATCACCAGCTCAGCGCTACATTGTTTGTTTTGATATACTTTTCTTCACTGATAATATTTCACCCATTGGAGATCTATTAATACCATGAATTGTGTATAACATATTTTGTGGTTAATATTTTCTCATCACTTTCTACTTCAGAAACCAATGAAGGAAAAATAATAGTATAAATTGATTTAAAAGCTTAAATTATAGCAACTGTAATCATGTCCTGAAGAACAGGGCAGGCTACAGAGAAATAGCATTTAAGTGTATTCCACAGTTTAAACATCCTAGGGTTGCTAGTCAATCGGGGAGTGGTATTTTCTACCAAATATTAATGACAAAATAAGGGGTGACAGGCCCCCCTAGGTTTAAAAGAGCAGTGCCACATCCAATAGACAGATACATATAAAGGTGGGTTCCCCTGAGCGGACTTTAAAGGCACTTTTAAGAGATTACAAGTATTGAAGAAGTATAACAGAATTTTAAAAGTACACATTTTTATTTAAAGACAAATTATATTAAAACATTGTATACATTGAATTCAACAAAACATTAGCATATTAGAAAAATTCATTACTGTCACCGCACGGTGAGTTTATGAAGAGGCTCTTTTCACACCAAACGCGTTTCAGGATATAAAGTATTTTAGTCCTTCTTCAGGGGTGTAGAAGAAAAGAGAGATTCATCTGGGGTAATTAAAATGTAAAATGATAAGTAAATTACCACAACATGTAGATACACACAGTAATCCACTTGAAGTTGAATAATCGACAGATCACTTACATAGTATTAGAAGGTGAAATACTTATTGGTATGTTTCGTTAAGTTGCATTAAGAGCCTGAGGTTGAGATAGCATTGGACATTAATGCTGGTGGGGTTGCTGTCCCTTTAACACCATGATTATCATAAGATAATATCACTTAATAGTAGCCTCATTCAAAGGGTGTTTTCCCCCGCGTTCTATGGATGCGTATCAGCCAGAGTGGTATACTGAGGCAAAAAAGGAATCCCTGAGAGTAAAGAAAAAATTGAAATGAGTCTAAAAAAGGGCTATGATCAATATGGGAAAGTAGAGAAATAAAAATAAAAGTAGAAATAAAAACAGTAATAGAGTATAAAACGTAAGATAAAAAGTTGTTGTGTAAATACCGTATATCAAATGTAGATTGGGACGAGTATAGTAAGAAATGGTTGCCAATCAGGTTGGTAACTGAAAACAAACAATATATAGAGTTGTATAGTACTATATTGTCAAAGGTAGTTAAGAGTGAGGAGATAAACAGTAATAATATACTTAAAGTGATGAAGATGAAATTTATGATAATGCCAGTGTAATTATCGTTGCAATATAAAAACACTGATCAGGAGTAAACATAGTAAAATTAATTATAGAGGCATATAAATAGCCAGTATAGACAAATAATTAGTATCTTGCTAATTAGCAGCTGTACTGGTCAGCATATGTGTGGTATCTAAGCATCTCATATAACTAATTTGTAGTTATAGATATCAGTGGTATTTAAAACAAAGGGCTGACTAAGGATTATACAATGAAAAAGTAAAATAGAAAAAAGCCAGTACAATAGTGAAAGGTACCTTTTTAAGACAAATTGGTGTAGACCAGTCACGCATCCCAGCATCCAGCATGTGCAACGCTCGAGCTGGGAATGAATGAATCTGGTACATATGCAAGGTGAACTTCCATTAGCTGGCGTGGCTAATTGCGCTCAGCTGAATATTGGAATTCGTTGCCAGGGAGACCTGGATGCTGCCTCCTGAGTCGAGGGTGCCCTGGGCCGCCTCTACCGCACACGCGCTAACGTAAGCACGTTGGGGCGGCATCACACACACCCGGCCCACCGACACGATTTACCACAACGGCAGACTACGCATGTCCGCCGGAGTAGTAAGATGGAGGCTGTGGGCGGAGATGTCGAACGCCCAGCTAGCCTCTCATAACGCCGCACAGATATTAAGTCTGGGTGGCTTTCCGTGCCGGACAACCCCTCTGGCCGATCGCACCCAGAGGAAATCTAAAGGGAAAACAAAAAAGAAAGTATTAAATAATGCGGACCATGGCCAGAGTTTAGCACGAAGAAGATCTTCTTTATCAACGAGCCTTTAAAAAGGACGTAACCAGACCTAGAAACGCCTTGCTTTTCCCGGAACCAAAACAAGTCAGTCCAGACGTAGTGAGATTCATCACAACCTATTCTGACCAGCATCAAACCACACGTTCTATTATCCAAAAACACTGGCATATTCTAACTACAGATCCCACCATCAGCAAATACATAGGCTCTCGTCCCAAAATCACCTTTCGACGAGCTAAATCCCTAAAGGACCCAAGGTGTTATCTATATAATTTTTTGCCAATGTGGAGCCTTTTATGTGGGCAAAACTATTAGGCCTTTTTGGAGAAGAATCAAGTACCATGTATATTATGCTACAAATGGTCTTCTGAATAACACAATGGGGTATCACATAGCTTTCAAGCATATGTATGACCCCATGGTGTTTAAATTTGCTGCTCTGGATGTTGTTTATGCCGACCCTCATGGGGGCGATTTTGATAAAAGAGTACTCCAACGTGAAACGCAATAGATACATAAATTACAAGCCACAGTCTACCCAGGCTTAAATGATATGATCAATTTCAAATCCTTTCTCTAATAGATTCAATCCATTAATATACCATGTGATTTGTTTGTTTCTGAGTTCATTCTACCACCATCCTAAATTGCTTCCCTTACCCCCATTCCCCTCCTTGTTCTTTAAGATAGGGTAACACAGGAATAATAATTGAATTTTTATCTGTACCATTCGCAAGGTTCACTAGATTATCTCAATGGGGATAGTTAATGTATATGCATACACAGTACTATATATATAGAATCGGTATCCAACCGTTAGTAAATATGACTTGCTGGAGAATTCATGCATGATTTCAGATTAACGGTGTTTATATATTTTTAGTATACTATCAGGGCCGTCTTTAGTGCAGGGCAAACGGGGCACTTGCCCTGGGCCCAATCTTTGTTGGGGGGCCCGCGCTAGCCGTGAATTGGGGCCCGGATGACAGCTTTGCAGAGCGCACAGAGGACACGGGAGGATGTATTCCTCGCTAGCCAGCTGAGAGGGGGCGGGGCCGGGAGCTCCACTAACGCTCTGACCCCACCCACGCGCAGCCTGTGTACTCGGAAAAGAGCGCCTGTAGTGAGAGCCAGTGATCTGAGTGGGAGTGTCAGTGGAGCTTCCGGCCCCGCCCCCTCTATACTGGCTGGTGAATACAGAGGTCCGGGGGCGGGGCCGGGAGCTCCAATGACACTCCCACTCCGATCACTGGCTCTCACTACAGGCGCTCTATTCCGAGTACACAGGCTACATGTGGGCGGGGTCGGAGTGTCAGTGGAGCTCCCGGCCCCGCCCCTCTCAGATGGCTAGCGCAGAATACATCCTCCCATGTCCTCTGTGCACTCTGCAAAGCTGTCATCGATGCGACAATTCACGTATTTCGTGTATCTATTCCATATTCACTTTTTGTTTTCATCCAAGGTTGATTTTATCATGAATATTGTTGTTGAATAATTGAAAAGCCTCGTCCATTTTCCTGATGAAGCCTTCCCAGCGAAACATGTTGAAATTTGTGGACGTGGTTATGATCAGACTTCTTTGTGACTACAGCTCTTTCCCTTCATTTGTCAATATTAGGTTGAGGATGTTTACCTTTGACTATGAATGTAAAACTGTTTTCACATATTACTGTTCTTTTTTGTAAAACTGTATTAATAAATATTTGGTACAATTTTTAATTGACAGTGCCCTTTCTTATACTAGGTGTACCCACTTCTCACACTTTTTTTTGTTTTATTGGATTTAACCTAAAACCGATAGACACAGCAGTTCCTACAATGCCCAGAATGCAGTTGTTATACTCTAATATGGCGGGCACATGCGTGAGGTTTCCTCTGCCCGGATGCTGCACTGCTCGGATTTCTCCCCTTAGATGTAATGTCCTTCTCTCTGTATAGACCTCTCTGCACAGGTGCAGAGAGTATGAGAGCCGATATCCTACAATTCCCACAATCCTTCTAGCAGATCACATGATGCCCTGGCTAACGATCAGCTGTGGCTGATCTAGACTATAAATACCTTTCAGCTGCCGCAAGCCCTGTGTGCAGTGGATTGCTGTCTCCCAGGGGCATGCTGTGATATTGAAACTTTAAATGTAAGTACTTAGCTCTAGGTCATTATTAGGCCCTTGCTACTTCAGACTATTTATGTGCCCTTACTGTTTCTATCTAAGCCAATGTTTTTATTGTATTCTTATAGATACAGTGATTGGTTGTTGGGCTATATATAGCCATCAGCAGTACTGGAATTCAAATCCAGGATTCACTGTGGGATACTCTTTGATGGCCCTCCTCTCTTTGATGGCCGTTCCCAAAATAAGGAATACTATTCACATGCCCCTGTTCGTACATTCAGTGATACCTAATATAGTAAGTCCTAGCCTTTTTTTTTTAAAGCCTATACCTTTTACCCTAATACAGACTCTCTGTGCTGACATTGGTTGTATGTGCTCCATTTTCAGTTTCTTTAACTTTTGAGTGAATTACCCACTGTATCGTGACTGTACATGATTGTGCATTCCAAACAAGGTAATGGCTTGATGTTCGTTTCTGCACTCGCAATTGCTTAGCGCATGATTTTTATCTTGAACAGTTTGTTTACGTGTTAGTTATGTGTGTCTAATGACATTATATCTAATTTCAGATAGAGAAACATTATCTCTTATCTGTCTCGTCTGTGAACCTTGGCTGTGTCTTGAGGAAGCCTAGCGGCGAAACACATAGACATACAAGGGCTCACTGCACAATATTCATAGATGCATTTATGTTATAATCTTCATTCTTACTTTTATGTATTTGTAACCTTCAATAAATTTATATTTTGTTACTTCCTCTCCAGTGTTTCTCAGCCTAAAAAGTCCACCCCCCTGGTAATACGTAGTGCTACCTATTTTTTTGTCCTCTTCTATATCAGTAAGCCCTAGGCCGCCTACTTGTCTGTGTTTAATGAGCTAGTGGTGGGGACATCTAGCTCTTCTATTCCTCCATATAAATGCTTTCAGTATGGATTTTAATAAGGAGAGATAGCGAGAGGATAATGGGATCTGTAAAGTGCAGAAAATGTACCAATATTTTTTGGAAAAACCTGCATTTTAAAAGCTGCCAACCTCCCAGCCCAAGAGAGTTCCATTTTAGCAAGGTATAGTGTATCATCCCTTATCGTGTGGATTAGTGGTTTAAGGTTGGCATCTAGTAGCTTATTGGTAGAGGAGGTTAAAGTCATTCCCAAATATTGAATATAATATAGAAGGGAAGAAAGGTGTTTACAAGTTGTAGAATGAATTCCAAGGTCTAAGATTAAGGACTTTGAAAAGTTTACTTTATAGTAAGAGAGCTCATTGAATTCTTGTAAAACTTGGTGGGCGAAGGAAAGAAAAGTCAAGGGTTTGGTCAGAATAAGAATTACGTCATCAGAAAAAAGATTCATCGTATGAAGCCTACAGTTGAATTTAAAGCCGGATATATGTGGATGAGGTCTAATAGATTCCGCTAGTGGTTCAATCATAAGGTTGAAAATTGACAGGGATAGGGGCATCCTTGGTGGGCACCATTAGAGATTGGGAAAGGTTTGGATATAAGGCCAGACATAAAAACCTGAGCAGGGGGGGAAAAATAAAGAGACAATATTGCAGACAAAATTGGCCTGAGAAACTAAACTTAGTTAGCACCGTGGATATGTAGCCCCAGTGGACCCAAAAAATGCCTTTTCGGCATCTATTGAGAGCAGTAGCGAAGGTGTTCGAGTCAGCTCCGTGTGGTGAATAAGGGTGATTATTCACCTGGTGACATCAGGCACCTGTCTACCTCTTATGATCCCCAATTGATCTGGTTTAATTAGGGAAGGTAATATATTTAACAGACAAGTTGCTAAGAGTTTGGCATATACAGTACCTTGTTATCCGAATTTAAAAGGAAACTAGGGCTGAAGTTTTCAGGAGTGTTCAGTCTTACCCTAGTTTAGGAAGGGTCACAACATGTAACATTAACATTTCAGAAGGAAAGTAGGCCATTTCCATTGCTTTGGTGAAAACTGGAAGAAGGAAGTGGGTGACTGTGTCTTTGAATGTTTTAAGGTATTCATTGGTGAGGCCATCTGGGCCAGATCATTTACCTAGGGGAAGAGAGTCAATAATTGTTTTGATTTCCAGCTCTATATGGAGCATTCAAGGACCTAAGTTGGGTGTCATTCAAGGTTGGGAGATTAGGTCTGGCTAGATATTGCTGTATATCTGTTTCTGAGGGTTGAGATGTGATGCATAATAATCAGCAAATGCGTCTGACGTTGCCTGCAAGTTTAAGAGTTTCTGTTTGGTATGTGGATGAATAATACAAGATATCCGTGACTTAGTTCTCTGGGCTTTTAATCTGTGAGCGAGAAACTTGCACTTCCTGTTGTTAATTCCACAGATATTTGTCATGGCGGTCGCACAATAGCCTTCTTAAGTTATTTCTCAGTTGGGAAAGAGAGGTTGCTGTACCAATAGATAGAGATACGTTATTCAGGGAATCTAAGGAGTGGATTTCGGAAATGATCTCATCAAGTGTGGCATTGTATTGTTTTTTAGGCCTAGATCCGAATTGAATTAGCAGACCTCTTATGTAGGCCTTGTGGGTGTTCCACAAAGTAAACGGATTAGTGTCAATAAGGCCATTGTGTGAGAAAAAATCCTGCAAGTGTTTAGTAACAGTTCTCTGGAAATTCTTGTTCTGAATTATAGAGTTATTGCAGCACCACACAAACACAGGTGTACTAGTGTCCACTTCCACGAAAGACATAAAAATAGCAGCATGGTCGGACTATGTGATATTGACAAGGGTGGAAGAGGACATTTTTCGTAGCGATAATTTATAGACCAAAAACATATCGATGCGTGGGTAGGAATTATGTAGTGGAGAGAAAAATGTAAAGTCACACTCATTCGCATGTTGACAATGCCACACATCATGAATGTCCTCCGCATATAGAAGCCCATCCAAGGAAAGAGGGTGTCTGTTAATACGTGAGGAGACATCCATGGTGGGTTTGGCTACCAGATTAAAATCCCCACACTATGGGATAGCCCTGTCACACCTTTGAGATCTTAGCAAAGAGTTTACGCAAGAATTTTAATTGGTGCAAGTTGGGTGCATAAACATTAGCTATAGTATATAGACAGTTATTAATGGTGCAAAGCAGTATGATATATCTGCCCCCTGGATCTAGAATGACTGTGGACAGTGAAAAGGATACAGCGTCTCTGATAGCTATCATAACTCCTCTCTTCTTGGCAGGGATAGAGGCTAGGAAAATATGAGGAAAGTTTTTGCAGGAGAAAATAGGCATTGAGTCTTTGTGAAAGTGAGTCTCTTGTATAGCGACCAAATCAGAGTTCCTGGAGAGTTCTTCTTTCTATAAATTGTGGCATTTTGCTGGATGATTCAGGCCCCAGACATTCAAGGACATAAGCTTAAATCCCATCTTCTTGTCTCCAATTGATATAAAAGATGATGTCTCCGGTCATAAGGAAGAAACTAGGCAGAGAGTGGATAACCATGAAAGGTGTAATAAGAGATTTCAAAAAGGGAGATACAGAAATATGGTCTGCATAGGAACAGGGTCCATCTGTGATGTTGTGTTGTAATTCGTCTACATGGTGTATATCCAAAACGAAGTATAAGGTCAGTTGAGTGTCACTGGTATAATTCTTGAGAGTGTGAGTACCGAAACAATATCAGAATTATCATAGACAAGGAAACTGAATAGAACCTCAATAACGTAGGCATTTGCTGCCAAAGGAGAATGAGAAGAAAAAAAACATCCCAAGAAAAAAGGAAGAAACAACAAATAAAAAACAAGCATCCATCCAGAACCCCAAAGTGTTACTGTGGAAAAGCTACAGGGACAGGTACTCCTTCTGACTCCAGAGTTCCCTATGGGTTTTCATTAGAAGACAAAGCCTATAGGTGTTCCGTGTGGGAGAGGATGATGGTTTCCTGGACATACAAAGGAAGATGAGCAGCGCCATCTGAGTGCAGTATATCAAGTAGTTTAATGGCAACATAAGAATATACACACTCACAGTGTAAATAACAACAGTCAGCATGGTGGAGCACTTTATGGGGTTCATCCGCTCTAGGGAGGGAGTGCTGTGGTGGGTGGAAGTCTCTGTCTAGTCCCGAATGCTCACGGCCGTACTGGTGGATCTCAGCACTTCCTAGTCCATGGGTGTATGCAGAGAATCGTTGCTGACGTCACTTTCAGGTGTAGGGTGGATGTCAGGTGGAGCGGGGATGGTGTGTGCGTTCGGAGCATGCAAGACTTTTAGAGACGCAATATTACACCTTGTCTAGTACAGTCCATATCCACTCCTCCTACAGACTGTGCGCCAATATTTTTTTTGTCTTTAACTTGTGGTTCTTCATAGAATTGAATTGTGCTGCCTCAGCCGCAGTTGTGAGCGGTATGACGATTTTTTTTTCTGATCTTTTAAAACATTTTTCCACTACTTCATTTTAATTTGTTTCTGGTTTACTTATTTTACTTATTTTGAACATTGTAGTATCTCTCTCTCGATATATTTCTACATATATATTTCTACATATATATTTCATATTATTTTTATAATTATAATGCTTTTAGATACACCAGCCTTATGTTATATTGTATGTTTTTAGCTCATGTTTTCTTTATACATTGGATATATTCACAATTTTTTTTTGTACTTTTTCTTCATTGATACCTCTTTTTTTCAGTTTTCTTTATAACCACTATGGATTTTGAATAATGAATAATGCTTAATGATCATTTACTCATTTATTCAATTTTTTTTAATCAATTTTCATTCATTTTTTCTGATATCATGGATATCATCCATGATATAGAAAAAGTCAAACATGGCATTCTGGATGAATATATTCCTTGTTTCCTACACAACTCTTCTCATCATCATACTCTATCCAACATTCTTCTTATAGACATCTCTGTGCTCAATTTCGCAAAATCAAGAACACTTTCAATGAGGCCAACTGGGATACGTTTTTTCTCAAAAAATATTTGCTATATAAAATCAGTCCTAGAGGCCTTAGAAACACCAAAACTTGTGATTTCCTGTCATCTCCCTTAGCACAAGAGTGGTCATATATTTCTGAATTATGTACCAACAAATGGATAGATATCATTATCCAACAAAGAGACATTAAATATTCTGAGGCACTCACGAGGATACAATCCTTTCTAGGTACACTCACTTTCCTGCCTTTTGGTTCAGGAAATTCAAACTCAATACCTCAATACCAAATATTATGAGGATAATGTTATTAAAATCAAACTCAGCAAAATATGCAAGGACCTGGATGATTATAAAACCAACCATGTTTTTTTCTTGAAAAAGTCTCCTGAGTTTCCCACCCCTTACCCCCCTTTCACAGCCCCCTCCTCAGGGCCCTTTTAATCCCCAAGGCCATTCTAGTCAGCCCCATTCCTGCACTCCTAGTACAGTCATTCCACCTATTAAGTCCATAACCCCTAGACCACTGCCTAGATATATTTCAGCCCAGAGACATCGGGACCACCATCCCTTTCCAGCTAAACTGTCTCACCTTTCCAGAAAGGTGGGTCCACCTTCCATTCCACCCATCCCAACTCCTGTTTTGCCCAAATCCCAGCTGTCCAGATAATCCCATGACATGCACATCACTGCCAACACTGATACACAATCCAATGGGCCCCCTTCTTCTTTTTCTCCACACATTTTCTCCCTTCATTACCCAATACTACTACGCCACAGGATACCTATGCCCCTTCCACATTACACCCCCAGCCCATTCACCCTCGATATCAGACATTCATTCCCACATCAGAGGTACCCATCCCCCTAATTACCTTTGGATCTTTAGCTGATGATTCTTTTTTAGTACATACCCCCTTATCCACGTCAAAAAGAAAGCTTGTAGATGAGGTAGGAGAGGGGGATGACATAATCATAAAAAAGAAAGTCTGCAGACAATAAAAATATTCAATCTATTCGATCACCATTGTCCTCTTCTGAAATATCTTTATTAAGCCGAGGTCTCACCTTTGCTCCTTCTGCAGCACCTAATCCATTTCAACTTTCCGTTGATCTTAACAGGTTTACGAGAAACCTGACTGTCATGGACATACTACTTCCAGACCTACAACAGGGCTCAGGCACATCCCCACCAACAGGTCCCCAGTAGCGAACAGGCATGCGCCAATGCGCATGTGCGTGCGCTCAGTGGCCTTTAAGAGGGGCTCCCACCGTTCAGCTCTTGCTGTTTGATCTGCAGCTTCACCTGTGACCTGTTCCTGTAACCTGCATCTGATCACCTTCTGACCTGGCTCCCTGACTATGCTGCTGTCTCCAATCCTGAACCTTGGCTTTCCTTGACCCTGATCCTGATCTCCTGCTACCAGAACCAGCCTGAACTTGACCATTCCTTGCCTGCCGATTCTGTTGAACTGATCCGTTGTGTATGACCCGGCTTGTCTGACCTTGCTTCTGCCTGCTGTGTGCACCCATGTGCGCTTGTTGCTTCTTGGCACAACTGCAGCCTGCTGATCTGCATCCAGCTTACCTGCACCCAGCTGACCTGCATCCAGCTTACCTGTACCCTGCTGACCTACATCCAGCTTACCTGTACCCGGCACTCCAGCCAGTTCCAGTGCCTCCCAGTGGACATCATCTCCAGTTCCAGAGAATCCACCAGGCACTCTTACCCCACTGTGCTCCTACGGTCACTGTCCTCAACTCCAGTGACCCAGGAACCAGGGCTGTATGAGAGGTCTCCCTTTGCATGTCAGGCTCACATATGAGGTACGTGTCAGTATCAGACAGCCATGCCTGAGCCTGCAAGAGGGACCTCCGCTACTGATGAAATCTGCCAATTGCTCTCTGTCCTCACTCAAGAGGTGAAATCCCTCCAGGATAGTTATGAACACCTTGAGAGACAAGTGCAGTCCCGGACGATTATTACAAACCTTCCTTCCAGCAGGTTGTCGTCAGAGGCTTCTTCCGCACTCCCTGTAATGATGTTATCTCCAGAACCTAGGGTCCTAATTCCAGAGAAGTTTTCTGGGGATCGAAGCAAGTTTCGGACTTTCCGCAATGCATGTGAGCTGTACTTTTCCTTACTACCCTTAACCTTTTCACAGGAAAACACCAAGGTGGGGTTTGTTGTCTCACTTCTGCTAAGAGAACCACAAGCCTGGGCTCATCACCTGCTGGAAGAACACCATGTTTTTCTGGACTCTTTGTCATCCTTCTTCGACGCAATGTCACTCTTATATGATGACCCCCAATGAACTTCCACTGCTCTTAGCACGCTCCAGCAAGGCCGCAGAGTGGTCGAAGACTATATAACAGACTTTAGGTGCTGGAGCGCAGCTACCAACGGCACCAGTTTTGCCTAGGCTTGTCAAAAGAATTAAAGGATGAATTGGCTCGGGTCGGTGTACCAAATTCTCTAGAGTCCTTGATTACCCTAACTATTCAGATAGACCATTGTTTTCGGGAACGCAGGATGGAGAGGGTGACCCAGCAGACTCAACCAACTTGGATGCTACCCCAAGTGCCTACAACTGGTCCCAGTTAATCCTGCACCAACCAAACTAACACTGGACTTTCATAAATCTGGGAGGGTCGGACTAATGAGACCCGCATTGTTCGCCGAGGAACGTCTACGTTGGCAACAGCTCAACCTTTATCTGTACTGCGGGGGAACTGGCCATTATGTACATTCATGTCCTGCTAAGTATCGTAGATCTTCACCCATCCCATTTCACAGTCACCCAGCTCCCTCTACTCACCTGGCTATTCCCATCACCCTTCAGTTTTCCGGAAAGACTGTGTCTGTTACTGCAATAATAGACTCTAGTGCATGCAGTTGTTTTATTGATTTGAACTTTGCCAACCAACAACGCATTCCACTCCAGCACAGGGCTCAAGGACTTTCCGTTTTCTTGGCGGATGGGTCCCATATTAAATCTGGCCAGGTGACTCAGGAGACTCTCCCACTGCCTGTAGTTACTGTCTCGAACCACAAGAAACTACTTAAGTTTGATGCAATTGCTTCCCCTCTGTTCCCAGTCATCTTGGGTCTACCGTGGCTTCAGGCCCACAACCAGCAAATTGATTGGGGCTCCGGAGAAATCAAGTTTCAGTCCCTCCACTGTCAAGGACACTGTCTGCCCTTACCTCCCAAGATATCTGGCCTGGAAGCTGACTCAGAATTACGCTCAGTGGTATCTGAACAGTAGCACGAGTTCTTAGATGTTTTTAGTAAATGAGGGGCAGAGACACTTCCTCCTCATCATTCCTACGATTGCCCAATTGAGTTGTTGCCCGGAGCTGAAATCCCCTTCGGGTGGATTTTCCCTCTGTCTGAGAGGGAGTTGGAGGTTTTAAAGGAATATGTTGATGAAAACCTTAAGAGGGGGTTCATTCGGTCATCCACCTCTTCAGCTGGGGCAGGGATCTTTTTTGTGGAGAAGAAGGACCACTCATTGCGTCCTTGTGTGAACTATTGGGAGCTGAACAAGGTCATGGTCAAGAACCCCTGGTGCCTGAGCTTTTTCAAAGACTAAGAACTGCTGTTGTGTTCACCAAACTCGATCTTCATGGGGCCTACAATTTGGTTCGCATTCGTGCAGGGGACGAGTGGAAAATGGCCTTCCGTACCAGGTTTGGCCACTACGAATACCTAGTGATGCCCTTCGGCTTGTGTAATGCCCCTGCTACCTTCCAGCACCTGATAAATGATATCTTCAGAGACTATCTGGACATCTTCGTCATAGCCTACTTAGACGATATTCTGATCTTTCCTCATCCTTGGATCAGCACCGGAAACACGTCAAGATGGTACTCTGTCAGCATGGGCTATATGCCAAACCTGAAAAGTGCGAGTTTGAGTATCCAATTCCTGGGCCCGGTAATTTCCACAGAAGGGTTCAAGATGGACTCACAAAAGGTCACAGCTGTCCTGGATTGGCCTGCACCCTCAGACAAGAAGGGGGTGCAATGTTTTTTTGGCTTCACCAATTTTTACAGAAAGTTTATTAAAGGATTTTCTGCAATTATCTCCCCGATCACCCAACTAACAAGACAAAACATCCGATTCCAGTGGAATCCCAAGGCTTAAGCCGCCTTTTCTACCCTAAAGGGACTTTTTACCTCTGCCCCATCTTGAGCCATCCGGATTCCTCTCTTCCTTACCTACTTGAGGTTGATGCCTCAGAAACAGCTGTGGGGGCAGTTATTTCTCAGCGCCAAGGACTCGAGGATCTTATGCACCCCATAGCTTTCTTCTCCCGGAAGCTTTCGCCTGCCGAGAAGAATTATGAATAGGCAACCGTGAACTTCTGGCCATTAAAGCCGCACTCTAAGAATGGTGATACCTGCTAAAAATCTGGAATATTTACGAACTGCCAAACGTTTAAAGCTGCGCCAAGCACGGTGGGCGGTATTCTTTTCCAGATTTTCATTTCACATCACCTACCGGCCAGGATCAAAGAACATCAAGCCTGACGCTCTCTCTCGGATGTACGATGACCCCAAGGAAACTTCAGTCCCGGACACCATTTTATCTGAGGGCAACTTTCTGCTTTTCCAGACAGACCTGATGTCTGGTCTAAAACAAGCCTCAGAGGGGGTGTCTGGTCCACCAAGATCAACCTTGATACCCAAGGATGGGATGCTTTGGAAGGACAGACAAATTTTTGTGCCAGAAAGGTGCCGGACAGAAGTACTGAGTCTGTGTCATGACCACCCACTGGCCGGACATTTTGGGGTTCACAAGACTCTTGAAACCAGTCTACCCACCCCAGCTTCCACTTCTAAGCCATCTCAGTATTTGAGACTTCCACAGATAGTAATCCCCCACTCATCCGCTCTGAAATGACTGCTTTGGCCTATTTGGAACAACTGTACACAGAGGATAATGACCAATATCTTGAACTTTTGACTCAGCATTTGCCAACTTCTCCGCCCATTCAAAACACTTCTTTTCAGCCCCAGTCTATTTTTAATCCCACCTTTGCTAAAAGCCCTTTCATCCAAACTTTTTATCAGATAGTGTATAAGGATATACTTAAATTATGCCAACATACCCCCAGAGTTTCTGCATCTTCATCAAATCTTACTCCATCTGAACGTACTGCCCTCAAAGGTTTTACTGATAATCACAACCTCATTATCAGGTGAGCTGATAAGGGTGATGGTATCGTAGTCCAAAATCGATCAGACTATATCAAAGAGTCGGTCCGCTTACTTTCAGACTCCAACACTTTTGTTTGTAACAATATTGCTTTGGCATTTCTTCACCTTCAGCTTAGTCATGACCATAGCTCCATCCATGCTCAAAATTATAATAAACCTACAGCAGGCAACTCGTATCTCCACTACAATAGCTGTCACCATCCCGGATGAGTCAACAATATCCCCAAGAGCCAATATTGCTGTGTTAAGCGCAACTGCACCAAGGATGCAGACTATGAGACCCGTGGGTCATTGTTAAAGCAAAAGTTCATGGAGAAAGGTTATCCTTTGGCTATTGTAGATGAGGCCTTCACATTCTATAAACACAATGAGGCTCCAGTTGATAGAAAGGCCAAAACAGGCTCAAGAGCACAACCCATTAGATTCACTACCAACTTCCACTCCCAATTCAGAAACATGGAGCATATATTCCTTAAACACTGGTCTATCCTTCAAGAGGACCCTCATCTTACATCCAACATTTCAGATTGACTGTTAATCTCATACAGATGGGTCAGAAATGTGAAAACTCAGATTTCGCCCAGCAAATGTAAATCACTTTCCACCAAAGGCAGTGCTCCATTGAAGTTTTTTAACATTAGAGGCATGTACCAGTGCAAAAAGGCATTATGCTTCACCTGCAAACATGTTTGCCATAAACAAAAAGAGTTCTCTTCCAAAGGTAAAACGTATGTAATTTCTGATTTTTATACTTGCTCTTCAGAATTCTTGGTCTACTGTATGTCCTGTCCCTGTGGCCTCCTTTATGTGGATCGCACCATTCAGACCCTACATAAAAGATTTGGTGGTTCTGATACACATAGTGTATCCAAACATTTCCTCAAACACCATCAGTAATCCTCCCAAGAACTAAACATTTGGGTAATTGAAGTTATGCCCAAGAATCTTCCCGTAGCAGAACATTTTAAGTGTTTGTGTGCCCGTGAGTCATACTGGATATATTGGTTAGACACTTTGGACTGAATGACTGAGGACTGAACGAGGAGTTTATAATCAAAATCATTGCCCTTCTACAACTCATATTTTACAGACATATAGGTCTCATACATGATCCTCAGTCTTGACCGAGCTATTTGTGCCTGTAAGCGCCCTCATTTTTCTCATACAGATGCTTTGTCTCTCCTGCTGCCAGAGCCTTGATCTCTGCCACCATTTTGGTGAGGCCCATCACGGGAGGGAGGAAAGAAACTAGAGAGTTTTTTTACCAGCATGTTGTTCTGGGGGCGTCGCCACATAGCGGCAGAGGTAGGGGGAGAGATCGGGTGTCCAGAGGAGCCCAGGAGGTGGCTGATAAGGCTCTGGAGGCTGCCGAGGATATAGTAAAGCCCAGGAGTGTGACGAGCTCAGGAATCACGAAGCCATGTTACAGATCGGTTGCCACGCCCCCCCCCCCCCCCCATATTAGCATGTTTATTGATGTACAGCCTCTATAGTCCATAATATGCTAAGATGGAACTATGGGATTTTATTCAAGTATTGATGAGAATATTCTAATAAGAACCTCAACATTTCTGCATATATAATAGTGTGTGATGATGTAAATAAGACCTCAGTTATCATATTCCCTAAAATGGATTCAGTCATAATAATAATCTCATTATGTACTGATGTATTAATCTGATTAGAATTATCTTACAAGTAGAAATAATTTAAGTATACAAATGATTGTGTTTAGATATATTATATATATATATATATATATATATATATATATATATATATATATATATATATATATATATATATATATATATATATATATATATATATATGTGTATATATGTATATATATATACATATTGTTCTTTTCTTTCACCTACAGTATGTGTATAAATAATTATAATATAAAGGTAAAACACCTCTTCATAATCAATATTGTTAAGGAAATGTGTGTTATAATGTAACTATATTCTATTAATAGTTTACAGTATATTTTCTAAGTATTGTATGTATTTCAATTGCTATATATGAAATTCCACCTTCTGATAATCAAAAATTTGTAATCTGTTAAATACTGCTGTATCCAAAATGTGTGCTCATATGTTGGCAATTACCAGATCTCCTAAACATTACATACAGTATATAAAAACAGTAGAAATGTCGCATGACCACGCCTTTTATCATGAAAAAGTGAATATTCTTATAACAGATTATTTATAAGATTAATTTAGAACAGACATTCCTTGTCCTACAATGACACCTGGTGGCTAAGAGAGGCAATGCTTGAAGAAAAAAAAGCGTAAATATTTAGCCACATGAACCAATGAAAAGAAGATCCACCTTTTGGGCTAGGCTTATTAAAATTTTGATGAGCATATTGTTCAGAACTTATATAGGACAAGGATTGGAAGCCATAGGAACACTTCAAGCACACTTCATCACTTATCAAGACTCACACTTCATCCAGCACACACCCTTGCATCCAGAGATACAGTCATCATCTAAACACATCAGGAAGGCCAAGATCCAGCTCCACCCTAACTAAACACCATTTTGGGAAAGGCAGCCATTTTAGGGGACTCTGGTAACGACCATTGTAAGTCAGCAGCCATTTTGAAAGGGTAATTATAATACATTGATCTTTTCATGATTCATTGCTTAAAGTGATTGTAAAGTTTTGTTATAAAAAATAAATTAAAAAAAATTAAACATGTTATACTTACCTGCTCTGTGCAGTTGGTTTTGCACAGAGCAGCCTGGATCCTCCTTTTCTCAAGTCCCTCATCGCTGCTGCTGGCCCTCCCTCCTATCAAGTGCCCCCATAGCCAGCAGCTTGGTATGGGGGCACCCAAGCTGAGTCACAGCTCTGTATATGCATTCAGACACGGAGCCCCAACCTGGCTCTGCCCCCTCTCTCCTTGGCTAACTGACTTTCATTGATAGCCGAGGGAGCCAATGGCGCTGCTGCTGTGTCTCAGTCCAATCAGGAGGAGAGTCCGGATGGCTAAGACACTCGTGGACATCGCTGGAGAGAAAGGGGGCTCAGGTAAGTAACTAGGGGATCCCAGGAAGACTGCTACACACAAAAGGTTTTTTATCTTAATGCATATAATGTATTAAGATAAAAAAAACCTTCTGCCTTTACACCTCCTTTAACTTGATATACCTATTGATTGATTTCTTGTGATACCTAGATTGCTCTCCTCCGATATTATAACCATATACATTTTTCTTTTCTATTTTTTTTTTCTATTTATTCTCAGTTTTTTGCGCTATAGTCTGATAGATAGACCATTGTCTGATAGTTGGTTTTAAATATATATATAGTTATTCTATCCATGGGGAGAAGTTAATCCTTTTGTTTTATTCAAATACGTAGCAATATACATATTAGCGAGTGTTGCATGAGATCTTGTTATCTTTATGTAAGATTGTTGTCTATGTCTATCCACTAATCTAATCTATTTATTGTGAATATGTGTCTTAGTGAATAAATATTAATTTATTTATTCAAATTGATTGATTTGTGTTTTTTTAAAGACATTTGTCTGGTCTAAATTACCAAATATAATGAATCGTTCAGGCAATTCCTGTCAAACCCATAACACCATGTTGATGGGGACAAGGGCCTCTTACAACCCCGAGCGGTGGCTGTGGGGGTCTGTGGGCAATGAGCTTATCGAAATCTGGAAGCCCCCTTTAAGAAGGGGGCCCCCAGGTCCCACCCCCCCATGTGAATGAGTATGGGGTACATTGTAAAAAGAGTCAGAAATAGAGAAAAACAGTATACAGTTTTTGACAAGTCCTTTTTCAAAAAAAAAAGAAAAAGAAAATAAAAAAACAATGTTTCCCAATGTAGATCCATTATCAATCACGGCGCCCACCACACTGCTGGACCTGGAAAAAAAAAGCTCCGCCTGTGATGATGACCGACTGCCTAATGCCTACTCTGCCGGGTGACAGTTCATAAATATTTAAGGGATAGGGCCACCTGGTGGCATCACCTGGTGGCCCCACCCCCTTGTGACATTACAGAATCAGAATGCCCTGGTCAGTTACATCACAAGGGGGCGGGATCACCTGCTGACATTATCGGGTGACTTCGCCCCTTAGCTATTTATCCACTTGACCTTATGATACAACACTGCGTTAATTTAACTGACGATTGTGCTGTCGTGTGACACTGTACCCAAATTAAATGTATATCCTTTTTTTTCCACAAATAGAGCTTTCTTTTAGTGGTATTTGATTACCTCTGCGTTTTTTATTTGTTGAACTATAAACAAAAAATTACAGACAATTTTCAAAAAAGAAACTATATTTCTTACTTTCTGCTATAAAACATATCCAATAAAAAAAATGGAAAAAATCAAGTTTCTTCATCAATTTAGGCCAATATGTATTCTGCTACAGAATAACCGTATACTTAGGTGTGCGGAAAAGCTATAGCATCTACAAACTATGTGATAGATTTATGGAATTTTTATTTATTTTTCACTGCTAATGACGGTGATCAGTGACTTATAGTGGGACTATGACATTATAGCGGACAAATTAGACACTGACTGACACTTTGACACTTTTTTGGGACCAATGACACTAATACAGTGCTAAAAATATGCACTGCCACTGTACTAATGACACTGGCAGGGAAAGAGTTAACATCAGGGATGATCAAAGGGTTAACCATGTGCCTAACCTGTGCTTGTGTACACTGTGGGAGGTGCTTGTACTATGGAAGGTAGAGATCCATGTCCCTGCTTCGCAGGAACACAGGATCAAAACCTTCCCCTCTCACAGAATGGCGATCTGCCTTGTTTACATAGGCAGACCACCCTTCTGCCTATGTCCTGAATGATCGGCTGACCCATGTCCGCCGGACCCGCTGATTGGCCCCCAATGTGTGCAATCACAGCAGGAGCAGGCTGGCGGCGGCACGCATGCGCGACCCAGATCTGGAATCACAGGATCATGTACAGGTACATGATCATGCCCAGGAGAGCCACCCTGCCACCATATATATACAGTATACGGTTGGCAAGTGGTTAAGAAATGTCAGGTGAAGAAGCAGGCATTCAGCAGGGAGCGTTTGACAAGGCAGGAGGTTTTTTATTTCTTTTTTCAGGTCTGGTGGTGGCGACAGGTGGCATGATGATGGATCTACATCAGGGGACATTGCTTTTAATTTTTTAATAAAGGCATTGTCAAAAACTTGTGTACTGTCTTTATTCACTTTTTTGGTGAATGGGTAGGGGATGGAATCTAGGGGCCCCCTTTAATAAGGGGACAAGGTGCTTTGCAGTGGGAGGGCAGAGCCCCCCCTGCCCCAAAGCACCCCCCATGTTGAGGGCATGTGGCCTGGTAGGGTTCAGGAGGGGAGGATAAGGGTCTGGTATGGGTTTTGGGTGAACCCCACACCATTTTTTTTTTACATTTTGCCATGGGGTTACCTTTAGAATCTAAACCAGATCTAAAGGTCCTGGTATGGATTGGGGGGACCCCATGCTGTTTTTTTTTTGGAATTTTCTATTGCTGACATTGTTTTGTTTACATTTCAGCTGTCAGTGGGGAAGCCAAGCCAGAAAAATGGCCAAGAAATCATAAATTCTGCCAGGGTATGTAAACTTATGAGCGGGGGGCTCTGTCCCCCACCCCAAAACCCCTTGTTCCCATGTTGATGGGGACAAGGGCCTCATCCCCACAACAGTGGCTGGGGGTTGTGGGGGTCTGCGGGAAGGGGGCTTATATGAATCTGGAAGCCACATTAACAAGTTTTTGACAAATCCTTTGCGCTTTGACAGTTCTTATAAGGGTAAGGGTCAGGGCCACCTTGCAATGTCACCTGGTGGCCTTGTTCCTTTGTGATGGCACAGGCCCAGCATGCATCAGTCTGTGGTGTCAGAAGGGGGCAGTGCCACCAGGTGATGTAGCCAGGTGGCCCCGTCCCTTACCTATATAAGAAATGTTAAAGCACAGAGGAGGCATTCGGCGGGAGGCCGTCCCAAAAGGCGGAGCATTTTTTTTTTGCGGGGGTCTGCGGGCGGCGTGATTGATGATGGATTTACCTTGAGGGACACTATTTTTTTACTTGTTAACCACTTCCCGACCGCCTGCCGTCAATGACACTCCAAATTATTATAGGAGTTTTCTATGATACTTAACACCAACCAGTGACCAAATATGGTACTTTCCATTTTAAATCAAAGAACATTTGACCAGCACAGGCAATAACCTGTTGTTTTTTGTTTTCCTTAATTACAAAGAATGAATGTACATGCACTTTCAGTGGGAAAAGTGATTTGTGATTTTTTCTTTTTTTTTTTTTTATATAAACACCCATTTGCAGATAGTTACCTAAAACATGAAATTTAAAAACATATGCATGTGGATAAAAAAATGGCTCTTCACTGTAATGAGTTTTATACAGATTTTTTTCCACTCCAATTTTTTTATTCCATTGAGGAAGCAAACTTACTATAAAAAACATGGGTGGATGGTTAAGCTTTATTACCGCTTACTGGAATTAAAAATAAATACCTTTTTTTGTCAAATAATAAATGTGCCAAGAGAAAAATGGGCACAGGATTAAGTGAGAACCACGATCAAGTGTAATCATTTGTTTCCATTAATAGATTGAATAAAGTTACACAAATGGTATTCTTTCACTCTAAATTATAGGACACATAGTATAAACATTACTGACGTCACTGTTATCTGTTCTTTAAAATTACCTGTGACAAAACACATGCACACTACAGTTCACACAGCAGAAGCAAAATACAAATCAGGGTGAAGGCAGTTCACTTTGGGAGGCACACTTCGAGTAAGTATTAACAGAAAAGTCAGTGCTACTACCCATACACCACATAGATAGCAGAGCTCCCAGGTGCTCGATCCACAGTCCCTGGCTGAGTAGAGTAATGTAGAGTAATGTAGAATGCAGATTAAGTTAGTCAGTAAGTCAGTTGAGGCGTTTCAGCCTATAAGTAGTCATAACCTAATGCCTTATAGGCTGAAACGCATCAACTGACTTAATCTGCGTTTGTTCACTGTGGCTATTCAATAAAAATGAAGAAATTTTAAGAGCAACAACCGAAGTGTGGATCATTTTTTCTACGCACTTCTAGTAAGGGTAAGTTGGCTTTTGAATTACCATACAAGTCTAAAGGGATTCAAAACCTGCTTGAAGCAGATCAAATCCAGGTCAGACGCAACTGTCAATGAATTCTGAACGATCTCAAATGCATTTCACATTACTGTCAAACTGATGCCATCAACACAAGTCATACAAGATACTTGTTATAGCCATTCTAGAATGTTTTCCGGGGCAATCTGTTGCACTTACCTTAGTCAGAGACTTCATATGCCACTTTAGGAAGCTTACTTCTCCCTGTCTCAGCTGGGTCCTGTTTCTATCTAACATTGCCCAGAGAACGCTCCCTTTACCTCTTTGCAAAAAAGCTGTGTCCAAATAGGGTACAGACTCTGCAATGTTGATGCCAGAGTCCATAACTGCAGGCACTTTCTGTCCACAATGTAACTCCTACCTCTACTCTAATGCTTGCAGGTTCCACCAAAATTGCCGCCAGGGTCCACAACTGCAGACACTTTTTGTCTAAGGTGTGAGTCCCAGCTCTGTTTAAGTGTTGTGGATAGAATCACACTAGGGGTCATGTGACCACTGTTTATTTCTAGTTATGGGAGGCATCGATCCAGTGCATACATAGAAAAAATACTGCTGAACTCGCCCAAGCAGTATGTGGATTTCAAAAGATCTGCCTACTGCCTGCTACAGTATGTGCTCCACCACCTTCAAAACTCCCAGCCAGTGCAGCCAGTTATGTGACTGGCTCTGCTCCAATCCTAGGACATTGCAGTCTCCACACTATGGCTTGCTTTTTTTGAATGGAGCATAAAATGCAGGCTGTGATGTTCAGTAACATTTTGAAATGTAACACGCGTATTTAGAAATCCTCTCTCTATTATACTGTAACTAGGTCCCAAAATAGCTAATCCAATATGGTAAAACATAAACTGATATTAATGAAATTCTGTTTTTTATATAGCAAAACTTTTTTTATATGAACAAGGTTTGATTTTTTTAATGTTAAAATACATAAAAAGTTCAATATGGGGATTTGCCCTATGCTTGATGAAGGGGTCACGAGCAGCTACTAAAAATGGTATATTCTTCCACTGTGATGTGATCATCTTGAATAAAACTTTTCGAACTCTACTTGAAAATTAATGGTGTGGTGGCTATATGTACATCGTTTTATATGGGGATATAACATCAAATTTGTCTTTTAAAACTGAACCAAAGTACACACATACACACATCCACTCTAGCAATGTGATATCAGCTTGCTCACTCGCCAGCGCTGGCATCTTCTCATGGTCATCTTCTGGGCAAGATGTCATCTTGTTTGGCCAGTACTAGATGGGGTTCATTAGTCACCAAGGTATGCTGAGAATGTACACTGAGCTACACATGTGCATTCTAACAAAGGCTGCAAACAAGCAGTAAGTTCATTTTGTTGCAGAAGAAAAATAGCATATTTTTTTTCAGTATAAGCATGTCATCTCACAGTTTTTTACTTTTTCACTTCCCTACTTCCCTTTTATCTTCCAAACTCTGACATCCAGTTACCAACAGACACTCACCCTAACAAATCTTCTGCCTGCATATGTGAAGATGTGTGACAACAGCCCTGTGTCTAGGTACAGAACACTTAACAAAATGGGAGCAAATTACTGACAGCTAGAAGTGCATATTAAAAACCATTAAGTTCTCAAAATCTGCTGTCAATTTACTGGATTTTCTATCACAAACTGGTTTGTGGAATACATATTTGTTGTAATTTCCATTTTTTAAAAATGTAAACTTTTATTAGGTTAGAGGAAGGTACAGTGTATTTTTAGCAATTTCAGTAAGCTTGTATCTTGAGTGATTATTTAACCGGTTTCCTTAACCATCACCCACTCTGCCACTGCAGGGTCTCCGACTACGTTTCTGTAAGTCCTCCTACTCCTGCCACTTGTACACACTCTCTAGACACAGCAGATCACATATTGGGGTATAAGACCACTGAAATTGGCTCTCTACCGTGTGGTGGCTGTGACAAAACACAACAATCACACTTATAAACAAAGACATCTGCCAGCCTTTGAACCATTTCCTTTCATTGCAATTACCTGTAAGAGGAAACAAAGTGCCTACTACAGTGATTGGCAAAAAAATATGATAATCTGATGACAGCCCCCTTAGAAGTGTAATGTCACAATAGTGACATTGTAATGCTGCGGCAGTTATCAGAGACAATGGTTGGCTGCACTGACATAACTCCAAAAGGAAAGTTTTCCCCTGTTGTGTAATTTTCAGATGGGGATCTTAGGAGTTATTGTTTACCATAAATAATCCTGCCTGTACTCTGCTGGCAGATTTCATTATCAGTTGTAAGTTAGATTTGAATACTGTATGCTCACCACTCTGTAACGTTGTGTTTGACACACATGTGTCAAACACAATGCTAGCGGGCTTAATGTGGCAATCAAGGCCATTTCACGTGGCCCTCCTCCTCGCCTCCCCTGCAGCTCCTCTACCAGCTTCTTCCCAGCAGCAGCACAAGAAAAAGGAGGTGCATTGTCATGAAAAGGAGGGTGGGGGGCTCTTGACTTCTGATGGTGGGGGGGCTCTTGACAACTCATGTAAAGGGGGTGAGGTACTCTGGACAGCTGCCTATAATTATTATGAGAATATTACAATCCTATGCCAGTTGAAAAGGAGGGTCACACACCGCTAGTATAATTCTCAAGAAACTTTATTGGCGACTGCTCAGATGGAACACCATGACAGAACCGTGTTTTGTCTGAGCAGTCCCAACAAAGTCTCTTGTGGATGATGCCAGGGGTGTGCGACCCTCCTTTTCAGACTTGTATCAACTTCCACAGGAGTGTGAGTGGGCGGAGGGTCACACACCGATAGTAACGTCCTCAAGAAACTTTATTGGCGACTGCCCAGATGGAACACCATGGCAGAACCGTGTTCTGTCTGAGTAGACCAAATAAAGTCTCTTGTGGATGACACTAGGGGTGTGTGACCCTCCTTTTGAGACTTGCATCATCTTCTACAGGAGTGTGAGTGGGCTCTGTGCCGGTTTGCACCTGCCCTTCACAGCCTAATGCCCTGTACACACTGTCGGATTTTCCGACGGAAAAAGTGCGATCGGATTGCGTTGTCGGAAATTCCAATCGTGTGTGGGCTCCATCGGACTTTTTCTGTCGGAATTTCCGACACACAAAGTTTGAGAGCAGGATATAAAATTTTCCCACAACAAAATCCGATCGGTTAAATTTCGATCGTGTGTACACAAATCCGATGCACAAAGTGCCACGCATGCTCAGAATAAATTAAAAGACGAAAGCTATTGGCTACTGCCCCATTTATAGTCCCGACGTACGTGTTTTATGTCACCACGTTCAGAACGATCGTATTTTCTGACAACTTTGTGCGACCGTGTGTATGCAAGACAAGTTTGAGCCAATATCCGTCGGAAAAAATCCATGAATTTTGTTGTCGGAATGTCCGATCAATGTCCGATCGTGTGTACAGGGCATAAGTCTTGAATTATTACAAAAAACAGTAATAATCTAATGCAGAGGCAATTATTTAATATGATAAAGAATAGATACATTTATATAGTCTTACAGATACAACCGGCCTTTTGAGGGCAACCATAATGCTGATGCGGCCCCCGATAAAATTGAACTGGACACCCCTGTTCTAACAAATGGTTACAGATCTCAAAGTGTGAGTTCTGCATTGTATATTAATCAGGAAACTTTCCCCATTTTGTCCCTCCGCTTTCATTTTAAAATTCCTTAGAGTAGCTTGCAGTCTGGCCAAAGGCTTTCTCCAGTGAAACAAATAGAAAGGTAAGAAATGCTTTTTTTTAATACTTTAGGCATGTCATGTGAACAAACAATCATATAGTGTTTTTTTCATGTTTGCCTGAAAGAGGTATTTTTATTTTTTTTTTTTTTGCCGAGAGCTTTAAAGCCAAAACCCAGGTTGCAGCCTTCCCTGCCCCATTAAATGATACCCCCCTCTCCTTCCTCACCCCACACCTTAGACCACCTCCTGGAGTTTTTTTTATCTATTTATTTACATATTTATTACTTGTATGTGTAACTTTTTGCCAAGGTTTTTCAGTATGATTGGGTGACTTTTACAGATCATATTCCTTCTCCTCTCCTGGTGATTTGGAGGATCTTAATGTTATAGCCTTGTCATTACTCAGCAGCATTCTTCTGGAAGACCAAGGTGGCTGGATGATGTAACCCTTGATGCCCTGGGAAGTAGAGTGAATGACAGTGGGACGGATAAGGGCAGATCCTTGGTTGCAGAGTGGTGAGTCTGCAGGCAATGCTGGATTTATAAGGGGGTAAAAGGGAAAATTGTCCCGGACCCCTGCCAGAGGAAATTGTCCCGGACCCCTGCAGAGTGGTGAGTCTGCAGGCAATGCTGGATTTATAAGGGGGTAAAAGGGAAAATTGTCCCGGACCCCTGCCAGAGGAGGCCCCAGACTTCATTTACAAAAATAAAGCTTATTTTCCCTCGATACCTCAGTAATGTGTTTGTTGAGGAAAGCTTCCAGTTTACAGCCTTTGCCTAGGTCCCTAACTAACTATCTCCTCAGAGCCCGGGAGATGGCTGAGAACTCTCAAGATGGCGCCGCTATACAGCGTGCTTCAGCCCCTGCACATAGTCTGGTGGCCTCTCCTGCTCACTCATTTGGGGACGGTGAGTACACGCTGCAACTCACCAAAGCAGACCTAGATGACAGCCTTACAGCTATGTATAACAAAATAGCAGAGAAATTCCAGACGGAACTCCATAAATCCATTAACACTTTACAACAAGAGTTAGCTGTACTTGGTGGGAGAACAGATCGCTTCGAGACCAAGCATGATGAGCTGCAGCTCGCATACACAGATCTTTGAAGAGATCTTGAGGCCCTCACAGATTCTGTTACCCAGCTTCAGGCCCATTTGGAGGACCTGGACAATAGAAATAGGAGAAACAACTTAAGAATCAGAGCGGTCCATGAGCAGGTTACTGAGTTAACCCCAGCCGTCTACAAGCTATTCCAGTCCTTGCTGCCTGAATCCTCCCTGTCTGCCTTTGCTTGTGACAGGCTACACAGGGCTCTTCGACCTAAACCCCCGGAAGATAAGCCTCCTAGGGACATAATTTTATGCCTCAAGGATTATCTGGTGAAAGAGGAGATTCTTAGGGCCTCGCGCAACACCCCTAGCATCTTACTGGATGACACCAAAATTCAAATATATACCAAGATATATCACCAGCCACCTTGGACAAACATCGTAAGCTTAAGGAAATCACCACTCCTCTCCAAGAAGCAAGAATTAGATACAGATGGGGGTTTCCCTTTAAACTCCAAGTCATCCATAACGGATCCACGTACACAGTCATCACCATCCAAGAAGGGAAGGAACTCCTAGTAAAACAAGGTCTCTTGGCCAAAGAAGATCTCCCTAGGATGCCAACCACCCCTCGCCCTTCCACCATCTGGGAAACCCCATCTCCTCAGAGGGACCGCAGACGACAGAGGCAGGAAGGCAGAGACCGCAGATTTTAGTAGCTTAACACCAGCCTCCCTTACCGGCTCTTTTACCTAATGTGTCTTTTTTCCTTTAAATTTTTTCTTTTGGTTGTTTTCTTTTTTTTTCACATAGAACCTGGGACTTTCTCGGAACGGCTGAGGTGCAACATGAACTTTCTCCGGAAGGGTGAGGAAGAACTGGCTCTTTTCTTATCACTGGAACCCCTCTCCCTTCCACAGTATGTATGCACCTCCATGCACATTTTATCTTCCATAGTGTTCCCCGCAATGCTGACGTTCAGGGGCACCGGCATGGTTGTTCCCCCACTCTTGCTGAACTCCACAGTTTGAGGGATTCAGATAGAAGGAAAAGCGAGGGAGTGGAACTTTTTGGCCCCCTCTCCTGGAACTATTTTTTCCTGGGTCAGCTCGCTAGCCTTTTTTGCTGGCTTGTAAATCCACACCTTTTATTTTTTCCTTATTCCCTCATACAGGCAACCAAGAGTGTTGTACACTATTGTCCTACTGTTCAAGAGGTTTTTCCTCTAACAGTTAATCATAGTATCCTCTTGTCGGGTTGGTCTTTCCCCTCCTGACCCCAACGTTTTGTATTTTTGTTTTTCTGTTTATTGTTTTTGGGTTACGGGACCTTATCTTTTGATGCCACGAAATATGTCCTATTATGCAATGTATTCCTAACTGTATGCCTTGGTAACTGCAATCAACTGAAAGCTGTACCCCTAATTGTATGGCCGGACATCCCCGCCCTCTCAGGGTGGTGGACGATGGCTACCAACTCCTCAGGATCACTTCAAGCTGTTCTGTGCCCTCCTGCCTTTCTACACCTACAGTGGGTCTTAGATTAATATCCCATAATGTTAGGGGTTTCAACTCACCACAAAAGTGGAAAAAGGCATTTAGTATATATAAATGCCTTCATGCTGATATTGTTCTCCTCCAGGAGACTAATTTCTCAGAAACAATCACCCTACATATTTTGATAGAGTATTTGGACAGGGGTACTACATGACATTTGGATCCAGATCCAGAGGGGTTGCAATATTTATAAAAAAGGCTTATTTTTTTGAAGCTTATAATATATACAAAGATCCCTCCAGTAGGTTTATCATCTTGCAGGGCTCCTTACAGGGTAAGAGGGTTACAATAGCCAACGTGTATGCCCCTAATGATTCTCAAGCATCATTTTTTAGGGCCTTTTTCCAGGTATTAGATAAATATTACTCCCCTCATCTGTTTTTGGGAGGGGATTTCAATTTGGTGGCACATTCGGCTATGGACAGGAGCAGAACAGGTAGCACCTTTAACACCTTCCTTAAAACTCTAAAATCACTACTACACTCACATAATTTGGTGGACTCATGGAGAGCACACAATGTTGGTGCCAGGGAATACACTTTTTATTCCCACCCTCATGACATCTACTCCAGATTGGACTATCTGTTCTGTTCTCCCATTTTACTAGCCAATTCTAACGCTGCTGCCATTCACTCCTGCCCATGGTTAGATCACCAGTTGGTGTCCCTTGACATTTCCCACATCGGCCTCAAACCTTATGTTGCTGGATGGAGACTAAATGAGTCTCTCCTCACTGACCCTATCATTGTCTCACAGATCTCAAAACACTTAGAAGACTACTTTGCCACCAATAATGTAGAAGACGTTTCGCCCACCATCCTCTGGGCAGCCCATAAGGTGGTAATCAGATGCAGTTAGCTGCTGAAAGGAAGAAACAAAGACTGATTGACATTACTAAACTAACTATTGAGCTAGATAAGTTATACCATTCACACACAGAACCACTCCACCGATCTCATGCATGCATTCTCTACCACTGCTTTTGACAACTCTGTTCTCCATCCTAAAACTATCTCTCCTTCACCCCTCTTCTCCCCCCCACAGCATATGTATATCACCCTCACTTCTGTCCTGTTCTTATTACTGCACCCACCAACTCCTGCTAATTCTAAATCCACACACACTAAAAATCTCCAAGACCCTGGGGCATGTCCCTTCATATAAATCCCACTCCCATATTACCTCCCTCACCCTCTTGCTTCTCCTAACCTCTAGAGATATATCCCCAAACCCTGGGCCTCCATCATTTAACTGTACCCCATGCACCCATCACCCTGCACCCTCTGGCAACAGCCGCAATCAACACAATTTAGTTCCCATTTCTATTCTTCCCAAGACCAGACTCCCTTTCTCTTGTGCCCTTTGGAACTCCTGCTCTGTATGCAACAAACTCACCTCTCTCCATGACCTCTTTATTGCCAACTCATTTAACCTACTTGCCATTACCGAAACCTGGCTACACAAATCCAACACTGCATCTTCTGCTGCCCTATCCCATGGTGGTCTTCTCTGGACTCACTCCCCCAGATCCAGCGGACGTAAGGGAGGAGGTGTTGGAATCCTTCTAGCCCCACATAGCATCTTTCAGGTACTTCAGCCACCTCCCTCTCTGTCACTCTCCTCTTTCGAAGCACACTGCATTTGTCTTTTCACTCCAATTTCTCTAAGGATAGCTGTGATCTACAGGCCCCCTGGACCAGTATCAACCTTTCTTGAAGACTTCTCTGCCTGGCTACCCTACTTTCTTTCTTCTGAAATCCCCACAATCATTCTCGGGGACTTCAACATCCCTATTAATACTAACACTCTTTCCACTTCCAAACTTCTTAGCCTAACATCCTCCTTTGACCTGAAGCAGTGGATACATGCTCCAACTCACTCAGAAGGCAATATCCTTGACCTCGTGTTCACTCACCTTTGCACTCCATGCAACCTCTCTAACTATCCATTGCCTCTCTCTGATCACCACCTTATTAGTTTCACTCTCACCCTTTCCTTCACCTCCTCTCCCTCCAACCACCTTAAAGTTACCCGCAGAAACCTACGTCATCTCAACCCTTCTCTTCTCTACTCTGCTATCAACAACCTCTACGACAAAATCTCACCCCTATCCTGCACCAAGCTAACCACTTCTGTGTACAATGCTTCACTTCTAGCATCACTGAACTCACTGCCCCCCCTCACTACACACAGAATCAAGCCCAGACCCCATCAACCTTGGCAAACTGATGATACTAGAAGTCTGAAAAAACGTAGTCATGCTCTTGAGCGCCTGTGGCGTAAGGCTAAGTCCCAGAGAGATTTCAACCAATATAAATCTGCCCTCCAAAAATACAATTCCAGCCTCCTCTCTGCCAAGCAGACCTATTTTACCACTCTCATTAGCAACTTATCATCCTGTCCCCGTCAACTCTTCTCCACCTTCAACTCTCTACTTCGTCCTCCAAGGCCTCCACTCGCCAACTTACTCACTGCCCAGGAGATCACCAATCACTTCAAACAGAAGATTGATACTATTCGCACTGAGATCTCTACTGTGCCGACACCCTCCACGCTTTACACTTCATGCCCACAGGCACAATCATTATTTCCCTCTTTCAACCCCACCACTTCAGACGAAGTTGCTAAACTACTTGCTAATGTCCACCTTACCACCTGCCCTCTGGATCCTGTTCCCTCACAAATGCTACGCTACACTCTCTAACCCACATCTTCAATCTTTCCCTCTCTTCTGGCATCTTCCCAAACTCTCTAAAACATGCACTTGTCAGACCCATACTTAAAAAGCCCTCACTGGACCTATCCAATCTTAACAACCTATGCCCCATCTCCTTGCTCCCCTTCTTATCCAAACTCCTCGAAAGTCTGGTCTACAACCGACTGAGCATCCACCTCGCTGATAATGGCCTTCTTGATCCCCTTCAGTCTGGATTTTGTCCTCAATACTCTACAGAAACTGCTCTCCTAAAACTAACAAACGATCTACTAACGGCCAAAACCAATCAACACTATTCTGTACTCCTACTCCTGGACCTCTCTGCTGCCTTTGATACGGTTGACCACCCCCTTCTCCTCAAAAAACTACACGCCTTTGGTCTCCGTGACTGTACACTTCGCTGGTTCTCTTCCTACTTATCCAACCGCACCTTTAGCGTTTCTTATACTTCCTCCTCTCCTCTTCCTTACTCTGTTGGGGTCCCTCAGGGTTCTGTTCTTGGACCTCTACTATTTTCAATCTACACCGCCTCCCTGGGTCAACTGATAGCCTCCTATGGCTTCCAATACCACCTCTACGCTGACAACACCCAAATCTATTTCTCTACCCCTCAGCTCACTCCCTCTGTCTCCTCACGTATCACTAATTTACTCTCAGATATATCAGTCTGGATGTCACACCACTTCCTCAAACTCAATCTAGCCAAAACCGAACTTATAATTTTTCCTCCCCCATATGCCTCTTCCCCTGATCTCTCTGTCAAAATCTATGGCACAACTATAAGCCCATCCCCATAGGTGTAGTCCTAGACTCTGAACTCTCCTTCAAGCAACACATCCAATCACTGTCCAAATCCTGCCCCCTCAACCTCCACAACATCTCCAAAATACACCCCTTTCTAACCAATGACACAACAAAGCTCTTAATTCACTCGCTGGTCATCTCTCGCCTCGACTACTGCAACCCCCTTCTCATTGGCTTACCTTTACATAGTCTATCACCTCTTCAATCCATTATGAATGCCGCTGCCAGACTCATCAACCTTACCAATCGCTCTGTGTCTGCCACTCCTCTGTCAGTCCCTCCACTGGCTTCCGCTCGGCCAAAGAATTACATTCAACATTTTAACAACTACGTACAAAGCCATCCACAATTTCACCCCCAGCTACATCGCTAGCTTAGTCTCTAAATACCAACCTACTCGCTCTCTTGGTTCCTCTCAAGACCTCCTGCTCTCTAGCTCCCTTGTCACCTCCTCCCATGCTCGCCTCCAGGCCTTTTTCAAAGCCTCTCCAATCCTATGGAATGCCATACCCCAATCTGTCCGCTTATCTCCTACTTTATTAGCTTTCAGACGATCCCTGAAAACCCTTCTCTTCAGAGAAGCCTATCCTACCCACACTTAACAACTGTATTTTAATTTTTTCCATCAGCTCATCCCCCACAGTTATTACCGTTTGTTTCCACTTGACCCTCCCTTCTAGATTGTAAGCTCTAACGAGCAGGGCCCTCTGATCCCTCCTGTATTGATTTGTATTGTAAGTGTACTGTCTGCCCCCATGTTGTAAAGCGCTGCGCAAACTGTTGGCGCTATATAAATCCTGTATAATAATAATAATAATAAAAATAATAATAATCTCTTACAACAAATTAATGACACTAGATTTGAGCTTGACAAAATCCTCTCTGAATGGACGGAAAAGGCCCTTAGGTGGTTAGGCTAAGTTTCTGTTACACAGTAATGCGGCATCGGCCATGTTTGCGAGAAAGCTCAACCAATCCATCCAACCCCCCCATACTTATAAGCTAAGAAATCATAATGGGAGCTTGGTCTCCCACCCAACTGAGGTCCTGCAGATCTTCTCCAAATTTTATGAAAATCTGCTCTCTCCCCTCCACCACTCCTGACCCCGCCCTTAAATCATGGCTTGATAATATCCCTCTCCCCAAACTAACCCAAGAACAGCTTCAAGTACTTAACGCCCCTTGTTCGGACCTGGAAATTACCAAGATCATCAAATACTTGAAACCCTCTAAAACCCCAGGCCCAGATGGATATTCGGCCCCTTATTACAAGAAATTCACCGAAAATCTAACCCCATATCTAAAGTCTATCTTCAATCACATTTTAAAAGGTAACATTTTCCCAGATGATATGCTTCATGCGAACATGTCTCTGATCCCTAAACCCAACAAGGACCACTCCCTACCCCAAAATTACAGGCCAATTTCTGTCATCAATACAGATCTGAAGATATTCGGGCATATTTTAGCAGACAGACTCACGGCAATCATTACTTCCTTAGTCTCACCTAGGGATGAGCCGAACACCCCCTGTTCAGTTCGCACCAGAACATGCGAACAGGAAAAAAGTTCGTTCGAATACGCGAACACCGTTAAAGTCTATGGGACACGAACCTGAATAATCAAAAGTGCTAATTTTAAAGGCTTATATGCAAGTTATTGTCATAAAAAGTGTTTGGGGACCTGGGTCCTGCCTCAGGGGACATGGATCAATGCAAAAAAAGTTTTAAAAACGGACGTTTTTTCAGGAGCAGTGATTTTAATAATGCTTAAAGTGAAACAATAAAAGTGTAATATCCCTTTAAATTTCGTAGCTGGGGAGTGTCTATAGTATGCCTGTAAAGGGGCGCATGTTTCCCGTGTTTAGAACAGTCTGACAGCAAAATGACATTTCAAAGGAAAAAAGTCATTTAAAACTACTACATACACACAGCATGGGAATTCCCCACAGGGGAACTCCGAACCAAAATTTAAAAAAAAAATGACGTGGGGGTCCCCCTAAATTCCATACCAGGCCCTTCAGGTCTGGTATGGATATTAAGGGGAACCCCGGCCAAAATTAAAAAAAAAAAAATGACGTGGGGGTCCCCCTAAATTCCATACCAGACCCTTCAGGTCTGGTATGGATTTTAAGGGGAACCCCGCGCCAAAATTTTTTTTAAAAACGGCGTGGGGTCCCCCCAAAAATCCATACCAGACCCTTATCTGAGCACGCAACCTGGCATGCTGCAGGAAAAGAAGGGGGGGTGCGAGGGAGTGGCCCCCCTCCTGAACTGTACCAGGCCACATGCCTTCAACATTGGGAGGGTGCTTTGGGGTAGCCCCCCAAAACACCTTGTCCCCATGTTGATGAGGACAAGGGCCTCATCCCCACAACCCTGGCCGGGGACAAGGGGACCCCCAGATCCCGGCCCCCCCTGTGTGAAATAGTAAGGGGGTACAAAAGTACCCCTACCATTTCACTAAAAAACTGTCAAGAATGTTAAAAATGACAAGAGACAGTTTTTGACAATCGCTTTATTTAAATGCTTCTTCTTTCTTCTATCTTCCTTCATCTTCTTCTTCTGGTTCTTCTGGCTCTTCTGGTTCTTCCTCCGGTGTTCTCATCCAGCATCTCCTCCGCGGCGTCTTTTTTCCTTCTTCTCCTCGGGCTGCTCCGCATCCATGGCATGGAGGGAGGCTCCCGCTCTTCTTCTTCATCTTCTTCTCTTCTTCTCTTCTTCATCTTCTTCTCCGGGCCGCTCCGCATCCATGGACGCATGGAGGGAGGCTCCCGCTGTGTGACGCGTCTCCTCTTCTGACGGTTCTTAAATAATGGGGGCGGGGCCACCTGGTGACCCCGCCCCCCTCTGACACACGGGACATGACAGGACTTCCCTGTGGCATTCCCCGTTATGTCACAGGGAAGTCCCGTCAAGTCACCGTGCATCAGAGGGGGGCGGGGTCACGGGAGGCCCCCCCATTATTTAAGAACCATCAGAAGAGGAGAAGCGTCACACAGCGGGAGCCTCCCTCCATGCGATGGATGCAGAGCGGCCCGGAGAAGAAGATGAAGATGAGAAGAAGATGAAGAAGAGAAGAAGAGAAGAAGATGAAGAGAAGAGCGGGAGCCTCCCTCCATGCCATGGATGCGGAGCGGCCTGAGAAGAAGGAAAGAAGACGCCACGGAGGAGATGCTGGACGAGAACACCAGAGGAAGAACCAGAAGAACCAGAAGAAGATGAAGGAAAATAGAAGAAAGAAGAAACAATTAAATAAAGGAATTGTCAAAAACTGTCTCTTGTCATTTTTAACATTTTTGACAGTTTTTTAGTGAAATGGTAGGGGTACTTTTGTACCCCCTTACCATTTCACACAGGGGGGAGGGCTGGGATCTGGGAGTCCCCTTGTTAAAGGGGGCTTCCAGATTCTGATAAGCCCCCTGCCTGCAGACCCCCACAACCACCGGCCAGGGTTGTGGTGATGAGGCCCTTGTCCTCATCAACATGGGGACAAGGTGTTTTGGGGGGCTACCCCAAAGCACCCTCCCAATGTTGAGAGCATGTGGCCTGGTACGGTTCAGGAGGGGGGGTGCTCTCTCATCCCCCCTCTTTTCCTGTGGCCTGCCAGGTTGCGTGCTCGGATAAGGGTCTGGTATGGAATTTAGGGGGACCCCCACGTCATTTTTTTTTTTAAATTTTGGCTGGGGTTCCCCTCAATATTCATACCAGACCTGAAGGGCCTGATATGGAATTTAGGGTGAACTCCACGTCATTTTTTTTTTTTTTTAATTTTGGTTCGGGGTTCCCCTGTGGGGAATTCCCATGCCGTTTTTATCAATGAACTTCTATGTGTATTGTCGGACCGGCAATGCATTAATAGCCGCGAGTAGTTTTAAATGACTTTTTTTCCTTTGAAATGTCATTTTGCTGTCAGACTGTTCTAAACACGGGAAACATGCGCCCCTTTACAGGCATACTATAGACACCCCCCAGCTACAAAATTTAAAGGGATATTACACTTTTATTGTTTCACTTTAAGCATTATTAAAATCACTGCTCCCGAGAAAACGGCCGTTTTTAAAACTTTTTTTGCATTGATCCATGTCCCCTGGGGCAGGACCCAGGTCCCCAAACACTTTTTATGACAATACTATGCATATAAGCCTTTAAAATTAGCACTTTTGATTTCTCCCATAGACTTTTAAAGGGTGTTCCACGGCATTCGAATTTGCCGTGAACACCCCAAATTGTTCTTTGTTCGGCGAACTTGCGAACAGCCAATGTTCGAGTCGAACATGAGTTCAACTCAAACTCGAAGCTCATCCCTAGTCTCACCCAACCAAACAGGATTCATCCCGACTAGACAAATCACTGACAACATCAGACTGGCATCTAATATCATCCAAGACGCCGACCTACATTCCCGCAAAGTACTATTTCTGAGCCTGGACATTCATAAGGCCTTTGATAGTGTGCTCTGGCCATACTTTGAACTAACTCTAAAAAAATTTGGCTTCTTGGGACCCTTTGTTCATGGTTTTCGGGCATTATATCACCATCCCCGGATTAGACTACCAGGCTGTAACTCTGAATATTTCATGTTAGGCAGGGGGACAAGGCAAGGCTGCCCCCTGTCACCACTTTTATTTGCCCTCGCCATCGAACCCTTAGCCCAGTCCATTAGCTTGGACCCTAACATTAAAGGTTATTTAAAATTGGACCAGGAATTTAAGTCAAGTCTATATGCAGACAATGTCCTCCTTTTTCTGTCTGACCTGATAGTCTCAATCCCCAACCTGATTTCCACCCTCCATACCTTCCAATACCTCTTTGGTTTAGGGGTTAACATTTCTAAATGCTCAGCCCTTCCTATAAACTTCCCCCAACATATTATCTCTACAATTCAATCCAACTTTAGTTTTGCCATGGATGGACAGTGCTTATCGTACTTGGGGATCAAATTGGCACCTTCTCTCCACAGGTTATACTTAGCTAACTATCCACCAGCATTTACCAGAGTCAGACAACTTTTAAACGCTTGGAATTCATACCACATCACCTTTTTAGGCAGGATCCAGGCGATAAAAACGTAAATTCTTCCCAAACTTTTATTTTTTTTTAGGGCCCTCCCAAATTATGTGTCTCGACAAACAATTGAATCAATCCAACGAGATATAAACAAATTTATATGGCACAATAAAAAACCCAGATTAGGTAAGCAGATGATTTACAGACCCCAGGCTCGAGGAGGATTGGGCCTTCCCAAACTTTGGCACTATACCTCTCTGACTCATACAGTTGGCACAATGGCATGTCTCCCCTCTCGGGATCCCCTGGCTCAGTTTTGAACGTTCCTCCATAGCCCCTTACTCTTTACCAGGATTATTATGAACCCCTGCAATCCACCCAAAAGATATCTCCCCCCTTAACTCAGTGGTGGGTCAATCCTTACACCTGTGGTCCCTTTCCAAAAAAAAAAATTTCCCTACTCCTTCCTTACCCCAGATGGGCCTCATTTATTGGTAACCCATCATTTGTCACAGCTTTTCCTAATCCTAACTCCTTTGCCCTATGGATTTCTAGGGACCTTGCCATTCTTGGCTCCCTCCAGAAGGATGGGGTGCTCCATTCCTTTTTATCATTACAATCCTCTCACTCCTCTCACGGTAAGAGTTCTACAGATATCTTCAGATCAGACATTTTTATAACTCACACTTCCCTAGGCTGGATTCCAACCCTGTTAACACATTTGAGGGTCTTTGTGGCCCCACATCCAGAGACAAGGGACAATCTCACTGTTATACAATTATCTGGGTGGCTTAGACCTCCCGGACAAATCCTCTGCCATGATCCAATGGGAAGCAGAGACTGGACAGGTGGTGTCCCCTGAGAAGTGGATAGACAGGATAACTAATCTGCATAAGTGTACAAAGTCTGTAACAGTTAAAGAAACAGTGATGAAGCTACACATGAGGTGGTATTACACCCCTGCAAAATTACATAATTTCTTCCCCACTGTTTCTGAGAAATGCTTTAGGTGATGCCCTGAGCAGGGGACCCATCTACACATTTTCTGGAGTTGTATTGCTTTGAGAGACCTATGGCAAAAAGCTACAGCCAAGGTGGTAGAGATCACAGGGGTACCGGTCACTACCCACCAGATGGGCTTACTTTTTGCAGATATCCCTGGGGCCTCTCCCCATGACCAAAAACTTTACCACACATTATTTACTGTGGTCCACCGGTGTATAGCCCTGTTTTGGCACACCCCTGGGGTCCCCTGGGACCAGGTTCCCAGACGAATGTCTGCCATCCAACTTTTGGAGAAAATTTTTCATACAATTACGGACACTATGCACACTTATGATCTGAAATGGAAATCATGGGTTCCTTGAGCACATGGCGTCCTCATGAGGCAAATTAATACTGACCCCTTAATTTAGTGCCACTATTTACAGCTTGCTCCAATGTGGTCTTCCGTAACCCTCTCTGTTCCACATGTTAGTGGTTGAAAATTCATTTGTTTCTGCTCTTTTTGCTTTTATTTTTTATGATTTACAAATTCTCTAGCATTTAATATTACTACATGAGTGTCAAAAATATTTGGAGAGACTCTCAAATACTTTTTTAGGCTTCAGGACCTTTCCTACCTGGAGTCCTCCTCATGTAAATATTACTCACTTAGTAACTTCTATGTAATTGACTACTATATATCTATTTGGTATAAAGATTTCTAGAACTGTCATGTTACCATATTGTTTGCTTGGACTTCGGACTAAGTTTTGAGTCTTCAGTTTCCACAATTAATGTTACTGACACACTATGTCTTTTGAACTAATCTTCAATAAAAGCATGTATAAAGGAGCTTAGTAGGACCCCGACTCAGTAGTACCCCCAGTTCAGTAATAGCCCCAGCTCATTAGTATCCCTATTCAGCAGATCCCCAGATTATTAGTACCCCGCTCAGCAGATCCCCAGCTCATTTGTACCCTTTTTCAGCAGATCCCTGGCTCAGTAGTACCCCTAGCTCTTCTGGTCTCCCACGCAGTAGAACCCCTATCTATGTTGATCCCCTGCCCAGTAGTAATTTGCAGCTCTACTGTTTCCCTGCTCATTAGTAGCCCCCAACTCTGCTGATTTTCCACTCAGTGGTAACCCCCAGCTCTGCTTACCCCCCGCTCACTAATAATCCCAAGTTCTGCTGATGCTCTGGTTTGCTGATCCTCCTCTCTCTCTCCTGTCCCCACTTACCTCATACTATATTGCTCCCATACTGCACAATACATCTGACATCTGCTAGCTTCTACTCTGGTCCCCCAGCTCTTCTGATTCTCTGCCACTCAGTCCTTTCTCTCTCCAGTCCCTGCTCACCTCCTGTTATATTGCTCCAATGCTGTTCACTATGTATGACATCTGCTGGTTTCTTCTGCTCTGGTCCATAGGCTTTGCTGATCTGGGGCGGATCCAGAGTGTAGGGGCACTGCCAGAAAATATTTTTTTTGCGGGCAATTTATCGGGGAAATGGCTGGTGTTGGTGCTTCAATCATCCTGGCACCATGGTTGATATGGTGTCAGGATGATTGAAGTGCATTATTTTTATTATTACATTGTTATATAAAATGAAATGGTTCAACTCACCATAATGCAGAATCAGTGGGAGCCCCAAGTGTGTCACTTGCCACCGTCGCCTGTCACCAGATGCGGATTGTCACTTGCCACGTCTCCTGCCACACATTGTGGATTTTAACTTGCAACACCTTGCAGATAGTCACTTGCCACATCTTGCAGATTGTCAATTGCCACACCTTGCGGATTGTCACTTGCCAGGTCACCTTTCACACTGGGGAGGCAGTAAATGCCTGAAAACTGCCTCAGTGGTGTGAAAGGGGTCTGAGAGAACTAACGAGTCTCTGAGGTGCTTTCAGTCAAGCAACAGCCATATGAAGCTACAAATCAGCACACATTTCATATTTTCACTCGAATGGTGCTTATACCCTTCTATATAGCAGCTCACGGACAGAGTTCAGTCACAGCCCCAGTTTTCCCCCACCAAGCCCTGACAGCATGACCGCTCTCCTCTCTCGTTCACAGACATGCACTCCTTCCAGCATGCGGGCGCGCAAACTCCATCCCAGGCCCTGCGCACCCCCGCCCCTCCCATCACACACTGTTTAGATAGAAGAGGCGGTTGATGCTGCGCCTGGAGCCTGCGGGTGAGAGGTCAAGTGACTGGGGAAGAGGGCAGAAGGGACCCAGGAATTACTCACTGCTTTGCGCTGTGTGGTGGGTGTTATGGGTCCAGTGTTTGCACACATAACATGCTTCTATTGGAGTGTCACTCACCATCACGTCGGCTCTGAGTCTGACATGACGGACCCAATGACATCACTCGTTGCCAGGCGGCCCAGGTGCAAGCAATGAGTGCAGGGTTGCCATGCCAGCAGCGCAGCTCCACCCACCTGCAGGATCTTCTGGCACCGAGTAATTAAATTAGAGTCTCTCTCTCTGTGCCGCTGTTTGGCTGGTGAGAGTGAGAGAGAGACTTGGGCAGTGCAGCGCCGCAGCCTGCAAGTGACTGTGACCAGGCGTGTGACAATCATGTCAGTGTGATATTTGGGGGGGGGGGCAATTGCCCTGTTGCCCCCCTCTGGATCCGCCCCTGCTTCCACTGCTCAGTCCTATCTCTCTGGTGCCCACTCACTTTCCACAATACCGTTCCCATGCTCCACACCATGTGTGCTGTCTGCTAGTTGCTCCCCACTTACTTCCCTGCTGCTCAAAGCTGCACACCAGATGTGATGCTTGCACCAAACACTCCCAGAATATATACACATGAACCTGAAGTGGCTACTGATGATGTCTTTCTGGTTCGCTTGTTGGTGCCCCAGTGCATCCTGGGACATCTCATACTTGCAATACCTCTAAAACAAAGAGAAGCTAACTCTGAATAAAAGCCCCTCAAATGCTGCAGGTACTGGTAGTGAGCATCGCAATAAACTTCTATGGAGGCTTTGCAGATGCTTTGAAGCACCAAGAAAGTGAAATGAGGTATATTATTTAAGCAAAGCAAACACAACATTGTGAGCAGGACTGTTCGCTAACCATTTTATTTAGTGAGAGGTGCTTTGACTAGCATTTAGAATGACTTAGAGCATATCAAATTTCAGATTTTGAAGCAAGTGTAAATTGTAAACTAAATTGTAAACTAAGTGCTCTGTGCCTACTGGTTGTGGAGAGCAGTGTCCTCAAGATGATACACTTTGATGAGTTAGTTAAAGATTTTGCAGATGCTAAGTGGAGGAAGAAATACTTTTTGTAAATATTTTAGTGTGATGCATAACTGTGATGGATGAGTTGCAGGTTCCATTTACCTAAGTAATGTGTAATGTAATGCTTACAATAGAAAATTGAGAAAAAAATCAGACAAGTGTCCTCTTCGGAGCCTGTTATATTTTGTTTTAGAACAAATTCAGTTTATCATTCATTTAAGTTCACTTTTTTATTTGTCATATAATTTCATTTCTTTTTTTATGTGCCCCGGGCCCTCCAAGGTCTAAATCCAGCGCTAGAAATGAGCATTGGGTGAATATTGAAACAAGACAACTATTTTAATTTTAACAAATGCAGGGCAATTCATTTTACCTTTTTTTTTTTTCAAAGCTGTAATTAGACTTTAATGCCCTGTACACACGATCGGAGATTGATCGGATATTCCGACAACAAAATCCATCAGATTTTTTCCGACGGATGTTGGCTCAAACTTGTCTTGCATACACACGGTTGCACAAAGTTGTCGGAAAATCCGATCGTTCTGAACGCGGTGACGTAAAACACGGAAGTCGGGACTATAAACGGGGCCGTAGCCAATAGCTTTCATCTCTTAATTTATTCTGAGCATGCGTGGCACTTTGTGCGTCGGATTTGTGTACACACGATCGGAATTTAAACGATCGGATTTTGTTGTCGGAAAATTTTATATCCTGCTCTCAAACTTTGTGTGTCGGAAATTCCGATGGAAAAAGTCCAATGGAGCCCACACGCGATCGGAATTTCCGACAACACAATCCGATCGCACTTTTTCTGTCGGAAAATCCGACCGTGTGTACAGGGCAGAACAGAACTTCCCCCTCCCTATCTACAGTAAGGTGACATTTTCATACTGAGTGGACTAAGTTCCTGTTATTATGTCTAAAAAATGTTTTTCACATTTCTAACTGCACCTCCTCAAAAACTCAAAAGCAATAAGAGTGGATCAAGATAGGGGTGCAAAGTTACTACTTTACTACTTAGTGGCATTGAATGGCTGCTCAGGATGCCAATTTTCAGTGCCTTTTTGGGTAATGTTATGTTTTTGGAATTGCGTTAGCATTCCTTAGTAGGACAGAGCAGAGGTATTGCACACCTTTGCACATTAACCACAGTAACACCTACACAACATGACCCCCTCCTGCAGGATACGTCAGACTGTAATCTAGAGGCTGCCATGGAGGTTATGGGAGTCCTGGAAACAGAAACGCTAGGACATAGTATTAGTAAATAGTAGTAAGCTATGCATTGTTGTTATGAAAGCCAAGTTTCTAGGCAACTACTGTATATTAAACATAAAGTTCAGCCTAAATGTACTTATCACAGCACTGAAAATTGTCCAAAGGGTTCCTTAGAGCTAGGAGTCTCTAGTGAGTTCTTTTAGAGTCTCAAAGGAGATATCTCTTTATGTTGTCTGCACAGTAGATATACAGTAGTAAAGAAACAGAAACAGCCCGTTTGCTACACTGATTAAAAAGCTCTGTTCTTAACCAATCTTATCTGCATGCAAACTTGTGGTATCTATGTAGCCAGAATATTTTGCTAATTACACTTCAGGTATATATTTGAGGCTGCATTCTGAAAAACATGTGAGTATTCCATGGGAAAATGCTGTTTGTGATGTTTCCAGAATAGAAACAGGTACAAATTTGAAATTAATTACAATTCTTGCTAGCATCCCCACATCCTTACATTGCACCATGTTTTCCCCTGTGGGTCACTTTCTGAACTAAACCATAAACTACTGCATGCTACATTTATCCTCATCCTTCATTACTACATGACACAGGTCAAGGGCAGGTTTGTAAGGAAAATACATCAATGATAGCTTCAAGCTCACTTTAAACTATGAAATATTGGGACAGCAGACAATCATTCTAACATCTTTTAGTGCAAAAAGATATTTATTGGAGGCTGCAATAAGAACCTGAAATTGGATGCCTGGAATAGCTTAGAAGTGGAGCTGCCAGGAACAGTACCAAAAACAGTGATTGAATTATACAATGAATTCCCTTTGTTATTCTTTTTTAAATGATTCTAAAGGCAGAAGGTTTTTTGTTTTAATGGATTCTATGCATTAAGATAAAAAGACTTCAGCATGCAGCATACCCCTCAGCCCCCACAATACTTACCTGAACCCTATCTCGATCCAACCATGTGCATGAGTGCCTCCTGATTGGCTAAGATACAACAGCGGCGCCATTGGCTCCCGCTGCTGTCAAAGTCTATTCGCCAAGGAGGAGAGAGGTGGGGCTGATCCACAGCTCGGCGGGAGGGAGGGGCCAGGACTGCCAGTGAGGGACCTGAGAAGAGGAGGTGCAAATCCACTGCACAGAGCGGGCAAGTATAACATGTTTGTTATTTTTAAAGAAAAAAAAAAACGAGACTTTAGTATCACTCTTCAGCCTCCAGGATGCCCAGACTACATGGGGAGTAGTGGTAGGATAATCTGGGACTTGTTGTCACCCTTGTTTAACATGGATTACTATTTGTACGTGGACAATATTTATGCACGCGCAACACTTTTTAGACATTTGTTCATTAAAGAAATTAGCTGCTGTGGCACAGTGCAATCTAATCACAGGGGCTTCTACCAACTACTTGGTAATACCGCACTTAGAAAGGGGAGAGAGCTTGCTTGTGCAGTGAAGAACTACTCGTAGTAAAATAAAAGGACAAAGGTGATGTATTCATCTTATCTTCTAGTCACCCAGACACGACAGTCCAAATATACACAGCATCTTGTGTTGTTGAAAAGCCTCTGTGTCCACAACTGTAAGCTAAAATGGGAGGCGTAGACCTTAATAACCAAATGTTGAAGCTGTATTTAGTCCCCAGCAGAGCTTGACACTGTCAAGTGACAAGTGTCTATATATTTATTTCAATTGAGTCCATACAATGCTTTTGTTGTCTACAAAGTTACTGGAAGAACTGGATCCTTCCTAAAATCCAGAAGGTGCCGTGGCCAAAGCCAAAACCAGATGCAGTTAGTCGGCTACATGAGAGTCATTTTTTAGATGACCTCAAACATAGCCCAACACAAAAATCACTCCCAAAATAAAGTTGTGGCTTTGGTAAGCGCGGAATAAGAGACACCATTTATTTGTCTCTCCTGACCTAGCTAACATGGCCTCTGCATCAAGGAGTGCTTTGATCGCTACCACACACTAGTGGACTATTAGTCTAGGGCCATGATGGCGAACCTTGGCACCCCAGATGTTTGCAGAGTAGTTGAGCATCATGGGAAATGTAGTTTCAAAACATCTGGGGTGCCAAGGTTCGCCATCACTGGTCTAGGGTATAGCATGGCACAGTCTTGGGTATAGCATGGCACAAGAAGGGTCTATAAAGATGTTAGTCAGAAAAGGGTCTATCACATTTTGAGAGACCTTGAAATCATAGGCTGGAAAAATTATTTTTCTGAAAAGTTTACAAGAAAAGTTAAAAAAAGTAAAAAAAAAACTTGTTTTATTGAGGTGATGTTATATAGTTATTGTGTGTTATTGTTAACTGTTGTTGTTTGCTTTGTAGGAAAGTGAATCAGCTGCAGCACTGATCTGTGTATTCTGACAACAGCAAGTTACTGCTCTCAGAATACAGAGGTCAGTGACTGTAGCACTGCAGGTGGAGATTTCTCCATCTGCAGTTAAAAAAAGGAACGTGTATGCCCAGCATTAGGAGCGTAGAGTGGTCAGCGGGTAGTAGCTCCTATGCTTCAGTATATACTTTTTTCACTTTTTTTCTGGTAGAGGTTTCTTCATCCACATCAATCGATGTGAATGGGGGAATCTGAAAGCTGAACAAAAAAAAGAAACATTACATGCATGCCCAACATTAGAAAAGTGGGTGAATGTGTGGCAGAAGCTTCTAATGTTAGGCATACCATCATTTTTTTCTGGCAGAGATTTCTTCATTCACACTAATCTGAATAAAAAAAGAACATTAAATGTATGTCCAACATTAGGAGTGTGACAGTAACTCCTAATGCTGGGCATGCACGTAATGTCTTTAGAGGCCCAAAATTCTCAAGATATCTTAAACAACCCCCACGTGACCCTTTTTGGAAATAAGACACCCCAAGGTATTTGCTTGAGAGACATGTTGAGTTCATGAAAGATTTTTTTCTTTTTTGCCACAAGTTTTTGGAAAATGGCAATTTTTTTTTTTTTACACAAAGTTCACTTTAATAAGATATTGCTCACACATGCCATGTGTATTCATGGAATACACAGCCAAACACATTCTGCTACTTCTTCCGAGTATGGGGATACAACATGTATGAAATGTTTTGACATACACGGGCCCCAAATCCAATGACCACCTTCCGGCTTTCAATGGGCGTTAATTACACATTGGATTTCCTGAATTCCTACTACATTTTCAGAGGCCATAAAATGCCAGGACAGTCTAAACACCCCATAGATTATACATTTTTGGAAAGTAGACATCTTAAAGTATATGTTGAGTCTTTAGAAGATCTGATTTGTTGCCACACGTTTTTTGGAAAATGAAAAAAAAAGTTATCACTTTTCTTTATCATGAAGAAATAATTTATTTTTTAGTTTTAGTTTTTCATATTTCAAAACCTTGTGACAAAAAATTAGATCTGCAAAATACACACCATGACTTTTAGCAAATACCTTGGAGTGTCTACTTTCCAAAAAGGGGTCAATTGGGCGGTGTTTGTGCTATCCTATACCAGGCCACATGCCCTCAACCCACCCAGGGATGCCCCTGACAAAGCACTGTGTTCCCCTACTGATGAGGACAAGTGCCTTTTCCCCTAAACCCTTGAAGGTTGTGGGAGTCTGCAAGTGGGAGGAAGCTGGAAGCCCCCTTTAATAATAAGGTAAGATACTCATAAATCCCCCTTGTCAAGTATATAGTTTCCCTACAAATTCACACAAAAAAGGAAACAATAAATAATGATGCTTAGACAGTTTTTTAGAAGTCATTAAAAAAAAAAGTCCCATGATGTACATCCATCATCAAACATGTCACCCAGCAATGCAAATCCACATCAGTCATGATCATGAATTGTGGCTGACACCCAACGAAAGAAAACAATTTGATGGACACGTCAGATCCTGTTACTGACTAACATCTGTAGGGCCCACTCTTAAAATTAATCAAAGGGGCAGGGTCTCTCTGGGGACATCTTTCAACCAATATGGTCACAGCCATAGTTTATCAATGCCATTGCCCAAAAATGGCTATGTGACCATTTTTTCTTAGTGATGACACCCTATCCCTGCCAATAAGTTTACATTGTCAAGGATTTCCAGACAGTAAATTAATGGAGCTGGGTGATGTCACTGGTTGCTAAGGATGTTGTGAGTGCTGGCATGCACCATTTCCTTAGTAACCAGTGACAGATAGAAAATACCAGTAGAAATACCACTACTATATATGATGTTCAGCTCCCGCTAACCTCACTTTAAGTCCAGCATTCAGATGAATGCCTAAATAGCTACATTTCAGTCCAAACTTGTGTTCAGACAGAACCCTGTGCTCATCAATACTTGACACTACCTAGACAGGACTTTGGTTAAAACCAGTAAGATCCAAAAATCCAAACCAACAGAGCTATGTTATCCATTCTGTTCTGCGCAAAGAAAGCACAGAACAGAATAGATAACATAGCTTTACCATATTAGGGGGAAGTGTTAGAAAAACAAATAAGACTTTTTGACAAACCTAGCATTTCATTTAGACATATTATTACACACAAAATATCTAATATGAAGCAATGTGATACAGTATTTTAAGTCCATTGCAATAATGAATGCACAATGAGGAGTTAAAACAACTGCATTGCTCAACATAGGATGATTAACTACCCATAAGAAATTTTAAACTGGGCAAGTCTTTACTATCAGAAGAACTGAAAAAAAATCACTTGCATAATTGTGAAACATTTTCAAGAGCAATTGGCAAGTGCATATGTATTTGATTTACTACCACTATTTGGTATTACCTTTTTATTATTTTCATTGAAAAAGATAACCAGGTCTAGGGGGAAATTGATTTATGATGATAGATCTAATTTAAAAAGAAATATAATTTTGAAACTTTAGTCATGTTTTTTTTATATACCTATAAATGTGTATGTATTTGTATGTAGCTATAAAATAGTAAGATATTACATTGTAGCTAAAAAAATGTTGCAAAAACAAATTGCCAAGTTTGTTATTTTCCAGCATATTTGCTAGAAAAGTTTGCAGCCAAATGCTGATCAAAAAGTCAAAGCAAAGTAAGCCAATATTTTATCTGAATTTACAATAAAAGTCAAAATGATTTAGCGAATTGATGGCTTTGGGAGAACAGTTTGTAGACGGTAGATAACTAGTTTAATTCTTGTTAAGGTCATAAAGATATTGATCTATGACAGTCAGAAGACTACAGCAGCAGTAGAAGATAGAAAAACTCTTAGCAGGCAAGAAAAGTTACAGACAGACAAAAGGGTGTTACACAGAGGAAGCAGATTGTCATTTCTTTCTTATAAGAAGGAAAAGTAATATTTTAAAAGACTTCAAAACATTGCACTTTTCCATTTCAAAGAATTATTTTCTTGTTTGTTTTTCTCAGACTAGAACAAAGTAGAATATATGGGGGTTGCGTGGCATAGTCCAAGTGTAAATATAGAACAACAATAAAAGATTACATATGAGTTAAAGTATGAAAATGAGTGACATTTGCAGCAAGTGTGGTCCCACAACACAGGTATTTGGAGATGTAATGGGTAAGCTGCCAGTGTAACAGATGTGTAACACTGCCCCCATAGGGGTCGCTGTGTATAGTCTTCCCTGAGCCTACCTCTGATTAATCTGCAGCAGACACTTGGGTATTTTCACACTATCACCCACACACTCTTTCGCTCATTATCCAATGATCAGTCTAGTGCACAGGTGCCACACTGCCGGCCCTTCAGCTGTTGCAAAACTACAATTCCCACAAGGCATTTCAAGGCTGACAGTTACAAACATAACTCCCACAGGCAGAGGCATGATGGGTCTTGTAGATTTGCAACAGCTGGAGGGCCGCCAGTTTGACACCCCTGGTCTAGGGAATTTTTTTTTTTTTTAGTATTCATTGGTGGAACTTGGATAGGAGAAGGGATTAGTGGGAAACTCCAACTTGAACTATGCACAGGCAAGGAGGTTGAAGTGGGGGTTCAGGCTGTCAGTGCTCAGACCATACGCCGCACACTGCATCAAATTGGTCTGCATGGCTGTCATCCTAGAAGGAAGCCTTTTCTAAAGATGATGCACAAAAAAGCCTGCAAACAGTTTGCTGAAAACAAGCAGACTAAGGACATGGATTACTGCAACCATGTCCTGTGGTCTGATGAGACCAAGATAAACTTATTTGATTCAGATGGTGTCAAGTGTGTGTGGCGGAAACCAGGTGAGGAGTACATAGATAAGAGTGTCTTGCCCACAGTCAAGCATGGTGGTGGGAGTGTCATGGTCTGGGGCTGCATGAGTCCTACTGGCACTGGGGAGCTACAGTTCATTGAGGGAAGCATGAATGCCAACATGTATTGTGACATACTGAAGCAGAGCATGGTCCCCTCCCATCGGAGACTAGGCCACAGGGCAGTATTCCAACATGATAACGACCCCAAACACACCTCCAAGACGACCACTGCCTTGCTAAAGAAGCTGAGGGTAAAGGTGATGGACTGGCCAAGCATGTCTCCAGACCTAAACCCTATCGTGCATCTGTGGGGAATCCTGAAATGGAAGTTGGAGGACCACAAGGTCCCTAACATCCACCAGCTATGTGATGTCATCATGGAGGAGTGGAAGAGGACTCCAGTGGCAACCCGTGAAGCTCTGGTGAACTCCGTGCCCAAGGGGTTAAGGCAGTGCTGGAAAATAATGGTGGCCACACAAAATATTGACATTTTGGCCCAATTTGGACATTTTCACTTAGGGGTGTACTCACTTTTGTTGCCAGCGGTTTAGACATTAATGTCTGTGTGTTGAGTTATTTTGAGGGGACAGAAAATTTACACTGTTATACAAGCCAGTCCCACAAGCCAGCTAGCTAGTATAAATGGTGCACGCCTGTGCATTACCACCCAAGGCCTTGAGAAGGATCTTTTGCTCCAAGCGCGTAGCCTAGCTTATCCTATTAGCCCATCCTGTCATCCCGTCATATTCGCTCCTGTGCCCACACACAGCACTAACAACACCTGCTGCTACAGCATGATGTCCATGAGATGACCTAAGGAGCCTAACCAAACACCAGATAAGCCTTTTTTTAACCTTCCTGTGTGAGTGTTTTTAATCCTTTACAATAAACTGCGCATCTAATTACTACACTCAGGTTGTTGCTTCCTGTTTCTCTCTCTCCAGGGCTGTAACTATGCCTATGCTCCAATTTGTCAGGTTTTGTCCCATTGTCCAATACGCCTCGTCGTATTGGACCAGTGTGAAACAGGCAGACAACATGAGCAGCCGATATTGCTCTTGTGCACGCACAGGTAGGTAAACCCCAATTTCTGTCAAAAACACCCGCAGGCAATCAGGATTCACATCACACAGCGCAGCATAAAAAAGCCATTGTTAACCTCATGACACAAAGACCAAATAAACATATGCAAACCAAAATTCTAACCATACAAAGGGTGATCATAGTGATAATCCAATCAATTTGTTTGGTACAGATATACAGTACACCTCCCACGGACCTCTAGAACATACTTCAAATACCCTTCAAATATACATATTATTGCATGGACACTGGAAAAAATAGATGATTGCAAAGATGCAGATAGACATAAAAATTCCAAGAGAAAACTGTCAAAGACATATATATGTGTATGTTCTTACTGATCTTATGGAAAATCATTTATCTGCCTATCTCATCTTAAATTTATGTAGCATAGTTGCTTAATAGATGTTGTGTGTAACCTTGTACCGACTATTAAATGTCTTTCAATCAGATGTTGTTGGCTGACAGCAAACTGCTCGCCGACATAACGGCTAATATGAATTATCGGAAGCCTCCATATTCACATCTAAATGCAATGACATTATAGTCTGGGAAGAACAAACATAATTATTCATAAAAATGGTAAATATCCCATTCATGATTCATCCCCCCTGGTTTTCTGGTGTTGAAAAAGAAGATCCAATATACCTCTCGTTTGCATAGTATTCTAAATTTGTCCCCTCCTCTAACTGGCAGGGATATCTTCTCAACAACCTGGATCACTAGACTTGAAGTGTTTTTCTGATGTACCAAATTCCAATGATTGGCTACATTAGTGTTATGGCCTTTCTGGATGTCATACAAATAATCGTACAGGCGATCACGCAATCTGCGTGTAGTACACCAAAGTATTGTATGTGACATAATTGACATGTAACAATGTAAACCTGATACCTAGTGTTACAATTAACAAACGTGGTGATATTTGACTGTTTGTTAGTAACGGTTGCTTGAACCGTGTCTCCTTTAAGAACATGTGGACAACAAGGACAACCATTATGTCCGTATCTAAATGTGCCCTTAAACTTTATGTTTGATCCATCTTGGCGCATCTTGAAGCAGCTAAAAATCCATTTATTTCTCTGAAAGGAGTCACCTGAATATCCATTCAAGTGTTTGATCAGACATTTAATCAGACTGAGGTGGTGGTGAGCCATGGCTCTTCCTTAGTTCTGCTATTCCTGAACATGAATGCTCCTCAGGAGTTGGATTTAGAAGATATAGGAAGCTACAGTACATCCAACAATGCAAATAGGTGATTGGAGGGAAAAGACCCAGCTCCAGAATCTGATCAATGCTTATCAAGCCCAACATATTCAGACAGAGAAGAAAGTGGTTGTGTCTTGGAGTAGAAGCAGCATGTACCTCCTTGACAGCCACTATGTTAGCATTGATCGACTCCCAGTACCAACAGTTGGTGGAACAGCTGTCTGCAAATTCATGTGTTATCACCTAGTTTACAAAAACTGCAGTTACTGATGAAACACATGTTCATGTGTGCTGTGAAATCAGAAGTTTATGACTGTATTACTGTACCACTGTACAATTACACAAATCTACAGTCATGGTCTAGCCCTGGTGTGATCTGGAGAAAAGGGGAAAATGTCTGGTAGTCAGAACTTCGTTGTGCATTGTGGATAGGTGCTTATTCAGGTCTGGGGATACTCCTTTTCAACTACCAGCTGAGTTGGCTATTGCTGATATGTACACACTCTCAAAAAAAGGGTATTTCAACTTCTTCTTGGCTAGAAGCCACTTATGATTCCTTTAAAGCCACTATGTTGGCACTAGATGACTCTGATGCCTCGTACACACGAGCGGACTTTCCAGCAGACTTGGTCTGACGGTCTTTCCACCGGACTTTCCGGCGGACTACCTGAACGGACAGACTTGCCTACACACGACCGGACTTTCCGGCAAGCTAGGTTTGCCCCGTCTTTCTGACGGACTTTCGCCGGAGTTACGGTGGACTTTCAGTATGAACGGACTTGCCCACACACGGACAAGTCCGTTCATTTTGAACGTGACTCGGGTACGACGGGACTAGAAAAGGAAGTGAATCTCGCCGCTTTTATTGGCGAGATTGACACCTTGCGAGCCCCACCGCAGGGCATACCAGGCCCTTAAGTCTAGTATGGATTTTAAAGGGAACCCCCTATGCCGAAAAAATGGCGTGGGGTCCCCCTCTAGAATCCATACCAGACCCCGATCAGAGCACGCAGCCCGGCTGGTCAGGAAAGGGGGTGGGGACGAGCGAGCACCCCCCCTCCTGAACCGCACCAGGCTGCATGCCCTCAACATGGGGGGTGGGTGCTTTGAGGGAGGGGGCACCCTGCAGGGCCCCCCACCACAAAGCACCTTGTCCCCATGTTGATGAGGACAAGGGCCTCTTCCCGACAACCCTGGCCGTTGGTTGTCGGGGTCTGCGGGCGGGGGTTTTATCGGAATCCGGGAGCCCCCTTTAATAAGAGGGCCCCCAGATACCGGCTCCCCACCCTATGTGGATGAGAATGGGGTACATGGTACCCCTACCCATTCACCTAGGGAAAAAGTGTCAATAATAAAACACACTACACGGGTTTTTAAAGTAATTTATTAGACAGCTCCGGGGGGTCTTCTTCTGGCTTCGGGGGTCTTCTTCCGACTTCGGGGGTCCCTCCAGTTCCTCTTCTCCTGGCGTCCGGTTGGTTTTTCTCCCGCTGTTCCAGTTCTTCTGCCGGCTCCTCCGCTATCTTCATGCCGCTCTTTTGCCAGCCGAGGCCCGGACTTCTGGCTTCTTGGCTTCTGGGCTTCTTCTCTTCTTCCGATGTTGACACGACGGTCTCTCAGGCTGGAATGCTCTCTAAGCGCTCCGATATGACTTATATAGGCGGAGACCCCGCCCCCTTATGCCGTCACAGTCCCTGGGCATGCTGGGACTGTGACATTTTAGGGGGCGTGGTCACCGGGTGATGTTGACCACACCCCCTAAAACGTCACAGTCCCAGCATGCCCAGGGACTGTGACAGCATAAGGGGGTGGGGTCTCCACCTATATAAGTCACATCTGAGCGCTTAGAGAGCATTCCAGCCTGAGAGACCGTCGTGTCAACATCGGAAGAAGAGAAGAAGAGAAGAAGCCCAGAAGCCAAGAAGCCAGAAGTCCGGGCCTCCACTGGCAAAAGAGCAGCATGAAGATAGCGGAGGAGCCGGCAGAAGAACTGGAACACCGGGAGAAGAGGCCAGAGAGAGCGGAGAAGAACCAACCGGACGCCAGGAAAAGAGGAACCGGAGGGACCCCCGAAGCCGGAGGAAGACCCCTGAAGCCGGAGGAAGACACCCCCCCCCCGGAGCTGTTTAATAAATTATTTTAAAAACCTGTGTAGTGTGTTTTATTATTGACACTTTTGCCCTAGCTGAATGGGTAGGGGTACCATGTACCCCATACTCATTCACATAGGGTGGGGGGCCGGGATCTGGGGGCCCTCTTATTATAGGGGGCTCCCGGATTCCGATAAGCCCCCCACCCGCAGACCCTGATAACCAACAGCCAGGGTTGTCGGGAAGAGGCCCTTGTCCTCATCAACATGGGGACAAGGTGCTTTGGGGTGGGGGGGCCGCACAGGGCGCCCCCTCCCCCAAAGCACCCACCCCCCATGTTGAGGGCATGCGGCCTGGTATGGTTCAGGAGGGGGGGTGCTCGCTCGTCCCCACCCCCTTTCCTAATCGGCCGGGCTGTGTGCTCTGATCGGGGTCTGGTATGGATTTTTTTTTTTTTTCATTTTGCCATGTTTTTATTTTTTTTTTTTTTTTCCATAACATTTTTATTGAGTTTTTCAAAATCACCAAAAATACAGAGTGTACAATACAGTAAACGAAGGTACAGGTGAGTGGCATGTACAAACATACAATTGCAACAAGGTACTCTAGCAAATGAAGGTAGCAGACACCGACCACCGATGTAGATGAATACTTAAAGAGAGGTTTCTGTGGTAAATGCTACATGTGGTCGGAAGATGCGCGATGTACAGGGTAGGTTATTGGGGTACGTCAACGGTGAAGTAGTAGGACGAAAATAACCATAAGTCTATCTAATGTTATCTAAAGTGACGCATTGTGCGCCCAAACAAATGAAAGGAATAGTAATGTGTAGAACGGGAAACTTATGGGGGAGACTTCCACACCGTCTGGGTTCCACCCCTACTCCGTTCACCCCTAACGGGACCTTCACTGTGAACGGGGCGGGGTGTGTAGGGGCTCAGAGTTTGCGTCCAATGGAATGACGGTGTGTCAAGATTAGGTCGTGGTTCCCGATATCAAGTCTAGTTGAGGAGGTGATAAGGTTGGCCGATGTTTGATAGTGATGCCGAGGGCGGTGCTCATACTTATGAGGTAAAATGTAGGGGAATAACGGTGGAACCGGTATGTGGAGCAACAGAAGTCAAGGCCTTGTCAGCTTGACGTGGTGAAGGAAGTGTGAAGGGAGGGAGGGGGGCGGGAGAGGGGGTGGCGGGTGAACAAGGTGGGGGGGCCAGTGGTGGAAGACAGTTCTATGTAGTTAGGGTGCAGGTATTGACGCAGGCGGTGAGGTGGTCTGAGTGTGGGATTGTCGGTAGTGGGACCAGCAAGCCCAGATAATATTGTGTTTGGTAGGGTTGTCCTTAGCTTGACAAATAAGTTCTTCCATAGCTGATATTCTGTCCACCCTACGGATCCAATCTTTCACTGTGGGGGGGGCAGGGTTTCTCCAAAGGGTGGGAATACATTGATTGGCCGCATTGATGAGGTGTAGAGTCAGGGAATTTTTATAGGAGCTATAGGGCTTGGCGGTGTGGTGTAATAGGTAACTATCAGGGGCGAAGGTTGGTGAGTACGTGGTGATGTGGGATATCAGTCGGTGAATTTCTGACCAGAATGGTTGTATAAGGGTACATTCCCACCAGATGTGAAGTAGGGTACAGCGGGCCGTATGACATCTCCAGCAGGTCGGGGGGATAGTGGGGTGAAAGTGGTGGACCTTGTCCGGTGTCCTATACCATTTGGAGAATAGTTTATATCTATTTTCCTGAGTGGCAACATTAATGGAGCCCTTGTGCATGAGGGTGAATATGCGGTCCCAGTCAGACGGGGTGAGATCAATAGATAAATCGTGTTCCCATTGTCTCACTATTTTATTTTCCTTTACCTCGTGTCGAGAAAACAAGAGGGAGTAGGTTGTCGAGATTAGGTGGGCTTGGGGTTCTGTGCTGGAAGAGAGAATTTCGAGCGGTGAGAGTTCTCTGTGCCAGAGGGGGTGGCGTTGGAGGAAGTGTCTTAGTTGTAAATATTTATAAAAGGGTATGTTGTGGTTGGGCAGTTGTGCCGTAAGAGTAGGGTAGGGTAGTAATGTCCCGTTATCGAAGAATTCATGAGCTCTGGCTCGTGAAGAAGGTGTTTCAAGGGTTGGGTCTTTCAGTGTTAGTCCTGGGGGGAAGTCTGGGTTATCTACCAATGGGGTCATAGGGCCTGGTGCGGGGCTAAAAGCAAGTCTTTTAGACACTAATTTGAACGTCGATAGTGTGGTGCCAATGAGCGGGTGAGCTAGTAAGTCTTTGGATACGTGTCTGTGGTCGGTCCATGGCAAGTCAGCTATGGGGATGTCTGTAAAGGAGTCCTCAAGTTGGATCCAGTCTTTGGAGGAGCGGTGCACATGCCAGTCTACCAGTCTGGTCAGTTGACAGGCCCAGTGGTACTTTTGAAGGTCTGGAAGGCCTAGGCCTCCCAGACGTTTGGGGAGTACCAACCTCTCCCAGCTAAGGCGTGGGCGTTTGGTGGCCCACACAAAGGACCTGCAAATATTTTTATAGGAGGAGAAGAAGGAAGCTGGTAACTTAATTGGTATGGCTTGAAGTAGGTAGAGGAGCCTGGGTAAAACATTCATTTTGATCACTGCTATTCTACCCATCCAGGAGAAGGAGCCCAAGTGCCATTTATGTAAGTCACCCTGGATGGACTGGAGTAATGGCAAAAAGTTTTTGGTGTATAAATCCTTTAAGTTAGTGGTGATTTTGATGCCAAGGTAGGTTATTTCGGAATATTCCCAAACAAACGGGAAGTTAAGCTTACATAGGTTGACAGTTTCCATTGGCAGGGTTACATTGAGGGCTTTAGACTTGTCGAAATTGATTTGTAGGTTGGATAAGGATTTGAAAAGTGCGAAGTCAGTAAGGAGGTTGGGGAGGGTCGTAACAGGGTCAGTAAGGAAAAGTAAGATGTCGTCGGCGTATGCTGCCATTTTATATTGAGTACGATGGATGTCTATGCTTCTAATAGTGGGATTTAGTCTCAGTTTACGGAGCATGGGTTCCATGGTCAGTATAAAGAGAAGGGGAGAAAGAGGGCAGCCCTGGCGGGTCCCATTGGATACAGAGAAGGCGTCCGACAGTCCCCCATTGATCCGGAGTCTTGCTGATGGAGAGACGTAGAGGGCCATGATCATTTGTAGCATGCGGGGAGGAAGTCCAATCGCACGGAGTGCGGCCTCCATGTAGTCCCATGCTACCCTGTCGAACGCCTTCTCTGCATCCAGCGAGAGGAAAAAACCCTGTGTAGAAGATTTCGTTAGCCAGTGGTGAATGTTCAGGCCTTTTGTGGTGTTGTCTCTGGCTTCCCGGCCAGGGACAAAACCCACCTGTTCAAGTGAGACCAAAGATGGTAAAAAGGGGAGAATGCGATTAGCTAATGCTTTGGCGTACAATTTTAGATCCACATTTAGTAGTGAAATGGGGCGATAGTTGGTGACCAAAGTGGGGTCCTTCCCTTGTTTAGGTATGAGCGTGATATGGGCTTCCATTAAGTCATTGTGTGCAGTCGAAGCCTGTGTGAGGTTGTTGAGGGCTTTGGTCAGGTGTGGGAGGAGAATGGTCGGGAAGGATTTGTAATAGCTGGCTGAAAAGCCATCTGGGCCTGGGCTCTTGCCCGTTTTCATCTGTTTTAGTGCATTACTGAGTTCTTCATTAGAGAGGGGGATGTCTAGAGATTGTGCTTCTTCGGAGGAGAGCGGGGTCGGGCCAAATTTTGTTAAAAAGTCAGTAATGGCCGTTAAACGGTTAACGTTAGTGTCGGTGGTTTGGGATTTAGGAAGGTTGTAAAGTTTAGAGAAGTACTGTATAAATTGGGACGAGATTCCTTCATTAGTGACTACTGCCTCGCCTCTGGCGTTGTGAAGTTTATGAATGGTGTTCGATGCCCTTTTGGTTTGAAGGGCCCTCGCCAAAAGTTTGCCTGCTTTGTTGCCAAACTCATAATCAGGGGGCTGCACATACAGGGGGTTCTTCCAAAGAAGTGGCGTTCTTAAAATAAGTGGCACTTCCGCTCTTGCTCCATCCATCTGATCATTTTGTTTATATCTCCACATACCTTAAAACTGAACATTGCATGACTGCAAAAAAGCTTATTGGGTAAACCTGCGTTTATATCTCCACATACCTTAAAACTGAACATTGCATGACTGCAAAAAAGCTTATTGGGTAAACCTGCGTTTATATCTCCACATACCTTAAAACTGAACATTGCATGACTGCAAAAAAGCTTATTGGGTAAACCTGCGTTTATATCTCCACATACCTTAAAACTGAACATTGCATGACTGCAAAAAAGCTTATTGGGTAAACCTGCGTTTATATCTCCACATACCTTAAAACTGAACATTGCATGACTGCAAAAAAGCTTATTGGGTAAACCTGCGTTTATATCTCCACATACCTTAAAACTGAACATTGCATGACTGCAAAAAAGCTTATTGGGTAAATCTGTTTGTCACCACTGTTTCAACTCCATCTGTAGCCATGCTCACATTATTTCAATGTTTATTTAGCCATTAAGTCTTACCTAAATTATGGGTTGCCTTATCTTTACAATTTTGGCCTTTTAGTCCCCTTGCAGTTTGATTGTGGTGTGAAAGTTATGCCCTGCTAGCTGTGTTGCTAATATGCCCTCCTAATTGATTAATTGCCAGATTCAACCCACACCCAACACACAGTATAAAAACAAGGCCTTCCTTACGGGGGAACACATACAGGGGGCTGCACATACAGGGGGTTCTTCCAAAGAAGTGGCGTTCTTAAAATAAGTGGCACTTCCGCTCTTGCTCCATCCATCTGATCATTTTGTTCTCTCTTCACAGGTAAACCTGCGTTTATATCTCCACATACCTTAAAACTGAACATTGCATGACTGCAAAAAAGCTTATTGGGTAAACCTGCATTTATATCTCCACATACCTTAAAACTGAACATTGCATGACTGCAAAAAAGCTTATTGGGTAAACCTGCGTTTATATCTCCACATACCTTAAAACTGAACATTGCATGACTGCAAAAAAGCTTATTGGGTAAACCTGCGTTTATATCTCCACATACCTTAAAACTGAACATTGCATGACTGCAAAAAAGCTTATTGGGTAAACCTGCGTTTATATCTCCACATACCTTAAAACTGAACATTGCATGACTGCAAAAAAGCTTATTGGGTAAACCTGCGTTTATATCTCCACATACCTTAAAACTGAACATTGCATGACTGCAAAAAAGCTTATTGGGTAAACCTGCATTTATATCTCCACATACCTTAAAACTGAACATTGCATGACTGCAAAAAAGCTTATTGGGCAAACCTGCGTTTATATCTCCACATACCTTAAAACTGAACATTGCATGACTGCAAAAAAGCTTATTGGGTAAACCTGCGTTTATATCTCCACATACCTTAAAACTGAACATTGCATGACTGCAAAAAAGCTTATTGGGTAAATCTGTTTGTCACCACTGTTTCAACTCCATCTGTAGCCATGCTCACATTATTTCAATGTTTATTTAGCCATTAAGTCTTACCTAAATTATGGGTTGCCTTATCTTTACAATTTTGGCCTTTTAGTCCCCTTGCAGTTTGATTGTGGTGTGAAAGTTATGCCCTGCTAGCTGTGTTGCTAATATGCCCTCCTAATTGATTAATTGCCAGATTCAACCCACACCCAACACACAGTATAAAAACAAGGCCTTCCTTACGGGGGAACACATACAGGGGGCTGCACATACAGGGGGTTCTTCCAAAGAAGTGGCGTTCTTAAAATAAGTGGCACTTCCGCTCTTGCTCCATCCATCTGATCATTTTGTTCTCTCTTCACAGGTAAACCTGCGTTTATATCTCCACATACCTTAAAACTGAACATTGCATGACTGCAAAAAAGCTTATTGGGTAAACCTGCGTTTATATCTCCACATACCTTAAAACTGAACATTGCATGACTGCAAAAAAGCTTATTGGGTAAACCTGCATTTATATCTCCACATACCTTAAAACTGAACATTGCATGACTGCAAAAAAGCTTATTGGGTAAACCTGCGTTTATATCTCCACATACCTTAAAACTGAACATTGCATGACTGCAAAAAAGCTTATTGGGTAAACCTGCGTTTATATCTCCACATACCTTAAAACTGAACATTGCATGACTGCAAAAAAGCTTATTGGGTAAACCTGCGTTTATATCTCCACATACCTTAAAACTGAACATTGCATGACTGCAAAAAAGCTTATTGGGTAAACCTGCGTTTATACCTCCACATACCTTTAAAACTGAACATTGCATGACTGCAAAAAAGCTTATTGGGTAAATCTGTTTGTCACCACTGTTTCAACTCCATCTGTAGCCATGCTCACATTATTTCAATGTTTATTTAGCCATTAAGTCTTACCTAAATTATGGGTTGCCTTATCTTTACAATTTTGGCCTTTTAGTCCCCTTGCAGTTTGATTGTGGTGTGAAAGTTATGCCCTGCTAGCTGTGTTGCTAATATGCCCTCCTAATTGATTAATTGCCAGATTCAACCCACACCCAACACACAGTATAAAAACAAGGCCTTCCTTACGGGGGAACACATACAGGGGGCTGGACATACAGGGGGTTCTTCCAAAGAAGTGGCGTTCTTAAAATAAGTGGCACTTCCGCTCTTGCTCCATCCATCTGATCATTTTGTTCTCTCTTCACAGGTAAACCTGCGTTTATATCTCCACATACCTTAAAACTGAACATTGCATGACTGCAAAAAAGCTTATTGGGTAAACCTGCGTTTATATCTCCACATACCTTAAAACTGAACATTGCATGACTGCAAAAAAGCTTATTGGGTAAACCTGCGTTTATATCTCCACATACCTTAAAACTGAACATTGCATGACTGCAAAAAAGCTTATTGGGTAAACCTGCGTTTATATCTCCACATACCTTAAAACTGAACATTGCATGACTGCAAAAAAGCTTATTGGGTAAACCTGCATTTATATCTCCACATACCTTAAAACTGAACATTGCATGACTGCAAAAAAGCTTATTGGGTAAACCTGCGTTTATATCTCCACATACCTTAAAACTGAACATTGCATGACTGCAAAAAAGCTTATTGGGTAAACCTGCGTTTATATCTCCACATACCTTAAAACTGAACATTGCATGACTGCAAAAAAGCTTATTGGGTAAACCTGCGTTTATATCTCCACATACCTTAAAACTGAACATTGCATGACTGCAAAAAAGCTTATTGGGTAAATCTGTTTGTCACCACTGTTTCAACTCCATCTGTAGCCATGCTCACATTATTTCAATGTTTATTTAGCCATTAAGTCTTACCTAAATTATGGGTTGCCTTATCTTTACAATTTTGGCCTTTTAGTCCCCTTGCAGTTTGATTGTGGTGTGAAAGTTATGCCCTGCTAGCTGTGTTGCTAATATGCCCTCCTAATTGATTAATTGCCAGATTCAACCCACACCCAACACACAGTATAAAAACAAGGCCTTCCTTACGGGGGAACACATACAGGGGGCTGCACATACAGGGGGTTCTTCCAAAGAAGTGGCGTTCTTAAAATAAGTGGCACTTCCGCTCTTGCTCCATCCATCTGATCATTTTGTTCTCTCTTCACAGGTAAACCTGCGTTTATATCTCCACATACCTTAAAACTGAACATTGCATGACTGCAAAAAAGCTTATTGGGTAAACCTGCGTTTATATCTCCACATACCTTAAAACTGAACATTGCATGACTGCAAAAAAGCTTATTGGGTAAACCTGCGTTTATATCTCCACATACCTTAAAACTGAACATTGCATGACTGCAAAAAAGCTTATTGGGTAAACCTGCGTTTATATCTCCACATACCTTAAAACTGAACATTGCATGACTGCAAAAAAGCTTATTGGGTAAACCTGCATTTATATCTCCACATACCTTAAAACTGAACATTGCATGACTGCAAAAAAGCTTATTGGGTAAACCTGCGTTTATATCTCCACATACCTTAAAACTGAACATTGCATGACTGCAAAAAAGCTTATTGGGTAAATCTGTTTGTCACCACTGTTTCAACTCCATCTGTAGCCATGCTCACATTATTTCAATGTTTATTTAGCCATTAAGTCTTACCTAAATTATGGGTTGCCTTATCTTTACAATTTTGGCCTTTTAGTCCCCTTGCAGTTTGATTGTGGTGTGAAAGTTATGCCCTGCTAGCTGTGTTGCTAATATGCCCTCCTAATTGATTAATTGCCAGATTCAACCCACACCCAACACACAGTATAAAAACAAGGCCTTCCTTACGGGGGAACACATACAGGGGGCTGCACATACAGGGGGTTCTTCCAAAGAAGTGGCGTTCTTAAAATAAGTGGCACTTCCGCTCTTGCTCCATCCATCTGATCATTTTGTTCTCTCTTCACAGGTAAACCTGCGTTTATATCTCCACATACCTTAAAACTGAACATTGCATGACTGCAAAAAAGCTTATTGGGTAAACCTGCGTTTATATCTCCACATACCTTAAAACTGAACATTGCATGACTGCAAAAAAGCTTATTGGGTAAACCTGCGTTTATATCTCCACATACCTTAAAACTGAACATTGCATGACTGCAAAAAAGCTTATTGGGTAAACCTGCGTTTATATCTCCACATACCTTAAAACTGAACATTGCATGACTGCAAAAAAGCTTATTGGGTAAACCTGCGTTTATATCTCCACATACCTTAAAACTGAACATTGCATGACTGCAAAAAAGCTTATTGGGTAAACCTGCGTTTATATCTCCACATACCTTAAAACTGAACATTGCATGACTGCAAAAAAGCTTATTGGGTAAATCTGCGTTTATATCTCCACATACCTTAAAACTGAACATTGCATGACTGCAAAAAAGCTTATTGGGTAAACCTGCGTTTATATCTCCACATACCTTAAAACTGAACATTGCATGACTGCAAAAAAGCTTATTGGGTAAATCTGTTTGTCACCACTGTTTCAACTCCATCTGTAGCCATGCTCACATTATTTCAAGGTTTATTTAGCCATTAAGTCTTACCTAAATTATGGGTTGCCTTATCTTTACAATTTTGGCCTTTTAGTCCCCTTGCAGTTTGATTGTGGTGTGAAAGTTATGCCCTGCTAGCTGTGTTGCTAATATGCCCTCCTAATTGATTAATTGCCAGATTCAACCCACACCCAACACACAGTATAAAAACAAGGCCTTCCTTACGGGGGAACACATACAGGGGGCTGCACATACAGGGGGTTCTTCCAAAGAAGTGGCGTTCTTAAAATAAGTGGCACTTCCGCTCTTGCTCCATCCATCTGATCATTTTGTTCTCTCTTCACAGGTAAACCTGCGTTTATATCTCCACATACCTTAAAACTGAACATTGCATGACAGCAAAAAAGCTTATTGGGTAAACCTGCGTTTATATCTCCACATACCTTAAAACTGAACATTGCATGACTGCAAAAAAGCTTATTGGGTAAACCTGCGTTTATATCTCCACATACCTTAAAACTGAACATTGCATGACTGCAAAAAAGCTTATTGGGTAAACCTGCGTTTATATCTCCACATACCTTAAAACTGAACATTGCATGACTGCAAAAAAGCTTATTGGGTAAACCTGCGTTTATATCTCCACATACCTTAAAACTGAACATTGCATGACTGCAAAAAAGCTTATTGGGTAAATCTGTTTGTCACCACTGTTTCAACTCCATCTGTAGCCATGCTCACATTATTTCAATGTTTATTTAGCCATTAAGTCTTACCTAAATTATGGGTTGCCTTATCTTTACAATTTTGGCCTTTTAGTCCCCTTGCAGTTTGATTGTGGTGTGAAAGTTATGCCCTGCTAGCTGTGTTGCTAATATGCCCTCCTAATTGATTAATTGCCAGATTCAACCCACACCCAACACACAGTATAAAAACAAGGCCTTCCTTACGGGGGAACACATACAGGGGGCTGCACATACAGGGGGTTCTTCCAAAGAAGTGGCGTTCTTAAAATAAGTGGCACTTCCGCTCTTGCTCCATCCATCTGATCATTTTGTTCTCTCTTCACAGGTAAACCTGCGTTTATATCTCCACATACCTTAAAACTGAACATTGCATGACTGCAAAAAAGCTTATTGGGTAAACCTGCGTTTATATCTCCACATACCTTAAAACTGAACATTGCATGACTGCAAAAAAGCTTATTGGGTAAACCTGCGTTTATATCTCCACATACCTTAAAACTGAACATTGCATGACTGCAAAAAAGCTTATTGGGTAAACCTGCGTTTATATCTCCACATACCTTAAAACTGAACATTGCATGACTGCAAAAAAGCTTATTGGGTAAACCTGCGTTTATATCTCCACATACCTTAAAACTGAACATTGCATGACTGCAAAAAAGCTTATTGGGTAAATCTGTTTGTCACCACTGTTTCAACTCCATCTGTAGCCATGCTCACATTATTTCAATGTTTATTTAGCCATTAAGTCTTACCTAAATTATGGGTTGCCTTATCTTTACAATTTTGGCCTTTTAGTCCCCTTGCAGTTTGATTGTGGTGTGAAAGTTATGCCCTGCTAGCTGTGTTGCTAATATGCCCTCCTAATTGATTAATTGCCAGATTCAACCCACACCCAACACACAGTATACAAACAAGGCCTTCCTTACGGGGGAACACATACAGGGGGCTGCACATACAGGGGGTTCTTCCAAAGAAGTGGCGTTCTTAAAATAAGTGGCACTTCCGCTCTTGCTCCATCCATCTGATCATTTTGTTCTCTCTTCACAGGTAAACCTGCGTTTATATCTCCACATACCTTAAAACTGAACATTGCATGACTGCAAAAAAGCTTATTGGGTAAACCTGCGTTTATATCTCCACATGCCTTAAAACTGAACATTGCATGACTGCAAAAAAGCTTATTGGGTAAACCTGCGTTTATATCTCCACATACCTTAAAACTGAACATTGCATGACTGCAAAAAAGCTTATTGGGTAAACCTGCGTTTATATCTCCACATACCTTAAAACTGAACATTGCATGACTGCAAAAAAGCTTATTGGGTAAACCTGCGTTTATATCTCCACATACCTTAAAACTGAACATTGCATGACTGCAAAAAAGCTTATTGGGTAAATCTGTTTGTCACCACTGTTTCAACTCCATCTGTAGCCATGCTCACATTATTTCAATGTTTATTTAGCCATTAAGTCTTACCTAAATTATGGGTTGCCTTATCTTTACAATTTTGGCCTTTTAGTCCCCTTGCAGTTTGATTGTGGTGTGAAAGTTATGCCCTGCTAGCTGTGTTGCTAATATGCCCTCCTAATTGATTAATTGCCAGATTCAACCCACACCCAACACACAGTATAAAAACAAGGCCTTCCTTACGGGGGAACACATACAGGGGGCTGCACATACAGGGGGTTCTTCCAAAGAAGTGGCGTTCTTAAAATAAGTGGCACTTCCGCTCTTGCTCCATCCATCTGATCATTTTGTTCTCTCTTCACAGGTAAACCTGCGTTTATATCTCCACATACCTTAAAACTGAACATTGCATGACTGCAAAAAAGCTTATTGGGTAAACCTGCGTTTATATCTCCACATACCTTAAAACTGAACATTGCATGACTGCAAAAAAGCTTATTGGGTAAACCTGCGTTTATATCTCCACATACCTTAAAACTGAACATTGCATGACTGCAAAAAAGCTTATTGGGTAAACCTGCGTTTATATCTCCACATACCTTTAAAACTGAACATTGCATGACTGCAAAAAAGCTTATTGGGTAAACCTGCGTTTATATCTCCACATACCTTAAAACTGAACATTGCATGACTGCAAAAAAGCTTATTGGGTAAACCTGCGTTTATATCTCCACATACCTTAAAACTGAACATTGCATGACTGCAAAAAAGCTTATTGGGTAAACCTGCGTTTATATCTCCACATACCTTAAAACTGAACATTGCATGACTGCAAAAAAGCTTATTGGGTAAACCTGCGTTTATATCTCCACATACCTTAAAACTGAACATTGCATGACTGCAAAAAAGCTTATTGGCTAAACCTGCGTTTATATCTCCACATACCTTAAAACTGAACATTGCATGACTGCAAAAAAGCTTATTGGCTAAACCTGCGTTTATATCTCCACATACCTTAAAACTGAACATTGCATGACTGCAAAAAAGCTTATTGGGTAAACCTGCGTTTATATCTCCACATACCTTAAAACTGAACATTGCATGACTGCAAAAAAGCTTATTGGGTAAATCTGTTTGTCACCACTGTTTCAACTCCATCTGTAGCCATGCTCACATTATTTCAATGTTTATTTAGCCATTAAGTCTTACCTAAATTATGGGTTGCCTTATCTTTACAATTTTGGCCTTTTAGTCCCCTTGCAGTTTGATTGTGGTGTGAAAGTTATGCCCTGCTAGCTGTGTTGCTAATATGCCCTCCTAATTGATTAATTGCCAGATTCAACCCACACCCAACACACAGTATAAAAACAAGGCCTTCCTTACGGGGGAACACATACAGGGGGCTGCACATACAGGGGGTTCTTCCAAAGAAGTGGTGTTCTTAAAATAAGTGGCACTTCCGCTCTTGCTCCATCCATCTGATCATTTTGTTCTCTCTTCACAGGTAAACCTGCGTTTATATCTCCACATACCTTAAAACTGAACATTGCATGACTGCAAAAAAGCTTATTGGGTAAACCTGCGTTTATATCTCCACATACCTTAAAACTGAACATTGCATGACTGCAAAAAAGCTTATTGGGTAAACCTGCGTTTATATCTCCACATACCTTAAAACTGAACATTGCATGACTGCAAAAAAGCTTATTGGGTAAATCTGTTTGTCACCACTGTTTCAACTCCATCTGTAGCCATGCTCACATTATTTCAATGTTTATTTAGCCATTAAGGCTCGGTTCACACATGGGCGGCACGACTTGCAGGTCGCCTCAGCGAGGCGACCTGCAAACGACTGCCGGGGCGACTTGCGAGACGACTTCTGCATAGAAGTCTATGCAAGTCGCCCCAAGTCGCCCCCAAAGTAATACAGGAACCTTTTTCTAAGTCGGAGCGACTTGCGTCGCTCCGATTAGAACGGTTCCATAGCACAGAACGGGAGGCGACTTGTCAGGCGACTAGGTCGCCTGACAAGTCGCCCCAGTGTGAACCGAGCCTAAGTCTTACCTAAATTATGGGTTGCCTTATCTTTACAATTTTGGCCTTTTAGTCCCCTTGCAGTTTGATTGTGGTGTGAAAGTTATGCCCTGCTAGCTGTGTTGCTAATATGCCCTCCTAATTGATTAATTGCCAGATTCAACCCACACCCAACACACAGTATAAAAACAAGGCCTTCCTTACGGGGGAACACATACAGGGGGCTGCACATACAGGGGGTTCTTCCAAAGAAGTGGCGTTCTTAAAATAAGTGGCACTTCCGCTCTTGCTCCATCCATCTGATCATTTTGTTCTCTCTTCACAGGTAAACCTGCGTTTATATCTCCACATACCTTAAAACTGAACATTGCATGACTGCAAAAAAGCTTATTGGGTAAACCTGCGTTTATATCTCCACATACCTTAAAACTGAACATTGCATGACTGCAAAAAAGCTTATTGGGTAAACCTGCGTTTATATCTCCACATACCTTAAAACTGAACATTGCATGACTGCAAAAAAGCTTATTGGGTAAACCTGCGTTTATATCTCCACATACCTTAAAACTGAACATTGCATGACTGCAAAAAAGCTTATTGAGTAAACCTGCGTTTATATCTCCACATACCTTAAAACTGAACATTGCATGACTGCAAAAAAGCTTATTGGGTAAACCTGCGTTTATATCTCCACATACCTTAAAACTGAACATTGCATGACTGCAAAAAAGCTTATTGGGTAAACCTGCGTTTATATCTCCACATACCTTAAAACTGAACATTGCATGACTGCAAAAAAGCTTATTGGGTAAATCTGTTTGTCACCACTGTTTCAACTCCATCTGTAGCCATGCTCACATTATTTCAATGTTTATTTAGCCATTAAGTCTTACCTAAATTATGGGTTGCCTTATCTTTACAATTTTGGCCTTTTAGTCCCCTTGCAGTTTAATTGTGGTGTGAAAGTTATGCCCTGCTAGCTGTGTTGCTAATATGCCCTCCTAATTGATTAATTGCCAGATTCAACCCACACCCAACACACAGTATAAAAACAAGGCCTTCCTTACGGGGGAACACATACAGGGGGCTGCACATACAGGGGGTTCTTCCAAAGAAGTGGCGTTCTTAAAATAAGTGGCACTTCCGCTCTTGCTCCATCCATCTGATCATTTTGTTCTCTCTTCACAGGTAAACCTGCGTTTATATCTCCACATACCTTAAAACTGAACATTGCATGACTGCAAAAAAGCTTATTGGGTAAACCTGCGTTTATATCTCCACATACCTTAAAACTGAACATTGCATGACTGCAAAAAAGCTTATTGGGTAAACCTGCATTTATATCTCCACATACCTTAAAACTGAACATTGCATGACTGCAAAAAAGCTTATTGGGTAAACCTGCGTTTATATCTCCACATACCTTAAAACTGAACATTGCATGACTGCAAAAAAGCTTATTGGGTAAACCTGCGTTTATATCTCCACATACCTTAAAACTGAACATTGCATGACTGCAAAAAAGCTTATTGGGTAAACCTGCGTTTATATCTCCACATACCTTAAAACTGAACATTGCATGACTGCAAAAAAGCTTATTGGGTAAATCTGTTTGTCACCACTGTTTCAACTCCATCTGTAGCCATGCTCACATTATTTCAATGTTTATTTAGCCATTAAGTCTTACCTAAATTATGGGTTGCCTTATCTTTACAATTTTGGCCTTTTAGTCCCCTTGCAGTTTGATTGTGGTGTGAAAGTTATGCCCTGCTAGCTGTGTTGCTAATATGCCCTCCTAATTGATTAATTGCCAGATTCAACCCACACCCAACACACAGTATAAAAACAAGGCCTTCCTTACGGGGGAACACATACAGGGGGCTGCACATACAGGGGGTTCTTCCAAAGAAGTGGCGTTCTTAAAATAAGTGGCACTTCCGCTCTTGCTCCATCCATCTGATCATTTTGTTCTCTCTTCACAGGTAAACCTGCGTTTATATCTCCACATACCTTAAAACTGAACATTGCATGACTGCAAAAAAGCTTATTGGGTAAACCTGCGTTTATATCTCCACATACCTTAAAACTGAACATTGCATGACTGCAAAAAAGCTTATTGGGTAAACCTGCGTTTATATCTCCACATACCTTAAAACTGAACATTGCATGACTGCAAAAAAGCTTATTGGGTAAACCTGCGTTTATATCTCCACATACCTTAAAACTGAACATTGCATGACTGCAAAAAAGCTTATTGGGTAAACCTGCGTTTATATCTCCACATACCTTAAAACTGAACATTGCATGACTGCAAAAAAGCTTATTGAGTAAACCTGCGTTTATATCTCCACATACCTTAAAACTGAACATTGCATGACTGCAAAAAAGCTTATTGGGTAAACCTGCGTTTATATCGCCACATACCTTAAAACTGAACATTGCATGACTGCAAAAAAGCTTATTGGGTAAATCTGTTTGTCACCACTGTTTCAACTCCATCTGTAGCCATGCTCACATTATTTCAATGTTTATTTAGCCATTAAGTCTTACCTAAATTATGGGTTGCCTTATCTTTACAATTTTGGCCTTTTAGTCCCCTTGCAGTTTGATTGTGGTGTGAAAGTTATGCCCTGCTAGCTGTGTTGCTAATATGCCCTCCTAATTGATTAATTGCCAGATTCAACCCACACCCAACACACAGTATAAAAACAAGGCCTTCCTTACGGGGGAACACATACAGGGGGCTGCACATACAGGGGGTTCTTCCAAAGAAGTGGCGTTCTTAAAATAAGTGGCACTTCCGCTCTTGCTCCATCCATCTGATCATTTTGTTCTCTCTTCACAGGTAAACCTGCGTTTATATCTCCACATACCTTAAAACTGAACATTGCATGACTGCAAAAAAGCTTATTGGGTAAACCTGCGTTTATATCTCCACATACCTTAAAACTGAACATTGCATGACTGCAAAAAAGCTTATTGGGTAAACCTGCGTTTATATCTAAACATACCTTAAAACTGAACATTGCATGACTGCAAAAAAGCTTATTGGGTAAACCTGCGTTTATATCTCCACATACCTTAAAACTGAACATTGCATGACTGCAAAAAAGCTTATTGGGTAAACCTGCGTTTATATCTCCACATACCTTAAAACTGAACATTGCATGACTGCAAAAAAGCTTATTGGGTAAACCTGCGTTTATATCTCCACATACCTTAAAACTGAACATTGCATGACTGCAAAAAAGCTTATTGGGTAAATCTGTTTGTCACCACTGTTTCAACTCCATCTGTAGCCATGCTCACATTATTTCAATGTTTATTTAGCCATTAAGTCTTACCTAAATTATGGGTTGCCTTATCTTTACAATTTTGGCCTTTTAGTCCCCTTGCAGTTTGATTGTGGTGTGAAAGTTATGCCCTGCTAGCTGTGTTGCTAATATGCCCTCCTAATTGATTAATTGCCAGATTCAACCCACACCCAACACACAGTATAAAAACAAGGCCTTCCTTACGGGGGAACACATACAGGGGGCTGCACATACAGGGGGTTCTTCCAAAGAAGTGGCGTTCTTAAAATAAGTGGCACTTCCGCTCTTGCTCCATCCATCTGATCATTTTGTTCTCTCTTCACAGGTAAACCTGCGTTTATATCTCCACATACCTTAAAACTGAACATTGCATGACTGCAAAAAAGCTTATTGGGTAAATCTGTTTGTCACCACTGTTTCAACTCCATCTGTAGCCATGCTCACATTATTTCAATGTTTATTTAGCCATTAAGTCTTACCTAAATTATGGGTTGCCTTATCTTTACAATTTTGGCCTTTTAGTCCCCTTGCAGTTTGATTGTGGTGTGAAAGTTATGCCCTGCTAGCTGTGTTGCTAATATGCCCTCCTAATTGATTAATTGCCAGATTCAACCCACACCCAACACACAGTATAAAAACAAGGCCTTCCTTACGGGGGAACACATACAGGGGGCTGCACATACAGGGGGTTCTTCCAAAGAAGTGGCGTTCTTAAAATAAGTGGCACTTCCGCTCTTGCTCCATCCATCTGATCATTTTGTTCTCTCTTCACAGGTAAACCTGCGTTTATATCTCCACATACCTTAAAACTGAACATTGCATGACTGCAAAAAAGCTTATTGGGTAAACCTGCGTTTATATCTCCACATACCTTAAAACTGAACATTGCATGACTGCAAAAAAGCTTATTGGGTAAACCTGCGTTTATATCTCCACATACCTTAAAACTGAACATTGCATGACTGCAAAAAAGCTTATTGGGTAAACCTGCATTTATATCTCCACATACCTTAAAACTGAACATTGCATGACTGCAAAAAAGCTTATTGGGTAAACCTGCGTTTATATCTCCACATACCTTAAAACTGAACATTGCATGACTGCAAAAAAGCTTATTGGGTAAACCTGCGTTTATATCTCCACATACCTTAAAACTGAACATTGCATGACTGCAAAAAAGCTTATTGGGTAAACCTGCGTTTATATCTCCACATACCTTAAAACTGAACATTGCATGACTGCAAAAAAGCTTATTGGGTAAATCTGTTTGTCACCACTGTTTCAACTCCATCTGTAGCCATGCTCACATTATTTCAATGTTTATTTAGCCATTAAGTCTTACCTAAATTATGGGTTGCCTTATCTTTACAATTTTGGCCTTTTAGTCCCCTTGCAGTTTGATTGTGGTGTGAAAGTTATGCCCTGCTAGCTGTGTTGCTAATATGCCCTCCTAATTGATTAATTGCCAGATTCAACCCACACCCAACACACAGTATAAAAACAAGGCCTTCCTTACGGGGGAACACATACAGGGGGCTGCACATACAGGGGGTTCTTCCAAAGAAGTGGCGTTCTTAAAATAAGTGGCACTTCCGCTCTTGCTCCATCCATCTGATCATTTTGTTCTCTCTTCACAGGTAAACCTGCGTTTATATCTCCACATACCTTAAAACTGAACATTGCATGACTGCAAAAAAGCTTATTGGGTAAACCTGCGTTTATATCTCCACATACCTTAAAACTGAACATTGCATGACTGCAAAAAAGCTTATTGGGTAAACCTGCGTTTATATCTCCACATACCTTAAAACTGAACATTGCATGACTGCAAAAAACCTTATTGGGTAAACCTGCGTTTATATCTCCACATACCTTAAAACTGAACATTGCATGACTGCAAAAAAGCTTATTGGGTAAACCTGCATTTATATCTCCACATACCTTAAAACTGAACATTGCATGACTGCAAAAAAGCTTATTGGGTAAACCTGCGTTTATATCGCCACATACCTTAAAACTGAACATTGCATGACTGCAAAAAAGCTTATTGGGTAAATCTGTTTGTCACCACTGTTTCAACTCCATCTGTAGCCATGCTCACATTATTTCAATGTTTATTTAGCCATTAAGTCTTACCTAAATTATGGGTTGCCTTATCTTTACAATTTTGGCCTTTTAGTCCCCTTGCAGTTTGATTGTGGTGTGAAAGTTATGCCCTGCTAGCTGTGTTGCTAATATGCCCTCCTAATTGATTAATTGCCAGATTCAACCCACACCCAACACACAGTATAAAAACAAGGCCTTCCTTACGGGGGAACACATACAGGGGGCTGCACATACAGGGGGTTCTTCCAAAGAAGTGGCGTTCTTAAAATAAGTGGCACTTCCGCTCTTGCTCCATCCATCTGATCATTTTGTTCTCTCTTCACAGGTAAACCTGCGTTTATATCTCCACATACCTTAAAACTGAACATTGCATGACTGCAAAAAAGCTTATTGGGTAAACCTGCGTTTATATCTCCACATACCTTAAAACTGAACATTGCATGACTGCAAAAAAGCTTATTGGGTAAACCTGCGTTTATATCTCCACATACCTTAAAACTGAACATTGCATGACTGCAAAAAAGCTTATTGGGTAAACCTGCGTTTATATCTCCACATACCTTAAAACTGAACATTGCATGACTGCAAAAAAGCTTATTGGGTAAACCTGCGTTTATATCTCCACATACCTTAAAACTGAACATTGCATGACTGCAAAAAAGCTTATTGGGTAAATCTGTTTGTCACCACTGTTTCAACTCCATCTGTAGCCATGCTCACATTATTTCAATGTTTATTTAGCCATTAAGTCTTACCTAAATTATGGGTTGCCTTATCTTTACAATTTTGGCCTTTTAGTCCCCTTGCAGTTTGATTGTGGTGTGAAAGTTATGCCCTGCTAGCTGTGTTGCTAATATGCCCTCCTAATTGATTAATTGCCAGATTCAACCCACACCCAACACACAGTATAAAAACAAGGCCTTCCTTACGGGGGAACACATACAGGGGGCTGCACATACAGGGGGTTCTTCCAAAGAAGTGGCGTTCTTAAAATAAGTGGCACTTCCGCTCTTGCTCCATCCATCTGATCATTTTGTTCTCTCTTCACAGGTAAACCTGCGTTTATATCTCCACATACCTTAAAACTGAACATTGCATGACTGCAAAAAAGCTTATTGGGTAAACCTGCGTTTATATCTCCACATACCTTAAAACTGAACATTGCATGACTGCAAAAAAGCTTATTGGGTAAACCTGCGTTTATATCTCCACATACCTTAAAACTGAACATTGCATGACTGCAAAAAAGCTTATTGGGTAAACCTGCGTTTATATCTCCACATACCTTAAAACTGAACATTGCATGACTGCAAAAAAGCTTATTGGGTAAACCTGCGTTTATATCTCCACATACCTTAAAACTGAACATTGCATGACTGCAAAAAAGCTTATTGGGTAAATCTGTTTGTCACCACTGTTTCAACTCCATCTGTAGCCATGCTCACATTATTTCAATGTTTATTTAGCCATTAAGTCTTACCTAAATTATGGGTTGCCTTATCTTTACAATTTTGGCCTTTTAGTCCCCTTGCAGTTTGATTGTGGTGTGAAAGTTATGCCCTGCTAGCTGTGTTGCTAATATGCCCTCCTAATTGATTAATTGCCAGATTCAACCCACACCCAACACACAGTATAAAAACAAGGCCTTCCTTACGGGGGAACACATACAGGGGGCTGCACATACAGGGGGTTCTTCCAAAGAAGTGGCGTTCTTAAAATAAGTGGCACTTCCGCTCTTGCTCCATCCATCTGATCATTTTGTTCTCTCTTCACAGGTAAACCTGCGTTTATATCTCCACATACCTTAAAACTGAACATTGCATGACTGCAAAAAAGCTTATTGGGTAAACCTGCGTTTATATCTCCACATACCTTAAAACTGAACATTGCATGACTGCAAAAAAGCTTATTGGGTAAACCTGCGTTTATATCTCCACATACCTTAAAACTGAACATTGCATGACTGCAAAAAAGCTTATTGGGTAAACCTGCGTTTATATCTCCACATACCTTTAAAACTGAACATTGCATGACTGCAAAAAAGCTTATTGGGTAAACCTGCGTTTATATCTCCACATACCTTAAAACTGAACATTGCATGACTGCAAAAAAGCTTATTGGGTAAACCTGCGTTTATATCTCCACATACCTTAAAACTGAACATTGCATGACTGCAAAAAAGCTTATTGGGTAAACCTGCGTTTATATCTCCACATACCTTAAAACTGAACATTGCATGACTGCAAAAAAGCTTATTGGGTAAACCTGCGTTTATATCTCCACATACCTTAAAACTGAACATTGCATGACTGCAAAAAAGCTTATTGGCTAAACCTGCGTTTATATCTCCACATACCTTAAAACTGAACATTGCATGACTGCAAAAAAGCTTATTGGCTAAACCTGCGTTTATATCTCCACATACCTTAAAACTGAACATTGCATGACTGCAAAAAAGCTTATTGGGTAAACCTGCGTTTATATCTCCACATACCTTAAAACTGAACATTGCATGACTGCAAAAAAGCTTATTGGGTAAATCTGTTTGTCACCACTGTTTCAACTCCATCTGTAGCCATGCTCACATTATTTCAATGTTTATTTAGCCATTAAGTCTTACCTAAATTATGGGTTGCCTTATCTTTACAATTTTGGCCTTTTAGTCCCCTTGCAGTTTGATTGTGGTGTGAAAGTTATGCCCTGCTAGCTGTGTTGCTAATATGCCCTCCTAATTGATTAATTGCCAGATTCAACCCACACCCAACACACAGTATAAAAACAAGGCCTTCCTTACGGGGGAACACATACAGGGGGCTGCACATACAGGGGGTTCTTCCAAAGAAGTGGTGTTCTTAAAATAAGTGGCACTTCCGCTCTTGCTCCATCCATCTGATCATTTTGTTCTCTCTTCACAGGTAAACCTGCGTTTATATCTCCACATACCTTAAAACTGAACATTGCATGACTGCAAAAAAGCTTATTGGGTAAACCTGCGTTTATATCTCCACATACCTTAAAACTGAACATTGCATGACTGCAAAAAAGCTTATTGGGTAAACCTGCGTTTATATCTCCACATACCTTAAAACTGAACATTGCATGACTGCAAAAAAGCTTATTGGGTAAACCTGCGTTTATATCTCCACATACCTTAAAACTGAACATTGCATGACTGCAAAAAAGCTTATTGGGTAAACCTGCGTTTATATCTCCACATACCTTAAAACTGAACATTGCATGACTGCAAAAAAGCTTATTGGGTAAACCTGCGTTTATATCTCCACATACCTTAAAACTGAACATTGCATGACTGCAAAAAAGCTTATTGGGTAAACCTGCGTTTATATCTCCACATACCTTAAAACTGAACATTGCATGACTGCAAAAAAGCTTATTGGGTAAACCTGCGTTTATATCTCCACATACCTTAAAACTGAACATTGCATGACTGCAAAAAAGCTTATTGGGTAAACCTGCGTTTATATCTCCACATACCTTAAAACTGAACATTGCATGACTGCAAAAAAGCTTATTGGGTAAACCTGCGTTTATATCTCCACATACCTTAAAACTGAACATTGCATGACTGCAAAAAAGCTTATTGGGTAAACCTGCGTTTATATCTCCACATACCTTAAAACTGAACATTGCATGACTGCAAAAAAGCTTATTGGGTAAATCTGTTTGTCACCACTGTTTCAACTCCATCTGTAGCCATGCTCACATTATTTCAATGTTTATTTAGCCATTAAGTCTTACCTAAATTATGGGTTGCCTTATCTTTACAATTTTGGCCTTTTAGTCCCCTTGCAGTTTGATTGTGGTGTGAAAGTTATGCCCTGCTAGCTGTGTTGCTAATATGCCCTCCTAATTGATTAATTGCCAGATTCAACCCACACCCAACACACAGTATAAAAACAAGGCCTTCCTTACGGGGGAACACATACAGGGGGCTGCACATACAGGGGGTTCTTCCAAAGAAGTGGCGTTCTTAAAATAAGTGGCACTTCCGCTCTTGCTCCATCCATCTGATCATTTTGTTCTCTCTTCACAGGTAAACCTGCGTTTATATCTCCACATACCTTAAAACTGAACATTGCATGACTGCAAAAAAGCTTATTGGGTAAACCTGCGTTTATATCTCCACATACCTTAAAACTGAACATTGCATGACTGCAAAAAAGCTTATTGGGTAAACCTGCGTTTATATCTCCACATACCTTAAAACTGAACATTGCATGACTGCAAAAAAGCTTATTGGGTAAACCTGCGTTTATATCTCCACATACCTTAAAACTGAACATTGCATGACTGCAAAAAAGCTTATTGGGTAAACCTGCGTTTATATCTCCACATACCTTAAAACTGAACATTGCATGACTGCAAAAAAGCTTATTGGGTAAATCTGTTTGTCACCACTGTTTCAACTCCATCTGTAGCCATGCTCACATTATTTCAATGTTTATTTAGCCATTAAGTCTTACCTAAATTATGGGTTGCCTTATCTTTACAATTTTGGCCTTTTAGTCCCCTTGCAGTTTGATTGTGGTGTGAAAGTTATGCCCTGCTAGCTGTGTTGCTAATATGCCCTCCTAATTGATTAATTGCCAGATTCAACCCACACCCAACACACAGTATAAAAACAAGGCCTTCCTTACGGGGGAACACATACAGGGGGCTGCACATACAGGGGGTTCTTCCAAAGAAGTGGCGTTCTTAAAATAAGTGGCACTTCCGCTCTTGCTCCATCCATCTGATCATTTTGTTCTCTCTTCACAGGTAAACCTGCGTTTATATCTCCACATACCTTAAAACTGAACATTGCATGACTGCAAAAAAGCTTATTGGGTAAACCTGCGTTTATATCTCCACATACCTTAAAACTGAACATTGCATGACTGCAAAAAAGCTTATTGGGTAAACCTGCGTTTATATCTCCACATACCTTAAAACTGAACATTGCATGACTGCAAAAAAGCTTATTGGGTAAACCTGCGTTTATATCTCCACATACCTTAAAACTGAACATTGCATGACTGCAAAAAAGCTTATTGGGTAAACCTGCGTTTATATCTCCACATACCTTAAAACTGAACATTGCATGACTGCAAAAAAGCTTATTGGGTAAATCTGTTTGTCACCACTGTTTCAACTCCATCTGTAGCCATGCTCACATTATTTCAATGTTTATTTAGCCATTAAGTCTTACCTAAATTATGGGTTGCCTTATCTTTACAATTTTGGCCTTTTAGTCCCCTTGCAGTTTGATTGTGGTGTGAAAGTTATGCCCTGCTAGCTGTGTTGCTAATATGCCCTCCTAATTGATTAATTGCCAGATTCAACCCACACCCAACACACAGTATAAAAACAAGGCCTTCCTTACGGGGGAACACATACAGGGGGCTGCACATACAGGGGGTTCTTCCAAAGAAGTGGCGTTCTTAAAATAAGTGGCACTTCCGCTCTTGCTCCATCCATCTGATCATTTTGTTCTCTCTTCACAGGTAAACCTGCGTTTATATCTCCATATACCTTAAAACTGAACATTGCATGACTGCAAAAAAGCTTATTGGGTAAATCTGTTTGTCACCACTGTTTCAACTCCATCTGTAGCCATGCTCACATTATTTCAATGTTTATTTAGCCATTAAGTCTTACCTAAATTATGGGTTGCCTTATCTTTACAATTTTGGCCTTTTAGTCCCCTTGCAGTTTGATTGTGGTGTGAAAGTTATGCCCTGCTAGCTGTGTTGCTAATATGCCCTCCTAATTGATTAATTGCCAGATTCAACCCACACCCAACACACAGTATAAAAACAAGGCCTTCCTTACGGGGGAACACATACAGGGGGCTGCACATACAGGGGGTTCTTCCAAAGAAGTGGCGTTCTTAAAATAAGTGGCACTTCCGCTCTTGCACTTCAGCGATTTGCACAAAGCAAACTATAAAAGACTGCAGGTGACCCCATTTCCTAATTTTATCATCTTCCTCTCTGAAACATGCACTCTTTACCTCTCCTCCTTTTCACAATTGCTGCCTCTCTCCTCAAACTCTCTTTTCTACATCCCTCTGCTCCACCCCACAACCTGTACATATCACCCTCACTTCTCCCCTCCCCCTATTACTACACTCATCACCTCTTTCTAACTCTAAGTCCACTTGCTAACATACCCCCCAGGATACTGAAGCATGTCCCGTCATACAAATCATATTCTCATATTACCTCCCTCACTCTTCTGCTTCTCCTAATCGCTGGAGATATTTCCCCAAACCCTGGGCCCACTTTATTTAACTGTGCCCAACACACCCATCACCATCACCCTACACCCTCTGGCAGTAGTCGCAATCTACACAATCTAGTCTCCATTCCTCTTCTTGCCAACACCAGCCTCACTCTCTCCTGCGCCCTCTGGAACGCCCGCTCTGTCTGCAACAAACTCACTGCTGTTCATGACCTCTTTGTCACTAATTCCTTTAATCTACTTGCTCTCACAGAAACCTGGCTCCACGAATATGACACCCCTTCTCCTGCTTCCCTCTCCCAGGGTGGCCTTCACTGGACTCGCTCCCCCAGGCCTAATGGACGCAAGGGAGGTGGAGTGGGATTCCTCCTATCCCCCCAGAGCACCTTCCAGGTTATTCACCCTCCTCCCTCTTTTTCACTCTCATCATTCGAAGCCCACTGTATACGTCTATTCTCTCCAACTTCCCTAAGAATTGCTGTGATCTACCGGCCCCCTGGACCATTATCGACTTTCCTTGATGAGTTTTCTGCCTGGTTACCCTACTTTCTCTCTTCGGAAATTCCCACAATCCTTCTCGGTGATTTCAACATCCCTGCTAATACAAACATTCCTGCTACTTCTAAACTTCTTAGTCTAACCTCTTCATTTGACCTGAAGCAATGGGTACAGGCTTCTACTCACTCTGATGGCAACACCCTTGACCTTGTATTCTCTTACCTATGCACTCCATGCAACTTCTCAAACAATCCTTTTCCTCTCTCGGACCACCACCTTATTAGTTTCTCTCTCCCCCTGTCTTCCACCACCTTTCCCTCCAATCGCCTAACCGTCACCCGTAGAAACTTTCGCAACTTCAACTCCTCTCTCCTCTACTCTGCTACCGACCACCTCTATGACAAAATCTCCCTCCTGTCCTGCCCCAACCAAGTCATATCTATCTACAATAAATCTCTGTCCTCCACCCTGGACAAGCTCGCTCCCCTTACTACACGCAGAATCAGGCCTCGACCCCTACAACCCTGGCAAACAGATGACACTAAAATTCTCAAAAAACGTAGTCGCGCTCTTGAGCGTCTGTGGCACAAGACTAAGTCTCTCAAAGACTTCAACCAATACAAATCTGCCCTCCAAAAATACTATTCTTTCCTCCACACTGCCAAGCAAACCTATTTTACAACTCTTATTAATACCTTCTCATCCAATCCCCGTAAACTCTTCTCTACCTTCAACTCTCTACTTTGTCCTCCACCGCCTCCCCCCACTGATTTACTCACTGCCCAGGAAATCGCTAATCACTTCAAAAACAAGATTGATACAATCCGTGATGAAATCTCCACTCTACAGGTATCTCCCCCAGCTAAGACCCCATGTCAACAGATACAACTGACACTACCTCTATTCAAATCTACTACTCCAGACGAAGTTGCTAAACTCCTTTCTATCGCCCACCTAACTACCTGTCCCCTGGATCCTGTTCCCTCTCAAATGCTACGGTCACCCTCTGACCCCATCCTACACTCTCTAACCCACATCTTCAATCTCTCCCTCACCTCTGGCGTCTTCCCCGATGCTCTAAAACATGCACTGGTCACTCCCATACTCAAAAAACCATCCTTGGACCCTACCAATCTTAACAACCTACGCCCTATCTCCTTGCTCCCCTTTTCCTCTAAACTCCTTGAACGCCTGGTTTACAACCAACTGAGTGACCACCTCATTAAAAACAACCTTCTTGATCCCCTTCAATCTGGATTTCGCCCTCAACACTCCACAGAAACTGCTCTTTTAAAACTCACAAATGACCTACTAACTGCAAAAACCAACGGACACTATTCTGTACTCCTACTTCTGGATCTTTCAGCTGCCTTTGACACGGTTGACCACCCCCTCCTCCTCAAAAAACTTCACTCCATCGGTCTCCGTGACTGTGCTCTTCAGTGGCTCTCATCCTACCTATTCCAACGCACCTTCAGTGTCACTTACAATTCTACTTCCTCCACTCCTCTTCCCTTCTCTGTCGGGGTCCCCCAAGGTTCTGTTCTTGGACCTCTTTTATTTTCAATCTACACCTCTTCCCTGGGTCAGCTGATAGCCTCTCATAGCTTTCAATATCATTTCTATGCTGATGACACACAAATCTATCTCTCCACCCCTCAACTCACTCCATCAGTCTCCTCACGCATCACTAACTTACTAACCGACATATCTGTATGGATGTCACACCACTTCCTCAAACTCAACTTGTCCAAAACCGAGCTTATAATATTTCCTCCCCCACGCGCCTCTTCCCCTGACTTCTCTGTGAAGAGCAATGGCAAAACCATCCACCCGTCCCCACATGTCAGGGTGCTAGGTGTTATCCTAGATTCTGAACTCTCCTTTCAGCCCCACATCCAATCACTTTCCAAAGCTTGCCGCCTCAACCTCCGCAACATCTCTAAACTACGTCCCTTTCTAACCAGTGAAACTACAAAGCTCCTGATTCACTCCCTGGTTATCTCTCGCCTCGACTACTGCAACTCCCTCCTCATTGGCTTACCTTTAAATAGACTATCCCCCCTTCAGTCCATCATGAATGCTGCTGCCAGACTCATCCACCTTACAAACCGATCAGTGTCTGCTACCCCTCTCTGCCAATCCCTCCATTGGCTGCCACTCGCCCAACGAATTAAATTCAAAATACTAACAATAAGTTACAAAGCCATCCACAACTGTGCCCCCAGCTACATCACTAACCTAGTCTCAAAATACCAACCTAAACGCCATCTCTGTTCCTCCCAAGATCTCCTGCTCTCTAGCTCCCTCATCACCTCCTCCCATATCCGCCTCCAGGACTTCTCCCGAGCCTCGCCCATCCTCTGGAATTCCCTACCCCAATCTGTCAGACTGTCTCCAAATTTATCCACTTTTAGGCGATCCCTGAAGACTTTCCTCTTCAGAGAAGCCTATCCTGCCTCCATCTAACAACTGCATTATTTTCTCCATTAGCTCATCCCCCACAGCTATTACCCTTTTGTATAACTTGACCCTCCCTCCTAGATTGTAAGCTCTAACGAGCAGGGCCCTCTGATTCCTCCTGTATTGAATTGTATTGTACTTGTACTGTCTGCCCTAATGTTGTTGTAAAGCGCTGCGTAAACTGTCGGCGCTATATAAATCCTGTATAATAATAATAAATAATAATATAATTTTTGCGTCAAAGCGAACTTGCGCTTCAGTTTGGCATTTAACACATCCAAGAGATCTTCCCGAGCCTGAGACAGTTCGGATAGTACAGAGTTAGCGAGGGAGGCTTTGTGTTTTTGTTCGAGCGTGCGAATGTGTGCGGTTAACTCAGCAATGCGGGCGGTTTGGAGTTTGTTTCGTTGAGCCGCCATAGCCAACAGTTCGCCTCGAACTACACATTTGTGAGCGGCCCAGGTAACTGTGGGTGCTACGTCTGGTGAAGAGTTCTCTTTGAAAAAGTTTGATAGGCAAGTGGTCAGCCTTTGAATATTGATCTCGTCAGTGAGTAGTGAGTTGTCAAGGCGCCAGATATGCGTTTTTGGGCGAGGTGAGGGCAGCTGAAGGGTCATGGAAATGGGGCTATGGTCCGAAAGTGTGGCTGGGTCAATGGTAGCTTTGGTGAGGTGCGACAGGTCGTTTTGTGAAAGAAATGGTCCAGTCTGGAGTACTTGTTGTGGGGGGCGGAAAAGAAAGTAAAGTCTCTGTCTTTGGGATGTAGCGTACGCCATGTGTCATGAAGCAGTAAGTTACTGAGCTGTTGTTTGATCGCCCTCAAGGCCCTGTAAGGTAAAGAGGATGTACCATTCGACGTGTCGTCCGTCGGTGTCAAGGGGACATTGAAATCACCACCAAGAATAAGTGTTCCTGTTTGGAAGCTGGAAAGTAGTTGAAGGGTATTGCGGAAGAAGGTAACTTGGCCCGTGTTGGGGGCATATATGTTGGCTATCGTGAGGGGCACGAGGTGTAGAGTGCCTTTTCAGAAAGAGGAAGCGTCCCAGCGGGTCTCTTTGGACATCAGTCACCTGAAAGGGACAATTTTTCGAAATGAGGATGGATACCCCTTTGGATTTTGCCTCCACGTTGGAGGAGTGGAAGGCTGTGGGGAAGTGTTGGTCTGTAAGTTTAGGGATGGAATCGGTGCGAAAGTGGGTTTCTTGTAGGAGGGCAATATGTGCTTTAGAGCATTTGAGAGAGTATAAAAGTTTAGATCGCTTTTCGGGTGTATTAAGGCCCCTAATGTTCAGGGAATATAGTTTGAGAGAGTGGGGTGGAACCTGTCTAACCACCGGGGGAGAGTTCATAAGTTGTGGGTTCGCCATGGGCGGGGTGTGTGTGTGGTGGGGGGGGTGGGGGGGCAGAGGGAAGGGATCGGGAGGGCAGGAGTGAAATAAGGTGCAGAGGTGTGAGTGGAGAGGGTTGATCCGAGGAGGTGTGGAACTGAATATCCAACAGCCTCAAGGGTCTGTGATCGGGATGGTACGGAGCGTGAACGGCGCGCGAGTCCCTGTCAGGGGGGCCGCAAACTGATGTAGCCCCGTGTGGGGGTTGACCTAAACCGAGACAAGGAGAGACCAAGAAAGGTATGGGAAGTGAGTGGGAGTATGAGCAGCCACCATAGGAGTGGTGTATAGCAGCCGAGAGAGGTAATGTATTCATGTATTGCTAAGCCGTGTCTTGTGTGTATGGTGATGTGGGGTACAGGGTACAGGCAGTGAAGCTGTAACATTGTAGCCCTATCCTTTGCTCTGGAGGCATAGTGATTGGGTCAACAGGCAGGGGATAGAGTGTGGGTGGGAGATACGTTAGCCCGGGGACCAACCCCCCGCCCCAACCCCTAGAGGAGCCGACTACTAGGGGAAACCCCTCTGTCTATCGGGTAGCGGACTCCAGTCGTAGGGGAGGGCTGCAGCGGGAGGTGGGTGTCCGGGAGGAGGGATGTAGAGCGGTGAGGGCACAGCAATAAGTGCAGCTGCAACATAAGGGGTGAATCACCCCCACATCCCCCCTCTGGTTGTAGTATCAAACCTTGAAGTGTGTCCCCTTTAAAACTATAAGTAATGCGTAAGTAGGATAATATCACAAAAAAAAAAGAAAACACAGTGAAAAGGCACATGGCATAAGAACCTGCGAGACATCGGGACGTCATCTGAAAGTTCCAGCTGGGGTTTGCAGGCACGGGAGTTCTGTATGGAAGGTCCAGTTGTAGCCGATAGGAGGGGCATCTTGCAAGCTGGAGGTACAGATAGGGTGTCCTGCAGGCGCGTGGAGGCCAGGGAGAGGCGTAAGTCCGGCTGAGGCGACCTCAAGGCGATCCATCCGACAGGAGCGAGGTAAGAGGCGAGTCGCTTGATTCCTGGAGAGTCCATGTCAGGTGTGGTATTAAAGTTCCAGGGTGTCTACTTGAATGTGCGTAACTTTAGTGCTGCAGTAGAAGATTGGGGCGGTGTCAAATGCCACTATGCATCCTGGTGAATGTAGTGTTTGGCTGAGTGTTTGAGCAGTGCATTGAATACTTGGTAGGCATCCCAGTTCGTGAGAGGTGGTAGGCAGGAGTGTGCATGAGGCGGTAAAATCCGACCCAGAAGGTCGGCTGAGAGGAGTAGGCGTCACACAGGGGGTCTTCAGTGTTCCGAGGGCATGAGGGGGGGCACAACATTCACAGTCAAAGCCCTAAGCTGAGGAGGGCAGAACTAGTGTTGAACAGTCAGGAGGCGCAACTTGCCACCAAAACAACAAAAGTGAAAAAAGAAGTAAAAAGAAAATAAAACTTCTGAGATGGCGTCAGCGTCCATTAGGTGCTGATGAGCAGTAGTGACTCTTTCAATATGGATCAGCGGTCCCTGCGCGTTCTTCTGTACCGAGGTGACGGTGTGGGGCTAACGACCCTGGGGCCACTGCGGTAGCCAGAGTGGTTTCTGAGGGTGGAGGGTGAGCGTCTCCTGCGTTGGCTAGATGGCTGGGCGTCCATGGGTTCCTCTCGTAGTATGTCACTGTGTGAGGCTATGGGGCGGAAGGCTGCGTACCAGTTCGGTACAGGAACCTCTGGAATGCCAAGCGTGTTACAGAAGTGAGGCAGGTCTTCAGGCACCCGGAGGAGAGCGGTGCGGCCGTGTGCTGTGGCCGAGAGGCAGAAGGGGAATCTCCACTTGTATGGGATGTTTTTCCCTCGTAGAGCGTCCAGTAGGGGTTTCAGGTCTCGCCTGTGTTGCAGAGTGATACCCGAGAGATCCTGGTATATCTGAATGGGAGCCCCTTCATGAAGAATTTGTTGTTTCTCCCTAGCTCGCTGCATTATTTCCTCCTTCAGCCTGTAGTCCACAATGCAGCAGATTATATCACGGGATCATTCTCCCTGCCTTTGGGACGGAGAGCGCGGTGGATCCTTTCCATGACAACAGGGGTCTGTGGAGGCCGGTGGAGTAGGCCATTAAAGATGCTCACCACAGCATGCTGGACATGGTCTCCCTCAATGGATTCCGGCACACCTCTGATTCTCAGATTATGCCTCCGGCCCCTGTTGTCAAGGTCTTCGAGATGCCTCTGCATGTCTCTCATTTGCATTGTGTGGTGATCTATGCTGTCAGCGTTGGAAGTGATAGCTGTGTCATGGCGGTCAATCATTTTCTCCACCACATGCACCCGGTCATTCATGGCTCGCATATCTAGCCTGAGCTCTGATACAGCGGCTGCGAGAGCAGCTTTTATATCGTCCGCGATCGATCTGAGATCCTGTAGATTTATCGGAGGATGGGGGGTGAGAACAATCCCCCCTTCTCCCCCTGCAGTTTGCGTGTAGCTGGCTGTCGGGGAAGTAGTGTCCTGAGGAGGCAAGGGCAGCGGTTGTGAGTGGTTCCGTGGCGGGACGGCGCCATATTGCCTCTCCCGGCCCTGAACATCTCCGGGATATTCTGGGTTTGTGACCCAGTGAGATCTCTGGGGGATCGGGAACGAGATGCCGACGAGTTCCTGGATGCTGTCCCCATGCTGTGAGCTAGGTATGTGGAGTAAATACCTCAGAGTTTAAGTAGCTTCTCCTATGGCAGACGGAGCTCTGGGATTATGCGTCCTTCTCCATGTCAGGTCAGGCCACGCCCCCCCCTGGTATGGATTTTAGGGGGGACCCCACGCCGTTTTTTCGGTGTAGGGGGTTTCCTTTAAAATCCATTACAGACTTAAGGGCCTGGTATGCCCCGTGCTCGCCGCAATAGGAAAATGTGTTTTTCCTATTGCAGCGAGCGCGAGATGCAATACCCTGCCCTTGCGTCGTATCTGGTCCGTTGGACCAGCATACAGACGAACGAGACGAACGGGCTTTTCGTCAGGAACTGAGTCTGGCGGACTAAGATTTGAAACATGCTTCAAATCTAGGTACGGCGGACTTTTGGGAAAAAAATGTCCGCCGGAGCCTACACATGATCGGATTGTGCGGCGGACTCTGGTCCACCAGACCAAGTATGCCGGAAAGTCTGCTCGTGTGTACGCGGCATAAGTACTAACAGTTGGTGGATTAGCTGTCTTTGCAAATGCAGGAGTTATTACCTATTTAACTAAAAGTGCTACTGATGAAACAGATGCTCGTGCTTGCTGAGGGGCAAGAAAATTATGGCTGTACTATTGCCTTGAACCATCACATACATACTGGGGAAACATTCCCCCAGCTCTCTGTCAAGAAACCAAACACTTTTTTGCATAGTGTGTTGCAGAGTGGGGTCATTCAGGATAATTTGAGCTGTGCTTATTGTCCTCATGAGAAAAAAGATGAATGTCTACAATTCTGTGTGGATTACAGAAAGTTAAATGCTTGCAACCACCATGATGTTTAGCCCTTGCCGCAATTAGAGGAGTCTTTAATGGCCCTGGAACAAGCTTGTTACTTTTAAATGATGGATCTAGCTATCATATACTGGCAAGTCCCCTTTAAGGAAGAAAACTGTGAACAAACAGCATTGGTCACCCCAAATGAACAGGCCACTCCTCTCATGATAACATGGCTGACGTCATGTATATTCAGTAATGTTTGTCTGTGTCAGCTTACCTCTCCATGTGTTCAGCTTAAGAGGCCAGCCACTCTCATCTGGCTGCTTAAGTAATCTCCCCTCAAAGCATGGCTCCACCCCAGCCCCTATATAAACCTGTGCACTGCAAACCAGCCCTACTGATCAATATTGTGTGTCTGGCTTTCTGTGTGCTCGTTGCTGTATGTTCTACATCTGTTTCTAGTTACCGATCTTGGCTTGTTCTTGACTGTCTTTGTCTGCTTCATATCCCGACCTTGGCGTGTTCCTTGACTATCCTTACCTGCTTGTTGCCCTGACCTTTGGCTATATCTTGACTATGCCTTGTTGTCGCAGTCTGCTGCTTCCTATCATCCTGTACTCTGCCATGAGCTAGGAGGACCTGGGGGTCGCAACCTGGAGTCAGACTGCAGCTAAATCCATCTCCACCACTAGGGGCTCTGGTGAATACCTGTTGGCTCTTAGATTTTGCGCCCTGGGAAATCTCATGCTCCAGTTCCCAGTGTGATCTGTGTTGATGTTCCAGAGTACCTGCTTTCCTTAAGCACCCAGAACTCCATCCGTTAGCCGTAAGGTCCACTGCCTTGTGGTGCACTCCCAACCCCAACAAGGTGCATCTGTCACCTGGACTCAGGTGATCTGACAGCTGAACAATTTGAGCTGTTAACCATGAACTTTGTGACTGTAGGAGTGGATATTGTTACATTTTGATGCTTGTAGGCCACTTGTACAATTTGCCATTATGATGCTCACACAAAGTCACTGTCATGACTCTGCAGTAGTGTTCATGTCTGTTTGCTCACCTTTCTGTTGTGTTCAGAGGCCAGTCGCTGTTCACCTGTATGCTTAAGTAGTGGCTCCACCCCAGTCTCTAACTAGGAACACTATATTAACATGTGCTCTGCAAACCAAGCCTTGCTGATCAATATTGTGTGTTTGGCTTCCTGTGTGTTTCTTGCTGTGTGCTCTACGTCTGTTTCTGTTCACCGATCTTGGCTTGTTCTTTGACTATCCCTGCCTGCTTGTTACCCTGACCTTTGGCGTGTTCTTTGTCTAATCCCTGTCTGCTAGTTGCCCCGACCTTTGGCATATCTCCTCACTATCCCATGTTGTCCCGGTCCGATGTTTCCTCTCTATCCTCCAGTAGCCTACCATGAGCGCGAGCTGGGAGACCCTGGGGGCCACGACCGGGGGCCAGTTGCAGCGCAGTCCATCCTCACCACTAGAGGCTCTGGTGAACACCTGCTGGCTTTTAGACTTTGTACTCTGTGGAATCTTATGCTCCCAGTGGGATCTGTGTTTGTGCTCCAGTTTCCTGAACCACCCAGAGCTCCATCCACAGCAGTGAGCCGTAGGGTCCACTACCTTAGCGGTGCACTCCTGAATCCAATGGTGTGCATCTGTCGCCTGGCCTCAGGTGACCTGACAGTCACATAGCTGTCACCAAAAAGTTATTATGTCTGATCAAGTTCCCAATTTTCACACATTTTTGTTGTGTTGAGACATTAGAGTGATATTTGTAAAATGCGTACCATTTTGTATCATCCACAAAAAATGGAGCATGTGAGTGCTTTAACTGAATTATGCTAGGCATGATTTATACCCTGGAGGAAAATTATCCTGATCAATGGTTGCAACATGTAGGCAATGTGCTTTGGGTCTTCAACCAAACAATTTGCATGCTACAGGGTATATGCCCTTCTTTTTAATGTTTTGGGTAAAGTAGCCAGTTACCTGTGGATCTGCTCTTCAACACACCCAAACTGTGTCTGAACAATTACTAGATAAGTGGGTGCAAAAGCATTGATGCCATATAACGAAAGCTAAGCAGTTGGCCCTTGAGCGACATGAAAGCTTAGCAGACAAACATGCAGTTGATCTATTACCCCTTTGAACTGGATAGGGTTGTTATTTGTCATCTTAAATATGAGTGGGTCAGCAAATTGGATACCAGATGGGGACCTTGTGCCCATTGAAAGTCAACCCTTTCCAGATAATCCTGGGCATGATGTTGTTTCAAAGAAAAGGTAGGGTTTTGTAAGCTTTTACAGCAGCATCTGCTGAGACCTTGTGTATTCCATCCAGACTCCCTTTGTAGTCCTCCATGACCCTTGTTGATTTAGGATTGTCCCAATTCTGAAGACTTTACTGAAGTGGTATTTTCAATCACATTTATGGATCGAGGGGATCTGGATGTGCAGTTTTTTCTTGCTTCATGATCCTAAGCTCCTCTTGTTGAGGATGCTCCACCTTTGGATCGTGAGGCCTGCTTTCCTACAAGGACCACTAAAGGACTTGTGCCCACCAAATATTCTGACTAAGCTACGTAAAACAATGTTGTTGTTATTTTGTATGGTTGTTTGTTTTTACTAAAGACTGGGTTCCTTAACCGCTTGCCGACCAGTGCGCAACGATATATGTCGGCAAAATGGCATGACTGCGCCCTTAGGGCGTACCTGTACATCCCCTTTAAATCACAGGCTAGTGGGCGCCGTATGAGCGTGCCCGTGGGTCCCTCAGACTCTATTTCTGCAGGTGGCCCGTGATCGTGACACGGAGAGGCAGAATGGGGAGATTAACAAGGCATTTCCCTGTTCTCCCTAGCAACATGACAGGGATCTACTGCTCCCAGTGATCAGGAGCAGTGATCTCTGTCATGTTCTAGTGAGCCGATCCCCCTACAGTTAGAACACAGTGAGGGAACACAGTTAACCCCTTGATCGCCCCCTAGTGTTTAACCCCTTCCCTGCCAGTGTCATTTACACAGTAATCAATGCATTTTTATAGCACTGATCGCTGTATAAATGCTAATGGTCCCAAAATAGTGTCAAAAGTGTCCGATGTGTTAGCCGAAATGTCGCAGTCATGATAAAAATTGCAAATTGCCGCCATTACTAATAAAAAAAAAAAAATAAAAATGCCATAAATCTATCCCCTATTTTGTAGACACTATAACTTTTGCGCAACCCAATTAATATACGCTTATTGCGATTTTTTTTTTTTACCAAAAATATGTAGAAGAATAAATATCTGCTTAGACTGAGGAAAAAAATTGTTTTTTATATATTTTTTGGGGATATTTGTTATAGCAAAAAGTTAAAAATATTGCTTTTTTTTTCAAAATTGTCGGTCTTTTTTTGTTCATAGCGCAAAAAAAAAAAATCCCGCAGAGGTGATCAAATACCACTAAAAGGAAGCTCTATTTGTGGTGAAGTACATCAATTTTGTTTGGGTGCAATGTCACACGACCGCATAATTGTCAGTTAAATCGATGCAGTGCCGTATTGCAAAAAGTGCTCTGGTCAGAAAGGGGGTAAATCCTTCCGGGGTGAAGTGGTTAAGGAAGAGCGGTATAAGCAGGTATTGGGCTGCAGTTTGTTTGCTGACCCAAAAGTGGCTTTGTGCTGATTCTTTAGGCTGGCAATAAACCATTGGGGACTAATTAGTCCCCAATTATGGGCTCCAGGCAGCAATCTTGGGGAGGCTGATATCTCCTATTGGATGTCAAAATCCTGCAAGACTAATGCCCCGTACACACGGTTGGACTTTGTTCGGACATTCCGACAACAAAATCCATGGATTTTTTCCGACGGATGTTGGCTCAAACTTGTCTTGCATACACACAGTCACACAAAGTTGTCGGAAAATCCGATCGTTCTAAACGCGGTGACGTAAAACACATACGTTGGGACTATAAACGGGGCAGTGGCCAATAGCTTTCATCTCTTTATTTATTCTGAGCATGCGTGGCACTTTGTCCGTCGGATTTGTGTACACACGATCGGAATTTCCGACAACGGATTTTGTTGTCGGAAAATTTTATATCCTGCTCTCAAACTTTGTGTGTCGGAAAATCCGATGGAAAATGTGTGATGGAGCCTACACATGGTCGGAATTTCTAACAACAAGGTCCTATCACACATTTTCCGTTGGAAAATCCGACCGTGTGTACGGGGCATAAGACTTGCAGACTGAATAAAAGGTTCTACATCATTTGGCACACCTGCAGTGTGGGAGTAGAAAAAGAATAGAGGCTCATTTGTTAAAGAGAGAATAAGTAAGGGAAAAGTACCTGACAAGCAGGCAAAGCGGGTTTCCTCTTACGGGGTAGCTCTAATGCCGGCTTCTTTGATTTGTCTTCCACCAACAGCCAGAGAAACTGCAAGAACTTTGAATATCTCATGGCTACCCAGTAATCTGGATACCTCCTCTAAGGGAAGTTATCCACAGGCATTCTGTTACTTGTAAACCCATACTATATTACTGTAAAAAAAATGCATTCTTGACAAATATTACCTTTCTGCTTGTAGAAGTGTGTAACTCGCAACATAGAGCCATAGTGCCAAATCTGTAAATTACCCTATTTTGATTTATAAAAAAATATAAATAACTTTTTCATTTTTTTATAAGTGATCATAAAACCTCTGTTCTTAGCTGCATAAATGGTTTAGAGAGGTTGGGGCAAAGAATACAGGGGGGCGTGCCAGCAAGTGACAGAGAAAGAGCAATACAATGATCTTCCCAGTGAAGAGCTATGCAGTAGGGAATGTCAGAACAAGTCTCCAGCACAGCCAGAAAATTGACTAATCTGGGATGGACAGGCTTCTATGCCTAGCGTGATCAGTTAGAAATAGGAAAACAGGGGTACTGGCGGGATCACCTGGTATTTCACAGAAAGGAAAAAATACAAAGAGAACAGAATTATTTTTAACACAAGTGCATGACACATACAGTATCAGTAATATAAAATGTTGGGGTAACATATTTAAGTATCAACATTTTTTGATTCCTCCTAATATTTTTGATATGCTTGTTAAATCCTGTCCATGTATTTGTTACATGTTCCCATTCATGTAGCAAACATATTTAAACATCTCTGCTTACCTTTTCAAATACTCTTCCCTGAAACCCCTAGGGCTGAAAAATCCATCTTATCTTCTCTTTCTCTGTAATGTTTATGAAGGGGCTTGGAAATTAATGTTTACCATAATTAGTTTACAGGGGTAAATTAAATTTGATGTCCGCCTGTCCTAATAAAGGGTTAAAGATATAGAAGCTTGACTTCACCATTGTATGTTAATGAGGGGATATTCAGCATGTCTCTTTTTGTCAGTGGGGACAGATGTAGTATCCTCTCATTAATTATGGATTTATTTAATATTGGTATTTACATAGTATCAACAATTTATGCAGTGTTTTACATATAAATTGTACATAAAGACCCTAACTTCAAGGAGCTTACTATCTAATTTTCCTAACTCACATTTATACATACACATACTAATTCCAATTTATAAAGGAGCCAATTAACCTACCAGCATGTCTTTGGAGTGTGGGAGGAAACCGGAGTACCCAGAGGAAATCTATGTAAGCACAAGGAGAACATACATACCTCAGGCTCATTTCAAATCAAATTCAGAGCGGGCATCAGTCTGCCTGAAGCCTGCTCAAAACAAACATCTAGGACTTCTGGTTCTGGCGCCACATAAAGAGGAGGTAGGCTGATACAGCTCCCACCACGCTCCTCTAGAATTGGCTACTAAAGCCTTCCAGAGTCCGGGGTTTGACTCCTACAGCCAGGAAACATTCCAAGGGAACCCCATGGACCAGTTTCTGGACTGTTCACCCCCCCGCCCAGCCCCAGCTTTTCAGTAGGCTCCTAGGGACACAGCAGCTTCTGCAGTCGAGATGTCCCCCGTTCCACACACTGACACCATCGATCCTGCTGACAGCTTACAGCCTCAGCCATCGACTGCACCAGTTGCCCTGGATCCTGCTTCTCCAGCAGTTATTGCTCAGGCTGTGGTTTCCCTTCTTACACTCACAGTCATGGAAGCTGTGGACAATGCTGTGCTTAAAGTGTTACTTAACTAACAACAGTAAAATCAGCATGTATACGCAGTAAAGCATGCTTGTTATACTCACTGTGTAACCTAAGGGGTTAATCCTGCACATTGTTTAGAAGGGCTGTTTAAAGCCTGTCCTCTCTAACCCCCCCCCCCCCCCCAATCTTCTCCTGTTCCAAATCCATCTCCTGATAGTACAGAGCCTTGGAGGCAAGACTTTTTTTGTCTATCTGCTCTGTCACAAGCACATCAAGTTCACCCTGGCATATCCTGCTGTCCTACATATTCAACCTTCTATGTGGAATCGCAAAACCTTCACTTCTCTTTCAAAGATGGAGCACTACCTCAACACCTTGGCTGATATGGCCATGGACCAGGGGGAACCTTCCCCTTCGTCTTCTTCTTTCCCCCAGAGTGCACCGTCTTCATCTTTCCGGAACCGGCAAAGTCCCCAAAAATCTCCATACAAGTGGTTACGCTTTGGTCATCAGGATGGACGATCTAAAAAATTGCTGACCTATTTCTCTCCCGCGAATGATCTGCCTGCTTGTTGACACACAGAAGTATCCTTAATTTATTTTCTTTACTACAGGGATTATGACTGGTCCCTTCCTGAACTCTTTCCTTCTCCCCTTCAGGCACTATAGATTACTGTTTTCCTACTCCCCAGTGTCCAGACCACTGCTCCTCATCTTTGTGGGTCCCTGCTCTTACTTATCACGATGCCTACATGGTCATGTGGGTTCCTTCCCCCGCTCCCTCCTCTCTCTCCTTCTCCTCCCTCCCTTCCCTTATTATCCCCTTTCCCCACCCTGGGGCTCTGACATGGCATCTCTTAGTTGAGGAGTTTTTTTTCTGGTGGGAGTCTCATGCAGATTATCTCTGTGTGAAAAAAATACATTCACAAGGTTTGTTCAGAGGCTTTTCCTCCTGGTTACTTATTGCATAGTTACATAATAGGTGACGTTGAAAAAAGACACAAGTCCATCAAGTCCAACCTATGTGTGTGATTATATATATATATATATATATATACCTTGTATAACCCTGTATGTTGTGGTAGTTCATGTGCTTATCTAATAGTTTCTTGAAACTATCGATGCTCCCTGCTGAGACCACCGCATGTGGAAGGGAATTCCACATCCTTGCCACTCTAATGCCGCGTGCACATGATTGGACATTCCGACAATGAAATCCTGGGATTTATTTCTGACAGATGATGGCTCAAACTTGTCTTGCATACACACGGTCGCACAAATGTTGTCGGAAATTTCTGATTGTCAAGAATGCGCTGATGTACAACACGTGCGATGGCACTATGAAGAGGAAGTTCAATAGCTAGTGTGCCACCCTTTGGGCTCCTTCTGCTAATCTCATGTTTATCTCATGTTAGTAGAAGTTTGGTGAGAGACGATTCTCGCTTTTCAGCCTCGTGCTTTTAAGATCATTACTGCTCTTCAGTTTGTGCTTGTGGGTTCGTATCTGGTTTTCAGTGCGTGTAGTCAGTTCGTATCTGGTTTTCAGTGCGTATTTTTATATTACGTATTTGATTCACAGTGCATTCTTGTCTGCTCATTTCTGAAGTTCAGCTCGCTCTTCTCAGGCCTTTCTGGATTTTCAGTGCGTTCGTTCTGACCAGCCAACTGTTTTGAAGCAATGTTGTGGGTACGTACTCATCGTAGAGTTCGTGCTGTTCAGGGGCTTGGTGTTGGGGGTTCTTACTTTGACCCAAGCCCAGTCCATGAACAGGGGGAGGAGGAGTTCATGAACGAAGAATTGGTTGCTCCAGCGTGACCAATTCTCGCACATGCCTTTGTTGCAGGAGATCCGTGAGAATAATCCTGATGATTTCAGGAATTATCTCCGGATGACGGACCCCGTTTTTCACTGTCTGTTGGCTTTGCTGTCCCCTTATATTATGAAGCAGGACACGTGCATGCAGCAAGCCATCACTCCCGAGCAGAGGCTTGTCGCCACCTTGCGGTGCTTGGCGATGGGGAGAAGTCTGCAGGACATCAAGTTCTAGACAGGCATCTCCCCCCAGGCTCTGGGAATCATTATTCCAGAGACCTGTTCTGCCATTATTCAGGTCCTGCAAAAGGACTATATTAAGGTAAGATTTCTCCTTTAACATCACATTATATGTATTTAAATACATGTCTCCTAGGTTATCCAATGGGCTTTTTTTTGCCATTTTCTTCAATAGTACAAACGTAATTTCTTTGATACATGAGGTGACCATCTCTTCTTCAGCTAACTATTATGTTTTGGGTCTGCTACACACACCTTGTTTTTGTTGTTAATGTATGTAATTCATTAATGATAAAAATATACATCATTTTCAGCACCATGAATTCATTTTTTGGAGTGACGAAAATGGCCTGATTGATGCAAATTATAAATCACTGTGGGTGTTATTTACTAAAGGAAAATCCACTTTGCACTACAAGTGCACTTAAAAGTGCACTTGTAGTGCAAAGTGGATTTGCCTTTAGTAAATAACCCCCATTGCCACTGTAAACACTAACTTAAGCAAAAAACTGCTATTGAGCATTGAAAGAAGAAGCCACACATTGTTGAGTAGAAAAATTCTTACTCTGTGCACATTCACATGTGCATTTAGAAAAGGGTTTTTGAACAAACTGACATATTTTCGGAATACATTTTTTTTTTTAGGACAGTAGTAATATCCTTTTTTTGTGGTAAGTTCAACTTTGATAAATTGAAGGCAATATCAGACATTAGTATGTCCAAACTGTGTTGATATTGCCTTCATCAGATGGGGTGATGTCACCCCTGTGGAAGCCAAATTTTGAGGATGCACACAAATTGGGAGTCAAAATGGGGATTTCCCTCCTGATCCCATGCCTAAGGTCAACATGTGCTAGCCCCCATCATGGGGGATCAATGGACATGTTTTGGGGGTTCAACCCCTTCCTCTCAGCTACTTTAGTTGCGAGGAAGGGGTTGCATCCACAAAACGTGTACATTGATATCCCGTGATGGCAGATAGCACATGTTGACACATTATGTACATCTTCAAAATTTGGCTTTCAACATTTTTTAGAAAAGTTAGAAAAATAAAAACAATTACAAAAATGTTGGTGTGTTTTAGATTCTGCCTAAAACATCAATGATGTTTTTGAGTCTTGTTTCCACATCATTGATGTCTTCCTTGATCTTCTGTAAATCCCGACTGCACAACATGATCTCCCCGATGAGGACATGTGCACTTGTGAAATGTGTTTCTTCTTCCACAACATCTACATCACCTAAAATAAAAAAACACACCATGTATTATAAATATGCAGGCATACATCTATTACCTGAAGCTGTGGTCTCAGACACACACCTGTTGTGGTCACTATTTCGCCCAAATCATAAACCTCTCCTTCCTCCACATCCTGAGGTTGTGGTTTTGGGATCTCCCCTTCTTTAGGAGGTTGTAGGCCCCTGGTGTCCTCTGATCTCCCGAGTCTTTTCTCCCCTATGTGAATAAAAAAAAAAGTATACACAGATATTTGAGGGCCGAAATAGGAATATGAAACATTGCTAGGAAGTGACGTACAATTGTCTGTTTTGGCAGAGTTCCAAGCTGAAGACATGATTTTTTCCCTTACAAAAGCTGGATTACTTACCTGTTTTGGTAAAGTTTCACAGATGGAGACACCCCTAGTATCCACTGGAGCACCTGTGTGGGACACCCTAAAAAGTTTGTTCTGGGGTCCCACACTAGTGCTCCTGTGTCCAGATGTGTAAACAGCTGCTGAGTGTCCTCTCCTTACACTGAATCAAGTTTTCATTTCATTCTAGTTACAAACCCATCTAGACAACAATGTACTAAACTTCTTTGAATACAAATAGGCCTGAACAAATGTAGTTAACCTGCATCTACCAAAAACATCCCAATAGTGAGCGAACGAACAATGTTTACTACGAACGATTACTGAGCCCATAAACCTGAAACTTGCCATTTTAAACTGTACAACAGTAAAGAAAAGCACATGGAGCAGCACAAACGTAATAATAATAATAGGAACACACTACAAAATACTTACTTTTTTGCAGCACTCTCTTGATTCTTCTGTACTGATCCTGACCATTGTTTCCTCAGTTGATTCTTGGATCGCCGTACCCCAAAATTCCTGTGCAGAGTTTTCACAACTTTAGCCATGATCTTGGCCTTTCTCACATTTGGGTTTGGGTAAGGTCCATGCTTCCCATAATAGTCGGCCCTCTTCAAGATTTACACCATCTCCACCATCTCTACAAAGGACATATTTGAGGCCTTAAATCGCCTTCAGGATTGGGATGTTTGTGGCTCAGGACCTTCGTCGTTGCTGCTGCTATATTCATGCACTTGTTCTTTCTCCCTCATGTGCTCTCCCACTGCGCCGAAAGAGAAGGGGTGGGGAATATACTATAAAGAAGGTCAAGGGCAGGCGGAGTTTAATGCATGCGCAGTGTATATAAAGCGGAACACGCGTGCATCGTACGTACATTCTGTGAGCGGAGGAAGGAGTAGTGGAGTCGTTCTAACGAAGGTACAATTTTAACTTGGGGCATCAGTGGCCTATACTGCTTATAGATTGAGGCCTATATAGGGACAATATTATGCGAGTTTAGCCTGACATTAGGGTTTGTCTTGTGTTGTGTTTTGCAGATAAAATTGATTAATTCAATGAGCATGATTTCCTCCCCCAATTCATTGATTTGTACAGAGAGCTGCCCTGTCTGTGGCAGACAAAACACTGGATAAATTGCTGGAATTTGTGAAGCCACAGATCCCCATTGCAGACATCAACTATTTGAAGTGCAAAATTGGTGGCCTGAGGAGCACTTATAATAGGGAGAGCAAGAAGGTACAGGATTCCATGGAGTCAGGAGCAGCAGCAGATGATGTTTATGTCCCCAGGCTGTGGTAATATGACAGACTGCAATTTCTGTCAGACCAGACTGAAATCAGGCCATCACTCTCAACCTTTCCTTCCACTCTTCCTTCCACTCTTCCTTTCACTCCAGCTGAGGCTTCCGACGTACAGACTGGGTCTTCCAACCAGGAAGAAGATGTGGAGGAGCCCAGCTTGAGTCAGGTATAGCATTGTTCAACATATTTCTCAAAATTGTGTGTGGTTGATGAACAATAAACTAAAACTATGTCCCTTTTTCATACACAGGAAAGCCCCAGCCTGGAGGAGGCTGGGGCTTTCCTCCAGGAAGGGACACCAACACCAACCAATCTCTTTGAGGTTAAAAAATACAAGATAATAATGGTGTTGTGGTAACTTGACACACAAAATGACAAAAATTATAATGAAGATCACTAGAAAAAAAAAAAAAAACAGGAGATCTTGATTTAAAAAAAAGGAGATCACTATAAACAAAAATTATAAAAATTATTCTGTCAGAACTCTGTGTGAATATCAGCACTATCAGCAGCAAAACAACTTCATAATTCTAGCATCATAAAGAAGAAGAGAATGTGCTGCATTAAAAGATTAAAAAATGTGCATCATGACGAATGTGCTATCTCCATTACGAGCACTAGTTTTACCAGACCATGCTCTTGATTCAGAGCATACGTAGAATTTTGTGCGTCAGAATTGTGTACACATGCTCAGAATTTACGACAACGGACTTTGTTGTCGGAAAATTTGAGAACCAGCTCTCAAATTTTTGTTGTTGGAAATTCTGACAAAAAATTTCCGATGGAGCCTACACATGGTCGGAATTTCCGGCAACAAGCTCCCATCGAACATTTGTTGTCGGAAATTCCGACCGTGTGTATGCGGCATAACAATAAAGAACCCTCTACATAGTTTAAGGTTAAACCTCTTTTCTTCTAATTTTAATGAGTGGCCACAAGTCTTGTTAAACTCCCTTCCTCAAAGTTTTATCCCTATTGTGTGGTCACCAGTACGGTATTTGTAAATTGAAATCATATCCCCTCTCAAGCGTCTCTTCTCCAGAGAGAATAAGTTCAGTGCTCACAACCTTTCCTCATAACTAACATCCTCCAGACTCTTTATTAGCTTTGTTGCCCTTCTTTGTACTCACTCCATTTCCAGTACATCCTTCCTGAGGACTGGTGCCCAGAACTGGACAGCATACTCTAGGTGCGGCCGGACCAGAGTCTTGTAGAGCGGGAGAAATATTGTTTTATCTCTGGAATTAATCCTCTTTTTAATGCATGCCAATATTCTGTTTGCTTTGTTAGCAGCAGCTTGGCATTGCATGAAATTGCTGAGCCTATCATCTACTAGGACCCCCAGGTCCTTTTTAATCCTAGATTCCCCCAGAGGTTCTCCCCCCTGTGTAGAGATTGCATTCATATTTTTGCCACCCAAATGCATTATTTTACATTTTTCTACATTGAACCTCATTTGCCATGTAGTTGCCCACCCCAATAATTTGTTCAGATCTTTTTGCAAGGTTTCCACATCCTGCGGAGAAGTTTTTGCCCTGCTTAGCTTAGTATCGTCTGCAAATACAGAGATTGAACTGTTTACCCCATCCTTCAGGTCGTTTATGAACAAACTAAACAGGATTGGTCCCAGCACAGAACCCTGGGGGACCCCACTACCCACCCCTGACCATTCCGAGTACTCCCCATTTATCACCACCCACTGAACTCTCCCTTGAAGCCAATTTTCAATCCATGTACTCACCCTATGGTCCATGCCAACGGATCTTATTTTGTACAGTAAACATTTATGGGGGACTGTGTCAAATGCTTTTGCAAAATCCAGATACATCATGTCTACGGGCCTTCCTTTATCTAGAAGGCAACTCACCTCCTCATAGAAGGTTAATAGATTGGTTTGGCAAGAACAATTCTTCATGAATCCATGCTGATTACTGCTAATGATACCGTTCTCATTACTAAAATCTTGTATATAGTCCCTTATCATCCCCTCCCTGTAAAGAGCTTACATACTATTGATGTTAGGCTAACTGGTCTGTAACTCCCAGGGATGTATTGTGGGCCCTTTTTAAATATTGGTGTTACATTGGCTTTTCTCCAATCAGCTGGTACCATTCCAGTCAGTAGACTGTCAGTAAAAATTAGGAACAATGGTCTGGCAATTACTTGACTGAGTTCCCTAAGTACTCTCGGGTGCAAGCCGTCTGGTCCGGGTGATTTATTAATGTTAAGTTTCCTAAGTCTAATTTTAATTCTGTCCTCTGTTAACCATGGAGGTGCTTCCTGTGATGTGTCATGAGGATGAGCACTGCAGTTTTGGTTACTGAAGCCCCTCGATTCCCTTGTGAAGACTGAGGAGAAGAATAAATTCAATACCTTCACCATCTCCCCAACCTTTGTCACCAGATGTCCTTCCTCATTCTTTATGGGGCCAATATGGTCTGTCCTCCTTTTTTACTGTTTACATACTTAAAGAATTTCTTGAGATTTTTTTTGCTCTCCTCCACTTGTGTGTCTTTCATGTTCTAGTTTAGCCATCCTTATTGCATGTTTACATTTCTTGTTGCATTCTTTATAAATTTTGAATGCTAAGGATAATCCCTCAACCCTGTATTTTTTGAAGGCCTTCTCCTTTGCTTTTATATGCATTTTTACATTGGAGTTAAGCCATTCAGGACTTTTGTTCAGTCTTTTAAATTTATTACCCAATGGGATGCATTGGGCCATCTCTCCGTGTTCTTTGTTCCTAAGATTTTATCCCAATTTATGCCTTCTAGCAAGGTTCATAGTTTAGGGAAGTTGGCTCTTTTGAAATTCAGTGTATTTGCATTCCCCTTATGTTTCCTATTTGTGTGATTTATACTGAAGCCAATTGACCTGTGATGGCTGTTACCTAAATTGCCCCGTATTTCCACATCCATGATCACGTTTGTATTGTTGGTAATCAGTAGATCCAGTAACGCTTTATTTCTAGTGGGTGCATCTACCATCTGACCCATAAATTGTTTTTTTCTGTTTCATTATGTACATTTTTTTTCAATTTTTTTTTAACTTCTACCCCATGCCCCCTAGCTTCCTGACATTTTTCATCATACCTTGTAAGTAACGATGATTTCAAACATATCCTTTACTACACCTGGACAAAATATGTCACCATGAATGGGGCTCACTTGACTGAACCAAACCTCTTTTGGAAGGCAGGTAAAGTGTTTAAGAGGTTGTATTATTTCCTATACTACCCAGTTAAAGAAACACTCCCATTTACAATACCAGCTGACTAGAAAATCCCTTTGTTTAGCACATGTGGTTCTTTCCCAGAACTGCTTACCACTCACTAACAGGTGGGCCTGGCAGGAAGCAGCTAAATTGTCCTACTCTACCTTGAAATTTCACAGATATGGCAACAGGGCGAGTAAGTTATTGGCGAAACTCTGCTCGGGCTCTCATTGCCCCACATATATATATTGGCTTTGAGGGGTTCTCATGGGCTCTCTTGTTACTACACCTTCAGAAGCCTTCAGAAGTCAATAAACTTCTTACTGCTTTCTATACTTCCCTCTATTCAAAGCATCCAGTTAACGCTGCAGCTGCGGCTGACTTATTGGCAGGGGCGCATCTGCCACAGCTTTTCCCAACCAAGCTGGCCACCCTAAATGCCCCAATGACTTGAGAAGACTTTCTATCTACTATTAAATCACTTCTAATGGCTAAAGCTCCAGAATCCAACGGTTATACCACAGATTTTTACAAATTTACTTGTGACCTCATACCAGAAACCTGCAACATGTCTATAGGGAGATGTGGGCAGGTAGCTTGTACTTTCCTATGGGCTCTCAGGCCCCTATTAAACTTATCGCAAAGAAAGGGAAAGGCCCTTTGCAACCAGGCTCATACAGGCCAATCTCTCTGATCAATGTTGACACCAAGATTCTTTCTAAAATTGTTGCGTCCCGAGTAATGGTATTGCTCCCTTCCATTCTACACCCAGCTGAATCTAGGTTCGTCTCAGGATGCTCTGCTACTCTGAACATCCATAAGGTCTTCATGGTGCTCGGATATGCCAAAGCTCACCCAGATCAAGATATTGCTATCAACTCTCTGGATGCAGAAAGGGCCATTGATAATACCAGCTTTTCCTGACTCTTCACACTTATGATTAAATTTGACATTTTGGGCCCCATACTTGACTTTGTTCAAACAATGTATGCTTCCCCTATGGCCCATTTGATAACCCCAGATTTAATTTTGGTAGACATTCCCTTGACTAAGGGGATATGGGAAGGTTGCCACCTTTCCCCCCTTCTATTCAATATCGCAACAGAACCATTATCTTGTTAAACGGTAGTAAACCTCTGTAAACCCCAAAAAACCTGCAAGACAATGGCGTAATGTGCTAGTATGCATTACATACTAGCAAATTAGGAAATACTGTACTTACCTTAGAACAAAGCCCCCGCAACAGCACCCGGTCACCGCTGAGGAGACTGACATGTTCCCTCAGTGTTTCTTCTGGGTTTGCTGTAAGTGGGCGGAGCTACGATGACATCACTCCTACGCATGCATGTGGGAGACCTCAATTCTGGTAAGAAACTCTGAAGTTCTGGCATGATACGCCGGGCCTTTAGAGCACATGCCGCTGACGTCAGTGGCTGCATGCAGGATGAATATCTCCTAAATGGTGTACGTTTAGGAGATATTAATTTTACCTACAGGTAAGCCTTATTATAAGCTTACCTGTAGGTAAAAATCACAAAGTGGGGCATACAACTGCTTTAACAGGAAGGGATAAGCAGTGTCAGTGACCCTCCGTAAATGCTCAGGGTTATGTATTAACTTTGACAGAAGTAAAGTTTTATCCCTGAATCTGTCAACATCTGCACGATGGCTTTACCCTGCTCCATTTAGTATTGTAAGCAAGTCTATCACCTATCTGGGTGTACGAACAGGCCTGGAGCCATCTTCACTATATTATCTCAACTACCCTCCATTAATAATCAAGATTTTACAGGAGTTGGAAGCATGGGTGCCCCTTCCCACTTTGCTATTTTCCACTTTAAGTACTCCTCCTCCCCTCCCATACCACTTTTGGCATGTTTTTTTTTGCGGGGGGAACAAATACCTGGTTTTGACAGGTAACCACTCCCACTTCTAGGCCTAGGCGATCCAAGCAGTTTTTCTCTCTCCCTCCCTCCCTGCAGTCTTCTGGGACATGTCACAGGTCCCAGAAGATTGCCTGACCATTGAGGAGGCGAAGCGTGACTTGTGCATGCGCAGTGTGCACTCAGCTGTGAAGCCACAAGATGTCACAGCCGGGTGCCCACTCTTGTGATTCTGGCATCGGGGTGAGGAGAGGAAGAGAACTGAGGATTCGGGTAGCCACATCACTGGATCCTGGGACAGGTGAGTGTGTGTTTATTAAAAGTCAACAGCTACACTTTTTGTAGCTGCTGACATTTAAAAAACACAAAAACAACTGGAACTTTGCTTTAAGACTCGCTTCTCCCCTCAACAGGATCCATTCAAACAAATATTCATTGAGGTAGTGCTCCGCCATGACCACTATTCTCTTTCTGACCTCTACACTTATCTCATCATGCATCAAACAGCAAAATACCACCTTACTCCTTTTAAACCTTTGATTCCAGTCCTCGGCAAAGACAGTGCTCCTAAAAAGATACTGGGGGGGATACCAAAAGATCTGCAGCCCTATGATATGTGAAACCTGGCGAGAAACCCAATTCAAAATTATGCACTGTGCCTACTATCCTTTTCACACCAACAAAGCGGATCCTCACAATTGGTTTGCTCATGGTGCGCTCTTCCCTAGATCAACCCCATTCTACCAGCTATGGGAGTGTCAGCTGGTCTCTGTATTTTGGGTTTTGGCATATGTTGCCAAGCTGCATACAACAAGAATCCCTAAAGACCCTCTGCCTCTTTGGATGCGAAGATTCGGTGGACTTGGCCCAAACATCCAAAACTCAGGTTATGCCTCAGTGGGCTCATGTTTGCCTTTTGGTGGCCAGCAGAGCGCTTCTTCAATCATGGGTCCACCCTCACCGCCTCACATATCAGCCCTGATAACCTTATTCACCTTAGAGAAATTAGATACCGTCATCTAGAACTTCAGGTCTACTCAATGTTTCATAGCCAGATGGAGGCTATTTATGGAACATTCCTTTTCACTGGAGGAGGTCACATCCTATATGCAACCTTTTCGTTATACTGACTGGTATCTAAAGGCTGAGCTTACCATCTTATTGGGCAAACTCAAACTAACTGAGTCGAGTCATTCTCTTGCCCCTTCCTTCCCCCATTCCCCAACAATTCGGGATTTCCTGACTAATGGAACTTCTCCAGTGGTCTGTGGTTTAGACACATAGTTAACATGCTTATGGCTACAGTACCTTTTGTCCGATTTATCGCTGTAGTTTTCTGCCTTCTTACTTCCACTCCTAAGGGCTAAGTGGTAGAGTTATGCTTGACTGATAGCCATAATTTGACTTTTTGCATTATTATGGTCTGTGTTTTTGTCCTTCCATACACATGTGTAATTACCCTCATGTTTGTGAAGGCAGACATGCTTCCCCTTTGAGGCCTTCACGCGTTGTTTTGTATACTTGGGTTTTTTTTCAACTTTACAAAAAAAAAACATAAAAGGTAAGAAATATTGAACAAAATAAATACAATTTAGGATATGCTGTGTGAATGGGAACAGATAGCAAACATAAAGTGGGTTTAACTCAAATGTAGCTGCAAAAGTGGAAACACTTTAACATTGCCAACCTTACTATAATCCATACAAATTTATTAGAGAGGAAAATGTTTAATTGAGCAGCCCTAGATTGAATCTTATATGTTGACTCCTAGGAAGTGATATTAGCAGAATGTTTAGATATGTTCAGTCATATTTGAAGTCAGTCTTTGGCAGTCCCAGAGGCAGGAAAAACCAATAGCTATTTATTAACATGGGAATATACAGTGAGAGAAGAGAGGGCATTAATGTGAGCATATGATGCGGAAATCAGTTTGGATGAGCAAGGGTCATATGTGTTACAATTGAATATGAAGATTTATGGTGAGAGGTTGGAGGATGAAAGACTTAAATCAGTGCCTTATCTGCATTAGGGATGAGCTTCGTGTTCGAGTCGAACCCATGTTCGACTCGAACATCTGCTGTTCAATCGTTCGCCGAATTGCGAACGATGTGGGCCGTTCGCGCCAAATTCGTGTGGCGCGTCACGGCCCATAATTCACTGCGGCATCGCAGTGCATTGCTTGCTGATGATTGGCCAAGCATGCACTATGACCCGCATGCTTGGCCAATCACAGCGCCGCCTTAACAGAGAGCCATAATTGGCCAAAGCCAAGGAGGCTTTGGCCAATTATGGCTCAGGGGATTTAGTACACGCCCCACACTATATAAGGCCGCCTGCATGGCGGCCCTGTGCAGTGTGTTCCGGTGTGCTTAGAGAGAGAGAGAGACAGTGTCCTTTCATTTGAGTTAGCTAGATTAGGCAGGACAGTCAGTCAGTTAGCTGCACTTAAAGTGTATTGTGTGTATATATATGCATCCCAGGTATTGCATATATATATATATATATATATATATATATATATATATATATATATATATACACTGTATTCAGTTTAGCTAGATCCGTTCCTGTTATCTTCTAGACTATTTACATTTAGTGCAGTGCGTCCTGCTCACAGTGTTCAGCTAGATCCGTTCCTGTTATATTCCTACTGACAGGCAGGCTTGTCTTGTTACAGTATTTTGAAGAAAATTACTGGTGTTCTTTTGATCCTATTAGTACCACAGTCAGGCAGCTAGACTATTTACATTTAGTGCAGTGCGTCCTGCTCACAGTGTTCAGCTAGATCCGTTCCTGTTATCTTCTTACTGACAGGCAGGCTTGTCTTGTTACAGTATTTTAAAGAAAATTACTGGTGTTCTTTTGATCCTATTAGTACCACAGTCAGGCAGCTAGACTATTTACAGTTAGTGCAGTGCATCCTGCCCACAGTGTTCTGCTAAACCTACAAGTAAGTGGGGTGCATCCTGCTCACAGTGTTCAGCTAAACCTACAAGTTAGTGGGATGCGTCCACCTCACAGTGTTCAGCTAAACCTACAAGCTAGTGGGGTGCGTCCTGCTCACAGTGTTCAGCTAGATCCGTTTCTGTTATCTTCTTACTGATAGGCAGGCTTGTCTTGTTACAGTAAATACAGCTACCTGAAGAAAATTGCTGGTGTTCTTTTGATCCTATTAGTACCACAGTCAGGCAGCTAGACTATTTACAGTTAGTGCAGTGCGTCCTGCTCACAGTGTTCTGCTAAACCTACAAGTTAGTGGGGTGCGTCCTGCTCACAGTGTTCAGCTAAACCTACAAGTTAGTGGGGTGCGTCCACCTCACAGTGTTCAGCTAAACCTACAAGCTAGTGGGGTGCGTCCTGCTCACAGTGTTCAGCTAGATCCGTTTCTGTTATCTTCTTACTGACAGGCAGGCTTGTCTTGTTACAGTAAATACAGCTACCTGAAGAAAATTGCTGGTGTTCTTTTGATCCTATTAGTACCACAGTCAGGCAGCTAGACTATTTACAGTTAGTGCAGTGCGTCCTGCTCACAGTGTTCTGCTAAACCTACAAGTTAGTGGGGTGCGTCCAGCTCACAGTGTTCAGCTAAAGCTACCTGTAGAAGGTTGGTGGTGTTCTCATACTACAGGCAGGCAGTTGATTTTGCTAGCTGCAGTATCAGTATATATATATATATATATATATATATATATATATATCTATCCCAGCTTAGTGCAGCTGCAGGCCATTAGTATGTCTGGAAGGCCAAGAAGGAGAGGCAGACAGTCACAAGCCAATAAGAGAGGGCAAGCAGGCTCTGTGTCTAGTGCTGGTCGTGGAGACGGTGCATCCTCATCAGCACGTGGCCATGGGACACGCTTGGCCTTTTTTTCGGCAGCTGGCCATGTTGAGCCGCAACATGCGGAAGACTTGGTCGAGTGGATGACCAAGCCGTCCTCATCCTCCTCATCCTCTCTCACCCATGCCCAGGGTACTTTGTCTGGCAAAGCAGCGGCCTCTTCCCTCGGCTCAATGTCATCAGTGACTCCTTCCCTAGCCCCACCATGTCCTCCTGAGGAGTCCCTCGAACTGTTTGACCACAGTGTTGGGTACATGCTCCAGGAGGATGCCCAGCGTTTGGAAGGCTCTGATGATGATACTGAGCTCAATGAAGGCAGTAACACGAGCACGGACAGAGGGGGTGCCCAAGAAGGACAGCAATCTGGCAGTCATGCTCCCCCTGCTGCAGCATACTGCCAGGTTTGCTCCAGTGATGAGGAGGGAGGGGATGATGAGGTCACTGACTCAACGTGGGTGCCTGATAGGAGAGAGGAGGAGGAGGAGGAGGCGGCACATCACCAACGAGGCAGGATGCCCTCCAGGGGCCAGCCTAAGGGCAGCACATTGACTGCATCACACCCCAAAGCTCCACATGTGCAGGGCGCTGCAGTCTCTGCGCGTTATTGAAAAAGTTCTTTGGTGTGGGCCTTTTTTGAGACGAGTGCATCAGATCGCACCGCTGCTATTTGCAACATATGTCTCAAGCGTATCTCGCGTGGCCAAAACATCTCCCGCTTGGGTACCACATGCTTGACCAGACATATGTTGACCTGCCATGCAGTTCGTTGGCAAGCGTATCTAAAAGACCCACACCAAAGAACAAAGAGGACCTCTGCTTGCTCCTCATCAGCTGAGATTTCCAACCCCACTAGACCTTCAGTCCTCTCTGAGACCTGCACTGAGAGGAATGAAGGTGTAGAATTAGGTGTGTCACAGCCACGTACTTGTGGGCAATCTGATTTTGGTACACCGACGTCAGATTGTACCAGGCAAATTTCCCTGCCCCAGCTGCTGCACCGCCGAAAGAAGTTTGCTCCCAGCCATCCACATGCCTAACGGTTGAATGCTAGCTTGGCAAAATTGCTAGCACTTCAACTGCTGCCTTTTCAGTTGGTAGACTCTGCCCCCTTCCGTGAGTTTGTGGAATGTGCGGTTCCTCAGTGGCAGGTACCCAAACGCCACTTGTTCTCACGGAAGGCGATTCCGGCTCTCTAACAGCATGTGGAAGGCAATGTCCATGCCTCGCTGGACAGGGCGGTCAGCGGTAAGGTGCATATTACCGCTGACTCATGGTCCAGCAGGCATGGACAGGGACGTTACCTAAGTTTCACGGCGCATTGGGTGACTCTGCTGGCAGCTGGGAAGGATGCAGGACAAGGTGCAGTAGTGTTGGAGGTTGTTCCGCCACCACGCCTCCAAAATGCTAATGATTGTGACACACCTCTCTCCTCCACCCCCTCCTCTTCTTCTTCCTCCATGGCCTCTTCCTCGGAACCAGCGGTGCTCCGTAGTCGTTCAAGGGGCTACGCAAGTACGCAGGCCAAAAGATGCCATGCGGTGCTTGAGCTGGTGTGCTTGGGGGACAGGAGCCACACTGGGGCAGAGGTTCTGTCAGCTCTGCAGGGGCAGGTTCAGAGGTGGTTGACGCCACGCCAACTTAAGGCAGGGATGGTGGTTTGCGACAATGGCACCAACCTCCTCTCTGCCCTCCGACAGGGACAAATGACCCATGTGCCCTGTTTGGCTCACGTCCTTAACTTGGTGGTGCAGCGGTTCTTGGGCAGGTACCCGGGCTTACAGGATGTCCTGAGGCAGGCCAGGAAAGTCTGTGTGCATTTCTGCCGGTCATATAATGCCAGTGCTCGGCTGACGGACCTCCAAAAGGAGTTTAACCTGCCCAAGAACCGCCTAATCTGTGACATGCCCACCAGGTGGAACTCAACGTTGGCCATGCTGCAGCGGCTGCACACGCAGCAGAGGGCCATCAATGAGTACCTGTGCGACTATGGCACCAGGACAGGGTCAGGGGAGCTTGGTTTTTTTTTCCCAACGCCAGTGGGCCATGATCAGGGATGCATGCACTGTCCTGTCACTATTTGAGGAGGCCACGAGGATAGTGAGCAGTGACAGTGCATGCATCAGTGACACTGTCCCTCTTGTCCACCTGTTGGAGCACACGCTGCGTGGAATAATGGACAGGGCACTTGAGGCAGAACAGAGGCAGGAAGAGGAGGACTTCCTTAGCTCTCAAGGCCCCCTTTATCCAGACAGTGTTCCTGCATGCCCGCCGATCACACAGGAAGAGGACGAGGAGGAAGAGGAGGAGGAGGAGGAAGATTGTGTCAGTATGGAGGTGGAGCCTGGCACTCAGCATCAGCAGCAGTCTTTAAGGGATCAGTCCCAAGAAACACATGGACTTGTACGTGGCTGGGAGGAGGTGGCTGCGGACCATGTCGTCCTTAGTGACCCAGAGGACTCCGGACCGAATGCCTCAGCAAACCTACGCTGCATGGCCTCCCTGATCCTGCAAAGCCTGCGTAAGGATCCTCGTATTCGTGGTATCAAGGAGAAGGACCAATACTGGCTGGCAACCCTCCTTGATCCACGTTACAAGGGTAAGGTTGCGGACCTTATCTTGCCATTGCAGAGGGAGCAGAGGATGAAACATCTTCGGGAGGCCTTGCAGAAAGGTCTGTGCAACGCGTTCCCAGAGACTGGGAGGTTACAAACTCCTGTTTCTGGACAACGTGTTGCTGAGGCTTCGGTCAGTCAAAGAAGGAGCGGTGGAGAAGGTGGCCGTCTGACCGATGCGTTCAGACAATTTTTTGGTCCGCAGCCCCAAGGTATGATCGGTTCCAGCAACCATCGCCAGCGTCTGTTTTACATGGTGCAGGAATACCTAGGGGCAAGATCAGACTTGGACACCTTTCCCACCGAAAATCCTCTGGGTTACTGGGTCTTGAGGATGGATCACTGGCCAGAGCTTGCACAGTATGCAATTGAGCTACTGGCCTGTCCTGCATCCAGCGTTCTTTCGGAACGCACATTCAGTGCTGCTGGAGGCGTGGTAACCGATCACAGGGTGCGTCTGTCCACTGACTCGGTCGATCGACTGACCTTCATAAAAATGAATGAGTCTTGGATCACCACCAGCTACCAAGCACCTGATGCTGATGTAACCGAATCATTTTTTTTGAAATCTCAGATCCCTTCAAAGACTGCCTATGCTGATGCTGAGTGACTATCCCTGAGTAATTATCCTCTTCCTCAATCATCACGCTGATAGCTTGTAAGAACATTTTTGGTTCTGGGTGCCACCACCAGTGCCTAAGGCACAATTTTTCAGCCCCTGTTTAACAGGGGCGTGTAATTACGATTTTTGATGTAATACTTTGCAGCAGGGCTCGTTCCTGCATTCCAACTAGAGTGTCTGTGAGGGGTTGCAGTGTTGTAGCACCAGTGCCTAAGGCCCAATTTTTCAGCCCTTGTTTAACAGGGGCATGTAATTACAATTTTTGATGCAATACTTTGCAGCAGGGCTCGTTCCTGCATTCCAACTAGAGTGTCTGTGAGGGGTTGCAGTGTTGTGGCACCAGTGCCTAAGGCCTAATTTTTCAGCTCCTGTTCAACAGGGGCATGTAATTACAATTCTTGATCTAATATTTCACAGCAGAGCCCTGTGAGGGCTTACAGTGTTGTGGCCACAGCAACACCTAAGGCCCAAATTTCTGCTGAGTATATAGGGCAGGACCCTACTTTCAAACAACTCACTTACAAACGACTCCTACTTGCAAACGGAAGGAGACAACAGGAAGTGAGAATAAATCTACCCCTAGGAAGGGAAATTCTCTCCTGTAAGAGTTAATATGGGAAAAACATTTCTCCTTTCCACTGATGCTTTCCAATCCATTGGGACAAAAAGTGAGGTGAAATCTTCTGAAGAGGAGGAAAGACAGCAAAACAAATGTCACAGGGGTGATAACCCTTCCCTATGTTTTCCAAAAAGCTTAAAAAAGATTTTTTGGCTGGAGCTAAACACGTTAAAAATGTACCCGTTCAAAATTACAAAGAGATTCTACTTAACAACAAACCTACAGCCTGTATACTGCTGTTCAGAGTATATAGGGTCTGGTGGCCCCACACCTTTCCTTATTTTAATTTGCGTGCGGGCTTCCCCTTAATATCCATACAAGACCCAAAGGGCCTGGTAATGGACTGGGGGGTACCCATGCCGTTTGTCTCACTGATTTTCATCCATATTGCCAGGACCCGACATTACATTAAACCCGCAAGCAGTTTTAAATGAGATTTTTTCCTTTAAAAATGACATTTGGTGCAGGGACTGTTCTAAACACGGGAAACACGCGTCACTTTACAGGCATACTATAGACACCCCTCAGGTACGATATTTAAAGGAATATTTCACTTTTTATTTTTACTTTAAGCATCATTAAAATCACTGCTCCCGAAAAAACGGCCGTTTTTAAAAGTTTTTTTTGCATTGATACATGTCCCCTTGGGTAGGACCCGGGTCCCCAAACCCTTTTTAGGACAATACAATGCAAATTAGCCTTTAAAATGAGCACTTTTGATTTAGAACGTTCGAGTCCCATAGACGTCAATGGGGTTCTAACGTTCGTGCGAACTTTCGGTCCGTTCGCAGGTTCTGGTGCGAACCGAACCGGGGGGTATTCGGCTCATCCCTAATCTGCATATGACAAAATCTCTCCCCAGTAGGTTGTTCTGTCAAGTTGGTCTCTTAAGACCTCCAAAGATATGAAATCAGAGAAATGAACCAGGCAGTGTAAGTGAATTATTGTCACTATGGCCAAATACAGCCCTGAGTACTGTACGTTTTTTTTTTTGGACCAATGCCTATTCCAATACTTAATACTTAAAGAGGAACTTCAATAAATAATAAACAGACACTCACCTGTCCAAGGATCAAGCACTGTCCTCAGCTGGTCTGAGTCTTTACCAGTCTTCGTGTCCGTCCCTGGCACCGGCATGTAAACTGTTGGCAGTCGGCTGTGAGTCCTTGTGGCTTCAAAGCCAGCTTCCCGCTGCACATGCACGACCAGCACTGCACTTTTTCAATGGTCCTGCAGCTTTCTGAGACCTGTGACGTGTCCCAAGGGGTTGCAAATGGGGAGCTGAACTTCCCTTGGATTGCCTAGGCCTAGGTACCCGCTTCTCCCCTAATATTCCAAAGATAGCGGGGGGGGAGGAGAAAGAGCAGAACTTTACATTTTGGGAGAAGTTCTCCTTTTGGACAATTGCAAGGACAAGCTGGGTAGCACAGTGAGTAAGTGGTTAGAACTTCTGCCTAGCAGCACTAGGGCTGTCAGCTCAAATCCCAACCACAGCACTATCTGCCTGGAGCTTGCATGCTCTGGTTTCCTCCCACACTCCAAAACAATAGCTAATAGGTCAATTGGCTTCTGTCCAAATTGGCCCTAGTATGTGTATGTATGAGAATTAGGGATATTAGATTGTGTGCTCCATGAGGGTAGGGACTGATCTGAATACAATATATATTTATGTAAAGCGATGTGTACATTGACGGTGCTATATATCTATCTGTAATACATAAATAATAAGCTTCTAGATCTTTAATACTTTATTAGGAGTATCAGGCAGGGTCCTTCTTCCTGTGTTCTTGTTATGGACAATTTCATATGGTCCAGTGGCAGATGGTAGGGTCCTCCATCATGGGAAATGTAGTTCCAAAACATCTGGGATGCCAAGGTTCACCATCACTGTCTCAGGGTCTTGCAGACTCTAGTGAGTTAATGTCACAACAGGCTGGTAAGCCTGATGAGTCAAACATTTACCAAAAATTTGGATGAAAGCTTGTTAAACAAGTAATTTCATGATTTTTTTTTAACGCCAATTGTTACTTTGTTCTATGTTTTCATTTCAGAACACACAGAAACATTAAAGTGCAAATACAGGCTAGCTCTAACTAAACTCCTATTCTAACTACCCTGTAGAAAGAAGATGCTTATACTTACTGTATCTATTTTCAGGGCGCTCCAGTCCAGTCATGTGATAGGCTCCCCAGTGACTGCCTTCAGGGGAGAGGAAGGACAGCCTCCTCTTTTGGCACTGGTAATCTTACCTCTTTTGAAGTCTGTTAGGTCAAAAGACAATCAGTTCATCCCATAGCAAGTAGTAAAAACTGCACTCCTACAACGTACAAATTTGGGGAAAAAATCCACAGCAGATGGAAAATGATTAAAACCCTATTTCTAAAAAAGAAACTAGGGCAAGAAAAAGTTAGCAGACACAAACAAGTTCATATCCAACTGATCCACCTGGTGATCTGGCCTGTAACCTTCTGTATTAAAGTGCCCCCACTCTGGATGAAAGAGCACAGGGGCATTTTGGATAGCAGCATTGCCATTCTGGGGGGAGGGAATGTGAGATGGACTAGCAGAGTTAGATACACTAACAAATTGAAGATCCAGTGTGATCAAAAACCTTGTGTGTGAGCCGCTCAAACTAGGAAAGGGTGGTAGTCCTGGTACACTGTTGTGAGTGATGGCTGGGGAAGGAGCTCGTCCTGGCTCCAAATGTCAATGTGTAGGAGTATGAATATACCTTGTGCAACACTTTAAAGCAAGCTCATTCCTAATGGTATGTGGCAACCTCAGCCTGGGCTCTCATCAGGTCATGCGCCCTGTTTGCTTTGCCCTTCAAAGCTTGATCATGGGGATGAAGATCCCAAGCATGGGGGTGTGGGGAGGGGAGATTATGCATCATTGGTTGCCTGAATCAGTAAAAAGAAATATCTGGTGTGCATGCGTCTGGCTGTGGAGCTCTCTAATGAAGTCAAATGAATGAGCAACACTGAAACCAAAGCTTAAAAACAAAAAAGGAAAGAAAAAGAAAAAAACAATAAAAAATCAAGCAAAAAATCAATAATGTATGGTGTAGGCCAAAATATAAGCCACACCCTATAAAAACAAATCTTTATTAAGCCTCTAAGTAAAAACAACTGAGATACAAATTAAAGAAAAAAATTGTTTTCGTGTATAAATCTAAAACTGAGAATGATTATAAACAACCCCCTATAGCACACTCTAATATGCATGTATCTTAATAACACAGGTCAGATAAATGTAAATGCTGGTGAATAAAAGCAAAGGTTTTGGTATTAAATCAATTTTTAAAGATTTGTAATTTAGAGCAGGGAAAAATAAATAAATTAATGATGAGGGAAGGGGAAAATATACAGAACTTATGCGTGATAAAGAGTGATATCCCACTCAATGTTTAGGTCTTTGGAGATACAAAAAAAACAGAAAAAATACCACGCTACCACAAAAAAAACCCCCAAAAAAGCAGCAGTTTGACTGTGCTGAACGTTCTTCTTTTTTAGTCTGCTCCAGGCCACCTGTTGATTGCAGTTGGCCTTTGAGTTCGAGTTGGTGTACCATCCATCTTACTTCCGCAGACACGCTGCACACAGATAAGCCTCATCACTAGCTGGATATTCCAGATTGGGTCCGCATACAAGCTTGATTTGCTTCCCTTTTGGCAAGCGTGAATTTCATGTGGTGGACGATCACTGTGAGTGGTGTTTATTTCCAGTCTTCACATATCAGTCTTTACTGAGGAATATTGAGGGGATTCTCTTTGGGACTTTCTTTACTTTTTTTGGAGGATTTCTTGGACTTCTCAATTATGAACCTTGAGATGTACCTATTGATTTTTTTGTTTTCTATGCATTACATATCACTTATTGTATATGGTTTAGTGGAATTTTTTATTCCATAGATGTTGGTATCCCTATAGAGGTCTTTTCTGGATTTCTCACTTCACGTACTTTGACATGAATTTATTTTTATGCACTCATACATCCATCATGTTATAGAGCAGTTTTTTCTATTTTTGTCTTTGGAGATACAAGTGTCCAGTTTGAAAATCCAATTCACCTCCCTCCTACACAGGAGGGAAAAACGATCACCACCTCAGGCCGGGCAGTCAACCCTTTCAACCATCTGTAATTTGAAGGATTATACATCCTGATGGTGAAATTGGTTGAAGTGCCTCATTAAGTTAGTATTTTCATTTGTTCTAATGTCAGAGAAATGGTCTCACATTCTATCGCTCAACCGTTTGGTTGTCCCGACCACAAACTGAATGTTAAATGTGGTGCAAGCGACCATGTATGCAACAAATGTAGTATGGTAATTGACCAACTGTGAAATAGTTAAAAACAGTTTGTCCAATGGCCTATTTTTAACCATTTCACATTTGGTCAGGCTTGCTTTGATGTGTGACACAAGGGATATCCATACTCCTACAAATTGAAGACCCAACTCACACTGCAGTTATAGCAACACTTTATTTATTTTGGAATAACGGTTGTATATGAATACAATTCTTTTAGGTACTTATATAGCGCTGTCAATTTACGCAGCACTTTACCTAAATGTTGTACATTCACATCAGTTCCTGCGCTCTAGGAGCTTACAATCTAAGGTCCCTAACTTACATTCATACATACACACACTAGGGCCAATTTAGACGGCGTCAATTAACCTACCAGCATGTCTTTGGAGTGTGGTAGGAAACCCACGCAGGCATAGGGAGAACATGCAAACTTCAGGCAGGTAATGCTGTGGTTGAGATTTGAACCAACAACCCTAGTGCTTCTAGACAGAAGTGCTAATCACCTAGCCACTGTGCTGCCCAATAAATAAAGGCTGACTATTGTAAGCACCCCTGTCAGTGGTAGATGGTTTGTCCCAACACTCTAACTGTTGTATTTTCAGGAGAGCTTGTGTTATTGATAAACAACAGACTTACTGGCTGAGCCATCAGATGAAAATAAAGGAAAAAAGCTTAAAAAAGAAAATGAATGCAGCCATCACTTCTAAGAATTGGTGAATTCGCTTTTAGGTTTAACCACTTGCGGCAGGGAGGTCGCTCTATGCCAGATCACATACCTAGTATGCGATCTGACACTTCTGGGTCTGGGGCACATGCATGCTGCCCTGTGTGTGATCACTCCTGCTGTGATCACACACAGCGGGAGCCCAGTGCCACCCGCAGATTTTACAGTACACAGTACAGATTGCCGTTCTGTCAGTAGGGAAGGTATTGAACCTGTGTTCCTGCAAAGCAGGAACATGGATCATGCCTTCCCCTAATCAAAGCACTACACACACAGTGAGAAAGCAAAGGCTAAGCACACAGTTAAACCTTTGATTGCCGTTAATGTTAACCCCTTCCCAGCTAGTGTCATTAGTACAGTGACAGTGCATATTTTTTAGCACAGATCACTGTATTAGTGTCACCGGTCCCCAAAAAGTGTCAAAAGTGTCAGTTAATGTCTGATTTGTCCACCGCAATATTGCAGTCCTGCTATAAGTCACTGATCACCACCATTACTGTTAAAAAAATGTTTTAAAAAATCCCAGTTTGTAGATGCTATAACTTTTCCGCAAACCAATCAATATACGCTTATTGGGATTTTTTTACCAAACATATGTAGCAGAATACATATTGGTCTAAACTGATGAAGAAATTAGATTTTTTACATTTTTAATTGGATATATTTTATAGTAGAAATTAAAAAAAATAATGTTTTTTTTTTTTTTTTTAAATCATTGGCTTATTTTTTGTCTATAGCGCAAAATAAAAACCACAGAGGTGATCAAATACCACCAAAAGAAAGCTCTATTTGTGGGGAAAAAAAGGACACAAATTTTATTTGGATACAGTTGCACACAGCTGTGTAATTGTCAGTTAAATTTATCCAGTGCCGTCTCGCAAAAAAAATGGCCTGGTAATGAAGGGGGGTAAATCTTCTGGAGGTCAAGTGGTTAAAGAAGATGTAAACCCAACATTTCATATTCCTGATATGTGACTGCTATATCATGTACTTGTATGAAACATTATCCTGTTCTCTTTGTATTGCTTCCTTTGTGTGAGATACCTGGTGTTCCTACTGGTCCCTCTGATTTCCTAATAAATAATGACCACACTAGACAGGAAAGCACAGCTTAGTCTGCTTTCCTCCAATGATCAGACCTCTGCTGACATGATCCGCCTGCACAGCCATTCACTTGGAAGACCGATGTCTGCTGTTTCTCCTCCCTGAGCTCCTTATGCAGCTGAGAACAGAGGGTATGTGATCACTTTTAAAAAGGTGAAAAAAAGGAATTTATAATGTTTTTTTTTAATGTAAACACAACTGTTTTGCCTTTCATTTATATTTTAAACTTATTGGGTTGGTTTGCAAGGTGAGGGTTCACATATAGTTTAATACCACTAAAACTGCATTAGGAATTTAAGGATCCAAACCTGTAAACTTGGAACACAGAAGTTTGTAAAATCATTCATTTTCCATTCAGAAAAAGAGCAAATAAATCAAATCTGCTGTCATTGACTCTATCTGAGTAAAGACATGAAAACACTTCAAATATATGACTAATTATATTTTTGCATGGTAAGTAAAATTATAGTCTTGAGCACTACCTGAAAATATAGAGATCTGTGTACAGCTGTTACAGGAATGTTTTGATGATTACATAATCAATAAAGCATGAAGGTAGTTGTAGTTCTCCCTGAACAGATGTCTTGGCTGCGCTATTATGATTTTTGCACATTATGCGCCTTGGATTGAATTTTTTTCCATTATTATAATTTATTTGGAAGGAAAACTTCATACAACAAAAACTTACACATAGAACAACCTACAGTACAACTGGCACACTCATCCCTGAGGAGTTAAATACACAGGATAATTATTTTATAAGTCACCTGACAAGCGGACTAGCATTTTAGTAACTCCGATCAGAAAATGTTGTTTTGTTGGCTTTATATGGTGAAACCTGCACTGAACAAAAGCTGTAATAATTTACATGTTTAATTGTAAATATACTGCCTAGTAAAAGCAGGGCTGGTGCAAGGATTTTTTACACCCTGGGCGAAACCTAGATTTGACGCCCCCCCGCCATGACTCCACCCCATTTGCCCTGCCCATGTATACCCCACCTATTTAATGACTGCTACCATTTTGCGGGTGGAGTCAGTCAATAAAAAAATTATAAAATAATAAAAAATAAGAATTACAGTGACTGCCTACACCGGGATTACTTCCCTAAAAAGGTATAGTAACCTAAATTAAATAGTTAAAGTTGGTGTGGCACTCAAAATTTACAATTAAGTACAATCAACAAGAAGGATCATAAAATGAATGCTATTAAAGTACTACTTAATAAATTATAAAGTGCTCCGTGACATCAGCACTTTATATGATTGTTTGACAATCAGTTTATACTTTGCACTTTTAGAAAAGACTATCACGGATACATTAGCACTTTACTTCACCTGTTCACATTGTATAGAGGATTCCACATCATACGACATTTATATGGACTGTTGTGATACTTGTTATTATTATTGTTTGCACAAATGAGAAGAATTTAAACAGTATGTGACACCCTCCTTAATGTACATTTGCTGCCTTTACCAACAACTGAAGTCACCCATTGTTGATTAGTCACAGGCATTGCTTCTATCTATGGTTATTTGGTAATTTTGCACTTGGTCACTTTATTTTGCACATTTGCACTATTTGTAACGTATAATTTATCTGATTACAGCGCAGCACTATTTTTATTACTTAAATTTAGTGGGAGTGGTTTCATAATTTTCAAACTAATGAGGTACATTGCAGGGTCTGCATTCTTTTAGCCATGAACTCCTATCTGGAGTATCTCACCAAGAATGACATTTTATTTGCAGAGGATGCCCAAAATATGACTTCTGGGAAAATCAGTGAGCCAATCACAAAAGCAGGAAATGATGTTTCTGAGGGCGTTCTGTACACATTCTGTGTACAGAACACCTCCAGGTAGCCATATTTCATTGCATTTTACAGAGAACGACAAAGCTGCAGATTGAAAAGGAAAAGTATTTTATAATAAGATTCAGTTACAACATGACTTGAGTCACAATTGTATATGCTATATTATTATTTTTATTTGCTAATTTTTTTTCCCAATGGATGTGGAGTTACCCTTTAAGAATGAATATTTGTAAATCATGACTTCATTATATAAATGATCAGTATTAAAACATGTAATGCTATAAAATAAAAATAGCACAAGAGCTGATGAAAAAAAAAAAAAAAAATTTTTTTTACACAAATTCTGGTAAGGCAGATTTTTATAAGATAAGTAAAATTAAAATAGACTGACCAAATATTAAAATCAATGGAAGATTGTGCATCTATATTTTCCAGTTCTGTGATTTATTTTGTATACCTGTAAATCTATCTATCTATCTATCTATCTATCTATCTATCTATCTATCTATCTATCTATCTATCTATCTATCTATCTATCTATCTATCTATCTATCTATCTATCTATCTATCTATCTATCTATCCACATTGCATTCCTTCACTTCACCTTTAAAGGGAAACTGCTGGTATACAATATAGCAATGTCAGTACTTAGCCACCTGGAACCTTTGCAGTAAATAATTCATGTTTTCATATTTCAAAAACCGGAACATAGAAAGTCTCTTGACAAGTAAGGGCAGAGACTGGTACTGTGGTATGAGCTGGAAACCCCAATTTAAATCCCTATAGCAGCTCTTTTTAACCTTTTATGAGTCACTCTGACTCCCTGAATTTATAAATATTAGATTGCAAGAACAGCTGATCGGTGAAGCTACCTGACTACTTTAGCGTATAAACCATTTCATAAACCCATATCAAACACATACATAAACTGCCCATTGTATATTCTTATATATACAGTAGCTAAAAATATATTCATTTTCTCTTAACTTACTTGGGACAAAAAACGTCAGCAATATTCTTTCGTTTTTATATCATTCTTGAAAGTAGGATAGTGCATAATGACAAGTGATGAACAATTACAATTTCTTATTTATCTACTGAAAAATTTTTCAAAGAGCATCATTTTAAAGAACGTTATTTTTAAAAAAAATATTCTCTATTGTTTTGTGAAAGTGGCACCATTTGAAATTCTGTGCAGCAGTAAAATATGTACTAAGGAAGCTATTCTATGAGTATTTATGGTAGTTGTCTAATGTGTTTGGTGTTAATGTTTAATTTGGCTTTTGTTTGTCAATCAGGTCAGTGTCAGTGTAAAACAAAGTGTCTTCCCTGTAACAGAAGACAGGTACGATTGTCCTTTTTATTTACAAGAAAAGTGGAATAGATGGTTCTAAATGGAAATGACAAAATCAATATATACAATGCAAAGTAATATTTTTTTTTTCTAATGTCAGCCTATTGTTACATTCCTGACATGAAATGTGCAGGAACACAATGATATAATCTGCAGGGGCTGTGTAGGTCTGTGTGGGCTCCGCAGAGCTGCAGTTACTTTAAACTACATAGAGCCATGTCACACCAGAAACTCTGCAGCATTACACATCTTTCTGGTAATCTTCTCTAACTACATAGCTTGCCATGGTGTTACTTCTGTAGCTGGTCACCACATTTCTTTATGCAGCTACAACTTACAGATGTGACATGATTGCTGGTAGCGCCATTGGAAAACACAGGAAGCCAAAGAAGATGGATTTCCTGTAGCTAGCTTCAAAGGAATCTCTTCATGACAACCCTTTTGATGGACCTGCTTTACTAAAGTGGTACTTTTATATTGTAGGCCTGCATGAGCACAGGAATGGCTATGCAATCAGCAATTGTGATCGAGTGACCAATCTAGCTAATCATACCCTATGTTCAAAGTATGGTACTAGCAGGGAATTTCAAACTTATAAATAATGTTGCTTCTGAGCCCTGGGTTCTTTGAAGGTACACAGCAGAATGCACACATCAACATTTTTCTGTAAAACAGATTACATTTTAAAGAATAAGTTCCCTTTTGTAACATGTTAGGATGTAACATGTAGAGCACCTGCCTGTACTCCCCTCACCCCCATGTGACAGCAGGGGGGTTCTTCTCCCTGCACCTGCTGTCACATTTTAAAAACAGTATGGCTGTATGGGTCTCTGTCCACACAATCAAGTCATGTATTCATAGATTTCTGTGAATGACTGAATTACAAATACCATCTTCCACCCCAGCAGACGGCATGCGATCTCTAACGAACTGCGAGAGTGCTGGTGAGTGCCCTTGTGGGTCATTGATGTTTCTTGGACTTCAGCAACTGTGTTCCCATATGGCAGGTACAGGCAGACAGCTGACTAAACAATCTGCAAGAGCCTAGCAGGGCTGATTTTCTAAACTTAAATAGTCCCTCTTTCTTTGCCGTGAAGGAATAATAAAAATGTGCACCGCCAAAGAAAGAGTGCTCCCAAAAGGAATCATCACAAGTGATTAAATAATTAGCTCCAGCTGCTCTGATCCCACAAGGAGACCACCAGACGCCTTGCTGCATAGCAGCCATATACACCACGATCTTGCATGCAAAGGTTCCACGATCTCGTAAGCCAAGATAGAAATTTTGAAGGATTTACACAGCATGTGTTGCAAACAACCAGCAGATCCAAGCAGTCAGGCCGACATGCGGAATAACGTCACCTGTGAGTCCCCTCCCAATGCGCATGTTTCTCTGTAACCAGCATCACCTGGGGTTATGAGGCTTACACAGGACGTTAACACTGAGACTTATATACAGCCCAAAAAGACTGTAAACAACATGTTAAAAAAAAACCTGCATACTACTGTATGTTGTCGTAGGAAAAAAAGGCAATATTTGCATGGGTATTTATCATTGGAATTTCTTTTCGAAGCACAAGTATATAGAATCTCATAGGGCAGTTGGTGCTAACAACAGTTAGACAGATCCAAACACAATGGAGATAATGATGATTTTATTTTAGGCAAGCTGCAGCTTAGCTACCATATGTTTTACTAGGGAGCATACATTTCACCAACAACCACACTTGTTAATAAACTCAACATATATATGCTGTATCATGTGTAAGCATGTCTGTCTTCATCAAAACATATTAGCATATGATTTGATTGTTTGCATGTAATTGACGTGGCAGTGTATGTGCATATCCTTTAGTAACTTATGCCGCGTACACGCGATCGGACTTTCTGGCATACTTGGTCTGGCACACTTTCCTTCGGACTTTGTCCGCCAGGTGCGCCGGATTTTAAAACGGACGGACTTGCCCACACACGACCGGACTTTCCGGCGGGCTAAGTCCACCCGTCTTTCCGACGGACTTTCGCCGGAGTTACGGCGGACTTTCAGAATGAACGGACTTGCCCACACATGGACAAGTCCGTTCATTTTGAACGTGACTCAGGTGCGACGGGACTAGAAAAGGAAGTCAATCTTTACGCTTTTATCGGCGAGATTGACACCTTGCGAGCCCCGTCGCGGGTCATATCAGGCCCTTAGGTCTAGTATGGATTATAAAGGGAAGCCCCTATGCCGAAAAAATGGTGTGGGGTCCCCCCTAAAATCCATACCAGACCCCAATCTGAGCACGCAGCCCGGCCGGTCAGGAAAGGGGGTGGGGACGAGCAAGCACCCCCCCTCCTGAACCATACCAGGCCGCATGCCCTCAACATGTTGATGAGGACAAGGGCCTTACCTGGTGACCACGCCCCTAAAACGTCACAGTCCCAGCATGCCCAGGGACTGTGACATCATAAGGGGGCGGGGTCTCCACCTATATAAGTCACAACGGAGCCCTCAGAGGGCAGTCCAGCTGGAGAGAGCGTCGTGTCAACATCTGGAGAAGAGAAGAGGGAAGAAGACAAGAAGCCAAGAAGCCCAGAAGTCCTGACCTCCGCTGGCAAAAGAGCGGCCTGAAGACAGTGGAGGAGCCGGCCGAAGAACTGGAACACCGGGAGAAGAGGCCGGAGAGAGTGGAGAAGAACCAACCGGACGCCGGGAGAAGAGGAACCGGAGGGACCCCTGAAGCTGGAAGAAGACCCCCGAAGCCGGAGGAAGACCCCCCGGAGCTGTTTAATAAATTATTTTAAAAACCTGTGTAGTGTGTTTTATTATTGACACTTTTTCCCTAGGTGAATGGGTAGGGGTACCATGTACCCCATACTCATTCACATAGGGTGGGGGGCTGGGATCTGGGGGCCCTCTTATTATAGGGGGCTTCCGGATTCCGATAAGCCCCCCGCCCGCAGACCCCGACAACCAATGGCCAGTGTTGTCGGGAAGAGGCCCTTGTCCTCATCAACATGGGGACAAGGTACTTTGGGGTGGGGGGGCCCCGCAGGGCGCCCCCTACCCCAAAGCACCCACCCCCATGTTGAGGGCATGTGGCCTGGCATGGTTCAGGAGGGGGGGCGCTCGCTCGTCCCCACCCCCTTTCCTGACCGGCCGGGCTGCGTGCTTGGATCGGGGTCTGGTATGGATTTTGGGGGGACCCCACGCCGTTTTTTCGGCATAGGGGCCTCCCTTTAAAATCCATACCAGACCTAAGGGCCTGGTATGCCCCGCGCTCGCCGCAATAGGAAAATTTGTTTTTCCTATTGCAGCGAGCGCGAAATGCAATACCCTGCCCTTGCGTCGTAGCTGGTCCGTTGGACCAGCATACAGACGAGCAGGCTTTCTGTCGGACCAGCACACAGACGAGCGGACTTTCCGCCAGAAACTGAGTCCGACGGAAAGATTTAAAACATGTTTCAAATCTAGGTCCGGCGGGCTTTTGGGAAAAAGTCAGCCGGAAAAGTCCGTCGGAGCCTACACATGGTCGGATTGTTCGGCGGACTCTGGTCCGCCGGACCAAGTATGCCGGAAAGTCCGCTCATGTGTACGCAGCATTAGGCACCTGAATAATTTAGAGAAAAACATCTGATGGAGGTTCTAGCCTTCTCTTACTCTGCTAAAGAAAAGCATTTTTGTATTTCTCTCTGTGTTACATAGTTACATAGTTAGTCTGGTTGAAAAAAGACACAAGTCCATCTAGTTCAACCAATAAAAGGGAAAAAAAATCATACAATTTATTTACCGTACAAGAATTACACTGCTTGCATTTTAAAAATACATTTAATGGTGTATTAATGATTACAGAACTGCATTAACGTGTGTCTTTAATATTGGCTGAGCATTCAGTTTTAATATCTGTTTAACACTTTATAAAGTGCTAACACAACCAGCTTCATTTAATACAATTTTTTTAGTTCTTGATTTATTATTATTTTTAATAACTTTACAATATTTTGATAAAAATATTTTCCCTGGCCCAAAAAGTAAAAAAAAAGGTTATTTAATCTGTAGCACCCCCCCTGATCTCCAGAGGCATGGTGTTGACCCCCAGAGACAGGGAGGGCTGACATGTCACCTCAGGGTTCAGGTTGCTAGACATGGTGGCTGGTGTACAGGGTAGAAAAGATGTGTGCCAGTCACTTTTATGCTGAACAAAGGTGAGCTTATTGTTCACGATAACAAACAATTCAGAGAGAGAGAGGGGTAAGGAACAGGACACCGTTAGTCAAGTAAGGCAGTAGACTAGCAGACTGACAGACTTCTTAGACAAAAAAAAAAAAAGGTAGACAGCAGTACAGAAAAAGAGCCTTTATGCTGTAACCAGCAATCTGCACTATAGCAACTGAAAAAGAACTCACAAAAAGGAGCAGGAATTCTCTGGATGATTCCATCTTGACACTTTCCCAGGCTCTCCATGGTCCCCCGGTCCATGGCAGAGTAACTTCTGGTACTTCATCCCAGTCTCCATCCATTCCTTCATGCCTCCAGACAACAAGCAGGCTCTTCCTTGCAGAGCCTTGAGCATATGGCTAGGCCTTAGGCTTTAGGCCTACCAAGCACAGCACAGGGGACCTCGTTTACCCAACCTCCCCAAATATTTATACTATTTCCCAGCATGCCCAGCAGCCAGAGAAACCTACTGATTGGCTAAGAAATTTTTGCACACCCACAACTCAGTTACGCCACTTCTCATCACACTAATGCCAAAGGTACCAATGACACCTACTGCCAAAAGGGAGAAACCACAGCTACATGAGCCCAGAGGAAAACCCAAATGATCACTAAGACTACAAATCAACCAGGTTAACCATAACCCAGCAAAGCCAAATCTACTGGTAGCCCCTGTTTAAGACAAGGGTGCTACAATCCCAACCCCCAATTATATCTGAAGACCTGAAAGTTTTTTATTCTACAGCCTATTTCTTATCCCCTGGCAGCTATTACAAAATACAGTGGCATAGAAATAACATGGCCTTTTCAAGTGTAAGTTTTAGTGCTTAGACAACTTACCTGCAGGTGCTTCTCCTGCTCCAAGCCAGGAGTCACACTTTTAGGACAGACTTTTATGGGTGTAGCTATCTATCATTTTCCTAAATTTACTGTGCTGCCCAGCTGTGACCCAGTCTTTCCTGACCTCAAGATTGTCAGAAAACTCACTTCCCTTTCGGCAGCTTTTTCTCAACTCAGCCAGCTCTTCTTATAGTGGCACGCCTGATAGGCAAATACCATGTGATCTAGGATGCATAAGCTTTAGGCTGCATGAGGGAGCTGAGGAGCAGTTTTTATTAACAGCAATTAGCAAGCATGCCTTTCTTTTTTCTCAAAATAATATTGTGATTTTAGATGCCTAAATGTACCATAAAAATACATGTACCATGGCTCCTAAAAATAAGTCCAAACAACTAATAAGAAAGTCTTTGTACAAAAAGTACGTACAATATATATATATATATATATATATATATATATATATATATATATATATATATATATATATATACAGTATATATATACTGTATATTTGTGGGTAATTGATTGAAAATACTTCTATATAAAGAACATTGGAAAGTAAAACCACTTTTTGTTTTTTTTTGCTCCTTATTGTGGGATCCGGCTTTCCTTGTCCTGAGGACCTTGAGTGGATTTATTTTAACATTTTTTATTACAATCTCTTAAAACAAGCCAATAAAAAGCAACTCAATATTATAGATTCAGGCTTATGAAGCAGCACTAAATACTCCAATTACACATCACCCAGTATCATCCAAAACATAACGTTTGAGAACATCTGTCCTTCTAATGCCCCGTACACACGGTCGGATTTTCCGATGGACAATGTCCGATCGGAGCGTGTTGTCGGAAATTCCGACCGTGTGTGGGTGCCATCGGACATTTTCCATCGGATTTTCCGACACACAAAGTTGGACAGCAGGAGATAAAATTTTCCGACAACAAAATCCGATCGCGTCAATTCCGACCGTGTGTGGCCTGTTCCGACGCACAAAGTGCCACGCATGCTCAGAAGAAATTCCGACACGGGACAGCTCGTTCTGGTAAACTTAGCGTTCGCAATGGATACAGCACTTTCGTCACGCTGCAATGTTCAAAATGGTTTAATACAGCGCACTCTCTTCTTCTTTATAATGTGACAAGAATTAAGTAGTTTTGATGCTCATATTCACACACACTTCTCACAAACTTTTCTTTGTGTTTTTTTAGTGGGATTCCCTCAATATATTGTTATTAGTTGTCACATCTGACAGTTTTATATTTTTTATGTTTTCTTTTTTTTTTTGGATTTTAAGCCTTTTTTTTTCTTTAATGTTTGGATTTTTTCCAAGGCTGATCTTTGTTCAATGTTATTTTTATTTTTACTCCAGAATATTTTTGTGTGTATTTTGTGTGTCAAGTTACCCCAACACCATTGATATCTTTTATTAATTAATCTCCAGGAGATTTTTTGTTGTTGGTGTCCCTTGTTCATTTCACATTGTATATTTGAAATGTACCTGAATCCTCACAAACAAACTGTCATTTTTGAAGGAAAACACATAGGAGAGTATAATTCAAAACAAAAATCCTTTATTAAGGGATCAGAACCAAACAAAGAGGAAGGCAACACTGGATCAACAGCAGAAATTAGTGAAGCCTGGGACCCCCACGGCAGACATCAATTCTTCAACATCAAAATTGGTGGCCTGAGGAGTCCATATCTAAGGGAGGGCAGTCTGGTCCGGGATTCACAGAGACTCGGATAGCAGCAGATGACATCTGTGTCCCCAGGCTGTGGTACCACAAGAGGCTGCATTTTTTGGACGACCAGACTGGACCCAGGGCAATCACTGTCTAGTCTTCCTTCCACGCTTCCTTCCGGGCTGTGGCTGTGCAGTTGGAGATGTGGCAGGAGGAGGAGTAGGACCTGGAGGAGGAGGAGGACTGGGGGGACCTGGAGGAGGACTGGGAGGACCATCCCAAAGCTGTGTGTGAGGTGTAATTTGGCCCCTCATACCTTTCTCCAGAGCCTCTGATATGAGGGCCTGACACATGGCTTTTTGGCCCTCCTCCATCCTCTGCATTTTATATGCTATGAATGCAGCAATGTTCTCCTGCGTGGTGTGTGGTGCTCCCAGGACCTCTGTAGCCCTCCAAAAGAATCTGATAGCCGCCTCCTCTAGGGCACTCGTCCTACTGCCACTTTCTCTTTTCAGGGGGGGTGGAGGGACCTGCAGATCAGCCAGCCGGCTCGGCCCGGCCACCTCCTGGCTGAGACTTCCCTGTGTATGAAAAAGGGACATAGTTGTAATGTTTTGCATCATCAATCACAATCCTAAATTAGTACTCCCAACTAACATCTAGTTAACATCATTGATTGGACAAGCAGAAATATTTAGAGGAATGCTATACCTGGCTCAATCTGGGCTCCTCCACATGCGGCCTGGAAGGCCCAGGTTGGGCGTCAGAAGCCTCAGCCGGGGGGGAAGGAAGCGTGGAAGGAAGACTGGAGAGGGATGGCCTGGGTTCAGTCTGGCCTGCCAGAAAGTGCAGCCTGTCGTAGTACAACATCCTGGGGACATAGATGTCATCTGCTGCTCCGGATCTCTGTGAATCCAGGACTTTCTTGCGCTCCCTCAGATATGTGCTCCTCAAGCAACCAATTAATATCTTTAAATAAGTGATATCTGCCGTGGGGATCACCTGCTTCACAATTTCACACAATTGCTCCAGTGCTGCCTTCCTCTTTGCTTGGTTCTTGAAATGGGGGTGGGTAATCTCCCACAGACAGGGCAGCTCACTTAGCATATCAATGAATAGTGACATGAAGTCAGTATCTCTCATTAAGATATCCATGTTCACTGCAAGACACAACACAAGACAAAGCCTAATGTCAGACAAAACTCTCCTAATCTTGTTACAATATAGGCCTCAATCTAGAAGCAGTATAGGCACAAGTTTGTCTCTTACCTTCGTTCTTACGATCGGCGCGTCCAATGCTCCTTCCTCTGCTCACAGATCGCACGTAATACGCACGCGTGTTACACTTTATACACACTGCGCATGCGTGTAACTCCGCCCGCCCCTGACGTTCTTTCTAGTGTATTTCCCGCCCCTTTTCGTTCGGCGCAGTGGGTGAAGAGCATGATGGCAGAGTTACAGCAGGTGCATGCTAATTCTAGCAACGAGGAGGAGGAGGAGGAAAGCCCGGATCCAGGCACGCCCCGATCCAGAAGGAGACGTTTTAAGGCCACAAATATGTTGTTTGGGGAGATGTTTGAGATGGTAGACATCATGAGGAAGTCCGACTATGACGGAAAATATGGGCCTTACCTCCACCCCAACATCCGAAAGGCCAAAATCATTGGTAAAGTGGTCCGGAGTCTGGAGAGGAATTTCGGGGTACGAAGATCTAAAGATCAGCTCAGGAAGCGGTGATCAGACCTGAAGTTGAGAGAGCCAGAGCAGTACCGAAAGATCCGGAGAGTGCTGCAAAAAAGTAAGTAGTTGTGCTGTGTTCCTATTCTTTCTGTCTTTATTACGTTCGTTCTGCTCCATATGCTTTTATTAATTGTAACGTTAAAAAGGGCAACTTTAATGTTCATGGGCCCATTATTCGTTCGTATCAAACATTTTTATTTCGGCCTCTAGAACACCATTGTTTAGGCCATATGCATTTTCACACATTTTTTGGGGCCTACTTGGATGCCAAATATTTGTTTGTGTAGATGGGTTTGTTACTAGAATGAAATGACAACTAGATTCTGTGTAAGGAGAGGACACTGAGCAGCTGTTTTCACATCTGGACACTGGAGCACTAGTGTGGGACCCCAGAACACCATTTTTATTAGGGGGGGCACACAGGTGCTCCAGTGTATACTATAGGGGGGTCTCCATCTGTGAAGCTTGTACCAAACAGGTAAAGTATTGCAGCTTGACAAAGGGCAATAAAAAAAATATACATCTTGGAACTCGGCTAAAATAGACAATTGTACCCCACTTCCAAGCAATGTTTCCTATTTCTAGTTCTGCCATCAAATATCTGTGTGCTAATTATACCATTTTTGTTTTACATAGGGGAGAAAAGACTCGGAGGACAGCCCTCATCTGAGGAGACCACAGACCCCCCCACCTATGGAAGAAGGTGAAATACCCCCAAACGAAGAAGAAGAGCAGGAGGAAGAAGAAGACGTGGTGGAGATTGGCACCACAACAGGTGAGTGTCTGCGACCACAGACTCAGGTAAACGAGATGGATGGTGGCAGATTTTTGAGACCTTTTTTTTGTTCTTTATCTCTTTTTAGGTGATCGTGATGTGAGGGATCCTGAACGCTTTACTTCAGAAAGTGTCCAGATCCTGATCGGGGAGATCATGGGGTGTAATCTCCAATTGCAAAACATCCAGAAACAAATCAGTGATGTTATTAAAAAAAATAATAACATTATTGATGTTTTGGGGCGAATTTAAACCCCACAAAATCACCTGTTTTATTGTGGTCCAATCTTCCAAAAATTTTTAAAATGTTTAGAAAAGCCAAATTTGGAGGATGCACACAGTGTGCCAACATGTGCTATCTGCCATCAGGCCTGTTTTATCTGAAATGGTTATTTCGAGTTTTGATAATGCTACTGCAAAAATTGTTATACAACAAACATGTTGGTTTGTTTTAAAAACCTTTCGTAAATGCACATGTGATTGTGCAGGTATAAAAAAGTGCCTTACTCAAGAATGTGTGGATTATTGTCTCAACACTACAACACTTTTGGGGTGATGTAATTGCTGTTTTATGCAAAAATGGGGGTTATTTCCTAAGGGAAAATACACTTTGCACTACAAGTGCAGGTTCAGTGCAGTTGCAAGTGCACTTGTAGTGAAATGTGTTTTTGCATTTAGGAAGTACCAGCCAACACTGTTTTTTATAAGGTTACCCAATCACGCCATTTTCTGCACTCCACACATTTCTGTCAGGGTCAGCTAAAAAACACAAGCAGTAAATGGCCACAAAGAATTTCTTTTAGTTGTTTTTTATTTGAAAAAGGTGTCACAGATTGTCTGGCATATTGATAGCCCCCCTACCCGCAAAGAACTCCAGGTATCGTAACCGGACATCACGGGCATTCAGGGAGGGCAAGCCAGGACGGCCGCTTTCAAGCGCCGTCAGTGTTGATGGATTTGGGATTCCGGCCTCAGGCCCAACTGAGCCAGCATAGTTGGCTGAATGTTTTCGTAGAAAATTATGGAGAACACAGCAGGCAAGTATTATATGGTTCAGTTTATACTCCGCCATATGAATGGGTGTCAGAAATAATCGGAACCGGCTGGCCAGGATTCCAAATGTGTTCTCCACCACTCTTCGGGCTCTGGCCAGCCGGTAATTAAAAACCCTCTGTTCCAGGGTGAGGGTCCTCATCGGGAATGGCCGCATCAGGTGGTCCCCCAGCGCAAACGCTTCATCAGCAACGAACACAAATGGGAGACCTTCAACATTGTCCTCTGGAGGTGGCAAGTCCAAGCTGCCATTCTGGAGACGCCTGTAGAACTCCGTCTGGGCGATCACTCCACCATCGGACATCCGGCCATTCTTCCCCATGTCCGCATACAAGAACTCGTAATTAGCCGACACCACCGCCAACATTACTATACTATTAAACCCCTTGTAATTATAATAGTACGACCCCGAGTTGGGTGGTGGGACGATGTGGACGTGTTTCCCATCAATTGCCCCTCCGCAGTTAGGAAAGTCCCACCGCTGGGCAAAGTGGGAGGCCACAGTCTGCCATTCCTGTGGCGTGGAAGGAAACTGTTGAGGAAAAAACAATAAACATTACTATTTTTTCACAGAAACATGGCAAGCAGATTAGACACAAACATTATGGGGCAACCTCCAGATAGCATTTATTAAGGGGAATTTAACAACAACAAAGTATAAGGTACACCTATCATATTCCCCCTCCCCCCCCCCCTCTCATGGGCCATTTCTAACATTATAGGGGGGAACTCTTGGACAGGTAACCCTCTTCACTTCATTGAGAGATGAATGCCTAAATAATGGGTATTACTTGGAACAGCCCCTCCTTAGTTACACTATTGGCAGCCCACTGGACAGGTAAGAAGTGTCATAATACAAAGATATAAATACACACTGTACACATTTGAGCACATTTGGACATTCTGCTTCTACCTATCAAGATCATAATAGGATACAAGAACTTTAAACAGTACCATTGGAAAGTATACAGGCAGGCCCTTGCACTACATGCTTTGGGTAATTCATCCATAAATCTGAGCACTAAAGAGATGGGTATAGTGTGTATGGGTTTGGCAAAGTCAGCAGATAGATGATTGAGGATAGATAGAGAATTGGGATCAGCTGACTTAGCAGTTGGGGGAGGGAGGGTTACAAAAAATTTGGGGACACCACAAAAAAAAGCCTCTGGCCCTCTGCCTGAATTTAAATCAAAAATAACATTTCCAAACATTTTAGGGGGTGTTTGGGGTAAAGCACTACTATGGAGCTGAAAAAATACATTGTTAAGTGACTACATGAGGTGAATATAGGGCCAGGAGACACCATGCTGGGGAGGTTATTGAAGGGCAAATATGTATGAAGGACCTAAAATAATAATTATATAAAAATCCAGCATGCATGAGAACAAAGGGGACATTCACAGCATATTACAATCATGGTAATTAGGGAATGAGGAAAGAAATACAATATATTAGCAAACATTCAATACCATAAAATGTGATATAAAAGGATAAAAATCTTACCTTCATATACTCCTTCTGCAGGACCTGGATGATGGCAGAACAGGTCTCTGGGATAATGATCCCCAGAGCCTGGGGGGAGATGCCTGTCGAGAACTTGAGGTCCTGCAGGCTTCTCCCTGTGGCCAAATACCGCAAGGTAGCGACCAACCTCTGCTCCGGAGTGATGGCTTGCCTCATGCAGGTATCTTGCCTGCTGATATAGGGGGTCAGCGAAGCCAACAGACGGTGAAACACGGGGTCCGTCATCCTGAGAAAGTTCCTGAAATCATCAGGATTATTCTCACGGATCTCACGGAGCAAAGGCATATGACAGAACTGGTCACGCTGAAGCAACCAATTCTTGGTCCATGAACTCCTCCCCACCCTGTTCATGGACTGGACTTGTGTCAAGGTCAGGACCCCAACACCAAGCCCCCGCACAGCACGAACTCTACGAGGAGTACGCATACGAAACATGGCTAGAAAACGGTCGGCTGCTCAGAACGAAGTAACAGAACGCACTGAAGAACAGCAAGGCCTGTGAAGAGCGACCTGAAAACCAGTAACGAACGAACAAGAATACAGTGACTAAAGTCACGCGGAACTTGCTTGCACGCACTGAAGAGCAGATACAAACCCACAAGCACAAACTGAATGGCAGAAAACGATCTGAAAGCCACGAGTCTGAAAAAGCGCGAATCGTCTCTCACCAAACTTTTACTAACACGAGATTAGCAAAAGGAGCCCAAAGGGTGCCGCGCTTGGTTCTGAACCGGCCTTTTCTAGTCTCGTCGTACGTGGTGTACGTGACCGCGTGGTTGTCGTTCGGAAATTCCGACAACTTTGTGCGACCGTGTGTAGGCAAAACAAGTTTGAGCCAACATCCGTCGGAAAAAATCCGAGGATTTTGTTGTCGGAATGTCCGAACAAAGTCCGACCGTGTGTACGGGGCATAACATTTATATCTTGTGCATTTTCTTTCAGCAGCAGGAATATTAATACATAGCAATTTGCAAGGACGATGCAGCACTGCTAAGAAGTGAGTTTTAGCAATTAACATTCAATACTGAAATCTGAACATAAGGTGGAAGTAAACCCTGTTTTTGAATTTGTACCTACAGGTAAGCCTATAATAAGGCTTACCTGTAGGTACAGTGAATATCTCCTAAACCTGCATTGTTTAGGAGATATTCACACTGCATGCAGCCGGTGATGTCACCGGTGCACGCGCTCTGAAGGGACAGCATACCGTGCCCTCCCTTCATAGCTTGTGCCATGGTCCGTGTGAATGCGTGTGAGTGACGCCATCCTGGCATGGCCAATCAGAAGGCTGGAAGATGCTAACCTGGAAGAAAGTCTGGGTGAAAATGGAAGTCCTGTCAGCAGTGACAGCACTCCGCTGGAGGGCTTTCTTCTAAGGTAAGCACTTCATAATGTGCTAGTATGCAATGCATACCAGCACATTATGCCTTTACCTTGCAGGTTAAAAAAAAAGGCTGCGGTTTGCCACCACTTTATTTATAGTGGCACTCCAATCAATAATTTATATATTTTACTGCGCAACTAGCACGATCACCCTACTGCATCTTATTTCAGCTTTGCTACTTCCTGTGCAATGAGGCAAGCTGAAGATAGAGAGGTGGCACAGAGATATACTTTAATAAACTAGGAAATATGTGTAACCTACCTGAGTTTGCAGTGTGGCAGAGATCTGTAAATCACAAGAATAGCTGAACAGAATAAAAACATTTGGTCAGGCAAAACAACAAACAGAATCTATATATCAATGGTGTATTTTATTTGCCACTTTATGCAAAGATCAGTGCAGACTTTAGAGAGCTCAGTGACTTTGTATATATTTTCCTTATTTAACCACTTGCTTACTGGGCACTTAAACCCCCGTCCTGTCCAGACCAATTTTCAGCTTTCAGCGCTGATGCACTTTGAATGACAATTGCGCGGTTATGCTACACTGTGCCCAAATGAAATTTTTATCATTTTTTTCCCACAAATAGAGCTTTCTTTTGGTGGTATTTGATCACCTCTGCGGTTTTTATTGTTTGTTAAAAAATTTTAAAAGACTACATTTTTTTTAATATTTTGTTATAAAATTTTGCAAACAGGCAATTTTTCTCCTTCATTGATGTACGCTGATTAGGCAGCACTGATGGGCACCGATAGGTGGCAGTGATGGGCACTGATAGGTGGCAGTGATGGGCACTGATGGGTGGCAATAATGGGCACTGATCGGTTACACTGATAGCAGCACTGCTAGGTGACACTGATTGGTGGCACTGGTGGGCATTGATAGGTGGCACTCATGGGTAATAGGTGGCACTGGTGGGCATTGGCAGGAGGCACTGGCTGGAGGTACTGGTGGGCACAGATAAGGCATAATTGCCTCTTCCTCTTTGGGACCAATGTCCCTTGCAGATAAGCCAGTGATCGGCTTTTTTTTTCTCCTCACGTTGTCAGCGTGAGGAGAAAAAAAAAAGATTACCGAGCTTTTGTTTACATCATGTGATCAGCTGTCATTGGCTGACAGCTGATCACGTGGTAAGGGGCAGTCCCCTTACTCGGATCTGTGATCACCCGAGTCTCAGTGACTCGATGTTCACAGTGCACGCCGTGCGCACCCTGCAGGGCACACACAGGGAGGGTGCAAGGGGGAGGCTGTCATATGCCATCATTCGGCTATAGCGCGGACGGCAAGTGGTTAATAATAATGACCAGGACATTTTAGCAAGTATCAGATATAAAACATAAAGCAAAAAAAATACATTCAAAAAAAAAAAAATAGATCCAAAATGACTTTTTAAAGCAAAGGCAGGACTTTGGAGATGTGTACTTTAACCACCTCAATAATACCAGACACGTTAAACCCTTTCCTTCCCAGGCCAATTTTTAGATTTCAGCGCTGGCACACATTGAATGACAATTACTCAGTCATGCACTACTGTACCTAAATTAAATTATCATTTTTTGAGGCAGATAGAGCTTTCCTTTGGTGGTACTTAATCACCACTGGTTTTTTTATTTTTTGCTATATAAGCATCATTATACCAAACATTTTGTAAAAAAACACATTTTTCTTATTTCTGTTATAGAATTTTCCAAATAAATAATCTTTCTTCATAAATGTAGGCCAAAATAAATTCTACTACAGTTCTTTGACAAAAAAAACCCAAATCAGTGTAAATTATTTAGTCTGTGTGAAAGTTATAGCGACTACAAGCTATGGTATATATTTGAAAATTGATCAGTCCTGATTGCTTATCTTTTTGAGGCCCTAAAATGCCAGGACAGTACAAATACCCCACCAAATGACTGTCCAAAGTATTTAATAAGAGATGGGTTATTTATCACAAACAGCATAGGCATACTTATAATCGCACCTCAAAACACATTCTACTATGCCTCCGGAGAATGGGGATCCCACATGTATGAGAGTTTTTCACAGCCTAGATACATAGAACGGCCCAAATTCCAAGAAGCACTGTTGGGCTTTCAAGGAGTATCTATTTTCTAATTTAGTATCTAATTTATGCGTCTAATTTCCTGACTACCTATTAGTAGGGATGAGCTTCGAGTTCGAGTCGAACTCATGTTCGACTCGAACATTGGCTGTTCGCAAGTTCGCCGAACAGCAAACAATTTGGGGTGTTCGCGGCAAATTCGAATGCCGCGGAACACCCTTTAAAAGTCTATGGGAGAAATCAAAAGTGCTAATTTTAAAGGCTTATATGCAAGTTATTGTCATAAAAAGTGTTTGGAGACCTGGGTCCTGCCCCAG